>NW_027362770.1:119015469-119640469 GCF_046119375.1 Phyllobates terribilis
TTCAGTTACTTACAAATCAGGTTTTACTAGAAGTGGCGATAATTATATGAATTAAAGTAACTGATGTGTTAATTCTCACAAATTCCATGTTGTAAAATCCATAAACTGACTGAGGTTTATACCTCGTAATACAGGAATCCACAAATTACAACATTTTAATAGTCACTTTTTAGTAATGGGAAAGATATTTTCGGCAGGTGCAGACAACTTTTATTAGACATCTCTTAAAATAGCTTAGTGCATGTAATATGTAGTATCTCTTGTCCGCGTGTGGAATTTTCCTTATGTTACCAAATAAAAATTACTGGGACAATTAACATTCCACTTGCTTTGGCACTTGAGCTGAGAGGTTGATGTAATGATTCATACCAGTGTCCTAGATACCGCTTTTTACTGGTGGTTCAAAAACAGCAATCAGCCAAGTTAGTAGGAGTTGATAGGTGTTAAATAATTTTGAGAAAATAGTATGTCAAAGTACACTCAAATAATTGGAGTTTAATGGATCGTAGTAGCAGGTGTGGTCGAGTAGATTCCAACGGTTAGATGATATATTGGTGGCATCTATTGACCCATGATATTTTCACGACCTTTACAGTAGGTCTTTGTGGTCATGATGCAGACACAAGAGCTTAACTTATCCCATAATTGCCTAACCTAGCCACATATATATTTATATGTTGGTGAATGTGTAATTCACTATTCAAAGTTACAAATGTTTTGCCCACGAGGAACTTTGAAGCTATCTACATATACAGGAAAAGTAGACTTGAAATTAAGTGGCCAAGTGGTACAACCAAAATTTGACATTTTTGCTCTCTATCAGCTACCTATTGTATAAAGTAAGAGGCTCATAATTTAGCATTTTGGTTCTCCACTGGTGGTGCTTGCTTGCCAATGTTGGACCTTATAGACAAGTGAAATCTTATAAAATTCTTTCCCACACAAGGAAAGGGAAGAAGGCCAAACCAGGAGATAGCTCTTGCTTTCCAAGGGCACTGTAGGAAACAGGGTTTTGTCTAAAGTGTGTATTAATATAAATGTGACAACAGCAGTACTTGGTAAGTCCGCATGGCCGAACAAAACTATATTTTTTCTATATGTAAACAATGAAGGGGATGTCTCTCTCATAGCAGTGCCATTGCTCCTTTTATTGTGCGGTTTGTCAACTGTATATGGACCTATGAGACCCGCAGCCAGACTATAAATCAGCCATGAAACTAACAACCATTAGGAATTGACTAAAGAACCATGTAAAATAGGTGATCTCATGGTTACAGCATCCATCGTCAGGCCATCAAAGTATTTCTATGAATTTTTGGGTGCACTGCCACCCTAAATTATTCAGTTATCAAGTTATAAACCTAAAGTCTGCCATACACATTAGTTGTCTGTCAGAAAAATGATGGTTCCCGGCTGTCTCTACCATACACAGAAGCACTCGTTCGACCTTGTCCACCTGTGTTCTCTGTGAGGAGGCTTCCGTCAGACATCTGTGCCAGTGGCTTATCTCTGGGAGAACAAAGTGATAGCCAGTCCGAAATTGGACATGCCCGATTAACATCTTCCGCAACAATCGGTTGGCTGGCACCCCCCTAAGTGTTGCTGTGAGCTGAATCTCTCGATATTGACAGATGTGGTCGACATTAGTCTAATGTGTATCGGGACCTCAACTTGTCAATTCCATTCTTGTGTGTTTTTTTGTTTTTATACCCAAGATCAAATCTGTTTAAGCTTAAGTACAATTCTCCTTCCCCACCATACTTTATATATAGTACACATTAACTTCTTTTCCTTGCATTGTGAAAATCACAATTAAATCATTTTTTTCCAACTCCAGTGTAATTCATAACCCTTTGCAGATAAAAAGATATAACAATATTGTTTTCCACCATGAAAAATAATCCATTTCAGCCCTTGTCCTCATTCTCCTCTTTCCTCTCCGGATGTATCTGGGCCGCTGTGTCTATCTGCTCTGAGCTTATTCAATTAGAAGCTTCTAGCCCTTGGGGGTATAATTCCATTTTCGGCTTCTGGATCTCCAATATGTGAGGTTATCCCTTGTTAGTTCCCCAATGCGCGCGCCCTCCCTGACTATAAATGCATTACCTTGCCATCCCATCTAATCATTTCCCGTTAAATGCTGCTAATTGAATCACACCGGTATTAGCTGAAACCTTCCCCCCTGCTCGTGTTTTTGTTTCTCCGCCTAATGGAGCTATCTCCAGTGACTTAAGGTGCAAACCTCGAGTCTGCCTTTGTTATTAGGGCTTCTGGGCGCAGGAATTGCCATTATGTTCTCCAGCTTGTTCTTAGGGACTGATGATGAGCATCAGACTGCTGGGTGTGAAAGTGTGAGCCTGGAACAGATCACTGGGCTTATGGAATCAACATAAATCTGGTTAACACCCTAACCTCACCTCCTTTACACACGTCACCCTCTAAACCCCTCCACACCTCCTCTCCTGACTTGTTGCGGCTAATCCATCTGTTGCTGGCTGCAGAAACCTGCTTGTTAGCCAGAACATCAACCCAATTAGAGAAGGATTTAAGCACTGTCCAGACAGCGCAAGTGATGGTGACACACAAAAGATGCACAACGACTTCAAGGACGGAGAAGACAGAGCCGAGACCACAGTCCAGCTTTAAGACCATGAGTTTGTTCAACCTCTGAAGTCAGAAACATTTGTTCTTCACTCCATATTATCATTGTCCTCTCTGTATGGGATTAACTCCGAGTCCTAAGGAGGAAGAAGAAGAAAAACACTTGCCGAGACAATAACAAAGGCTTATTGTGTTGGTGGCTCATTGTGCGGCACACAATTGTATACATGCCAAGGTTAAGCTGAACCTTTGTAGAAAAGGCCTGTAATACAGACATCTCGCTTTTTTCAATTGCATTTGGTTGTTTTATTACCTAGAAAGTAAATACTACTGGGAAATATAACGGGATTTATAGACTCAAATATATTGGTGCCAAAATGACTACAGTTCACGTATGAAGTGCCATTTATCTCAACATCGGAAATTTCACCAGGGAATACGATTTCATTTTTCTGTAGTGGTGTCATGTTTTGGCTTGGTCAAAATATGAAATCAATTTAAAGGGGTTTTCCAGTTTGTATAAGAAAAAAATTATCAAAGATACCTTTGATCTCCTAATATCGGCACCGCCCTTGGTGTCTGAAGCTCCACTTACTTTGGGTTAAGCAAAGAAAAAAATTCTCATTGTTGGCATGTAACCAGTGCTGTGAGTGAAGTGGGCTGGTTGACTGGTTTCAGTGGTCGAGCCAGCCCACTTCTCTGATGCATAAACTTAGAAGTGGTAGGGCAAGCTGTTGAAATCGGGCGTTAGCCAGCCACCTTTACACAGAGCACTGGTGACACAGGAAATGCTCTACTTTTATTGAACCCAAGCTAAGTGTGTAGGTGCTGGGACAAAGTGTTTTTTTTTTCTTTTTCTTTCTGGACAATCCATTTTAAGAAAAACTCATGTGATCACATTTAACCCCCAACAGAATTGGTTTCTCAAGGTTGATAAGATTCCCATTTTGCATTAAAGCAAGGCAAAGGTTAAACACTGTACTGCACCTATTAAATGTATAGCCTGAAGACAGTGACAGTATCCTTATGACCTCTAGACCCTGGGATATATGGACAACGGGTTATTACAGACTTGTAATTAGTAAGTATCTTCTATTTTTTTTGAATTGTGATTACATACATTATGGTATTTGTTACCAGCTGCCATTTTTTTTTAAATCTCCCACCACCACCCTAGTTGGAATTTATCACCTTACTCTGGGAACATTATTTTGGCCCACCTATATAGGGGAAAGGGAATAACCTAAGGATGGGGTATGATGTCCTTCAGGTTCGTCAGCCGCAAGTCCCGTCATAGAACCCAACAATTCCCGATTTACCAGCCTGATTAAACAAGCCTGGTGATCATCCAGCGAACGAGCATAACCTTTATTGGTCGGGTGACTGGATTGTTTATACCGGCATAAAAATCTTAATCATCGACGGCACATCACACCAAGTAAACAGGGCTGCTTTAATGTGGTCGCCATGTTCCCATCAGAATTCTTTGGCCAATGTAAACAGGCCAATGAAAAGAATCAATCAATTTTATATATACTCGATCGACACTTGTTAGCAGGTTGTCTAAATGGACCCTTTTGTCTTTAGGCATGGCATGAAACCAAAGATAGCAAACTCTAGACAGTGCCTAATTTGATCACTAAATCTACAGACTTTTCCCCTTAGTCTGTGTGCACACAACGTCTTTTAGATGCTGACGTACCTGCATGGTTTTTTAAGAATAAGACGCTTCCTGAAAACTCTGGCAGTGTTTTTCCCGAAGCATGTTCTTTGACGCACTTTGCGTCTTTTTCACTACATTTACTTTGTATATTGGATAGTGGTGGCTTCCAAGCAATTCTTTCAAGCAGGAGCCACCTCTGAAGAATGGTCAGATGACTTTTTAGCTGCTTCATGGCTGTCAAAGCCTGAAGCGGTTCAGAGAAGTGAAAAAGCAATTTGCATATTTTCTTTTATTTTTTGGATTTTTTTTTGATGGGTTCCAGATGGACATACCCATAGGGCTTATAATGTAGGCTTGGCAGGGAAAAATCTATATAGTGGACAGTCAAAGGAAAACCTCATGGGAGAATGAATACTCTTCTAGTAGCCTTGGAGGTTATCCATTTTCCAAGGAGTCTCTTTGAGATTCTGGTAGAGTAGCCATGTGCTAATGTTTAATTATCATCTTGGTTATGATCACAGTGGTGGTACAGCTTTTAGACAATCCTGCGTACCATAGATGTAAAGATTCCACAGCTGATACTACATCGATAATTTAATTTTAATAGTATAGTATCTTGTAAAATTACAGAGACCAAAGCTTCTAAATCAAATGAAAAAATACAGAAAAATCGTTTCGCAAACGCATTTGTTCATTTTAAGAATATCCTGGCTTAATTTAATTTAAGTCCATCCTTTTCTAGCCGAGATAACAATATTGTGTACACGTTAAACCCGATTAAAGCACAGTAATTCTACGTTAAATGTAATGATTGCTTCTCCTTAATCAGAAATATCCTTTAAAACCATGTCTATTGGGGTTAGTTCAGGACGGCTTTGCAGTACGTGTAAAGCTTGACTTCTGCCATAGTGCTCTGTGGATCACACGGTAACTGCCAGTGATGTCTGCTTGCACCAACCAAGTTGGGTTTTTGCTCCTGCCGGCATCTCTTGACCCCCTCAGCCTCAATGTTGTGTCACAAGGGGAAGCAAAGATAGAAAACCAGAGGCTCTTTAACACACAAAGGATTCATTTGTTTAGTATTGATTAGTCCGGTGCTTCAAGCCGAGAGCTGTGTAGGTGTGCCTCCAGCAAGCGCTCTTGTTCTTATTCTATGGTTCTGCTACGCGAGGAGTTCGATCGAAGCTCTGTAGTTTCCAAGAGTTGTGAACTCTCATTACTTTGTTTGCCGGAGATTCCTCGCTGATCTGGCCTCGTGCCCACCTTTCTCTGTCAACTTTTGTTGTGTGCCTGCATGTGTAATTATGTACTCCAGGGCTTTGAGCCAAGTTTGCTCTCTCCCCTTTGTATTTCTGTATGGTACATCAATGTCACTACTGCAGAACTGTCCTGGAGTGGGATGGGATTGTTCGATCCCTTGTCTTTTTAGTGATCTTGGTGGCCTTCTCTGCTCCGATATAAAGAAAGGCTATGCTCTTCTGTTTTTCTACAGTGTTTTGCATTTCTGATATCTGGGCTACAATTGGTTTTTAGAGTAATAACTATTTAGTATAGGGAAAATATATATTTTTGTACCATGTTAGCCAGTAGATAGAAAAATATTTAGATTTGAGAGTCCTCAGTGGTTGATACCTTTTAATGGCTAACTGAAAAGATGGTAACAAGTTGCAAGCTTTCGAGACTACTCAGGCCTATTCATCAGGCATAGTATAACACAAAATCTGAAGAGTCACATATTAATACACAGCAAGATACAGAAATAATGCAGTAGATGACACGGGTGACGTAAAGCCGAGCTATTACTATGGGAGAGAGAGAAACAGTTCTGGCTGTAATTATTTTACCCCCCTCGCAGTTCTGAGGACCACATTCCTTAGTTGATGTAGAATGGCCTAAATCCATGCGACACATTTATTCCTGCTCTGAAGGTGTCAAAGGTCACCATGAGTTTATATTTTCAAACTTTTCTGTCTCTGAAATTTGAAATTACCTTTTAATACCAATAATTTCATGTCTGTGATCAGGGAAACATAAATGCTTCTACTATTAGTAAAAACAAATGTAGAAACATGAAATTTGTTCTTAGGCCTTATCTTGGCCTTAAACATTAAATAGCTGCTGACAGAGATCTCTCTCGAATCCCTCACACACAGCTAAGTTTTCCGTTCTTCTCGGAGAGCTGCTGAAAGATTCTCCTGGCAGCGGTTTATCCCTTGCTGACATAAGGATCAGCCATTGCAATCCCGGTGGTCAGATCCTTTACACCCCCTACTTGATCATTTAAGTAAGTAGGGAGGAATCAAGAAGCCCCCATTTAATTTAGATGGATGGATGATAGTTGAAATCTCCAGGTTCAACGAGCGTAGATCTATGTTACGCGACGAGTTCAGCCAAAGCTTTGTAGTTACCCAGAGTTGTGAAAGGATCTGAATGCTGAGGCCTTTTAAAGGGAACCGATCGCTCGATCAATGCTACCCGAACCATGTGCAGCATGAATCAGAGATTGGTATGCAGGTATTTTTTTTTTTCTGAAACTGTCCAGCATTTCATAAAAAACATAGCATGAAAAACCACTTGGACAATTAGAGACCTGTCGAGCCCTTTGTGGTCCAAAGCTGGCTTCTTTGCAGAGATGGCACCGGACTAGTGACATCTGCAGAGCACAGATGAAACCAAAGCTGGTATACCCCACTTCACTGTGCATGCGCCGTATTTTTTCTATAGCTGGAATGTAATTATGAATTTTGGCCTGTGAGAGGTGTGAAAGTTGGGATATTTGGACGAAATACCCTGGATTCTTAGCAGGTAGTTCGTGCTACTTTATGAATTTCTTTTTTTGCTGTATGCTGCTAAAGAATATTTTAGAGAATAACCTCTTTAGAAATATGACGACCAGTTCCTTAAACCTACAAATGGCTATTTTTAATATCACAAAAAAATCTCCAGTTCTATAACTGCCTCTTCCTTTCTGGCTAAGTCTTCTGATAATAAACTTGTTGTTCTTCTTTCCGCGCACGCCGCTCATGTGTGTGCTTATTCTCTTGCCTGTGTCTTGTTTTCATGGACTTAGCACCACAGGATTGGAAAGTCTTTACGGAAGAGAATTGGTGGATTAGTCTGTCCTTCTAAGTATGATTGGGTGGCAGTGGTGAGCGAGCGGGGAGGGGGGGAACCAAAAGAGTGAAGCCCTAAGAAGTAGTGGAGATCAGTGTGGCAGGTTCTGAAGAGGATCAAGCCATTGCGAACAGAAGAGGATTACGGGATTAGTGATATCCCAGCGGCATCGGGCACCAGTTGGCCACTCGTAAATCCAGTGTGTCTGCTGCATCTGATCAGTGTCAGGTCTGCTAGAGTCAAGCACAATACTTGCAGACTAGCTAAACAGGGTACACGAAAATGTAGAATACAAAGTCAAATGCAATTAAATTCAAGCAACTCACTTTGTAGGTTTAACTGCGATTCTTCGAATTGGAACATACGTGTGGCTTGAAGTCATTGCTGGTGTTGAGTAGTCTAGGGTGGTGATCTGTTCATTTGTGAAGTCTCTCCATCTGGGCAGATGTAACACATCACATGTGAAAATTCACAGCTATTACCTTGCATGTGTCGCTATAACCATCCGTTGGAAGTGATTCAAGAAGAAAAAGAAGACTCTTAATTGTCATCATCTCCGTAATTAACACATACTTTCTTTTAGAAAGTTTTACACGTGTGAGAAGAGTTTAGTTGGAAGTCTATAGACTGATTCTTATTGTGTCTACAAAAAAAAGTGGCGCACTAAACCTTCAATAACTGGGGCTATAAAGAGCTTCTAGGGAACCTGTCAGTTGTTGCATGCTGCCCGATCCACTTATAACTCAACACTGCGGGGTTTTAGATAAAAACATACTTTAAATCCAGAGAACCAAGTCACATGGAAGACTAGTCGGCATGTATGTATATGGGGTGTCCCGCTGGTCCGACTAGTCTCCCGTGCACTCGGCTTCTCAATTTGAGGAGATACCACAGATTCTGGTCACGTTCGGTTTCTTCTCCAGAGAACACAACACTTGAATGAAAACTATAAGCTAGTTAAATGTTGCTTTTTATGGAACGATTAAGATTTCGTGAACAAATTGAATTATTTTGTTTTAATTAGTTTACAGTTAAAAACAATCTGCAAGTTTTGCTATGTAATCTGAGAGCAGCTTGATGTGGAAGCTCAGACCCTGATTCCAGTGATGATACTTGCGGAGCCGTGTGTTCTAATAAAATCAGTGTTTTATCATCAGGAGATTATCACTAAAGGACTAGCTGCCTTGTGCTACCTAGTCAGCTGCTGTGTAACTCTGCCCCCACCACTAATTAGCAGCTGTCAATGCACATAAAGCTGCCAATCAGTGATGTGGGCGGAGTTATACCGGGCTCAGCATTCCAAGCTCTGCTAGATCTGCAGCAGAGAAAACTATGATTGCATCACAACTGCTACAACTAAGGGACACATAGCTGGAATCAGGGTCTCTACCTCTACATCATGCTGCTCTCGGATTGCGTAACAAAAACTTTCTGACAGATTCCCTTTAACTTAAAACTAGCATGGTTCTTCCCATTAAGTCCTTGTATATCATTTTACTCAAACCATGTTCATTAAAAAAAGAATAGTTATGTAATGGTTTTGCAGGTGAAACAGCTGTCTCTGCAAGATTAGGTGATGGTGCAAGGATACTTTGGACAGACAACAGCGGCACAGGAAAGCTCTGGTTTAAACTTGCTGCATGTGAATGCCGCCCTAATATGCAGCCGATCATCCGACCTATGGATCATTTGTCGGCATAAAAATAATTGTTGGTGTATGGGGACAAGTCAAGAGTGATGGTTTTAACTATCCTCCTTGCGAATTAGTTTTTATCAACTCATGCGAACGGGCCAGTAAAGAGTATTGATCGGCCAGTGTAAATGGGTTTGTAGTTGAGATGAGTAGATCGATTCTCAGGAGTCCCATCCAGCATCAAGATCTGTTGGTCACTGGATGGAAGCGCCGCAAATCTCTGACCTTCCGGCGTCCGAGACACGGCGTTAGATTTTCAGGGCTGGCTTGATGTAATCTGAGCGACGTGACACACAGATGACTTTGCACTAGCCCCAGGTGAGCAAAAGCTGCGCCGACGATGCCTGAAGGTAAGAGACTCATGGGCTTTCTATCTAGTAGTGATGGGCAGTTTGGCTCTTTTTGGTAATTTGGATCACTTGGCTCCACTCGCCAAAAAGAGCCGGGTATTTTGGATCCTAAATGGATCCATATTAAATGTGTTCACCCCAAGTCAACCCACACTTAAACTTTAATCCAGCTGATACTCCGATGGGGCAGAGTTTCGGCCGTCAAATCTGCTCATTTTACCCCTAGTAAGAGCCATTCAGAGACTTTAATAGCACTCACTGGGGCGCTGACTTCCATTGTTCACAGCAGGGAGCCGGCTCTGTGTACCAGATAGTTTGTGAACAACCCATCACTACCGACCAGATACCATTGACCTGGACGCTGGTTTCGGAGCCCCTCAAACCAATCCGCTCATTCCCAGCTGTAATCATCATCTAATGACTTCCACAATAAATTGCTGACGTTGTTTTTGTCTGTGCTTGGTCTATAAATGATGGATCCATAGCTTCATATTCTGCCACAAACCGTGAGGTCCTCTTTGTGTAGTTTGCGAATAACCCATCACTACCAACCAGATACCATTGACCTGGACGCTGGGATCAGAGCCCCTCAAACCAATCCGCTCATCCCCAGCTGTAATCATCATCTAATGACTTCCACAGTAAATGGTTGACATTGTTTTTGTCTTTGCTTGGTCTATAAATGATGGATCCATAGCTTCATATTCTGCCACTTACCGTGAGGTCCTCTTTGTATAGGTTGCGAATAACCCATCACTACCGATCAGATACCATTGACCTGGACGCGGAGTTCGGAGCCCCTCAAACCAATCCGCTCATCCCCAGCTGTAATCATCATCTAATGACTTCCACAGTAAATGGTTGATGTTGTTTTTGTCTGTACTTGGTCTATAAATGATGGATTCATAGCTCCGGATTCTGCCACTTACCATGAGGTCTATTTACCACTGGCAGTTACTCCAAATTTCCGTGTACCCATTTATTCATCTGTCTAGCATTTAGAGTGAGAATGGTGTAAATGTTCATTACATTTATCAACTTGTGATTTTGTTAGATCCAAGATATATATATATATATATATATATATATATTCATCTGTTGATGTATTCATCCAATTTGTGCCTTAAAACCTGTGACTTCATGTCACCGAAAGCGTCTATTGTGCGTTAACTTGAAACAGTCAGTAGTTTTCATTTCTATAATCCATTTTTTTGTTTCCGGAGGATGCGTTCCCCCAGGTTTATGATGGGTGAGTGCACTGTTGTCGCTTTACCTTTTCTTCCAGTGCTTTCCCTCCCACTCCCTAATTGGCACAGAGATGAATGGATAAACATCGTTGTCCTTCTCTGCCCCACCACCCTCTTCCTCCGTCTCTCGGACGCTCTAATTGGCACAGAGATGAACCAAACGACTCTGGATGTGCATTTCGTTTCTATCCCCTCTTGATTCTTTATCTTTACCTTGTTATATTTTTTTTTCCCTGTGCCTTCATTTGTGCCAGGATAAGCTTTGATTCAGCCTCTTCCATTCTTTTGACACGTACAGCTTCCAGCCCTCGCCTTCAATTGTAAGATTTACTGTAGGATTAAACAAATGAATTTATTGAAGCTTTGCCCGACTTCAACTTTTTATTTTTTTGCTTTACTCTTCACGGCTGCTTATTGTCTTCCTCTGTAAGTGTGCATATCTTTCCTGCATGTAGAAGTATGGCATGGCAGGGCTGATTGTGATATTGTGCTAACTGGATTCCTCTGGAAGTTCTGTAGAACATTTACCAGGTGGAAATTCTAATCCTGTTTCCCGATTTTAACAAATTAAAAAAAAGAAAATAAATCCAAGGCAAACTCTTACAAAAAAAACTAACTAGGTATGGCACGTTGTCTTTTTATTTATTTTGTCCCACAGGCTTACCCTTTTGAGCCTTTAAAGGGACTAGCCAGGATTGGTCTTACATTAAAGAACTGTTTGGGGGACAAAAGCGCGTGTGCACACATAGTAACTCCTGGTAAGGATAGTGGCAGGCGGGAGTATGCGCTCACCTGGCGGTGTTGTGTGAAGTTGAAATACCTGTAGATGCGTGTAACTGCTGCTGCGGAGGAGAAAAACATCTTACAGATGAATAATAGTAGAAAAGGATAATATCCTGTTAAAGTGCCTGTGCTGCTGTAAACAAGAAGACTTTTGTGTTCCAAAATGGGTCTTTATTGTTCCAACGCATTTCAGTGCCTTTGTCAAGGTAAAAAAATATATAATATATAAAATTTGTATTATATTTATAATGTTATAATGCATTAAATTTTTTACTTTGAGAAAGGCCCCGAAACGTGTTGAAACCAAAAAAACACATCTTGGAACTCAAGACTTTAGACCTTTTAAAGGCCACCTCTCTGCATTGGCGATTAAGTGTGAAACGGACAAATTGTTGACATCTATCAGGCACATGGGATTCTCTAGACATGTATGGGTTCAGCTCTTCTTTCCAAAAACGGAGCTACTCTTGTCGATGGGCCTCGTCTGGTATTACTGCTCCGTACACTTGAACCGGGATGAACTGTAAGAAAGAAAAAAAAGATAAAGTTCATGCACCCGAGTGTTCCTGTTTTCTTTTTTCTTATCCCAAGCAATCCCTTTAATACAAAACAGTGAAAGGAGGTCATAGTCCTGACTATTAACCCTCCCTGACCACTGACTCCCATTTTCCCAATTTAGCCTGAACCGGCTATCCGCCTTCATCTACCAGACGGTATTACATTCCCGTGTGTCTGTGCCTGTGCTGCATTCTGCCGTCCTGCTTCTTCTCTAATCCCCTCCATCAGCGCGGCCCCTTCTTTCTCCCATTTCCAATCCGCTTTCTCTCCATCCCGTTCACCCCCCCCACCCTCCTCTCTGTATTTGTGTCCCCTTTGATTAGGTGGAGACAGCTAGGATATTCAGAGGTTTTAATTAAATGATAACAGCCTGAGGCTCCCTCCCTTCCGGATGATAACACAGGCCTTTATCGTACACACGCTCCCAATCCCTTTTCTCCCTCTCTCTCCCGCTTTCTCCTTTCATGTGTAATTTTTAATTATGTTTTATAATCTCAATTGCAAAATAGCCTTAAAACAAAACGCCAGCCTTTTCTTCCACGGTGTCACTTTTTGCTGTGTTTCCACTGTTTGTCGGGGGGTGCATTGCTTGTATGCGTGTGGCCGCGTCTAGAAATCCAGAAACGAAGAACGCTTTATCTTGTCGTGTTTTTTATTTTTTAGGGGCGGTGGAGGTTTGTCTTTATTACATTTAAGTGAATCCTTTTATTTTTTGGAGTCTCATTTAACTTGCATTGTAACATTAAAGCAGTAGAGAAACTCTAGGGGGGCACTCAGGGTCCCCCACCCCCACCCCCCACTCCTCAGCTTGCCTTACACTACAAACACAAGGCTCATTTATTAAGGTGTTTACACCAAATATATGGTGTAAAACACTATAAAAGCCCCAACATTTTATTTTTTCTTGCAACTTTCAAGTTCCGTAAAAATGTTGCAACTTTTGGCATTTTCACGCATTGGGTAGAGCTAGAGACGCCCATCTAACTCATGAAAAATTATGTATCTTGTGCCAGAAATGTACTCGAGCCCCTGACTGTCGGAAGTGAATGGCTATTTTTTTTTAAGATGCGCCTAAGTGACATGCCCTTATTAATAAATTAGGCTCATCTTGCACCGCTAGGCCCCTTCATTAAGAATGAACAGCACAACACCAGTCTTAATGAATCAGCCCCATAGGCCTTGTGTGGATTTATTCCTTTCCTTTAGCTATTCAGCTCGGAAGTAATTTTTTTTCCACAGCTTTTTATTGCCAAAGTTTTTTTTTTTCTTTTCAAATTTACCCTTTTGTAACTATAGTAGTAGTCATAGTAAAAGTTTAATAAAATCAGGAGAGATTTACAAAAGCAGATGGGAATTCCACCTTCTATAGAACAGCGATACACCGAGAAGTGATAATTTGACGACATCCGAAGCGGCAGCCCCTTTGGGTAATGCTGTAAATGTGGGAAATATGGCACAATTGTGAACATGTGAAGAAAAGCCAGGTTGTGACATTGTCATACATCTGTGATCATCTGGATTAACCTAAACAGTGCGGCCTCCTTCAGAAGTCATTTATCAGTGCTAATGTGGAGCTTCCAGGGCCGGTCTCTGACACGTAAAGTAAGCATTGAAACACATGGCTGCGGGACAGAGAGCGGCTCCGATGACACTCCGGTGCTGGAGGCCCACAGCGAGATGTTGACACTTCAGAATAGAAGCCATTTTCTCTGTACTGTAACTTAATGTTGTTTTCTGCAGGCAACACTCACACATTATTCTGGAGTATAAATGGTTAGATTTTCAGATAAAAACTCAAAAACTCAACGTTCTTGTAGGATTTTGTATTGGAGATATCGTAGGTTTCATTGCAAACTTGTATAGTTTTGTATACATTTTTGGACATATTTTGTTGCTCTCATGTAGTCCTATCATGGGGACATCCACATAAGGCTTAAAGCACCACTCCAGCGTTTCTTTTATTGCAGCGTGGTAGTGGTGCCACTAATCTAAGTTCCCTGCCCCTAATCTTATACTTACCAGCTACCATCTTTATCTGTTATCGGCGCAGCTTTGGTAGTTTTATACAGGTTGTGACCTGCCGGATCGCTTCAGTGTTTGCTGGGTGATCCTTAAGTCACAACTCAATGCCAGTCTGAGAGGCAGAATGAGGCTCTTATAGACTTACACTTGAGATCTCTTGACCTCAGGTCAGTCCAAAGTTGCGGTCACAAAATAGTGCTGCGGCACTGGGAAGAGCTGAAAACTACAACTGGTAAGTATAATACGAAGGTCAGGGAACTTAGATTAGTGGCACCACTCCAGCGTTTTTGTTTGTTTTTTATTATTATTTCAGCTCTGAAGTGGTGCCCCTAATCTAAATTCCCTGACTCTAGCATTATACTTACCAGTTGCTGTCTTCAGCTCTTCCCAGTGCCGCTTAAGTGCTTTAAGGTCTGCAGTGGTAATTCCATAGTGGTCCCACAAAGAGTAGTGTTCAGACCCATGAGTCTCATGATGAGTTGTAGCATGCCGTTCCACGTGTCGCGCGATGCAGAGTATTCGCATGCGGTCCTATGGCTCATGGCTCTCGTGACAGGGGAGTAGTAGCGTGCAGTCACACAGTCTCACAATGCAGGGAAGAAGCTTGTAGTCCCACAATGCTTCTCACAATGTGGTATGTTAGTGCTCAGCTCCAGGGGTTTCGCAAGGCGGAGTGGGCTTCGCGACGCGGAGTTGTGGCATGCAGTCATACGATCTTACAACATAGAGTAGTAGCATGCAGTCTTCTGGGTCTTGCAACGAAGAATAGTAATGTTCAGTCACGTGGTATGACGTCGAGTATTAGCGTGCAGTCCCACAGGTCTCGCGATCTGCTTAGTAGTGTGCCATTTCACGGGACTTGTGATCTGAGTAGTAGCGTGTCGTCCCAGAGTCCCATGTTGTGTCTAATATTCCTCCATCTTGCGCTAATTTATTTTTTGAATAGGACACTCGTAGGCGACCACGTGATATTCTATTGTGTTTAATCCTTTCTAAACTGGCCTTGAGTCCCCCTAAACGTGGTGACAGAGAATTCCTTCCCACAAGACAGGTGAGAGACAGAGCAGGTGGTTTTCTTGGTCCTCTGCCCACACGCTGCATTCATTAGGACTAAATTACGGTGGCATTGCCGATAATTTCTGGAGAATTACTGTCAATTCAGAGCTGTTAATTCTGCTGGTACTTTATCACCATCTTGCCATATGCTTAATAAAATAAACTTCCAGTAAAGCAAAATGTGATATTCAGTGCAAGCTTAGCAGTTATGTTTTATTGTGCCAGAGAGACACTTGCATGTATTAATCTTTAGCTAATGTGTCTTCAATAGACAAGATCCTCCCGTAGACAATCCTAAGCAAACACATTCTGTGCCTTGATTTCAATCTTGTCATAAATGGCAGGTCCCATCTAGTTACAAAGATGGTGCACCTCATATCAAGCAAACAAATTGCAAATTGAGATGGTAGACATCCGTCCATTAATATTTATCTTTAGTAACCAGTCAGTACTTATTTTCATGGTGTGTAATTTGATTTTTTACATGCGCTAGTCCACCAGAGGGCGCTCTATTTGAGTTGCAGCCAGAGGATTCATTCATTCCTGCTTTGGGACTTGCTGCAAACTCAGAGAAGAGACAGGTAAAAATATAAAGTGGCAGACTGAACACAATTTGGATCAACGTATTCACTGCTTTTAACATTACTGGGGGCTTCATACTCTTTATTTTTTTTTCTGTTTTAGTGGGTCGGGTTTGCATTAGTTACTGAAGCCGCCACTATTTGTTTGCAAACATTTTTTCTTTTTACATTTATATAAAGCTCTCTTACAAGGCTTTTGCTATTCTGCTCTTTGCAGAATGCACTTACTTGAATTTCCCTATCCCTAAGGGCGCAGTCAGACGGCCATATAAATCTGATCAAGATAGGAACGCAGTGTGTGGACTGGCCGGCAGCTTTCCCCACTTAAGCATTACCGCCTCATGTATTGCCATGCAGCTGTCACATTCGGGTCAGGATAGCTGCCGGCCAGTCCATACAGTATGTTCTAAACTCGCTCCGATATGTACGGCCGTCTGACTTACTGTTATAGGGAAGATGTCTTCAGCTGGTCATTAACACTATGTGGTACGATATGTTAATTTTCCAGAAGTCCATTTCCGGCAGAACATCATCTTCGGGTTGTAAAGTTCAACCCCAATTAGCAGCGTATTGCATAAGAATGGAAGCACTCAGCCATCTAATGCTACTAATACATAATTTAAGAGCCATGTAATAGCTTCTCACATTTAGGTTTTAGAGCCATAATGAAAAATCCCATCTAATACTTGTTGGCCCTTACTCAAGGTTTTTTTTTTTTTACACCTACGAGAAAGAAAAAAAAATTGGCAGCCTTCCATGTATTATCGAAGTTACCCATCCGGTGTTAGTATCTCATTGCCATTATATCCATTACAAATGTCTTTTTTTTATTGTATCCTGTAAAGGGTTAAGAGTATCCCTATAAAGCCAAGGGTTTTGTAAGGTTTTAGCGCTGGCCTGTAATTGCTTGGCTTGATCCCATCAGCACTGCCCATCCCACCACTGGAGATGTTTTGTGGACGGGTTAATGATGGTGAATTTCCCAGGCCACCCCGCTAACAGCACACATACGCTCTGCATCTCATCATATTGAGCCCCGGTAATTACACATTCATAGCCTCCTTCAATCTCCCGGCAGGGTCTCCAGAGGAGCTCGGCTGCACACCGAATTCTGGCTCTCTCCATGTCTTTAAACTCATCTATTCTCCTCCTGACTTGTCGTCTTCGAATATCATTCTCATGCGCCTCCTCTTACCCGAGCTCTCCTCTCTGTCAGTCTTTTTTTTTTATTCTGTGTCAGCATGTCTTTTCCTATAATCTCTCTTCCCTTTTTATGATTTGGCTTTTTCATTTTCTTGAAAAGGAAAAAAAAATCTCACGAAATTGAATGTTCAAGCCTCAATGAAATCCCAGCACATTGAATTGCAGAGGGAGAAATCTACATATCTTCTTGGGCCTACGGTGCCGTGTGGCTGCTGGTTCTGCTCCATTGCGTGAGTCAGCGTTCCCAAATACCTGGCACCGGTAGCCCGCTGACCGGCCGTGTGCAGAAGCTGCACTGGAATAGACATTTAGCCTTTAGATTAATGACAACAAAATCAATAGCTCGTGCTGGCAACCGAGTTGACGGCTCTTATGGCAGCTTGCGATGGCCTTGTAAGTTACCCCATGCTCGAGAACTGTTAATGCGCATTGATAGCAAACAGCACAGCAGCTGATCTCTGCCAATAGCTCGCTCACAATTTCTTGATGCCAGAATACCACGACTGGCAGCAACGCAACCGCTGCAGGCTGATCTGCTATCTGACACCCCCGGGAGACCTCCTTCTGAACATGTTCATAACATTTCCTCATAGACAAAATAACAGCTCGAAGTGGATAATGGCATTTCTTTGACAAATTTAATTAGCGCCTTAAGTATTTTTCTGGGAACAGCTTTACTGTAAAGGCAACAGTTCAATTGATTTGCTAGACTTAATTGAAGATTGCAAGCTCCTATGACCAATATTTGCCATCGTACTTCAGAAAGCAGAAGACGTAAATCAATATTCCTGAGTAACATGCCTCCATCTGTCATACTGTGAGATGGATATTCATAGACTAGTATACTGGGCTGGCCTAAGCTGGCTCAGTCCTTGTGTATTACCTTCTGCGGACCCCACTCTATTATACTCTGTACCATAAAGTGCCCAAATCTTCCCATGTAATGCCCACATCAAAAATTGGGATATTTTGGATTCATCCTCTTGTGATGACTGGTCCAGGCATCTGCACCAATGGTGGTTCAGATTCTGGAAAAATTGCTGGATTTGGGCAAATGAAATCCTAAAAATATCAGTTGTAGCTGGCCATTTTACCGTCTTGAGGGCTGGAAAGGAGTTAAAATTAAAGATGGTACCATTTTGATGCGCAGGACTCGGTTCAGCGGCAGGTTCAGTTACCTGTGGTCATCGAACGGGAGCCTTCAGAACGGGCTATTGCCTCTCAGCATTTACATCTTCTTTTAATTATCTAGCCTGGTGTGGCGTGACACATGTAACGTCTTCCTCCAGAGAAGAGCCGTGTATGCCAACAGATAACGGGGTTCTCAGGGCTCCCATACAATGGCCATAGATCACCATTCTGGACACTGGGTCCTGCAAATTGTTTTGCACTAAAACAATAAAATACCTTTTATTCGCCTGTCTTAAGCCTTCAACTTGTCCTTGTGCCGCAGATCCGCAATCCTCCATGCTGGTCTTCTATTTCTCTGCTCTCATTTTCCACTGATTTTAGTGATTGGCCTCATGGGGTCATGACATGCGTCATGCAAGACCTCATGATGCCAATCACTGGCCTCAGCACCGGAAGAGCACAAGACCGGCGCAGCAGGTGGGGACATAAGGCAGGTAAGTAGTAATGTATTTTATTTTGTAATAACCTACTCAGCCCTCCATTTATTGTGCTTTGAGATCTGCTGAGATCTCTGAGCAAAATAAAGCAATTTGAGCATTTTTTGAGTCTGACTAATTATAATCAAACCAAATTGAATCTGTCTGGCAAATCGTACGAATCTGCCCAAATTTCAGGATATAATATACACACTGGATGAAAAAATCCCCAAAAGGACCACCCACTGGATCAAAAAATCCCAGCAGGGACCGCCCACTGGATCAACAATTCCCAGCAAGGACCGCCCACTGGATCAACAAATCCCAGCAAGGACCGCCCACTGGATCAAGAAATCCCAGCAAGGACCGCCCACTGGATCAAGAAATCCCAGCAAGGACCGCCCACTGGATCAAGAAATCCCAGCAAGGACCGCCCACTGGATCAAGAAATCCCAGCAAGGACCGCCCACTGGATCAAGAAATCCCAGCAAGGACCGCCCACTGGATCAAGAAATCCCAGCAAGGACCGCCCACTGGATCAAGAAATTCCAGCAAGGACCGCCCACTGGATCAAGAAATCCCAGCAAGGACCGCCCACTGGATCAAGAAATCCCAGCAAGGACCGCCCACTGGATCAAGAAATCCCAGCAAGGACCGCCCACTGGATCAAGAAGTCCCAGCAAGGACCGCCCACTGGATCAAGAAGTCCCAGCAAGGACCGCCCACTGGATCAAGAAGTCCCAGCAAGGACCGCCCACTGGATCAAGAAGTCCCAGCAAGGACCGCCCACTGGATCAAGAAATCCCAGCAAGGACCGCCCACTGGATCAAGAAATCCCAGCAAGGACCGCCCACTGGATCAAGAAATCCCAGCAAGGACCGCCCACTGGATCAAGAAATCCCAGCAAGGACCGCCCACTGGATCAAGAAATCCCAGCAAGGACCGCCCACTGGATCAAGAAATCCCAGCAAGGACCGCCCACTGGATCAAGAAATCCCAGCAAGGACCGCCCACTGGATCAAGAAGTCCCAGCAAGGACCGCCCACTGGATCAAGAAATCCCAGCAAGGACCGCCCACTGGATCAAGAAATCCCAGCAAGGACCGCCCACTGGATCAAGAAATCCCAGCAAGGACCGCCCACTGGATCAAGAAATCCCAGCAAGGACCGCCCACTGGATCAAGAAGTCCCAGCAAGGACCGCCCACTGGATCAAGAAGTCCCAGCAAGGACCGCCCACTGGATCAAGAAGTCCCAGCAAGGACCGCCCACTGGATCAAGAAGTCCCAGCAAGGACCGCCCACTGGATCAAGAAGTCCCAGCAAGGACCGCCCACTGGATCAAGAAGTCCCAGCAAGGACCGCCCACTGGATCAAGAAGTCCCAGCAAGGACCGCCCACTGGATCAAGAAATCCCAGCAAGGACCGCCCACTGGACTCAAAAAAAAATCCCAGCAAGGACCGCCCACTGGACTCAAAAAAAAATCCCAGCAAGGACCGCCCACTGGACCCAAAAAAAAATCCCAGCAAGGACCGCCCACTGGATCAAGAAATCCCAGCAAGGACCGCCCACTGGATCAAGAAGTCCCAGCAAGGACCGCCCACTGGATCAAGAAATCCCAGCAAGGACCGCCCACTGGATCAAGAAATCCCAGCAAGGACCGCCCACTGGATCAAGAAATCCCAGCAAGGACCGCCCACTGGATCAAGAAATCCCAGCAAGGACCGCCCACTGGATCAAGAAGTCCCAGCAAGGACCGCCCACTGGATCAAGAAGTCCCAGCAAGGACCGCCCACTGGATCAAGAAGTCCCAGCAAGGACCGCCCACTGGATCAAGAAGTCCCAGCAAGGACCGCCCACTGGATCAAGAAGTCCCAGCAAGGACCGCCCACTGGATCAAGAAGTCCCAGCAAGGACCGCCCACTGGATCAAGAAATCCCAGCAAGGACCGCCCACTGGACTCAAAAAAAAATCCCAGCAAGGACCGCCCACTGGACCCAAAAAAAAATCCCAGCAAGGACCGCCAACTGGACCCAAAAATCCCAGCAAGATCAGAGGTTTCAATTATTAAAACACAAATTAAACTGAATCTCTTCTTACAAAATGATATATCACTCTATGGGCTGCATTTTCATGGTGACAGGTTCCCTTTAAATGTTTGCATTTTCTAGGTTTAGTGTTTTTTTAAAGAGCCAGCATTAGCCAGTTTATTATTGGACATTCCAATAAAAGTTAAGCTTAAACCATTAAACCGTTTTTGCTGAATGCTTGAAATAAGTATCTGACAGAAACTGGTAATGTTGCCCTGCATTAGAACTTTTTTTTTTCTCCCTTTTTCTTTTTTTTTTTTTTAATTCATTTTCTAGTAAAATTTAGTGATTGGTGTGTAAAAGTGTCTGTAAAGGATTACAAAATGTGGTTTCTATGGCTTTCAGGTTTAGCTGGTTTGACCAAGTATATGGGGCAGGGCTTCAATACCATACACAACCTGTCGACAGATGCGGTGTTTTTTTTTTTGTTTTTGGAATAAAGTGGCTATGGTTTTGTAGTCCTGTACAATCCTTCTAATACACTAATAATGAAAATATTATGTGATAATATTATAACTGTCTTTGGCAACAGTGCCCCTCTTGCCACTGAACAGTGTCTGATATTGCAGCACAAGTCTCCTTTTGTATGAATAAGGATAAGCTGCAATACCAGATCCAGCCTCAGGTCATGGGTGTCACTGTTTGGGAAAAAATAGAATCCCTTTATCTCATATACAAGTAACCCTTTCTTCTCTTTTCTCCTTTATTAGACATTTTTAATTGATATGCTGATATCACAAATGCTATTTTGTGCAATCAAATTTGGTGATTATTCCGACTTTTTGCCCTCCTGCAGCTTATTCAGGAACCTTCTTTCGTAGTATAAATCATACTTCAAGGAAATCACTCAGGAAGCTGAGATCTAGGGTGCTGTTTATCAGAGACCCCTGAGTAGGTTATATTATCACTAGCCGAGCCCTCGGAAATTACCATGAAAGGACTGAGGTGATCACCAATAAATGTCATTCTCTGACTTGCCAATTAGTTTCTCTATTGTCAAAATGATGTTCCTCCTCTTGAGTCGCAGGTGACCACCTTTTTCCCTTCATGTCATTTCTGCAGACACAGACACAGAGACAGCTAATGCAGTCGTCCAGCCCCGCGACCCTGCAGACAGCTGCGTAAATCTCCACCTTCTTTATTCTTGTGAGTATGATTTGGTGATTATAAGGGAGATTTGAACCTTCAGGAAAAACTTCATGTTGCAGTTTACTAATATATTGGCCTTTTTATAGTACAAAGCTTACATATACCTTTGCAATGTTTTTATTTTTATTTTTTGTTCTTTATTTTTTTGTTCTATTTTTAGGGTTTTTTTTAGTTTTTTTTGTTTAGTTATTTTTTGTTCGATTTGCATTGCTTTTTTTAATTTTTTGTTCTTTGTGGTTTTTGTTGTTGTTTTTGTTCCTACTGTTCCCCTTCTGTTGTTCCCCTTCTGTTGTTCCCCTTCTGTTGTTCCCCTTCTGTTGTTCCCCTTCTGTTGTTCCCCTTCTGTTGTTCCCCTTCTGTTGTTCCCCTTCTGTTGTTCCCCTTCTGTTGTTCCCCTTCTGTTGTTCCCCTTCCGTTGTTCCCCTTCCGTTGTTCCCCTTCCGTTGTCCCCCTTCCGTTGTCCCCCTTCCGTTGTCCCCCTTCCGTTGTCCCCCTTCCGTTGTCCCCCTTCCGTTGTCCCCCTTCCGTTGTCCCCCTTCCGTTGTCCCCCTTCCGTTGTCCCCCTTCCGTTGTCCCCCTTCCGTTGTCCCCCTTCCGTTGTTTTTTTGTTTGTTCTTCTTTGTGTTTTTTGTGGTGTTCTCCTTTTTGTGGTGTTCTCCTTTTTGTGTTGTTTTTCTTCTATTTCTTTACACTGACCCTCGTTTGTCCATCCTTGAAACCTTTTAATAAATTGAAAACTGGGAGTCGCATCCCTTTTCAAGGTATGTGCACAAATTTTGGTGCATACATTTTTGCATCTCTTGCAATGCGTTTTTTACTTGCATTTTTGGTGCAGATTTTTCCCCACTCATTAGTATGGGTGAAATCTGCAGCAAAAACGCAGAAAGAATTGACATACTGCAGATTTTAAATGTATGCAAGTCACAAATAAGCAACGTGTGTATGAGACTTCAGGATTCTCATTCACTTTGCAGGCATCAGGAAACCCTTTGTTTTGTGACAAATCGGCACTGCAAAAACGCATTGTATGCAAACAGCCTTATGGTCTCACACTGTCTAATCAGTGGTGACACGGCCCATTCACAACAGTTATGCACCCAGTGCTCTCTTCATACATTTTCAGGAATAATAGCCGAGGAACGTGACAACATAAAAATGAATAAAAATAAGACATTTTAACAGATCTGGTGGGTTCTTTTAAAAAATGTGAGTGCGAAGCTCACTAGTGAATTGTTGCTGCATTGTTAGACCCCGACAAAATGCTGCACTATCGCAGACCCCCATCTCTTCGTTACTGTATCTGCCTTAACCCACAGTGACTGAAAGCTGTAGAGCGAGTTCCCCAGAGTTTCCTCCATCACATGTGCAGCTTCATGGAAAATATAATGCCTGCTACTTTTCCTCCACTACCCTGTTATTTCAGCCAGTATAATTGCATGGGGTCTCCGAAATCCCTATGCTGGAATCAGTAAGCATATAATTATACTGAAGAAACAAGCCTCTGGGAATCCATTGCAAGCCTCCTCTCAGATGGTATCAGATCCATTCCCCCATTCTGCATGCTTTTATCATTTATGTATACAAAAAAGTAGAAAAAAATGTATATACAATATGCAGGCAGTAAGCCGGTATTCTCAAGATTGCGTGAGGTTATGACATATGTGTAGAATTTTTGGATTACTGGAAATATTGTGGAACACATCCACATCACCCCAGTTCCTATATGATACCATGTATGTTCCTCTATTTAGTGGCGTCTGATCCGACCCCTGGAAACTTTGTAGAGTGGGGGATTAAAGGGGTCAGCGGTCTAGGCTTAGATATCAAAACAGCGGCACGTTGAAAGGGGTTTTCTCACTTTTTTGTAAGTTATCCCCTAAGTTATCCCCTATCCAATAGATGGGAAATGACTTCCCAATCTCTGCGGATCTGACGGCTGGGACCCCACCGATACTTAGCCCCACGTGAATGGAGCAGATGTCGATCATGTGCACTACCGCTACATTCATTGTTATACGAATGCTGAAGACCATCCAAGCGCAGCACACGGCTATCTCCAGTGGTCCCGTAAATAATAAATTTAGCGGTGTTGTGATTGATCGACCACCACTCTATTCACTTTGGGCTTTTTAGAAACCAGATTCTCAGTATTGGTTGGTGTCCCAGCGGTCAGAACCTCAATGACCTATCCAATGGATAGGGAATAACTTTCGGACTTGAGAGTGTCCCATTAAAGGGGTTGTCCGTGTTCACAGTGATTGCAGACTTGTGAATCTTCCCATCTTGCACATTATAAAGATTCTCTGGTGCCAGCATCGGGAGTAGTGTGTGCTTGACCGCAGACGTGACTTGCATACGTTCGGTCATATGCTGACTAGATGGGCGCAGCCGTGTTCAATGCAACTGTATTGAGCAAGACCGAACAAGTCTAGTCGGAATGTGGCCGGAAGTATCCAAATCGCATACTTACGGCCACATTCATTAACTGCATCAGAGAATCCTCACACCACGCAGTTTGTGCGATATGAGGATTCATAAGTCTGCAGTCAGTGACTGCTGACTTGTAACCTAAGGTAGAACAACCCCTTTAAGCTGGCCATACATATGAGGCCTGAACACTCATGGGGTGAACAACGATCTCACCTGACTCCCCCATACACATGAGCAATCGGGCGACTGTTCAGGTGTATTCATTCAACGTAGAGCGAGGAAAAACTGCTGCCAGACACTTTTTGGCATTGGCTTATCTCCCAAAAAAAAATGAAATATCGGCTGTTTCAGAATCAATATGGCTCAATCCTCCTTTACCCCAACTTCTGTTGAAGGGTCGTCATATAGATTAGATGGTCTGCCAAAACTGGTGGGTTCAAACTAATTTCCTCTGTGTATAGGGGACTTTCAAGCTCTTGGGCCTCGACACAAAATCTTCAACAGGGCCCATCAACCTTCATGTATTTTAGGTAGTCATCTATGGGTCAATGGTTTGACACATAGTTTGCCTTAGTACTTTGTTCTTGTGCCCAGTGATGGCACAGACTGGAAGGGCATCACAAAACACTCGGCCATATTTACGCAGTACTATAAAATCTTTTGTTTTTATATTAATATTTTTGGTACATGTCCTCCAAGTTAAAATGTAAAAACCTGGAAAAACATGATTATTCACTAGGTTCTTTACCTTAACCCAGGTCTTTTTTAAAAACCAGTCCATGCTTCTGCTCCTCATTTGCATGCCTGTTTCCATATTCCCTTTGGCTCCTGCTATGTTTCACGCTGCGTCTAGCTTTTCTCCTTTGGGCCTCCACTTGTGATTTTAGATTATCTAAGAATATGTGAACATTTTCCATTGTTGCCAGTGGCAATTGCAACTGCGAATCTAGCCAAATGGTCCAGCAAGCTTCTGACAAATTCTATTTTCCCCCTTGTATTAGCATGTTGTAATTGCTCGGCTCTCATAAATGCACTGTACATGTCTAATGCAGAAGTGGTGCTACATATGACGAGCCATGAAATTGGGATGCTGTCATTGCATTTGTGACCATTGCATTAACAACTTGGGGGGGGGTAGTTGTCTTATTTGAATGGATGAAATGTAATGGCTTTGGTATGCAAGAATGATAATAATCAGAGCCATGACAATTGCATTGGAATTGCACCAAAAATGCAACCAACTAACCATGAATCCTTATGGAATTAAAAAGGATGTGGATAAAGGCCCCTATTTATTAAATTTTTACATAGACGTAGAAAGCAGAATGAGAGAGCATCCCATGAGCTTAATGTGTTCTACATTGAGCCATTCGCATATTTGCTAGCTACTTTTTGTTCAGTTCCTTAGATTTTAGGAGGTAAATTAAAAAAAATATATATTGATTACTTTTGCAAAGTTATGAACACTTTGAGTATGGATCACTTGCTAGAGCAGCAGTTCAAAGCAGCTTGTAAAAGAGCAAGAACTATGCACTTTCAGCTTGGTGGTTGAGAGACAGACAGAATGGAAAATAAGGTAATGGCTATATTACAAAGATTCATTACTATGCAAAGGCTGATCAATAATTTAAAGAATAAATTTTTTAATTAACTCAATAACCTCCTTCTCATGCCCATGTAAATATGTATTTAGTGTAGTGTCAGTGTGTCAATAAACTAATCGATCGCTGTCTTCTCCGGTACCTAGACCCGTTTTGCTCCTCTTCTAAGTCATGTGACGGTTATTCAGACTCTCCGGAACACACTGCGTTCTGTGTGAGAGCCGGAAGTCTTTTACAGTGCAAAATCATGACTGTCCCGACACTCGCTTAGGTTTTTCCTTGATTAATTTTTTAAACAAAACTGGATGCGTTTCAGCCCATCCATCCAATGACTTTGAAAGCATTGGATGGGCTGAAACGCATCCAGCTTTGAATGAATGCATCAAGGAAAAACTTAACTGATTGTCTGGACCATCTTGATTTTGCATTATCGATTTTCCCACTTGCACCAGTGTAGTGCCAGTCTATTTTGGATTTATTTTACCGTGTAAGCCTATGGCGCCACGTTCTGACGCTCCATAGACTTACACTGTAAAATCCACTTCCGGGTCACGCAGAGTGAAGCGTGAACTGGAGATTGTGAATTATGGTCACTTGACTCAGAAGGGGAGTGGAACGGGACTAGGTACCGGAGAAGACTGCGATCGGTGACTATATTAACACACTAGCACTATGGTACACTAATATTTACACAGATTTAGGAGGAAAAAAGTGAATAGGAGTACTTCTTTACATAAAAAAATTTAGCTACCCTTAGTCAGGGTTGTCTGGGCGCTTGACCCTTGTATCCAAAAGATTATTTTATAACCGTCTAATCCTTTAAAGCTGGGTTATATTGATACCATTTCCATTGGGTTCATAGGGCAGACTATGGGTGATGTAAGCATTACTTTAGGACTAGTGGTAGATTGAGAATACCGTGTAGGATTTGAAGCCCTGGAACTTCATTTTGCTCCACCATGTGACATTGAACATTCGCAGTCATGTCATGCTACCCATTACCAAACTGTTGAAAGTCGTGAACCATAAGTTATGTTTCACACAAAATACCCTTTCCTTAAACTACTAGTTTTCAGGAATTACATACCCAAATCTTTAACAATGCTTCTCAATCATGAAAAACTAGATCAACTATGCCAAGGTGTCATATCAACATGCCGCTGATAAAACCTATCAGTATGGATCTTTAATGGGAACCGGTCACATTGACCATGCAATTCAGTCTGCAAGCAGCATACTATAGAGCAGAAGCTGACCAGACTGATACATTATTTAATAGGATCAGTATAACTTGTAATCTTTTTCATTTAAATGCCTTCTTATTCTTGGCTTAGGAGTCTGGGGGGAGGCTAAGGATAGAGTGAGTAAGCGTTTGTATAATTACAAGTTATACTGATTTCTTTTCAACAGACCTATATATCGGTCTGCTCAGCCTTTCTTGCTTTATACCATGTTGGTGGATCAGACTACATGTTGAACCTGATGGGTTCCCAATAAAGGGAACCTCTCGTATGCCCAAATGCTGTTAACCTGAAAATAGTGTTAATTTGCAGGATAATATTGTTCCAATGCTGTCCAGCCGACTTCTTGAAAGTGAAGGTGCAGGGAGGAAATTATCTTTATTCCTCCCAGCTTTCGCGGTGGCTTTAGGCACGCCACGGCACTTTGACAGTTTGCTGTGCACCGATGGACTGCAGAGCAAGCTGTCAAAGTGCCAAGGCATGCCTATAGCTATCAGTCACTGTGTACTAAGCGTTGACTGTACTGCTCGCCTCTATGACTGAGCTGGCGGCTCCCTGGAGGAAAAAGTTCCTTTTCTCTCAGTAGGCGTGCTTTCAGTAACCCAAACAGACAGCATTGGAACACTATTAAACTACAGATTTACCTAATATCTGCTGGTTAATAACATTGGAGGACATGCCTAGTTCCCTATAGGGCACAGTCAGATGACCGTATAAATCGGGGTGGGATGAAAACACAGTGCACGGACTGGCCGGCGGCTCTACCTACCAGAGTGTGACAGCTTCACGTATTTATATGCAGCGGTCAGGCTTGGGTCGGGAGAGGCGCAGGCCAGTCCGTGCACTGCTTTCCGATCTCACTCCGATTTATACAACCATCTGACTGCAACTTAAGCTATATTATGGACACTTGGCTGGGTTTACATGACAAATTTGTGACACTTTTTTAATAAATGTAGGAATAGATTGTGAAAATTTAGATTTCTGTCTCTAAAATCTGCATTACAACAGTCAAGGGAAGGCAAATGGTCACTAGTAGTCCTTTTTTTCCTGTAGACAATTGGCAGGCGTAGGTAGATATTCTGTATGTGAATGTATACGAACACGTTACAAGTGAGGAACAATGTGTGTGATGTAACTTCTCTCACTGGCCGTCCTTTCTCTCTCTTTATCTCTCTCTTATACATGCGCACTGCCACAGGGAAGAGCGGTGAAAATTTCGATAGTCCGCTAACCCGGGACGTGCCAAGATTAGGCTGCGGTCTGCCTCATTATAAGGTTCTAAAGTCTGCAGGGCAGGCGACTCTGCAACCCGCGATGTAGAAAGGACTCTGGTAAATGACCTCCTGTTCCTCTTCTACTCACGTTACATTGTTCTAGTGAGGACGGGTGTAGTCTAGTGTGTTAGCATGTTGTTTCCTGTGGGTTTGAGCCCCAAAAATAACTTGTAGAGCTGAATGGCAAGATTAGCATGAGAATACACATTGTATTTGTCACCAATATTTGCTAAGTCAGGATGTCATTTCAGAACTTGAATGTATGTCTCTAAACTGTGGAAAAATGATGGGAACAAGTAAAAAAAAATCCGAATGGTGTGCCTTAAGAGATGTTTTTTTTGTGTGAGTGTTCACTGTGCCATCAGACCACCATATGCATGCATTTTATTGATTTTACTCTGAATTTATTTTTACTCGGGGTACAATTACGTGATGAGCCGATTGGAGCTCATATGGCACTCGTATCATGTTCATCCTTGTCTCTACAGCCAACTGAGTCTTGGCTTTCAATTCAGAATCTTGATGAATAAGAACTGATAACTTGGATTCTTTTTTTCATTTCAATTCCTTCTTTCATTACTGGAATTTGTAACCAGAATAAGGAGGAACTTCATTTTATTTTTTTTTTTGCTATGGAGAGTGCTTCTTTACTAATGTAGATATGTGTGCTATGTTCCTCCTATCTATTCAATATCCCAAATAGGTTGACTACATCTGTCAAGCTAATTATTCACCTTCAGCTGAATGACCCAAATTCCTCCCGACCCCACCGCCCAATAGATAAGCACACTTGGCTCGACTGAGTGTGCACATGTTCTCAGTTAGGAGAGGGGAGTATGCCACGGTCAGAAACATCTACAGCTTCTCCCACCATGTTGAAATCCAACTACTTTACCCCATTATCTGATGTTTAGGGAAAAGCCAGTGCACTACCATATACACTAGATGGTTGGCAAGTCATACTGAAATTGGTGGAATCGGCTAACATTAATCTGTGTGTGGCTACGTATGAGGGTAGACTGGAATGACGGTAGGCGATAATGTCCAATTTTTGCTTATTCGAAAACCCTTTACCTCATTGTAGCCGGCTTTTTCTGGTGGTAAATTCCTGCCGTGATCTAAGAATTCATTTCCCTTGCCATATTGTGATCAATGACCATTTGTACGCCTTAAGGCATATTTTCTGGCTATCAGATTGCTACAGGGCAATAGCATTTAGGTCTGTTTCCCAAGGACACCAGTTTTCTTTTATTGTGCTAAATCAGTATTATCATTTCAATTTCTGTTGAGCTGGGTTCAGCTCATGGATGACCTTGGCTGTAAGGCTTTTTTTGCTGATATTTCACATATTTACTGTGTATAAGTGATACCGATGTTCTCACCAGGAAACCGAAGTACAAGGAGTTTAAAATTCAAATGATCACGGATTGAACACATACTCAATATAACTGGGGTATTGGTATTGGTATATCAACCAAACCTCTTCTCCATTCCTCATGTGTCCTTTTACGGTTCTCCATCTCAGAACATAGGAAAGGATTATATTTGTCCCATAAACCAACTTGTTTAAAATGAATGTCCATTATCCTCTCCTAACTGTTGCCGATAGACTATAGATTATTATCTATGGATAGATGATTATCTTAGCTTCTTACTCTATTAACCTGGTAGTTTACTAGACTGGAATTGGGTACAAGGGTACACCTGCAACTTTTATATGCTATTCTGTCCAACCCCTTCCTATGTACTGGCATGCTTATCTTGACCGAGTGTGCATGTGATTTCGATAAACAGATGAGTAAAAATTCCCAACATATTAGACAACTTTCTGCCGAACGATCATTCAGCAGATCATTACTTCTAGCTCTCTCGTAAACAGGAAAGCTCTGCTCAGCACAGTGCCAGATTCCTAGCAGTGGTTTATCTCCCAGAAAACCAAAGAATTGGTGTTGAATTTTATCAACCCATATTTTTCTCTTCCCTTGACATTGTCAGGGGAGAGTCGTGTGGCTCTCATTCACATTAGACCAGTGTTCCCCAACTCCAGTCCTCAAGAGCCACGAACGGATCACAGGTGATGGAATTATCATCTGGGCAATACGAAGAAAATCTTTAAAACCTGATCCGTTGGTGGCTCTTGAAGACTGCAGTTGTGGTAGACTGTCAGACAATCCCTTCTAATGTTAGGATTAGACTAATAGTTGGCCAAAATGTATGACAGGGACCTTAAACCACCGCCAGAGTTGTCTGGCAGTAGCTTTAAGTTCCCCATACTCATTAGACTAACGTCTGCCAAACCTGCCGATATCGACGGGTACCAACAATCGTCTTGAGTATGAAGGTGTCTACAGAAAGATGGTCGGGAAAGACTTCAATTCCAATTTCAGATTGCCATTCGCATTGTTCTCCCAGAGATAAGCCGCTGGCCAATATGTCAGCGGCTTTCTCATAGAGAACACGAGCGATCACCTGAATGAGCGCTCTTGTGTATGGTAAAGCCGGCTGAGATGGCTGTCGGAAGAAGGATCTGCGGAAGCATCATTTGGCCATCAATCATGTAATGTTTGTAGCCAGCTTAACTCCCTGTGATGGCACATGGAGCAGGCATTGAAATTAAGCATGTCTGAGCTTTGTTTTTCCCAAAATTATCTGTAGGCGTATCAGTAGGCTCTAATAGATTAGACCTAAATATATATGTCAAAGTATGATGTCCCCACCGAATGACCTGCATCTGGTGATTTTATAACTCTGGGGCAGCTATAACCCTTGCTGTAATTGGTTTAATTGGTTCTTCCACGTGAAGGTTTATTGGTGTGATTTTAGCTTAATGGTGTCTTTGTTTCCTAATTGTGAAATATCATCAGGTAAATGCATTTTTGAAACACTTTGCATAGAAATTTTGTTACTAAATTTGCCTTTTGTATCTAGATTTCTGTATTCAATGTGTATATTTGTAACTGCCAAGAGAGTCTGGGGATGTGCGGTGAGGAGGTGGAACGAGGAGGGGTTGTAGGAGGGAGAGATGGGACTCTTAATAGCCCAAGAGAAGCGATGCACCAGCTGTCAAACAGACAGAGGCAAATGCATAGTGAACCTTAAGGGTCTCCCAATCGTCAGGTTTATTGTTCAGCAAGAATAGTAATTAAATGTTTTGTTTTGACATTTTGATGGGGCACCAGGGCCGCCTGTCTGCCTCTTGCAAATACTTTGCAAACCGTTACATCAAACTGTAGCTTATTTCACCTTTGTTTTATCGCAGGGGACCAACTTCTGACCAGAATAAAAATAAAAATAAAAAAGCCATAGACTGTAGATTGCACCAATAGATAATTTTTATTAAGAAATATAAAGTCGGTATATGCTAATAATATACATGCTCTGAGCCTGGTGCTTCCCGCTGGCTCCTAAAACAACACTATCAATCAATGCATATTTTTCCATTCATTTTTCGTCTAGAAATTGACTTGTGCTTTTCCCATACAGACAGAATTTTTTATTTTTTTTGCTCTTTTTGTCAATACATTATGCAAAACAAATCTTAGCAGCATAATTTACAAAGTTAAGAACACCGGGCCACAATCCCTGCTCGAACAGATTGTTCAGCTTGTTTAGCATCTCCAGGATAGCGTTTTACTGCCGAGAACGGAGATAAGAGGAGGAATCGAATAGGATTACTCTGTAGATTCAAGTTCTGATCTGGACTTTTAATTGGTTGTATGTGCTATTTTTGTGACCATAATTGTGACGCGTTCTCTGGACTTCTCCTCCTTCTTGATACAGTTGGCTTGGACCACTTCCTTAGACTCTTACCAAATTTTCAGTTGCCATAAGATCTTTTGGTAACGCTGACAATTAATCGTCTTTCTCGAACCATTCATAATATCCCTTATGAGGAGCTTTTTATTGTGGGTTCCTTCAGCCATTAAAGTGAGAGTTTTGGTCTAAGTGTAAGATCTACACTTAATCCTGGACAACCTCTTTAATAAGGTCTAGATTTATCAAGTTATCTGCACTTCTTTTCTTGGAGGATTTGAGATCTACTCTATTTGAAATAAAAAATTAAAGGGCATCTGTCAGTAGGACCAACCCTCCTAAGCAGTCTATAAAAAGTTGCATAAAATGATATATTGATATCTCCGATCCGATGCCTTAGTCCCGAGAAATCCAAGTTTTTACTAATATGTAAGATCTACGGGCCGGACATAATTCTCCTTGAGAATCTGTCTCCAGAGGCGTGAGACATGTAGATCAGGAGAGCCTACTATCAGTCATTAATGTTTTACAATGGTAATCCCTCCTTTCATTAAAAATAAGCTCTGGAGGCAGTTTCCCAGGGAGATCTATGTCCCGCCCATAGATCTTAACAGCTCATTTAGATACTCCAGAGAAATCCACATTTTGGTTATTAAGACCTGCTTGCCCATATAGACGTCTTAGGTGGGTTAATCCTACTGACAATTCATTTTAATAGAAATGAAGGTTTGAGAGAAAAGGTTAGTTGTTGTGGTATTTTGGCTACCAACGGACTTGATTCTTGAGGTCTCTGTTTTCTGTCAGAAGCAGAAGGCGCCCATAGACTTTAAACTTTTAGTTGATAAAAATGGAAGATTTCAACCAAAGCAATAATTCGTTAGGTTTTTCAGGGTTTTGAGGGTTTTTTTTAAAGTCATCAGCTGAATTTAGGTCGCCCTTGATTGTTAAGTTTATTGGACAAAACAACCAATCAATGAATAACTTGTACCAGTCAGTCAATGGTTTTTTTAACACCAAACTACACTTTTTTGTGTTGAACATTGGCCTGAAGAAAATCAGTTTCTTCCTTTTGTATTTATAAGTGCTTCACCTCTGCTTCATTTTGGAGAACTAAACTGGTATTGATACCATTGATGTCATTGAGCTATTGAAATAGATAATATTAAAGCCATTTTGCCATCCGTTCCAGAATGTTTTCCAGAATCACATGCTTAAAACTAGAGATGAGTGAAAAGATGCAATGCAAAATGAATTAGTTAGTTTTAATTAAAAAAAAGCCTGAAATGGCCTCAAGCATGGCTGGACTGAGTTTTCCCATAATGACCTTTCACATCATATGATATAGCACAGGCAGTCAGGAGAGACTATCTGCAGCTGCTATTTTGTGCTGAATCTGTATAGTGAAAGGACATCACAGCTTGGCAAATAGCGGAAAGAAAGCCATAAAACACTGACAAAACTGTGCACATTGTGTGTGACAGAACAGCACTGAAGATGATTAGTGTGTGAGGAACAGGCTGTTGGCTACCATCAATTTGCCCATAGTCCTGTATGTTTAGGTCACTTTGACCATTACTAAGGTTGAATTAGTGTCAAAGAGCTTAATGAGGGTTGGATACAGTTCTAGGAGACCTCAAAACTGAAGCCATTACAAAGCAATAAAATAGGTGCAGCCAGTGTAAAGAAAGGTGTAGGTCAACACCTTGTGTCAAATAGTCATATAATATACACCGTACAGATGCAGGTACTTGGCTAGAGATCTCAAAAGTTAGTAAGGAGGTAACTATCTCTGAATGCCACAACAAGGCTCTGGATAGCAGACACGAACTTCAGACCTTTGGCTATAGCGGGAACTTACTAATCTATTGGTAGGAAAAAGGACCAAAAAGGGCTCCAATAGTGAAACAAAAGCATTTTTTGGACTTACAACGTTCAAGCGAATAAGTGCAATAAAACAGTGCCTAAAACTCAGTCCAAAGGTGTGTTGGCTGCGCACTTGCCCAACTAGAGTTTCGCCTCCTCTGCTTAGTCCAGGGTGTGTCTGGAGATCCCCGAGTAGAATACGCATCTTTTCACATAAATTTTAGACTTTGCGAAAAAATTCGGCAAAGCCGGTGAATTCTATTTTCTAAAAAATAAACTCTTCATGTCTAGCTATAACAAGACCAATGTAGTTTTTGCTAAATAACAATACAGTAACTATATTCCAGTTTATCGTGCAGTCACTTTTCTGAGAATGCAGATGAGCTTGTTCTCCATATTTGTTATAATTTGTGTACTTTGGCAAGTATTCTACGATCTTGGTTCTATCACAATCATAGTTTGAACACCTTATTTCATTGTATTCACATTTTGTTCCCATGTATGCCCAAGTGTGTTTTAGCATTTGAGTATAGCTTTCTGTGGCATGCTGAATATAGCCTGAACGCTGATAATAAAGTCACAATTTCACTTTTCACTTTCGAGATATGATTCATTATTATAGCACATGACTCAGTTTGAAAAAAATCGCTTGAAGTAAGAGACAGCTCAAGGGGTACAGGATAGGTCATATTAAAAGTGATAAATCTGTCTCAATATTGAACGGCTAACCAATATTTCCTTGTTCTTCTGTTTGTCTTCAGATCTCAGACCGCTGCCTGATGTAGCCATGACGGGAAACTGCACGCGGGAATGTACAGAATATGGACACTCTGATACTTGCTGGATGCCCGGCCAGCCATCCCCCAACCGCAGGCCGAAGAATGCCCTGAAGCTCTCCACTTTTGTGCCTTACCAAGACAAGGGGAGTCCAGAGCAGATTGGCAATGGAAACCCCAGAATTCCAGAGGATCGCATTGGAGGCAACAATAACAGCACCACCAAAATGGCCAACATCCAGCTGTTACCGACTTACAGTGCCTTTACCAGTAACAGCCATGAGCCATGTACGGACTCCCCTATGGAGGAAATCCCCCTAACCCAAACGGCTGATTTCCAGCACGCCACAACTCCTTCCTCCCAATCTGCCAAGAGGGAGATATACCTGTGAAATTCATTATTTGGCATGGTTTGAACTCGAAGGAGATGAGGAAGAATTGGGAGATACTGACCTAAACCAGGCTAACTTTAAATGAAGGATATCTATTGAGAGGAACTTAAAGATGTTTGCTTTATGGTCCATGCAACTGCTTCAAGGCCTATGCCTATTTTAATTTTGTGTTTTTATTTTTTTTTGTTCAGTTTTCCATTTTTTTAAGTTTCTTATTCCTATGTAAAATTTGAAACTGCCCTCTACATAGACAATTCATTATCGTGAAGGTCAGAACTGGATTTAGAGAGGGGAAGCACATTTTTCTTTAAAAAAAAAAAAATGTAGTTTTTATATAAAAAAGGGAACTTGTGTTATGTTTCTCGGCCAAAGATGAGAAACTGTAAAGCAAAGGTGGACTTTATAAGCCATTGTGGTTTGTGTCTGAGAATCCTAAAGAAGGGTGTTCTTGGTGCTGTCATCTCTTCTGGTACATAGGTTGAATGTCCTCATTTATAGGAGAAATTACAGTCTTTGTGGTGAATGAATGACAGTTGGTAGAGGTTTTTTATTTTTGGTTAAACACTTGGCACTAGGCTTAGTACATGGTTCTTCTGCTTATATATATATATGTATACATAGGCACATTCAGAGTCTCACAACTTCCCATTGGAAATGAATCTTAAGCTTCTGCTCAGATACTTCCGTATCTGTTCTTGTAGACCGATGTCAAACAATACCCAAATTCCCGTCTCATACATGGTACTAAGGTTCTTTCGACGTAAATTTCAATAAAATGCTATAGAAATATTTTTGATATTCAATCTATTAAGGTAATCATTTTTCGTTTTTCCCAAAATTTACTACTTAAAAATGGCATGCTGACTTTGTGAGTTTGTCGTCCATGCGGAGATTCATCAATTAGATGGTTCCTGCTCTTTTTGAGCTCAGTTTAGTTAAAGAAAGTAGTATCACACCTGAAATACTTTTATAATACTGTTCATGTACTGTCACCTATTTTTTTTTTTTTTTCAAATTTTTTTATTTATTGCATGCTATCGCTAAAAAGTAAGGAATGCTCCGCCTCGAGACAAACTCGGTGGAGTTAGGCAAATACCCAAGGATTTTCCCTTAGGCTTTGGTTCACAACCAGTGTTTAAAGGAGTTGTAGTAATCTTGGGAAATATCTGGTGTCAATTAATGTCCTTGGATAAGAAAGGGGGGGGGAATTCTATACCAAAGGTGCCAACTGAATGAGTACGGATGATTGCAAAGGACAGCCTGATGGGGACCAAACTGTAATCTATCTGCATATCCAACTCATCAATAACAGGGTAAGCTGCGAGTCTGACTGGCCGTTTCATGTAGACTTCTGTAAATACAATCCCTTTGAATGAAGATTAAGTCTGCTTGATTTCAGCTTTTATCGTTGCAAGAATCCCTTTTTATTTTTTTTCTCTTTTATTTATTGTAATTTAATTTCGACTACACTCTGCCAAATGGCCCACAGCCGGTTGGGTTTTGTTTTTGGTTCCAAGAGCATGTAGGCTGGTGTCTTCAGTGGCATTACTTCCTTTTCCTATTTAATGGGAGAGCGAAATCCTTAAAACCAGAGTAGAAAGGTTAAGTTTCATGTGTATATTTCTGTAATACATACTAATTTGCACATAATCTGCCGAGATTTGCGAAGTCAAAAGTTGATCCTTTTTTGTTATTACATTTCGACTGTAAATTGCACCACGAGCTCTGATCTGATAAGTTTTGATGTTTTGGGGGGGATTTTTTTTTAGCTAAACTTTACCATTTGGTGATTCCACAATGTGTTGTTGGCAGAAGCGGTAACCAATTTAATAAAATTAAGTTTTGGATTCTACGAGGGGGATTTATAAATGTGGCACTCAATGCGGCACTTTTAGAGGGTTGGGTTGCTACAGTTATTATTTTTTCCATTTTAATACACTGAGTGCATGGAGAAGAGAACTTTGAATGCTTTGTATTTGATTACTGGTATTTAAAGGATGTATATCTTCATTACAACATATGGCATAATAACGATCCATACTGTTTGGTGCCACAGGAGCGGTTTGTTAAATAAAAATGTAAAATGCCCGGATTCTGACTATTATAAAATATTGTATTTAGAAGGTATAAGATGACCTCCTCTTGATGTGTGCCATCTGTCCATGTCACCGGATATTCCTACTTTGCTTCTATTGTGTATTTCCTTTTCTTTTATGTTTCTTTTCATGCAATTTATAATGCTGTTCACTACTGTCTTATGAAACAATATGTTGGTATTCAATTTTGGTGAAACATTTGAAGAAAACAGGGAAAAAAAAGTATTAAGAACAAGCAGTGTCTGTTAGGCTGTTGAGTTCGGTTTAGGAGATCCACATTAGGCCTGGACCTTATGGTCTGCACCTGGAAGGTGAATTGCGGACGTGAATGTGAACCTTTTAGCATCATGTCGTTTTAGCGCCAATATTTTGTGCTGACTTTGTGATATAACCAAGGTTCGTGTTTTAATACATTGCTCCAATTTGTCTTATTTCCTTCACACAGCCATCATTAAATGAAAAAGTTATAATTCTGCCACTTATGGTGACGCTTAGAAATGTATTTCACATTGTTAAACAATTGAATTACAAGCCCAACATATTGGGTTCCCCTAGTGGTAGCTAAAAGCAGACAGAAATGTATTACTTATGGTTCAGTTTACATCCTTACTCACAAATATTGTTCTGCTCGGTCGTAGAAGTAGAATAGTGAAATTGGTGGAGAGCTAGATCTAGCACATGAGACGCCAAGGGTGCCAAGAGGACACCATTGTTTTATAATGTTGTCCACTGGGTCCAAACATGGTGTCTATCATTTTTCCAAAGACTCTTGGATTTGGAGCGAAGCATTAGCAAAAAAAAAAAAAAGTGCCGTGACCCCACTATAAAGCTTTGAAATTATTTTTTGAAGGGTGGACCTTCACTTTCACCATTTTTAGGTTTATGTGGAATATAGGTTAGTTTGCTTTATAACACAACTGTATAGACTTGACCGTCATCAAAGATTTAGGATGAGAACCCAAGCAGAAGTTTTCAGTCCCTTTTTTACTTTTGGGGTTTTCCAATGTTTTACCTTTTTTAAGCCGGTCTTTCACATCCACAATTCACTGTCCATGTGAACCTAGATGTTTGGACTGTCTGCGGGGTTTCCTCACCCCAACTCAACAATCTCTGTTTTTGAAGCTGTTGAGTTTAGGGCAGCAGACGCTCGGAATGGGAATTGTGGTAGTGTGAAACCTGCCTTAAAGAGTCTTTTATTTTAGATACAATAGAAGTAACCATTTTTTGACGTGTAACTCCAACTACAAGCCATTGATGATACTACCTGAATTTTAAAAGTGACACTACATAAATGTACAATGCCGGACTTCCCAACTCATGTAGTTGGTTAGGGTACATTTCCAGGTTTGTTTCTTAGCGGCATTTAACAAATTTTGAGTGGATGATTTTAGCGCCATATAACTGGAACCAATATTTGATTTTAACTTCACCTACTCTGTAGGCCCCAGTGGAGGATATGAGACTCGATATAGGCTCCTGTGGAGCGTAGGTTTGTGGCGGGCATTGGCAATGCCCTTATGGACATTACTTTGTGCCTTATGCCTCTGTGATGTCACTGGATCATAGTAATTTCATACCCCAAGTTTGCTCGGGCCTCTTTTGATTGGATGTTCTTACAGAAGAAAAATGGTCCATTCGACAATAATCCAGACATCAAGATTTTTTCTTGTGCTTCCTTAACCCTATGTCTTTGGCAGCACAGGGTTACATTTCCATCATGATCTCTCAGCAGCTGTTTTCTATAAAGCTAATTTCTCATTAGCACATCGCCAATCTGGAATGCTTTGCTTTCTACCCGCTGCTCTTCTCTATCCGTTATTTATCTCTGTTCAGCTAAGAGACCTGTAGGAGAATGGAAGATTGACAGTTTTTGCTCTGCTAGTGAGGGGTGACTGTGTCAGAGCTGTGCTACGCTCCCACATGATCTAATATAACATCTCTAACACACATCTCTGTCTGGGTAGGTTCTTAATTATCCACTCCTGTCTCCCATTCACTTGCTATCTAATTCCTCACTCACCTCTTCTCACCTCGGCATTTTCTGCATTACACTTCGGGACATCCTTTGCTCTTGCACATATAATTGTTGCTGCATTTTTAATGTGGGTGAGATCTTGTTTGCGAAGTCTATTTTTGTGGCATTCTTGACATTTTATGCACAATATGTAGAGCCAGGTTGGACAGCTCAGGTGTCTGACATATTCCGCCACCTTTAGAATATGACGGCTGTCGATTAAAAAAAAAAAAAACTGGCCAAATAAGTAGTACATTCGATATAGTCTTCCGTGCTAGAAGAAACCTTTAAATGGATGACAAGCAGAGCATGATGGGACAGTTTAGCTTCTATACTTTATTGTGACACTGCAGTACTCATCACAAAAGGCCTTGTGTTTCCCATGTCAGAGAAGTACATCACAGATTTCCTGTGGGGTCGGACATTAGGAGGTAGAACAATTGCCTATTGTAAGGAAATGTCTATTTATGTTTACGCGATGTAGTCATTTGAGCTATAATAATAGAGTTCTTACCACTGCATGTTCATCTAAGTGAAAGATTAGATTTTGGACTATCGGGTGATGGAAGGGTAATTACCCAATTTACTTTAATTATAAAACTTTTCTAACCCACCTCCAATTATTTGCATGCCATAAAAGCCATTTTACCCGAGATTCAAGGTGCTTGCAAGCTATTTAGGGTAGGTTTATAGTGTTGAGTGTATGACCTAGCTAATTCTACCCTCAACTCTATGGTCTTTTCTTTTTTGTTTAATTTTTTTGAGCGTGTCTTTTTAGATGAAAGCATTATGTGCATGGATCTTCATTCTGGGTCTGTAGGCAACAAAAAGTATCATCCTAGACTGATTGTTGAGGCTTAAATAAGATGTGGACTAAAGGTGCACCGATATATAGATGATCTCTTTTTGGCATGACTGGATATATACAAGAAGGGAATTAAAAAAAAAAAAAAAAAAAAAAATGGTCTGTGCTGTAACGTACCATCTCTGTACGAATGTGTAACATACAATCTAGCATTGTTGCATAAATGCACAGTTCTAATCTGTTTTGCTTTCCAAATTTTTGCAAATGGTAACATGGTGTATCAAAAATGTAGACTATCCTGATGCATAATGGATCTCCTATTTTTACGACATTGATTTGGTTATCCGATCCTGTTTTTCTTACATTGTATGTGCGATATGAGGGCAGGTCAGTGCTCCTAATATAAAGACTTTGTACCATTTTAAGCCTGCACTATGACGACTCAAGACATTTACTTTACGAGGGCAAAAACCAAAGGTTAAAATTCGGTTGTGACGATGGTAAAATTGGTTCTCCAATGGCTACATTTGGCAGAGTAGTCTGTTTTTTTTCCCCAACTTTTGCATTCTGTATCAAATTAAGAAAAAGAGTGTATAAAAGAAAAATAATCAAAGCCTGTTTTTAGATTTTTAGTGTTGATTCTATTTGCCCCCTGACCTATTGAGATATCGGCAATGTCCACCAATAGAAAGGGGCTAACACGAAAAATTTAATTTACCTGCTTGTGATGCTGCCTTGTTTTGTACAGTTTTATGTACATGAAAGTGTTGCTTTTTAATATAAACCTTTAAAGAAATCTATATATATATAATTAAAAAAAATCCCACACAAAAAAAACCTTGACTGAAAATATAATGGCAAAGTATGTAACTATTTTTACGATGGGTAAATTAATATGTATAATCAGAAGCTATCGTTGAAGTTTTCTCGATTTCTAAGTATTTGATGTATTTTCCCAAGTTATCCTTAACTTTGACCTTTTTTCTCCTGGAAGTTTTTTTTCTTCTATCTTCTCTACCCATTTTTAATTTCATATATATTTTTTAATTTGTATAATTTTATTTTAACTCCTAATTTTGTTTGATTAATCCTGTGAGCACAATCATATTTTTTTGGGGGGTTTATTTTTTGTTTTCAGTTTTTAATTGTTTCAGCATGGCAAGAATAAAACAAATTTGTGGTCTGTCTATTACCGTTTTTACTTTTCAGATACATGAAAATCTTTCTGTTCTGTTTGCGGAGCTGTCAAATAAAGAACTCCATTGTAATTATAATCCCAATGTCTCACAATGACTCGGATATTATGTGTCAATCTTTGTGTATCTCTGGTGATTTTCTATAAAATGATGGTTACACTCAAGATGAGAGGATTTTTAATAATGAGGATTTGGACCGTGTAGTCTCCTATAGCCTTATGATAAGGGTTATGAAGTTCAATTTCTTCTAATGTAATTTGGGAAATCTCCTTTCAAGAAATCACATCAGTGGTGAAAGAGAAGTTGGGACTTCGACCAAGCACGCCAGTATAACCTCATCATACACTTGTATGTGTAGTAAAATACATCAATTTTAGACCCAGATATTTTTTTTGTCATAGTCATCACCACTGTTAAAACTTTAACCACACAACATTTTTTTCACATCGAAAATCATCTACATATATATACACAAACCCGAGAAATCTGTCCAGCACCTCCTAGTGTGAACTGGTGCCAGCTGCTGTAACCATAAAATATATCAAAAGAATGCAGCATTCTCTTGATGAGCTTCAAGAGGTAGTCACCGGAAATGGTTTTCACTTCACAGGTGTGCCCTGTCTGGTTTAATAAGTGGGATTTCTTGCCTTATAAATGGGGTTGGGACCATCAGTTGTGTTGTGCAGAAGTCAGGTGGATACACAGCTGATAGTCCTACTGAAGCAGCTAAGTAAAGAAAAGCTAGTTGCCATCATTACTTTAAGAAATGAAGGTCAGTCCAAAAAATTGGGCAAGCTTTGAATGTGTCCCCAAGTGCAGTTGCAAAAACCATCAAGCGCTACAAAGAAACTGGCTCACATGAGGACCGCCCCAGGAAAGGAAGACCAATAGTCACCTCTGCTTCTGAGGATAAACTTATCCGAGTCACAAGCCTCAGAAATCGCAGGTTAACAGCAGCTCAGATTAGAGACCAGGTCAATGCCACACAGAGTTCTAGCAGCAGACACATCTCTACAACAACTGTTAAGAGGAGACTTTGTGCAGCATGCCTTCATGGTAAAATAGCTGCTAGGAAACCACTGCTAAGGACAGGCAACCAGCAGAAGAGTCTTGTTTGGGCTAAAGAACACAAGGAATGGACATTAGACCAGTGGAAATCTGTGCTTTGGTCTGATGAGTCCAAATTTGAGATCTTTGGTTCCAACCACCGTGTCTTTGTGCGACGCAGAAAAGGTGAACGGATGGACTCTACATGCCTGGTTCCCACCGTGAAGCATGGAAGAGGAGGTGTGATGGTATGGGGGTGCTTTGCTGGTGACACTGTTGGGGATTTATTCAAATTTGAAGGCATACTGAACCAGCATGGCTACCACAGCATCTTGCCACGGCATGCTATTCCATCCGGTTTGCGTTTAGTTGGACCATCATTTAATTTTCAACAGGACAATGACCCCAAACACACCTCCAGGCTGTGTAAGGGCTTTTTGACCAAGGAGGAGAGTGATGGGGTGCTACACCAAATGACCTGGCCTCCACAGTCACCAGACCTGAACCCAATCGAGATGGTTTGGGGTGAGCTGGACTGCAGAGTGAAGGCAAAAGGGCCAACAAGTGCTAAGCATCTCTGGGAACTCCTTAAAGATTGTTGGAAGACCATTTCTGGTGACTACCTCTTGAAGCTCATCAAGAGAATGCCAAGAGTGTGCAAAGCAGTCATCAAAGCAAAAGGTGGCTACTTTGAAGAACCAAGAATATAAGACATATTTTCTGTGATTTCACACTTTTTTGTTAAGTATGTAATTCCACACATGTTAATTCATAGTTTTGATGCCTTCTGTGTGAATGTACAATTTTCATAGTCATGAAAATACAGAAAAATCTTTAAATGAGGTGTGTCCAAACTTTTGGTCTGTACTGTATATACATACAATATATAGTTGCTTGCGAAGGTATTTTTGTGTTTTGCTACCTCACTACCTGAAATTTTTTTTTTTTTTTTTTTTGAGGGTTTGCATCAGTTCATGTAAGGAACATGCATACGACTGTGAACATTTTGTTTTCTTTTTATTGTGAAGCAAACAACAAATATGCACACTGAAGTTTTCAGATATTTTGTCCCAACTACTAACCTCCCTAAAATCAGTACTATGTAGAGCCTCCTTTTGCGGCAATTACAGCTGCAAGTCGCTTTGTATAAGTCTCTGAGCTTTCCACATTTTGTCACTGTGATTTTTGCCCATTCCTCAATGCAAAGCTGCTCCAGCTCCTTCAAATTAGATGATTTCCCCTGATGAACAGCAATCTTCCAAGTCTGACCACTGATTCTCAATTGGATTAAGGTCTGGGCTTTGACTAGGCCACTCCAAAACATTTACACATTTCCCCTCAAACCACTCAAGTGTTGCTTTAGCAGTATGCTTTGGGTCATTGTCTTGTTGGAAGGTGAACCTCCATCCCTGTCTCAAATCTGACAGACTGAAACAGGTTTTGCTCAAGAATATCCCTGTATTTCGCGCCATCCATCTTCCCCTCGACTCAAACCATTTTCCCTGTCCTGCCGACGAAATAATCGCCACAGCATGATGCCACCACCATGTTTCTCTTTGGGGATGGTGTTCTTAGGGTAATGAGCTGTGCTGGTTTGGCGCCTGGCGTATCATTTACCTTTGTGGCCAAAGAGGTCAATTTTGGTCTCATCTGACCACAGGACTTAACTCTATACATTTGGGGAGTCTCCCACATGTCTTTTGGCAAACTGAAAATAAGCCTTATTTGTATGTAAGTAAAGGCTTTTTTTTCTGCCCACTCTACAATAAAGGCTGCCTCTATGGAGTGTATGGCTTATTGTGGTCGTATGGACAGATACTCCAGTCTCTGCTTGGGAAATTGGCAGCTCCAGGGTTACCTTTGGTCTCTGTGCTGCCTCTGATTAATGCCCTCCTTGTGTGAGCTGAGTGTTTTGATAGGCGACCCTCTCTTAGCAGGTTTGTTGTGGTAACATGTTCTTTCCATTTGTTGATAATGAATTTGATGGTGCTCCAGGGGATCATCAGAGATTGGGATATTTTTTTTTATAACCCAACCCTGACTTGTACTTCTCAACAACTTTGTCTGCAGTCATGCCATTAAACAGAGCAGAGCGGAAAAGAAGCTGCTGGCAGGAGCTGTCTGTTCTGGCAGAGATTGGCAAAAGTTTTGGCTCACAGTTGAGTCAAGGGTCATATTTGCAGTCAAGTCACCACAAAGTGGCACATTGGTAAAAATAATTGCAGCTGCTCTGTAGTCCATTTAATGTCTTATTACATTAACATGTCAGCTGTCCTCATTTAATGGAGAGGACAGGTTTTTACATGTCTAGTCCACTATTTTCTTTTTGAAAACTCCAATCATACAGGGTTGTAAACGGGACACTCATCTGATACAGCCAGAGCCTAAGGCGCACCCACGACATTCGAATGGTGGCTGTGGACTGGAGCACTGGACCGTTAATGATCCATTTATGTAATGTAATATAACCATACGAGTTAAAATTTGAGGACTGAGCATCTATTGACTTAAATGCAGGTCGGCCAACAGGGTGGAGTTCCTTTTTTATGCATTTTAAAACTGTGCATTGTGCTTCTGCCTACGTGAGGAGGGCTGGGATGTAGACTCATTAATACTAATCACTGACAACTCAATCTATTTACTAATGACCCTTCCCTATTACAACAGTAGAATTAAGACATTAGCAAATTGGGCAAATTGTAACAGTTTCTGTACCAGTCCTCTTGGGTCCTGCAATATTTTATTCCTTAATAAAAATCTATAACATATTTTTTGGGGCTTTTACGTGCCAGAAATTTTTTTCCCAAATATGATTTTTGCTAAACTCTGGTGCAAATTTCAGTAAATCTCGTAGGCCAATGAAGGCCTCACCCCCCCACCCTCACCCCCCCACCCCCACTGAATGCCTCCCACTTTCCCATTAACTCTTCAAAAGTGTCAGAAGAAGCAAAAAGTTGCAAAAGTGGTTTGCGTGAAGCTGTGCAACTTTTTTCAACCAGAAAAAGTCGATTGGAGTTTTTTTGGGGGGGTTAAAAGGAGGCTGTTTTCTGCACATTTTATATGAAATGCCTTATATACCAGTATGTGATGAGCGCAAGTGCTCGTTACTCAAGTTTGCCTAGGGTGCTCATGTATGCCCCAAGTATCGCGGGTGCTCGAGTGACATGTTTGAGTCCCCGAAGCCGCATGTTTCACGGGTTTTATACAGCCACAAAACATGCGGGGATTGCCCGTGTATGTCAGGCAATCCGCGCATGTTTTGTGGCTAGCATGCGGGCACGGGGATGTGAACTTGTCACTCGAGCACTTTCTTCATGCAGAAAACTGTAACTTGAGAGGTAACTTTAAAAGTTTCATCATTTTAAATGTTTTCATCATGTTTCAAAATTTATATGAATCATCAGAAAATGACCTGTTAATTAAATCAAGTTTTTGTGTTGAATATATTTTTATTTTCGGCATTTTTTCTTCATATCACAATCTGTATTAAAAATAACAAAAATGGACAATTTGCAATTTTCATACTGGCTACTGGGGTTTTTTAGACTCTAACTTCCTGTTGATCCAGGAAATACATGTACATTAGCCACAATGACTCCACCCATCATTTGTATTTAACCCCTTTACCCCCGAGGGTGGTTTGCACGTTAATGACCAGGCCAATTTTTACAATTCTGACCACTGTCACTTTATGAGGTAATTACTCTGGAACGCTTCAACGGATCCCCCTGATTCTGAGACGGTTTTTTCGTGACATATTGTACTTCATGATTGTGGTAAAATTTCTTCGATATCACTTGCGTTTATTTGTGAAAAAAATGGAAATTTGGCGAAAATTTTGAAAATTTAGCAATTTTCAAAATTTGAATTTTTATGCCCTTAAATTAGAGAGATATATCACACAAAATAGTTAATAAATAACATTTCCCACATGTCTACTTTACATCAGCACAATTTTGGAACCAAAATTTTTTTTTGTTACGGAGCTATAAGGGTTAAAAGTTGACCAGCCATTTCTCATTTTTCCAACAAAATTTACAAAACCATTTTTTTAGGGACCACATCACATTTGAAGTCACTTTGAGAGGTCTTTATGACAGAAAATACCCAAAAGTGACACCATTCTAAAAACTGCACCCCTCAAGGTGCTCAAAACCACATTTAAGAACTTTATTAACCCTTCAGGTGCTTCACAGGAATTTTTGTAATGTGGAAGAAAAAAATGAGCATTTAACTTTTTTCACAAAAATGTTACTTTAGACCCAATTTTTTTTTATTTTTGCAGGGGTAACAAGAAAAAATGGACCCCAAAATTTGTTGTGCAATTTCCCCTGGGCACGTAGATACTCCATATGTGGGGAAAAAACACTGTTTGGGCGCACGGCAGGGCTCGGAAGGGAAGGAGCGCCATTTGACTTTTTGATTGTAAAATTTGCTTGAATAATTAGCGGATGCCATGTTGCGTTTGGAGAGCCCCTGATGTGCCTAAACAGTGGAAACCCCCCACAAGTGACCCCATTTTGGAAACTAGACCCCTCAAGGCACCTATCTAGATGCATAGTGAGAACTTGGAACCCCTAGGTGCTTCACAAATTGATTTGTAAAACTGAAAAGTATTTTTTTTTCACTTTTTCATTTTTACGAATCAATTTGTGAAGCACCTGAGGGTTCCAAGTGCTCACTATGCATCTAGATAGATGCCTTGGGGGGTCTAGTTTCCAAAATGGGGTCACTTGTGGGGGAGCTCCAATGTTTAGGCACACAGGGGCTCTCCAAACGCAACATGGTGTCCGCTAACAATTTGAGCCGATTTTCCATTCAATTTGTTAGCGGACACCATGTCGCGTTTGGAGAGCCCCTGATGTGCCTAAACAGTGGAGCACCCCCACAAGTGACCCCATTTTGGAAACTATACCCCTCAAGGATTTTATTAAGGGGTATAGTGAACATTTTGAACCCAGAGGTACGACACAGAATTTGATAACATTAGGTCATCATATTGAATAAGTTGTCATTACTCTTGAGCGCAAGTGCTCACTATTTGAGTTTGCATCGGGTACTCAGGTATGCACCATGTATCACGGGTGCTCAATTGAAATGCTCGAGTCCCCGCCCGCATTTTTCACGGTTATTAGACACCCCCAAAAAAACATGCGGGGATCGCTCGTGCATGGCAGGCAATCCCCGCGAGGTTTTTTTGGCCGCGAAGCATATGGGGCGGAGACTTGAGCACCCGCGATACTCAGTGCATACCCGAGCACCCGTTGCAAACTCAAGTAGCGAGCACTTGCGTTCAACACTAGTTGCCATATCGTCGTCTTTTTTTTTTTTTTACTTTTGAAAAAAAAAACAACCCCAACCCTAACATTAGCACAACCCCAACCCCAGCCCTAGCATTTATTTTTTACGCCGTTCCTCGTGCGGTATAAGTGATGAGATTACTTTATTCTTCGGGTCGGTGCGATTACAGCGATACCAGAATCATATCGGGTTTTTATGATTGACAGCTGTCACACACTAAAAGACACATATTTTGTAAAATCTAATTTTTCAATCGCCATATTTTGGCCGACAGAGTCATGTGATGGCTTGTTTTTTGCGGGATGAGTTGACGTTTTTATTGGTGCCATTTTCAGGCATGTGACATTTTTGGATCGCTTTCTATTCCAGCTTTTGGGAGGCAGAATAAACAAAAACCAGCAATTCAGGAATTGTGTTTTTTTCCATTTTTTTATTCTGCTCCGGGTGTGGTAAAATTGATAAGGTAGCTTTATTCTTCGGGTCAGTACGTTTACAGTGGTACCACATTTATATCGTTTTTTATGTTTTGCCGCTTTTACACAATAAAAGCTATTTTATAGAAAAAATTATTTTTTTGCATCGCTTTATTATGAGAGCTGTAACTTTTGTATTTTTCGGATGATGGAGCTGTATGGCGGCTTTTTTTTTGCGGGACGAGATGACGTTTTCAGCGATACCACTTTTATTTATATTCGTCTTTTTGATCGCGTGTTATTCCTTTTTTTGTTTGGCGGTGTGATAAAGCATTTTTTTTTTTGTTTTTGTTTTTTTTTTACCGTGTTCACTTAAGGGGTTAACTAGTGGAACAGTTTTATAGGCCAGGTCGTTACGGACGCGGCGATACCAAATATGTGTACTTTTATTGTTTGTTTGTTTTTTTTCCTTAATAATATTTATTGATGGGTACATTATATTTTTATTTTTAGTGGATTTTTTTTTTTATTTTTTTTTTATATTTTTACAACTTTTTTTTATTTTTTATTTTCCCTTTCTGGGAGTTTTTTTTACTTTTTTACTTTGTCCCACTATGGGACTTTCACTTTTTTTATTCTGATCGCCTGCATGGCACAGGAATGCAGCACCATCCCTGTGCCATGCAGGCAGTCAGCGCTGGACAGGGAGAAGATAGTTTGGAGATGCACTGCGCATGTCCAAACAATCTTACTGCTGTCTGGTGACCCGGATGTTGTCATGACGACATCGGGTCATTATGGCAACACCCGGGAAGCCGCGGCAAACAGCGCTGGAGGCCGGAAGAGGAAGTGAGTATACCGATCACCTCCCCTTGCCACCGCAATGCTGCGATCGACTTCGATCGCAGCACTGCGGGGGTTAATGTGCTGGGTGCGGTGTGGGACTGCTCCCTGCACATAGTACCGGGTGTCAGTTGTGACAATCAGCTGATACCCGGCGGCGATCGCGCCCGCACAGCCTGTGTGCGCGCGCGCGATCGCGATGACGTACTAATACGGGTCAGGCTCTTAAAGCCCAGGGCACTGACGCGTATTAATACGTCATGGGCTGTAAAGGGGTTAAGCACCAAATGTGTGTGTGTGTAAAGGTCATTGGGAAAGGGTGCCAGGGTCAGCTGGGACATCACCTATTGTGAATGGTGGATTATGTGTTCAATGTTACTTGTCATTGTATTCCTGCCTCTGAGGAGCCAGCTAAAAACTTTTCCTTAAAGAACATGAAGTATGAGCGTAGACTAGCCCTAGTGGCCAGTGTGAAAATTGCAAGATTATTAAAATTTGTTTAAAACTATAATATAATATGAAAAGCAAATGCTAAATAAGAAAAAAAATACAGATAATACGCATTTGAATTAGATGGTAGATCTTTTTCTAATAGCTTCCCGATTACTGATCCGTGGTGTTTGGTGTAAAGCATCAGTATTCAGAATCATAGAAAAGGTATCACATGTTGTGTAAAATTTAAAAAATTGCTTTGTCACTATTCTTCATCCCTAAAGGTGATGGCACTATGCTGCCCCCAGGTACTCTTCTTTCAAACAAAGCCTGTAGAAAAGCTTGCTATCTTAAGCAACAACTTAAAATTGTTTTTTGAGCACATACCAGTATGATATGTCTCAGAGCTGTCTCTATCCTTATACTTTGTAGCTTGTCATCTATCACCTTTTAAGTGAGTGGCTCCTCTTCAGTAATATTCTGTCAGTACTATAGGTATCAGACCTTCCTTTCCCCTGACTTCCCAGCATCCATTGAGCCTGGCATTGTCCAATAGCATACCTTCCTTGAATTGAAATGCAACTTTTCTGTTATGCCTGTAGGGCAGTAAGACAGGAGAGCAGGAGCAGAGAGAAGTCCTGACCCCACTCCCTGTTCTTAAGTTCTCTGCTGCAAGAGACTGATTTTAAGCAATTTTTAAGTAATTTACTGATTTGATGAAAGTTTTCAAGTCTAAGACAACACTTTTAAATTTACAGGCTGACATTTTTTGAAATTATCAAATGAGTAAGTTCTTAAAATATAGCGACCATTTATGTTTTGGAAGAACAGTGTGATTTAACCAAATGCCATAAGCATCAAATAAAAGTTATTGGTACTGCGAATGGGAGGAGATCACATTGGTGATGTCTAGGATCTTGGACAACAACTAATTTCTAGAATAAAAAAGCACAATAGAGCAATCAAACCTCTTTGATGTACAGTGCCTTGAAATAATGTTCATACTCCGTGAACTTTTCCACATTTTTTTCCCATTACACCCACAAACGAAAATGTATTTGTTTTGGATTTTCTGTGCTATATCAGCACAAAGTAGCAAGTATTGATGAAGTGTATATGACCCGCCCCCTGGGCCGCAGGGCACTCGGAGCCGGGCAATAGGGAGACGATGGGGGTAGTAGTGGCAACCCGGTCCGTGGCTCAGGGTGGTCAGACCAGTGGTAGTCCCTTTATAAGTTTTAAGTGATGTCCGACTACGCCACCCGTGGATTGCGGTGATTATGAACCGCCGCTGCAAGGTAATCCCCTGAGGCTGGTGGTGTGTGCAGCTGAGATTGTATGACTCCCCACGGGAAGAGTGTAGCCCCTGGGCAGTGCAGGGGATGGTGAGGATGATGGTGAGGAGAGTCCCGGTACCGTTAGTGCTGGAGGAGCAAGGAACACACAAACAACGTACTGCAGTCCGATGCCTTTTACTCACAGTTCATATGCTCCGGGTCACTTCTGTACAGGCAATGACCGCCCAAGCCATGCTGCGTCCACCAGGTGAGGGGCTCGGTCAACCCCCAGGCAATTCCGGAGTAGGGCACAGGACTCCCTTCTATCCTTTCTCTGGCTTGCCTCACCAGTGACCCACTTTTGTCCAGCTGCCGCGGATCTGCGCGGGTAAACGTGGGCCCCGTTTCCCGCTGTCCTATATGGTGCCTTCCTAGCAGGTTTGTTGAGGTGTCGCACCAATAAATGGTCACGACCTCCGGTCTTTGGCTGAGAGTAGTTTCTCCTCCACCAACTTGGGATCCGGCACCCTTAATCTGCCTGACCCTTCACCCTGTATTCTCATGGGTTCTTAGGGTCCCTTCCACCTTCTTGTTCCTGAGCCCTTCTATTTCTCTCTCTCTTCTTCTTTCTTGTTCCTTCTCTTCCTCCTTTCTCGGCCTCTTCTCTAGGCCCACTCCTGAGCAGAGCTCCTACAGAGCCTCTGCTCCCTGTCTTCTTCTCTGACTGAACAGACTGACCCTGATCTAACATGGTGCCCACCTTTTATACTTCCCTTAGTGTGTGAGCTCAGGTGACCAGCAACCAATGAGCTCCTATCTACGCTCAGGAACCGTCCTCTCTTGCTCCTACATCACCGGGTTTTCCTCCCCCCTCCCCACTCCAGCCAGGGACATGGTCTGTCGTGCCTGCATTACTGTCTAATGGGAGCACCGTTGAACTGTCCCCTGGAAATGGGGTGTGTGTGATGTGTGCAGCTACCCGAGCCCTGGTCCATACTCCATCCTTACCCGGGAGTGGAATATCACACCTCTGGCAGAGGTGCAATACCCCTGTAGCGGCCGAGCCCTCGGGGCGCTACATATACACAATGATACATGTTTTTTAAAATATTTTAAAAATCTAAAACTGAAAATTGTGCCGTGCATTTGTATTCACTCCCTTGAGTCAGTACTTTGTAGGACCACCGTTGGCTGTAATTACTCCTGTAAGTCTTTGGGGAATGCCTCTACCAGCTTTGTACATCTAGGGACTGAAATTTTTGCCCACTCTTCTTTGCAAATCAGCTGTAGCTTAGTGAGATTGGATGGAGGTGTCTGGGAACAACAATTTTCAGGTCTTGCCATGCAAATTGCCTCTTCAGAGAAAAAGAGGACTTGTACTCTATAGCACCACCTATTGGAAGTAGCAATCCTACAAGTCACAATCAACCCTTTAACGAGTCGTGCAATATGACTTAGAATAAAAGCCAAATCAGAATCTCAATTTGCAGACTTGCCAGAGATTCTCAATGGGATTTAGGTCAGGACAGGGCCATTCACACATGAATATGCTTCTAACAACTATTCCACTGTAGCTCTGGCAGTGTGTTAAGAGTTATTGTCCTGCTGGAAAGTGAACCTATGCCCCAGTCTTAAGTTTTCCGCCGTCTCTAAAAGACTTTCCTTCAGGTTTGTTTGGTATTAGGCTCCATCCATCTTCCCATCGACTCTGACCAGCTTCCCTGTCCCTGCGGAAGAAAACCATCCCCACAGATGATGCTGCCACCACAATTTTTTGCAGTGGGAATGGTGTTTTCAGGTTGATGTGCAGTGTTAGTTTTCCATCACATAGCACTTTGCTTTTAGCTCAAAAAGTTATACTTCGGTCTCATCTGACCAGAACACCTTCCACATGCGATCTGTGTCCCCTAAATAACTTTTTGCAAACTGCAAATGGGGCTTCTTATGGATTGCTTTCAAAAATGGCTTTCTTCTTGCCACTCTTCCATAAAGCCCAGATTTGGGGAGTATACAAATAATACTTGTTCTGTGGACAGATTTTCTCACCTGGGCTGTGGATCTCTGCAGCTCCTCCAAAGAGACCAGGAGCTTGATGGCTGCTGCTCTAATTAGTGCTCTCCTTGCTTGGGATTTCAGTTTAGGTAGATGGCCATGTCGTGGTAGGTTTGCAGTTCTGCCATATTCCTTCAGTTATGGTTGATCAATTGAACAGTGCTCCGTGAGATGTTCAGAGCTTGGGCTCTTCTTAATTTTATAACCCAACTCTGCTTTACTCTTCTCCCCAACTTTATCCCTTACCTGTCTGGTGTGTTCCATGGCTTTCATGATTCTGTTTGATCCCTAATATTCTCAAACAAACCTCTGAGGCCTTCAAAGAACGGCTGTAGTTATACTGAGAATAAATTACACACAGGTGGATTCAATTTATTAATTGTGACATCTGGAGGCAATTGGTCACTCAGGATTTTATTTAGGGGTATCAAACTACAGGGGGCTGAATACCATTGTACTTCACAATTTTCAGATTTATATTTTTTAAATAATTAGAAAACCATGTATCATTTGCTTTACACTTCACAAATGCTTGCTACTTTGTGTTGGTATATCTCATAAAATCATAATACATTTAAGTTTTGTGTTTGTAACGTGAAAGCGTTAATGAGGCATGAATAATTTTTCAAGGCACAGTTTTTCATATATCTAAAGAGTGTCCAAAGTACTTTAGGTGGCATTCTGTAATTAAGTGGTGGTCCAAGAACAAATGCTTCACGAACATGATCTTTGTATAGATATACTGTATCATAAGATCAGTTGCTGGCAAGTTGCTTGTCCACTTGTAAGGAGGTCAAAGTTAAAGCATAGGAGCCTTGAATGGAAACCCCACATGAGAATGGTGCAAGTGAATTTAGTTTCGGTTGCAAATTGATGTAAACTTCAGAAGTCTCAAAGCTTGAAACATATCTTATAATTTCAGATAACTTTTCAGAAAAAGCACTGGCTGTTCTATGACTTGCAACATGCATTTTTCACCATTTTTTCCTCAACAGGGTCGATCTTATTTTTCAGTTTTTTTCTGATTTAATTAGTGGAGACTAGCTCCTATGTGTTGCATACACAGTACAGAGAGCGTAAGAAATGCCTGGTATTTTTCTAATGCACACAGACAAACAGCAGTAAGAGGGATGACATTTTATAGCAGTACTGAACTGTGAGACTGTGAAGCCAGCACAGAAGAGTAAAATAAAAATGCCGGAAGCTGCAGCCCTGGCTGTCTGTTTCTTATTCACGTCTCTCACTGTGGTGAATGCTCTTCACTCCATCTCCTCGAACAATCATCCTACAAGTGGAGAGAAGAGCTTCTACTTCAATATGCCTGGCATCCTGATACCTCAGAGAGCTGGCAGTCTGCCTATACTTGATCAAGATGGATTTGAGCTGTTTTTTTTTCAGAGGGGATCATAGGTTCAGGATGCAGGGAAGCGGAGTAGACATGGCTCATAAGTGGGAAAATGAGCAAATTTCTCATATATTACAGAGCATATTACATTTATTATATTAATAGTATACACTGCTCAAAAAAATAGGAGGGCAACAACCTAGCATTAGGACTGCTACTTCCGCCTTTGTGCAAGGAGGAACAGGAGGAGCACTGCCAGGGCACTGCAAAATGACCTCCAGCAGGCCACAAATGTGCATGTGTCTGCACAAATGGTTAGAAACCAACTCTGAGGGTGGTATGAGGGCCCGACATCCACAGATGGGGGATGTGCTCACAGCCCAACACCGTGCAGGACGCTTGGCATTTGCCACAGAACACCAGGATTGGCAAAGTCGCCACTGGTGCCCTGTGCTCTTCACAGATGAAAGCAGGTTCACACTGAGCACATGTGACAGACGTGACAGAGCCTGGAGACGTCGTGGAGAGCGATCTGCTGCCTGCAACATCCTTCAGCATGACCGGTTTGGCAGTGGGTCAGTAATGGTGTGTGGTGACATTTCTTTGGAGGGCCGCACAGCCCTCCATGTGCTCGCCAGAGGTAGCCTGACTGCCATTAGGTACCGAGATGAGATCCTCAGACCCCTTATGAGACCATATGCTGGTGCGGTTGGCCCTGGGTTCCTCCTAATGCAGGACAATGCCAGACCTCATGTGGCTGGAGTGTGTCAGCAGTTCCTGGAAGATGAAGGCATTGAAGCTATGGACTGGCCCGCCCATTCCCCAGACCTAAATCCAATTGAGCACATCTGGGACATCATGTCTCTCTCCATCCACCAATGTAAGCGATGGAGCGAGACATGATGTCCCAGATGTGCCCATAGCTTCAATGCCTTCATCTTGCAGGAACTGCTGACACACTCCAGCCACATGAGGTCTGGCATTGTCCTGCATTAGGGGGGAACTCAGGGCCAACCGCACCAGCATATGGTCTCACAGGGGGTCTGAGGATCTCATCTCGGTACCTAATGGCAGTCAGGCTACCTCTGGCGAGCACGTGGAGGGCTGTGCGGCCCTCCAAAGAAATGCCACCCCACACCATTACTGACCCACTGCCAAACCGGTCATGCTGAAGGATGTTGCAGGCAACAGATCGCTCTCCACGGCGTCTGCAAACTCTGTCACATGTGCTCAGTGTGAACCTGCTTTCATCTGTGAAGAGCACAAGGCGCCAGTGGCAACTTTGCCAATCCTGGTGTTCTGTGGCAAATGCCAAGCGTCCTGCACGGTGTTGGGCTGTGAGCACAACCCGCATCTGTGGACGTCTGGCCCTCATACCACCCTCATGGAGTCGGTTTCTAACCGTTTGTGCAGACACATGCACATTTGTGGCCTGATGGAGGTCATTTTGCAGGGCTCTGGCAGTTCTCCGCCTGTTCCTCCTTACACAAAGGCGGAGGTAGCGGTCCTGCTGCTGGGTTGTTGCCCTACTACGGCCCCCTCCATGTCTCCTGGTGTACTGGCCTGTCTCCTGGTAGTGCCTCCAGCCTCTGGACACTACGCTGACAGACACAGCAAACCACCTTGCCACAGCTCACATTGATGTGCCATCCTGGATGAGCTGCACTACCTGAGCAACATGGGGGTTGTAGAGTTAGTCTCATGCTACCACGAATGTGAAAGCACAACCAACATTCAAAAGTGACCAAAACATCAGCCAGACAGCATTGGTACTGAGATGTGGTCTGTGGTCCCCACCTGCAGAACCACTCCTTTATTGAGGGTATCTTGATAATTGCCAATTTTCATCTATTGTCTATTCCATTTGCACAACAGCATGTGAAATTGATTGTCAATCAGTGTTGCTTCCTAAGTGGACAGTTTGATTTCACAGAAGTTTGATTTACTTGGAGTTATATTCTGTTGTTTAAGTGTTCCCTTTATTTTTTTGAGCTGTGTAGATTATTATATGATCACTTTCACTACTGATTCATGCAGAGTTTGCTAAAATAAATAAGCATTTATTGGTTACAATAACTCATGGCAACACAAATGGTTAAATTGATGCAGCTTTCAAATGCCCTTTTTTCATGTACATGTTCTGTTTTTTGGGGTGTTTTTTTTACAGACTGTGCGCACTCATCATAATCTTGTTCATGTTGTGGACAGTGTCTACAAAACAAATTTCACCATGAAGGACAAATCATGAAATTATGGAAATCCTAAGACCACTAGACATGAAATTTAAATGTGAAAAAATGGAAACAAAATTATCAAAACATCTAGATTTATCCAGTATTCAGTATGAGTGCCAAGGCAAGAAATCCCCGCAATTACACGCCTCAGCTGCTATCAATGAGGCCATTAATTGTTGTCTGAGGAATGTTCTGCCACATGGACTTGTGCTCAAATCATCAAGATCCACTGCTGGCAGCTCCCTTCCTAGTTGCTAACCAAGGAATTCCTAAATGTATTTAATAGGAGACAAGTAGTGATGAGTGAGCACTGAAATGCTCGAGTACCTGTTGCTCGGGTCGAGCAAATTGGAATGCTCGACTGCTCGGTCCGAGTAACGAGCCCAATGTAAGTATATGGGAAACTCGAGCATTTTTCTGGCGACTCCCCCTGGCGGTCTGCAGAGGGCATAAAAATTGCAATAATCGATGGGAACAGTGCTCAAATGACATGGGAGCAGCATGGGGAAGATCCCTGGAAGCATCTCTAACTCCCAGGTCACTGCTGTCAACAATGTTGTCAGAGGTATTACGCCACTTTTACGGGCTCACAATAAAACATGCAAAAACAAAATCAAAATGGATTTTCTTGGGAAAAATGTTAAGGAACATCCTTTCCAGGGTAATGACTTGTATATATGGCAAAATAAATATACAAAAACAAAAATGCTCCTCCACACCTTGGGTTATGTTCACACGTAGCGTTTTTGATGCGTTTTTGCACTTTTGCATTGCTTTCAACGATGAAAAATACATTCACCGGTAAATGTCATTTTAACATTTTACTACCTTATCTTGCCATGTGGTGTGTGAGACACCATCAGACACATCCTGTTTCATTTATGAAGGAGGGACTCTGAAAGTCACAAACACTATTTTTTATAGGGGAATCAGGTGGCCCTTACCATTCTTAAATGGCCAGCAGTCGGCTATGCTTTGTTGTTCCCATTATTAAAGAGTGGATCTCCTATTCTGTTATTGGGTATGCAGTGACTGCAAGAGCTGCCAAAAATTTGGAGGGCCTCATTAAAAAAAATGTTCCCATTATAAAGGAGTGGGAGTGGAGTAGGAAAAACCCCAATAACAATTTAAAGACACATAGCGGTGGGCGTCAGTAACGACATGTTCCCATTAGAAAGTAATGGGTTTGCTATCCAGTTATAGGGTATGCAGTGAGTCCAATGATTGCCAAAATTTAGGAAATACCCCAATAACAATTTAAAGACACAGAGCAGGGCCACAGTAACGACATGTTGCCATTAGAAATGAGTGGGTCTCCCACACTGTTATTGCTTATGCAGTGACTGCAACCGCTGCCAAAAATTTAGTGGAACTCCAATGCCCCTTGCAGGAGATGTAGAGGTCGGAGGGCCTCCTGAAAACAATGTTCCCATTATTAGGAAGTGGGTCTCCCATACTGTTTGCCTATGCAGTTTATGCAACAGCTGGCCAAAATTTGGATGAACTCCAATGCCCCTTGCAGGAGACATAGAGGTCGGAGGGCCTCCTGAAAACAATATTCACTTTATTAGGAAGTGGGTCTCCCATACTGTTTGCCTATGTAGTGAATGCAACGGCTGGCAAAAATTTGGAGGAATTCCAATGCCCCTTGCAAGAGACTTAGATATGGTGATAATGGTAGATATTGTGGTGATATGGTGGTGGAGGATGAGGAGGAGGACAAGAGAAAATAGACAAAATCAGGAAGCGTATACCCATGTCTAAATGTGAAGACAGAGGTGCATGGGAATAGAGTTAGACCTCCCAAAAAAGGACACTGTATTTGAGTTTATGTTATGTGCTATCATTTGGTGGTGTTGAGAAGTCTGGCCCAATCCAGCCCTTGTTCATTTTTATAAGAGTCAACCTGTCAGCATTTTCAGTTGATAGGCAGATGCGCCTATCGGTTATAATTCCACCAGCGGCACTAAAAACCTAGTCTGATAAAACGCTAGCGGCAGTGCAGGCCAGGACCTCCAAGGCGTAGAGAGCCAGTTCATGCCATGTGTCCAGCTTGGATACCCAATAATTATAAGGCACAGAGGAATCATGGAGGACATTGGTATGGTCAGCAAGGTACTCTCTCAGCATCTTCCGAAACTTTTCCCTCCTTGTGAGAGTATCCTGCGCCTCAGGGACTGAGGGAGGGTCTGAGAAAACTGTCCCAGAACTTTGACAGTGTTCCCCTGCCTCTCCTAGATTGCATTTGTGTCTCTTGCCTGTACTCCTTGGTTGTCCAACCAACTATGACCTCTGCTGTCAGTGTTTTCAGATGGAAATTTTTTTAATAATTCTGAAACAAGGGCATTCTGGTACTGCCCCATTTTAATAGTCCTGTCCGGCGTGGGAATAAGAGACAGAAAGTTCTCCTTGTAGCTTGGGTCTAGAAGTGTCACCAACCAGTAATGACTGTCACCCAAAATTTGGACAACGCAAGGGTGACGGGAAAAGCGATGTAACATAAACTCAGCCATGTGTGCCAGACTGCTAACAGGCAAGACTTCCATGTCCTCACCAAGAGGACAACTGACCATGCTCTCCTCCTCCGCCCTGTCCTCATGTTATCCACGCTGAACAGACGGTATGACAGTTGTGCAGGTAGTACTATACCGCAGGAAACTAGCTCTTGTTCTTCCTCCTCCTCTTCCTTATTGTCACCCAATCCACGTTGGGATGAGATGAGGCTGGGCTGTGTGGAATCACCCTGTATGGTTCCTTGCTCCATCTCATCGTGCTCCGCCTGCAATGCATCCTCTTTAATTGTGAGCAGAGGGTGTTTCAGAAGACAGAGAAGTGGGATGGTGATGCTAATTATGGCGTCATCGCCGCTCATCATCTTGGTGGAGTTCTCAAAGTTTTGGAGGATGGGACAGATGTCTGACATCCATGTCCACTCCTAGGGTCTTATGTGTGGAGTCTGAACTGAATACCAATGGCCTTGTTGATGCTGGTACTCAACAACTGCCCTCTTCTGTTCACAAATCCTTCCCAACATCTACAATGTAGAGTTCCAACACGTGGGGACATTGCACACCAGTCAGCACGGCAAGGGTGGCGGAAACTGTAGCTGACTTTCCAAAATGGGCACACAAGCGGTGTACTTTGACAAGCAGGTCCGGGTAGGTTTTGAGAAACTGCTGAACCACAAGGTTAAGCACATGAGCCAGTCATGGTATGTTTGTGAGCTCGCCTCAGAGCCGCCACCAGATTCCGGCCATTGTCACACACAAACATGCCTGGCTGTAGGGTCAGCGGTGTCAGCGACAGATCTGCCTGCTCTTTCAGAGCTGTCCACAACTCTTCAGCATTGTGCGGTTTGTCACCTAAGCATATTAACTTCAGCACAGCCTGTTGCCGCTTGGCCGAGGCAGTGATGCAGTGCTTCCAGCTTCTGACTGATGTTGTCATTTCGGAGATGGAAGCTGAAGAGGAGGAGGAGGTGCAGGAGCTGTAGAATGTGGGGGCAACCCTGATTCACCCAGGGCCCGCAATCCTTGGCGTCGGGAGGGGTCCTGGCTTCCACTATATTAACCCAGTGTGCTGTCAGCGAGATGTACCATCCCCGCCCACAAGCACTTGTCCACGTGTCCGTGGTTAGGTGGACTTTCCCAGTAACTGCATTGTTGAGGGCACGGCTAATCTTGTGGGATGCGTGCTTGTGTAATGCGGGGGCGGCACACCGGGAGAAATAGTGGCGGCTGGGGAAAGAGTACCGAGAGACAGCCGCCGCCTTCTGGTTGCGGAAAGCTTCCGTCTCCACAAGCCTAAAAGGCAACATTTCGAGCGCAAGCATTCGCGAAATGTGTGAATTTAGTAGTGTGGCCTGTGGGGAGTTGGCTGCGTATTTGTGCCTATGTTCCAAGTACTTGGGTAACTGAACGCTGCGCTGGGACAAGGATGTGGACGTGCTTGCTGATGGTGCTATTTGAGAGTGTGCAACGACAGGTGCAGGGCGGGAGGCATCTTGGTATGCACCATGGCCAGGGGATTGGCGTGCGTGCACAACAGCGGAAGAAGCAGTGGTGTCACCCGCAGACACTTTCTGGACCCTGGGGTTTGGCCCACTTAGTCGAGCGCTTTGCTGCCATGTGCCTGATCATGCTGGTGGTGGTCAGGCTGGTAGTTTTTCTACCCCTGCTGATGCTGGCCTGGCAGGTGGTGCAAATGATCTTTCTGGGGTTATCTGCAGAGTCTTTAAAAAACAACCAGTCTCGGGAAGACCTCATAGTTGTACTGTCAATTTCCGTCGTGCTGGCGTTACGGGGAATGCTTTTCACGCCATGTATCTGCGACCACCACACTTCTTCTTCCTCCCTGTTGTGGTGCTACTCCTCCCTCCCCCTGTGTACTGCTGTCCTCGCTCTGCATGTCCCCCTGCCAGGTTGGGTCAGCTACTATATCATCCACCACCTTGTCTTCCACTTCCGCACCCTGGTCCTTCTCCTGACTTTCTGGCAAGTGTGTCTCATCATCATCATCCACCTCTTGTGACAGTAATTGCACTTTCTCACCTTTGCCTTCGGCTGCTCAAATATCTGGGCATCGCTACATGCGCCATTCTCCTCTTGACTCACTTGAAACTGGCCGGACGAGATGCCCAAATTTACAAATGGAAAAGTAAACAGCTCTTGTGAGTGTCCAAGTGTGGGATCAGTTGTCTCCGGGCACTCAGCATGGTGATTACTGCTGATTATTTTGCTGTGTTTTTTTTCTTGAATTTTGGGAGAATTTTAATTCTTCTTTATTGTGGTTTTGCTTTTTGTATTTAGTGTAGGGACTCGTAAGCATGAGGACCCTTGACACGGGTTACGAGCTTACGTATTTTGGCCAAAATATTGACTAATACCTCATATATTATATATATGTATTTTTGCACTTTTTTTTCCGGGTTGCAGCCAGGCCCATCAGTGCTGGCATTGTAAACTGGGTTGTCTGTTCCCACTGGGTGCACGTGGACAGGACCGGGCAGCCTGCCTAATCTAATAGTATGGGCATAACTAATAGGCTGTAAGCCGGATACTGTGCACTACCCAAGTGTGAACGCACCTTATACATGCCTTTTTGTGTGCAATTCAAATGCTAACCAGTCACCCCCTCCATGAAATGGTAGGTTGTGAGTTGTCTCATTAGTATTTTGCACCTGTGTACCCACCATCTTTATTTGGGTCTGCTGCACCCTGGTAGTGCATTTTGGTCTGAAGATCTGAGTAGGTAAATACTGCTGATTACTTTGCTGTGTTTTTTTTCTTGAATTTTCGGGGAATTTTAATTCTTCTTATTGTGGCTTTGCCTCTAGCACAACCCTAATCCTAGCACAACCCTAACCCTAGAGTTTATTTTTTATGCCTTTCCTTGTGCGGTAAAAGTGATTAGATGACTTTATTTTTCGGGTCAGTGCGATTACAGCGATGCCAGATTCATATCAGGGTTTTATGATTGACAGCTGTCACACACTAAAAGACGCTTTTTTTTTGCAAAGACTAGTTTTTGCATCGCCATATTTTGAGAGCTATAAATTTCCATATTTCGGCCGACAATGCCATGTGACGGCTTGTTTTTTGCTCGATGAGTTGACGTTTTTATTGGTACCATTTTCAGGCACGTGACATTTTTTGATCACTTTCTATTCCGATTTTTGAGAGGCAGAATAAACAAAAACCAACAATTCAGGAATTGTTTTTTTTTTTTTTATGCCGTTCTGCATGTGTTAAAATTGAAAAGACAGCTTTATTCTTCGGGTCAGTACTTTAACAGCGGTACCACATTTATATTTTTTTTATGTTTTGCCGCTTTTACACAGTAAAAGCAATTTTATAAAAAAAAATTTTTTTGCATCGCTTTATTCTGAGTGCTATAACTTTTTTATTTTTCGGCTGATGGAGCTGTATGGTGGCTTGTTTTTTGCGGGACAAGATGACGCTTTCAGCTGTACTATATTTATTTACATTCGTTTTTTTGATCGCATTTTATTCCATTTTTTGTTTAGCGGTATGATGATAAAGCATTGTTTTTTACTTTGTTATTTATTTATTTTGTTTACCGTGTTCACTTAAGGGGTTAACTAGTGGGATAGTTTTATAGGTCAGGTCGCTCCGGACGCGGCGATACCAAATGTGTGTACTTTTATTGTTTTGTTTTCAGAATAATATTTATTCATGGGTACAATATATTTTTATTTTTGGGGGATTATTTTTTTCATTTTTTTTAAAAATATCTTTACAATTTTTTTTTCTTCTTTATTCATTTTCCTATTCTTTTTTAACTTTTACACTTTGTCCCACTATGGGACTTTCATTTTTTTCACCCAGATTGCTTGTATAGCATAGAAATGCTGCAGCAGCATCTCTATGCTATGCAGGCTGCAGCCCTGCACACACAAGTTAGTTAAACCGCGCACTGAGCATGGTCTACCTAACTTCCTGCTGTCTGGTGACCCGGATGGTGTCATAACGACATCAGGTCACCATGACAAGCCCCGGGAGCCCGGACAGACAGCGCTGGACACCAGTGAGGAGGTAAGCATCTGCGGTTACCTCCCCTTGCCACCGGAATGCTGCCATCGAATTCAATCGCAGCATTTCAGGGGCTAATGTGCTGGGAGAGATGTAGGAACGCTCCTGGCACATAGTACCAGGTGTCAGCTGTGACAATCAGCTGACACCTGGTGGCGATCGCCCCGCACTGCTTTTTTGCGGGCGTGATTACATTCTGCGTAATAGTACATAGCTGGCCCAATAGGCCCAGGGCTCATGGACGTACTATTACTGACCATGTCAGAAAGGGGTTAAGGTTTAAAAATGTTAACAAATTTTTCCCTTTAAAAAATGTTTCAGCCACAGAATATGTAGAAAATCTAATAAAAGCTAATCCGGACAATATACATATAAAAAAAAATCAAAACATTTTGGTAACTTTCTGTATAGGGAATACAAATGCTCATTAATGATCAGTGCCCTTAATATGGTTGGTATTAGTTAGCTATCTTTTCTAATCTGCATTTGTTCAAATGGCTATTCAATGTATGGGGAATTAACATTTGCCAAGTTTTAAAAATCTGCTAATTTAATGTAGATGTTTTCATAAGCCTAATGCAGCAGAAAATGTAGTGCATCCCCCAGCCGATCGCCCATTATTTGTTTCCTTGATTGGCTGCAGCATAATAAACCGCCACTGAAAAGGTCATTGTTGTCCGGAAGAGACATAAACTAACACCATTGATCTCTTGAATGGGTTAAATGAAGGTGACTGAGGTCCGTACATATCTAGATATCTATTCGACAATTTAGATTTATCTGCTGGTAAAGAACATGTCTGGTTCTTAAAGGGTTAAACTTCCTGAATAAGTTCCTTCTCTCACCTAAGAACCAACAACAAAGGTGACATTTTCTGTTATATCAATGGAAAGCTTATGCAATATTTAGCAGAAGCCTTCTAGATCCAACGGCAATTTCAATCATCTCGTCTTCATGGTTGGTAAATTAATCGACATTCCAGTTTCAAAATCAAAAGTCAATAAATATTTGGTGAGCATGGATTTCTATCCCTCTGCAGTTACTCCTATTTTATAAGCGTTGTCAGACATGGGGTTTATTGGGTCTAATGGGAATATGGGTTTTGTGTTTTTTTCTTTATGATTTTAATGATATTTACAGCAAATAATCAGACTTTATGGAGTTGATGCATGGTGAGCATTGTAAATCTGTCTTAAAGCTTGGTACAAGTTCTTGTTCTGCGGAAGCTGGTCATATACATCCGATAGTAGAGATGAGTGGATCGTTTGAAATTCAAATTTGCCAACTTTGCTGAATTTTCCCCAAAAAATTGATTAATGGCAAATACAGCAAAGCCTCAAATGTCTTGGAAATGATGTGTGTAACACTCTGACTGTATTGAACTCATTTTTATATGGTAACTGGTGGTAGCCTATTTCACAACACACTGCATTATCGGATAGGCTACTTAAATACTGAAGACAGCAGGGTCTGCTTGGAAAATGTTGGCCTTGTGGACAAGTACAGAGCAGTGGCCCATGAGCATAGGCCCATCCTTATTGTATTTTTCTCTGGCTGCTGCATAAAGGGAGTAGAGATTACAAGGCTTTAACAACTCTCATTTCTTCTTTATCCCACAACCCTAAACAGTAATTCAACACTTTTAACTCCCTCCTCCTCCCTCCACTACCCCCTCCGACTTCCCTCATCTCTGCAGAAGACTTTGCCGCACATTTCAAACAAGGCAAGTCTTTACTGCTCAACCACCACAACCCCTATGTATAACAGACCACTACCCTTCCTCCATAATCTTCCTTCCTACCATCACTGAAAAACTTTCTCATCTCCTCTCCAAATTCCACTTCACCACTTGTGCACTTGACCCCATCCCACCTCCTCCACAATCTCACCATCACGCTTATCCCGGCACTAACCCATCTCTTCAATCTATCATTAACTTCTAGTACCTTCATTTCTACTTTCAAACATGCCACAATCACACCTATCCTGAAGAAGACTTCCCTCGACACTATCTTTACGTCCAGCTATCGTCCCATATCGCTGCTCCCGTTTGCCTCCAAACTCGTCGATTAGCATATCCATGTTGAACTTTCCTCCCACCTCTCATCTAACTCACTCTTTGACAACGTACAATCTGGCTTCCATCCCTACCATTCTACTTAAACAGCCCTGACCAGTATTACGAATGACTTACTGCCCAACCGAACAGACAATTCTCTATACTACTCCTTCTTGATCTGTCCTCTTCCTTTGACACAGTCGACTATTCCCTCCTATCATAAGGCTGTGTGCCCACGATGCGTTTTTTAAGCATTTCCGCAGCGGAAAAACGCTGCAGAAACGCTTAAAAAACGCATGGTAGAAGGCCTGCCATGTTCCCCAATGATAATCCGCATGTGCTGTGCACACGCTGCAGAAATTTCCGCTTCGGGTTATCATTGTGGAAAAAAATGCAGCACTATTAATTATTTTGCGGAAGCGCTGCATTTTCGCCGCCATTGACTTGCATTGGAACGCTTGGATTCCGCATCTGTACATGCGAAATCCCAAGCGTTTCGATGTGCGGATGGTACCCGGGTCTGCAGGAGAGGAGGCTCTCCTCCAGACCTGAGTACCATAGAACCTGTAAAAAAAAGAATAAAATAAAAAATAAATATTATATTTACCTTCTGATGGCCCCCGGTCTCCTTGTCTTCGCTTGCCGGCAGATCGCGGTGGACTGAAGGACCTTCAGTGTACCGCGAGCTGCCGGCAAGTCAGGACGGATGGAAAAAAGACTGCGGGGGCCATCAGAAGGTAAGTATAGATTTATTTTTTACCATTCTTTCGGTCACACCATATAAATCCATGCCGTTTGCATGGATTTATATAGTGTGACCAAGTTGTCAAGCACTTTCCAAGTGATGCTAAAATCGGTTGGAAAGCACTTGACAACCCGCATGCCGAAATGCATGTAAAGAATGCTTCACATCCCCATGTCCCTGGCAGGAAAAACGCATGTACAATCCGCATGCGTTTTTTCTGCCAGGGAGATGCAGAAATGCTCAGGAAAAAATCCGGAGCATTTCTGCATCGTGGGCACATAGCCTAAATCCTCTCTTCCCTTGACATCAAAGACTTTCCACTCTCCTGCTTCTCCTCATACCTTTCGAAATGCACAGTTAGCGTCTCCCACTCTCACACTACCGCCTCATCCCACTCACTCTGTTCATGTCCCTCAAGGCTCTGTCCTGGCAGCGCTATTCTTCTCAATCTATACCTTTGGCTTGGGACAACCCATAAAGTCCCATGGCTTCCATTACTAGCTATATGCTGATGACACTCAGATCTACCTGTCTGGCCCAGATGTCACCTATCTGCTGTCCAGAATCCCTGAGTGTCTATCAGCCATATCCTCCTTCTCTCCTTTCCTAAAACTCAATGTGGACGAAACTGATCTCATCATCTTTCCTCCATCTCATCTAACTCCTCTATCTGATCTATCTATTACAAGTAATGTCACCACGCTTTCTACATTACCGGAAGTTCACTGCCTTCGAGTGACCCTCAAGATAAACCTGTCCTTCAAACCATACCTCCAAGCTCTTGCCACCTTCTGCCGCCTCCAACTGAAAAATATTTCCAGACTATGTCCTTTCCTCAAACCTGAATCTACTAAAATGTTAGTGCATGCCCTCATCATTTCCCGCCTCAACTAATGCAATATCCTCCTCTGTGGCTACCCAACTAACACTCTTGAACCTCTCCAGTCCATCCTTAACTCTGCTGCTTGACTAACCCACCTCTCTCCACGCTACTCCTCTCTCCTCTGCAAATCCCTTCATTGGCTCCCAATTCCAAAATGTATCCAGTTCAACCTACTAACACTAACCTTCAAAGCCGTCCATAATCTGTCTTTTCCGTACATCTCTGAACTAATCTACTGATATCTTCCAGCACGTAACTTCCGGTCCTCCCAAGACCTCCTTGTCTCCTCCACACTCATACATTCCTCACCCAATCGCCTTCAAGACTTTTCCCAAATATCACCCAACCTCTACAATTCTGTGCTGCAGGACATCCGATTATCTGCTACACTCTGAACTTTAAGACGGAACCTGAAAACCCATCTCTTCAAGAAAGCTTGCAGCCTGCAATGACCCTGCTGCCACCTCATCACCACCGAAGCTGTTGCAACCCCCAACCTACTTTCTCCTTCCCCATTATCCTGCAGAGTGTAATATCGCAAGGAGAGGGTGGTCTCCTTTCTGCATCAGTCTGTCATGGTTAGTTTTTTCACTGTAATTTCTATTTGTATTTTGCATGTAACCTCTTCTCACGTACAGCACCATGGAATCAATGGTGCTATAAAAATAAATAATAATAAAAAGATAAAGCCGGAGTAATGAAGAGATAATTGTGGTTGACTAAATTCTCATCCACGTCTATCAGTGTGTAACAGAGCGGTGTCTCAAACTGTCTAGTCTACATGTGAGTGTAATTATGCAAATCGCATACTTGCATTCACTATGCTGGGAATACAGACGAATTGTGACTCCTTGCACATAGCACTCTATCACGATTCAACAGTTTGCAGTCACATATAGTGACTACAGAAATTTGTCTAGAGCCTGGAACACAGTATTGGGAAAAAAGTGTGGCTTGGAAACTGCATGTTGTCCTCATGTAGCGGTGTCCAAAGAACACCGCAAGGCAGATTCAAGTACGGGACAGCAGATGAGAAGGCTGAAACAAAATTCCGGCTTTATTATGTACGAAGGAATTATATGCCGGGAGATGAAAATAACAATATTTACAATAAAGATATTATCAACATGAACATAGGAAGATATAGCTGGAGCTAGTCACAAACTATGCTCCAGCTATGGCAAAGAAAGCTCAGAACAAACAGTGCACAACAACTTTCACGAACTACTCTGAGCTAATCCCCTATCTGGCTTTCTGCTAGTCGGGCCACGCTGCTACAGCGTCCTAGCTACAGCAAACTATGCTAAGCCCTAACAGTTCACGCTGATGAGTCATTCACGGTTGCGCAGATCAGGCGCAGATGGCGGCCGCCGCTTGTTCCTGGGGTGAAAGAGCTGGATGAATTCAGTTGAGTCCTTTCCTTGCATACGGGATCTCTTTCTTGCAGACGGCAGGCAAACCTTATTTCACTCTCACAGGAATGGCTGACACGCTGTGTTGTGTGTTATCTCAAGTCCTCAATCTCCAGGGAAAACGTTCTTCAGGAAAAGGATAAATTTCACTTCTACTTGACACATTCCCAAACAACTAAACTTGCTATAGTCTGTAATCATCTCTTTCCATAGAGTAACAGTGTCTTCTTTATAGTCTCTGTGATCAGAACTCTGCAGGAGTCTCTCCCTGTTTCCTCAGACACACACTAGAACTTCCTGATTCTTCTCTTTCTCACAGCACATACCAACCACAGCAGGGGGAGGCGAATAGTCCAAACACAAGACTCACAGGGGAGCATGATGCCTTAAAGTCAGTCTATTCAATGTCCAATAAAACAGCCGATCCCCTACATCCCTCCCCACTTAAAGACGGCCGTCCTTCTCCATCAACCGCTGGAATGTCCCCAGCACATTGGATAATCCGAACAGCATCCTATTAAATTCAAACATTCCCATGGGGAGTATGAATGCTGTCTTTGCCTTGTCCTTTTCTGACACCGGTACTTGTCAGTACCTGCTGGCCAAATCCAGAGTAGAGAAGTACTTTGCTTTTCCCAGGGCCGTCAAAGACTCTTCGATACGCGGCAAGGGATATGAATCTCGCACGGTGCATGAGTTCAACAGCCTGTAGTCCACACAGAAACGAAGGGTCCCGTTCTTCTTCTTGACAAGCACAACTGGTGCTGCCCATGGGCTCTGAGTACTCTGCACCACTCCCAAATCCAACATCTGTTTCAGCAGGGACTTCACCTCTTGGTACAGCTTAGGAGGTATCTGTCGATATCTTTGTCGAATCGAAGGAGTGTCCCCCGTCGGTATCTCATGAATGATGGCATCCGTGCAGCCAAAGTCATCAGCGGAACACGCCAAAGCGGCCTGATTTTCCCACAGCATTGCTTCCACTGCTTTTATCTGATCCAAACTTAGGGCTTTCACATCCACCCACATCTGAGTCAGGAGGGCTCGCCCATTCTGAAGTCGGTGCCCCCTTCTCTTCGTCCATGACGGCCAGAGTCCAGACTGCATCATCTACTGGGGTCAGGGTCATTTCTCTTGGACTCAACAACTCACTTTGATGTAGGTACACCTGGGCCAGCTCAACTCTCGGTGGTAATTGGACTTCTCTCTGCCCCATATTCACGACTCAGATGGGTACTCTCCCTTCTCGGACCACTACCAGGGTCCGGGCCACCAGGACATTCTGGTCTATTTCACCTAGGCCCACTGGTTCAATAGCCACCTCCATACCTTCAAGGTTGCGGAAAGTTCCCACGGGCAGTGGGAGAATGGTCTCCTGACCAGGAGGCAGATTGAGGGACGCCCTTCCCGGCACTCGGCTAATTCCCACAGACTGGTGTATCAGGATGCGCTTCTGAGTCCCACAAACGCAAATCAGCCGTTGAAACGCTTTCTGAGTGGGCTTATGCAGGGTGTCTTGTTCCCAGTAGCCAGGCCCATGTTTAGTGAACATGATCTGGTCTAACTCCCACAGAATATTCATACCCATTATCACCGGTACATCTTCTTTGAATGGTTCAGGGACCAACAGGATACCTTTCCTTCCCACATCTTGTCCACATAACCGCACGTTCATCCACACGACCCCCGTGACTGGGATTGATTGCTGATTAGCCGCTGTCACCCGAATTAACGTCTCCCGCTCTGGCTTGGCCATCACCTGGCGCCTGGAAGTAGCGATTGAAGTATGACTCGGGCATAGTTGTCACCTGTGATCCGGTATCCACCAAACAGTCCACTGGGATTCCTTCGAACTCAGCTCGCAGGATGGGACAGCCTGCAACCAGATGTTCAGAATTGTGCTGGGTAGTTTGTCCTTCTACCCCCCTGCAGTATGCCCCACTACTGCAGGGTCTGGAAATTTAACGGCGGCGCTGGACATCCCTGCAAATCACTCCAACACTCTCTAGCGAAATGTCTTTCACTTCCACATCGCCAGCACTGTGCAACCTGACGTCCCTCTCTTCGTCCACATGTGGGCGGGGCCCTTGACATCCAACCAGTTGGCCACTGTGAAGGACGCTGGGGCCTCGGGTACAGTGGCTCAGGCCGGGGGACCGCTAGTGGAGGATATTGAGGACCTTGATAACACGGCCAACCTACAGACATTCTAGGCAGGGGACCGTAAGGGTTCAATGGACCAGTGTAGAGAGGTCTAGGTTCAGGGGCACGAGGGAAAGTCTGATAAGGATCTGTTAGGGCCAGGAATGTGATCTCAGTGGTGGAGCTGGCTCCCATCCTCCTTTCCATTTGTGTCAGTTTTTCTTGCATAATATTCAGGGAACTCTGCAGGTCCTGCACTAGCCTGAACAAGGTCTCTTCATTTCCCTCCACCCCCAATAGTTGTGACGGCCTGAGTATGTACCACTCTGGAGGCACAGCTGTCTTCCTTACTTCGGGCCACCGCTTGTGCTAATATTTGTCGAAAACTTAAGGCCAGATACACTCTCACTCGCTCACGCAGAATCTGTTTCAGGGAAGTACTGTAGAGTCCCAGAATAAATTGTTCTCGTAATATCCGGTCTACAGATCCCATGCCGCCTACTCCGTCTGCCTCCTTCTTTTGTACCTCTGCAAGTACTTCCTGCAACGCTGTATCATATTGGGAGACTCCCTTCTCTTCTTGCTGCAATCAATAGATGAATTTTGCCCGGAGGTGCCCCGCACTAGCCGTTTCACTGTATATCTCTTCCAGAAACTTCACCATCTCTTCTAATCTTCTAAGGTGCTACGTGTGGTTTCCGGTTGCAAGAAAACATTTCTGCGTGCCTCACCCTCCAGGGCGGCCAGAGTGATTTCAACTTGTAGTTCTGGGCTGACATTATAAATCTTGGCATCACTCTGCAATCTGGTGACCTAGTCTGTCAGGGGTATATTCTGGCCATCAATTTTGGGCAGAACACTAAACAACGTGCTTATAGGGAGGGCCCTTGCAGGGGTTCCACCATTACCTGCGGTACTCACATTAGCCACTGTCAGCCATCTCCATCTCTGTGACTGTACCCTGCTCGCAGCGCCACTTGTAGCAGTGTCCTAAGAACACCGCAAGGTGGATTCAAGTACGGGACAGCAGACGAGAAGGCTGAAACGAAACTCCAGCTTTATTATGTACAAAGGAATTATATGCCGGGAGATGAAAATAACAATATTTACAATAACGATATTATCAACATGAACATAGGAAGATATAGCTGGAGTGAGCCACAAATTATGCTCCAGCTATGGCAAAGACAGCTCAGAATAAACAGTACACAACAAGTTTCACAAACTACTCTGAGCTAATCCCCCATCTGGCTTTCCGCTAGTTGGGCCACACTGCTACAGCGTCCTAACTACAGCAAACTACATTAAACCCTAACAGTTCATGCTGATGAGTCACTCATGGTTGCGCAGATCAGGAGCAGATGGCGGCTGCCGCTTGTTCCTGGGGTGAAAGAGCTGGATGAATTCAATTGAGTCTTTTCCTTGTATACGGGGTCTTTTTCTTGCAGATGGCAGGTAAACCTTATTTCACTGTCACAGAAATGGCTGACACGCTGTGTTGTATGTTTTCTCAAGTCCTCAATCTCCAGGGAAAACGTTCTTCAGGAAAAGGATAAATTTCACTTCTACTTGACACAGTCCCAAAAACAAAACTTACTATAGTCCTTAATCTTCTCTTTCCATAGAGTAACAGTGTTTTCTTTATAGTCTCTGTGATCAGAACTCTGCAAGAGTCTCTCCCTGTTACCTCAGACACACATGAGATATCTACTTCCTGGTTCTTCTTTTTCTCTCAGCACATACACACCACAGCAGGGGGAGGCGATTAGTCCAAACACAAGACTCAGAGGGGAGCATGATGCCTTAAAGTCAGTGTATTCAATGTCCAATAAAAGAGCCGATCCCCTACACACATAGAATTGATTCATATATACTCGCCTCCATTGTAAAATAGATGAAACTGTCCACTTAAAGAAGCCGCACATCAACTTTTTTCTCTAAACCTGTGTAAATGTTAGTGTAGTGTCAGTGTGTTCATATACTCACAAACTCCCATCTTCCCAGTGTCCAGTGCAGTTCTGCTCCTCTTCGGAGTCACCTGAAGGCTATTCAGACTCTCCGGTTCACACTGTACTCTGTGTGTGACCCGGAAGTGACTTTTACAATGTGGAACATCAGAATGAAGCTCAGAATGAGGCTCTATTGTAAAAGAGACTTCCAGGTCAGACAGAGCGCAGTGTGACTCGGAGAGTTTAAAAAGTGAGAAAAGGAATAGAGCGGCGGCTGGATACTGGAGACAATAGTGAGTATATTATCACACTGAGACTACAGTACACGAACATCTACACAGGATTAGGGGGAAAAATGTTAATGGGAGGCTTCTTTAAAGCAGAATATAATTGACATACACCTATATGCTTTTTTTTGTAGTAGAACTGGCTACATTTAAAAATATGGAGACAGGATAATATGTGACTGGTATATGATATATCAGTGATATACAGCGGGTGAAATAAGTACTGAACACCTCACTAATTTTCTAAGTAAATATATTTCTAAAGGTGCTATTGGCATGAAATTCTCCCACAACCCATCCAATCCACACAAGCAAAGAAATAAAACCATAGATGTCCATAAATTAAGTTGTGTATAATAATGAGAAATAACACGAGAAAAAGTATTGTACACACTTTCTGAAATGTATTTAATACTTCATACAAAAGCCTTTGTTGCTGATGACAGCTTCAAGACATCTCCTGTATGGAGAAACTAGTCTCATGCATTGCTCAGGTATGATTTTGGCCCATTCTTCCACATAAACACTCTTCAAGTCCTGAAGGTTTCTGTGGGCTTCTATGAACTCTGAGCATTAGTTCCTTTCATAAATTTTCTGCTGGATTCAGGTCAGGTGATCAGCTGGACCATTCTAACAGATTTTTTTTCTTTCTCTGAAACCAAATGAGAGTTTTCATGACTGTTTGTTTAGGATCATTGTCTTTCTGAAATGTTTACCCTCATCTTCATCATTCTGGCAGCAGATTTTTATCAAAAATGTGTCAGTACATTTGTCCATTCATCATTTCTTCAATCATGTCAAGTTTGCCAATGCCATGTGCTGAAAAACAGCACCACACTAAGATGTCCCTACCTCCAAACTTCATTGTTGGTATGGTATTTTTGGGCTGATATTTAATGCCTTTTGGCCTCCAAACATGATATGTATTATGGTATCCAAAGAGTTCAATTTTGGTCTCATCTGCCCAGACTATATTCTCCCAATATTTCACAGGCTTGTCTAAGTGTTGTTGTGCAAACTTTAAACGTGCTTGAACATGCTTTTTGTTCAGCAATGAAGTCTTGCACTGTGAGCATGACAAGCGCTTTCCAAGTGATTAGCATCACTTGGAAAGTGCTTGTGACAACTAGGTCACACTATATAAATCCATGCAAACAGCATGGATTTATATAGTGTGACCCGAGAGAGTTGTAAAAATAAAAAATAAGGTATACATTACCCTCCGATGGCCCCCGGTGTCCCGCTCACTCCGTTCTCCCTTGCCAGCAACATTGAATTGAAAGACCTGCCGACGTCAGCGTCACGTGACCCGTCACATGACTCTGACATCAGCGCAGGTCCTTCAACTCACTGCAAAGTGCCGGGAACCAAGCAGGAGCGCTGCGCGGGCCGACAGAAGGTAAGTATACATTTATTTTTTATTTTATTCTTTTTTTACAGATTTTTTAATGGTACCTGGGTGTGGAGGAGAGTCTCCTCTCATCTACACCCGGGTACCATCCGCACATTAGAACGCGTGGAATGCGCATTTACATATACAGTGATGCGTAATCCAAGCAGTCTAACGCCGCGTTTCCGCAAAATGAATGGACATGATGCGGATTTTTGAGCGCAGCATAAACGCTGCTGAAAAATCCGCAGCATGGGCACAGCACATGCGGATTATCATTGGGGAACATTGCTGCTCTCCTACCATGCGTTTTTAATGCGTTTTTAATGCGTTTCCGCAGCTGCAAAAATGCTGCGGAAATTAAAAATGCATTGTGTGCACACAGCCTTATTGTTTTCTTTGAAACAATTGTACCTGCTGACTCCAGGTCTTTCTGTAGCTTTCCACAAATGGTTCTTGGAAAACTCTTCTGATAATTCTTTTCACTCCTCTGTCTGTAGTTTTGCGGGGAGCACCTGGTTGTGGCCGGTTTATGGTGAAATGATGTTCTTTCCACTTCCAGATTATGGCCCCAACAGCAGTGCTCACTTGAACCTTCAGTAGTTTGGAAATTCTTCTGTAACCAATACCATCATTATGTTTTGCAACAATAAGGTTGTGAAGGTATTGCGGCAGCTCACTGGTTTTGCACATCATGAGCTGTTTCTTGTGTGGCACCTTGGTAATGAGACACCTTTTTATAAGCCATCAGTTGAACTAGCTGATATTAATTTTCACTAAGTAGCAGGATTGCTCTCTATAGATTTCAGCCTGTGTCATGACTTTCCATGGATTTTTGCACTTCTCTTTCTTCATGTGTTCAATACTTTTTCCTGTGTAATTTCTCATTATCGCACATAACTTAATTTATAGACATCTATGGTTTGATTTCTTTGCCTGTGTGGACTGGATGGATTTTTATCGACATCTGGTGAGAATTTCATGTCAATATCACCTTTAGAAAAATATTTACTTGGAAAATTGCTGACGTGTTCAATGCTTATTTCACCCGCTGTATAATCCTGTACCGTATATGTCATCTGATGTCTGTGCCAATAGTATGTGACATCCAGTATACAGGATAATGTGACTGGTATATGATGCACTGTCACTACAGGCATCAGATATTACACCAATTGCATATTATCTTGTATATAACTTTGAGTGGCTGTGCACACAGTATATCACATACAGTATGCAGGATAAAATATCACTGATATATCCTATACTATGTGTACCCTAATCAGATGTCATGTACAGGATATGTGATGGTATAAAATCTGATGTTCTGTACTCGTAGTGTATTATCTGATGTCTGTAGTCATAGTATAGTATATAGCATTTCATATTATCCTGTATACGATATCAGATGACAGTGGTCAGCATGCAGTGGGAAAAATAAGTATTTGATACCCTGCAAATTTTGCAAGTTTCCCCATCTACAAAGAATTGAGAGGTCCTTAATTTTTATCATAGGTACACTTCAACAATGAGAGACATAATATAAAAATAAAAAACAGAAAATCACATTGTATGATTTTTAAATAATTGAATTGCATTTTCTTGCATGAAATACGTATTTGATCACCTACCAATCAGAAAGAATTCTGGCTCTCACAGACCTGTTTTTCTTTAAGAAGCCCTCCTGCTCTGCACTCATTACCTGTATTAATTGCATCTGTTTGAACTCATTACCTGTATAAAAGACAACTGTCCACACAATCAATCACACTCCATCCTTTCCACCATGGCCAAGACCACAGAGCTGTCTAAGGACATGAGGGACTAAATTGTAGACCTGCACAAGGTTGGGATGGGCTACAGGACAATAGGCAAGCAGGTTGTTGAGAAGGCAATAACTGTTGGCACAATTATTAGAAAATGGAAGAAACACAAAATGACTGTCAAACTTCCTCGGTCTGTGGCTCCATGCAAAATTTCGCCTTGTGGGGTAAGATTGATTCTGAGAAAGGTTAGGAATCAGCACTGAACTACATGGGAGGACCTGGTCAATGAACTGAAGAGAAAAAACCTGGAGGTCTGAACTGAAACGTAAATTGATGTGCATGCGAAATGTAAATGCATGTTCACACAAGGCCATTAAACAGAGTGAAACCAAAAACAAGAAACATACCCAAATAACTGGAAGTAAATGGATACATCACACAGTGCAAAAATAATAATAAATAATAAAGGGTATTTAGTTAACATAATTTTGATCAAAATAATGTAAAAGCTATCCCGCAACGTCACGGCTACCCTTATGGGACAGTCCTAACTCTAATATTAAAAACCTTACCATTTGTCAAGTGACGTACATATGGACAAGGGCAGAGAGACTGGATCCCTAGTGTAAGCATAAGCCAGAGGCAGAATGAGCGTCTCAGCTCAGACAAAGGGCGGCCACACCCTTTTATATGCACTAAAGCATACTGAACTGCAAAGAAAAAACCTGGAGGTCTGAACTGAAACGTAAATTGATGTGCATGCGAAATGTAAATGCATGTGGCGGGATAGCTTTTACATTATTTTGATCAAAATTATGTTAACTAAATACCCTTTATTATTTATTATTATTTTTGCACTGTGTGATGTATCCATTTACTTCCAGTTATTTGGGTATTTTTCTTGTTTTTGGTTTCACAATGAACTGAAGATAGCTGGGACCACAGTCTCAAACATTACCATTAGTAACACACTACGCCATCATGAATTAAAGTCCTGCAGGGCACGCAAGGTCCCCCTGCTCACGCCAGCACATGTCAAGGCCTGTTTGAAGTTCGCCAATGACCATCTGGATGATCCAGAAGAGGCATGGGAGAAGGTCATGTGGTCAGTTGAGACCAAAATAGAACTTTTTGTATCAACTCCACTCGCCGTGTTTGGAGGAAGAAGAAGGATGAGTACAACCCCAAGAACACCATACCAACTGTGAAGTATAATGGGAGAAACATCATACTTTGGGGGTGCTTTTCTGCAAAGGGGAGAGGACAACTGCACTGTATTGAAGGGAGGATGGATCGGGTCATGAATTGTGAGATTTTGGCCAGCAACCTCCTTCCCTCAGTTAGATCATTGAAGATAGGTCGTGGCTGGGTCTTCCAGCATGACAATGACCCGAAACACACAGCCAAGGGAACTAAGGAGTGGCTCCGTGAAATGCATTTCATGGTCCTGGAGTGGCTTAGCCAGTTTCTAGACCTGAACCCAATAGAAAATCTTGGGAGGGAGCTGAAACTCAATATTTCCCAGTGACAGCCCCAAAACCTGAAAGATCTGGAGAAGATCTGTATGGAGGAGTGGGCTAAAATCCCTGCTGCATTGTGTGCAAACTTGGTCAAGAACTACAGGAAACATCTGACCTCTGTAATTGCAAACAAAGGTTTCTGTACAAAATATTAAGTTCTGGTTTTCTATTGTATCAAATACTTATTTCATGCAATAAAATTTAAATTAATTATGTAAAAATCATACAATGAGATTTTCTGTTTTTTTTCTGCCTCTCACAGTTGAAGTGTACTGTACCTCGAGAAAAATTACAGATCTCTCCATTCTTTGTAGGTGAGAAAACTTGCAAAATCAGCAGTGTATCAAATACTTATTTTCCTCACTGTATCACATACTAATCAGTATACTGGATGTAATATACTATGTGACTAGTATAAGATACAATGTGACTGCAGGCATCAAATATTATGCCTGCTGCATATTATCTTGCATATAAATCTGATGTCTGTGCACATAGTATTGGATATATCAGTGATATTTTATCCTGTATACGCTATGTAACATACTATGTGCACAGACATGCGTTGTTATACACAGGATAATATGCGTCTTGTGTAATATCTGATGTTTTGAAAACACAGACAGGTATGTCTTATACCAGTCACATAATATCCTATACAGTTAGGTCCATATATATTTGGACAGAGACAACAGTTTTCTAATTTTGGTTCTAGACATCACCACAATGAATTTTAAACAAAACAATTCAGATGCAGTTGAAGTTCAGACTTTCAGCTTTCATTTGAGGGTATCCACATTAAAATTGGATGAAGGGTTTAGGAGTTTCAGCTCTTTAACATGAGCCACCCTGTTTTTAAAGGGGCCAAAAGTAATTGGACAGATTAAATAATTGTAAATAAAATGTTAATTTCTAGTACTTGGTTGAAAACCCTTTGTTGGCAATGACTGCCTGAAGTCTTGAACTCATGGACATCACCAGACGCTGTGTTTCCTCCTTTTTGATGCTCTGCCAGGCCTTCACTGCGGTGGTTTTCAGTTGCTGTTTGTTTGTGGGCCTTTCTGTCTGAAGTTTAGTCTTTAACAAGTGAAATGCATGCTCAATTGGGTTGAGATCAGGTGACTGACTTGGCCATTCAAGAATATTCCACTTCTTTGCTTTAATAAACTCCTGGGGTGCTTTGGCTTTATGTTTTGGGTCATTGTCCATCTGTAGTATCAAACGACGATCAATCAGTTTGGCTGCATTTGGCTGGATCTGAGCACACAGTATGGCTCTGAATACATTAGAATTCATTTGGATGCTTCTGTCCTGTGTCACATCATCAATAAACACTAGTGACCCAGTGCCACTGGCAGCCATGCATGCCCAAGCCATCACACTGCCTCCGCCGTGTTTTACAGATGATGTGGTATGCTTTGGATCATGAGCTGTACCACGCCTTTGCCGTACTTTTCTCTTTCCATCATTCTGGTAGAGGTTGATCTTGGTTTAATCTGTCCAAAGAATGTTCTTCAAGAACTGTGCTGGCTTTTTTAGATGTTTTTTTAGCAATGTCCAGTCTAGCCTTTTTATTCTTGATGCTTATGAGTGGCTTGCACCGTGCAGTGAACCCTCTGTATTTACTTTCATGCAGTGTTCTCTTTATGGTAGATTTGGATATTGATACGCCTACCTCCTGGAGAGTGTTGTTCACTTGGTTGGCTGTTGTGAAGGGGTTTCTCTTCACCATGGAGATTATTCTGCGATCATCCACCACTGTTGTCTTCCGTGGGCGCCCAGGTCTTTTTGCATTGATGAGTTCACCAGTGCTTTCTTTCTTTCTCAGGATGTACCATACTGTAGATTTTGCCACTCCTAATATTGTAGCAATTTCTCGGATGGGTTTTTTCTGTTTTTGCAGCTTAAGGATGGCTTGTTTCACCTGCATGGAGAGCTCCTTTGACCGCATGTTTACTTCACAGCAAAACTTTCCAAATCCAAGCACCACACCTCAAATCAACTCCAGGCCTTTTATCTGCTTAATTGAAAAAGACATAGCGAAGGGATTGCCCACACCTGTCCATGAAATAGCCTTGGAGTCAATTGTCCAATTACTTTTGGTCCCTTTAAAAACAGGGTGGCACATGTTAAGGAGCTGAAACTCCTAAACCCTTCATCCAATTTTAATGTGGATACCCTCAAATGAAAGCTGAAAGTCTGAACTTCAACTGCATCTGAATTGTTTTGTTTAAAATTCATTGTGGTAATGTCTAGAACCAAAATTAGAAAAATGTTGTCTCTGTCCAAATATATATGGACCTAACTGTATACTGGATGTAATATACTATGTGACTTGTGTAAGATACACTGTGACTACAGACATCAAATATTATACCCTCACATTAACTTGTGTGTAATATCAGGTGTCTGTGTACACAGTATATTACATACATGCAAAATGTATTCCTTTTTGGGGAATATCCATCTTTTTTTGCTGGGAAGAAACAATTATCCCTTTAATTAGGGAGCAAAACCATGTGTGCTGGTTTTAAAGTGAATTAGTGTCTTCTCAATCAGGAGTGAAAAAATGATCCCCTTTTTGGGATCCAACAAGTATGCTATTATCAAAATGACTAAACATTTACAAAGCCTTTTTATTAAGCCATCCAAAAATTATCCTTTTTTTGGGAGCAGACACAGAATAGCTGTTTTCAAAGTAAAGAAGAAATGGCTAATTTATTTATTTATTTAATAAATAGCTCTATTTTGGATACTATTTCATGTTTGTGTACCTTCAAGGAGAGTATCCAATATGCAAGAAGAGTTGTCTCCAGCGACCACAGGGGATAAGGTTCTTAAAACTTGACGTTTATTTAGCCATCATGTTAAAAAGCACAGACATGCAGAAGTGAGCAATCCCAGTGCAGGGAACAAGTCCTACGCGTTTCAACCTGCAACGGTCTAAGTCATCCATGACTGAATAAACATCAAGTTTTAAGAACCTTATCTTCTGTGGTCGCTGGAGACAACTCTTCTTGCATATTGGATTTCCTTACCGCCGGGACCAGGGCGGCTCCGTGTGCCGATGACCAGTCAAGGAACCAGGACATAACGGGGTGAGCTGAAATTCTTTTTACATATTCAAGGAGAGTATGTTTCCCAACAGCAGCACAATATAGAATTATAAAACACAGTGTGCAGCTGGAATATGTGTGGCTGGCGTGGCTTTGCAGTGGCAACAGTAGCAGTAGAAAAGAATGAAGGGTCAGGAAAGGAGGTGTTTGTCAGGCGTAGGACCAGCAATGGCAGCACTTTCAGCAGCAGTACAGTTAGTATAGCACTATAAAACACAGTGGACAGCCAGGAGGTGTGTGGCTGGTGTGGCACCAGCAGAAGCTGCAGGGTAGAGAATTATGACAGTGCTGTGTAAGGTCAGTAACAGCAGCCCTGACAGTAGTGGTACTACTTAGATGACACGATGGACATGAAGTAGAAGCCTGGCTGAGTGTGGGCTATTGGTACCAGCAGCACCAAAGAGGTGTAGTAGACAGATAATGTACAGACAGGCAGAGGGTTGGCTAATTTAATCATTGACATTGGCCATAGGAGAATGAAAGTCAGCACTGATCCATATCTGATTTATTTGGACACATATAAGGTGGTTCACTTAAGTGTGACAATGCCACCAGCCCTGTTGAATACTCTTTCTGACATTATACTGGAGGCCGGACATAACAGTATGCAATATTGGGCCGGAGTATATATATATATATATATATATATATATATATATATATATAATGCTTGCCTGTGCAGCAAGGCAGGTAGCACACTTTCTGTGACACACAAGCCTTGGTTTCAGAATTTTTCTTCACTTGCAAAATTAATACAGAGGAATAGTAAACTGCTCTCCTTGTTTGCAGTGTGTGAAGAATAAAAAAAAAGGTTTTATTAAGGTATTTTTACTGCACTATATTATAGATCAATGAATTCAGTCACACTGACTATGCAGGAACAGCACCTCCCTAATCACTTGAATCTTTGGACTATTTTTCATGAACTAGCACTCCAATTTTAAATGTGTTTCAACACTGCAGTAGTACAACCCAATCAGAATTAAGCCTTTTTCTATCCTTATGTAGAATGACTGAGCCGTGTACTCTGATTTCCTATCCCTGTGTGCTTGCATTTCTGTGTGTAGCATGCATACTTGATATTGAATAAACACTGATGTTTTGAAAACTTGATTTCTATTTTTTTCATCTTTTGCATATCATTAATATGTGTATCGATCCGGCGATTTTTATCATTCAACAAATTTTCCTTCTTCCAATTGCAATGTTGAGAAATGTAATTTCTACCTTAACCCTGACAGACCCATAAAAAGACAATGGGGTGCACTAATAAATTGATTAATTGGGAAACGATAATTAAGATTCATAGAAATAAACGCCATGCCACCAGTATTTAAAAAACCTCACATTGGAGATTTAAAAAAAATATATATATTTTTGCAACATCTTCAGTTTCTCGTTTCAGGAGTACTCCGACCTACATCAGAATAACAAAAATCTGATTGAGATATCCCACTTTTTAAACAGATGTGTCCCTTGACTTTATTATTAATTAAAGAGGAATATCAAGAATAGTTGGCTTAATTACTACAATTTATTTCATTGCTATTATCTACGGTTGCATGGATGGCTTTGACACTTTTGCATTTTTCAAAACAGTTTATTGTTTTTCAGATCTGACTTCCTGACATTTCATTTCGTGTGCCAGCTGTAAACGAAAGAATGAAATCACAGTCTGGCCTCATGCCACAAGACCAATCTAATTGTCCGTATATGAGAAGTGTAAAATTTCTTATGCTCTCATCAGGCAATTAGAATCATATTGATGAAAATTTCTGCGGTTTACCCAACACCTAATGTAATATTGCATTTAGATTAACCAATAGTGATTAATAGACAAAACAGTTTTCAGTTCTACCGACCCTACACTTTAGTAATATATCATGTTATCTTTGGAAAGAAAAATACAAAGTGAATATTTAGAATAAAAAGCTCCCGTTGATAATGTTTTATAGATAATGTCACAGGTGTGTCAGAGGTGACAGACAGTCGCCCTGCAGTGGTTTGCAGGAGGTCTCCACGTTTGGCAATGCATACAGCTGCCTAGATAGGAGGCTGTGTTTAGGACCCAGCGACTACTTCCCTTTAGTCTTGGTGTATACATACCTGGTGTGTCTAGGTGGGCGTCGCCGGTTATACTAATTTCTACTTGGAACTCGGCTGAAGCAGCATCACATCCTCTTTGGAGTCTTGAGACCATGTGCCCTGTTGGAGTTCTTCTAAAGCTAAGTTATTATTTCCCTGTTTTGTCTTCCCCTTTTGTCTTTAGAGTGCTAGCGGAGGTTGACTAGTGCTCATCTCCTTCCACCCCCAGCTTTAGCCTTACGCCAGGGATAGTAGGGCGAGGCATGTGATTAGCGACATCTGCGGAGACTGTATAGGGATGTTAGGGGGAGACAGGGTGACGCTAGTCCAGATTAGGAGGTCACCTCTTCCCCCTTTCCCTAGTGTCTGGGCTCCCTTTCCCTTTCCCCTCTGTGTTGCACTCACACCTGGCATGACAGATAAAGATTAACTGTACTTTCCCCTTTAACAAAAAGAACAGATGCACGCCATGGAAGAAATAATTTTATGAGTTTATTGTCTTGGAGAGAGTCATATTGCACTATATTGTTGACCTTTTTTTCCTTTATTGTTTCTTTTATATTTTTAAGACCTGCGTTCTTTGGTAAACCTGCTTGTGCAGCTGCGTGTTCAGAGCTCAGTTGTCCTGTTGACTTTGCAAATTGAGATTCTGATTTGGCTTTTATCCTAAGTCATATTGCATGACTCGTTAAAGGGTTGATTGTGACTTGTAGGGTTGCTGCTTCCAATAGGTAGCGCTATAGAGTTCAAGTCCTCTTTTTCTCTGAAGAGGCAATTTGCCTGTGGATTTAAACATTTTCTCAGTGTCCTGGATTCACCACAATGTTTTTTGATAGGTATGAACGAGGATTTGAAAACTCCATCTACAAATTGTTTTATTTTTATTTGGTTCGAAGTTTGTCAATTCTGCTCCGTCTGAACTTCAACTTTATTGATTGGTATATCTTCAGCTAGACTACTGTTTGTCACTTTACGATTACACTTGACATCTGAGTTGAAAGCAAGTAAGTCCAGTCATCATTATCCAACAGTTTTAACTACATTAATACTGGTTCAGGAACACGAAGAAGACACTAATGAGAGAAATATAAGATAAGAAAAGATCATTACAAGCAATTTATGCCATCAATACAATGGGGTTTTTGCTGTTTGTTTCCTCAACATGCCAAACAAAATTCACAGATCAGTATATGTAAGATTGTAATCTTTACGGATCAATCTAGAAATGCAGAATACCTATAGCGCTTAAATGATACTCTCTGTCATTTACAGTATTACAATTTCTCATTGAAAAAAAACTCAAAATTGCAAATGACTCCTAGGAAGTTGTAGGAGAAACTTCAGTTATTAGGGAAATAAAAATCCTCAGAGAAGAATTCCCGTGGATATGTCTAGGTTTCTGAAAGAACAAGTCTATAAAGGAAGAAAAAGCAGAAAATCTCGGCTTTTGGTGAAAATTTCCTTAACAGGCAATTAAAAAGTTGAAAAATTTCTAGTTCCTGAAACCCTTCTCAGCTTACTTCTTCACAATATTGCTACGAAAGTAAAATTATTAAAAGATGACAATATAGTTATTTAACCAAGCACACTTTCCTCCTCAAGGACACCATCGAGATCAGAGAGAGGGCAAAGTTCAATGAAGTGGTGCAAAACCCATTACAATAAAGAAGATAAACCAGATCTTTACAGCATCCACAATCTCTAGGGCAGAATCCACATAATCTGGAATCGTCCCTCTTCATCACATCTTCAGTATTGGTGGATTTCATCCAATAATGTTGGTATAGGTCCTTTTGAGAACAGTAGTCTCAATAGCCCCTTTATGACTACATTGCGTAAAATTATGTCATATGGTCACAGCAAATGTATGGGACAGGCTGGCTGTGTTACACAGCCAGCATCTGCCTGTAACTGCAACGAATGGAGATAGATCTGATCACTGCTGTTGAACCTCTTAAATGCTGCTGTCAATCACTGTCAGAAGCATTTAAATGGTTAAGTTGCTGGTGTGTACTTGTAATGGTCCCCACAATGTGATTGTGGGGTGCTGATGGGTTACTATGGCAGCTTGGGATCGGTTAAAGTCCCCTATAGCTGCCATGTTGGTCATCCTATGAAACCCAGTGGTTGGGCATTATAGGACATCTGCAATTATAACTATGTAATGCAATATTGTTAGTGTAGTATTGCAGTATAACCAGTCAAGTGATTGCAGGTTCATGCTGTCTAAGGGGACTAAAGCCCGCCTTACACAAAAGATGGCTGTTGGCTAGCTGAAAAGTGTTTAGGCTGATCGTTTGGCCAACTGCCATCTCGATTGACTCTCCCATACACAACAGCTCTCGTTTGGCCAAACACTCTTCTCTTCCCTATTAGAAAGCTGTCAACAGACTTATCTGGTAAAGGCTTACCTCCAGGAGAGCAAAGTGATTGACAGTGTGAAATTGGGCATGCCCAATCGACATCTCTCCCTGCCATCAGCCGGCTGGCATTCCTAAACACATGGGTTGTCATATATGTGATATCAAAGGGTTCAGCCTACATCACTCCAATGTGTATAACGTAAAAATAAAAACAAGGTTTTTTTTAAAAATATAAAAGTTTGAATCATCCCATTTCCCATTTAAAAATAACAAAAAAAACATATTTCATATTGCCATGTTTGTAAATGTCCAATCTATCAAGATAATATTATTTCCTCCATATGAGAACATGTCTGGAAAAAGTGTATGGTGTCTGTCAAAACTACCATTTATTCCATAAAAGTCAGGCATATGGCTATGTTTTTCGGACAAATAAAAAAGTTCTGGCTTTTGAAGAAGGGGAGTAAAAAACTAAAGCATAAACATTTAACAGTCATGAAGGGGTTAAAGAACAACCGTACATAGAGTAGCACTTCCTAGACAATTTATTTCCAATTTGGGATTTTATTATAATAGCTGAGCCTGGGTTTTGACTGTCAGCAAGTTTGCCCAATGAAGAAGCCAATAGGCGAAACCCAAACCTATGTAGAAGTTGTAGTGCCACATATTTAATATACTTGTCATGTGTTTTTAACTAATTTATTATTCTGAGTTTGATTAACACAAGTAAATTGTCCAGCACTGCTATGCTAAGTCTAGTTGTTCTTTTACTTGTAGAGAAAAAAGACAAGAGGCGCACCCTGTGTCTAACCATAGGCAGAAGGTGGAGGTGATATGCAGGGCTGGTTACTCACTTAAATAAGATGTGCATGGAACAACTCCATGGAAGAGTAATATATTCCAAATGTGGCTACTGCTCTGACCACTGTGCTCAACCAATTGGTTAGAGGACATAGCAAGTGAAGAAAGGAGTGCAAGGGATCCCAGGCGCTGCTGCTGACAAAGGGGATTCCAGGCGATAATACACCTTTCAGAGTAGATTATACCCCTTCCTCAAGCTTCTGATGATGCCTGAGGAAGGAGTAGAATCTACTAGGTAATGCGTTGCAATAAATTAGGAGGTTTTTTTACAATTACCGCCTGGAATCACCTGGGTCAGTGGCAGCGCTGGGCATCCATCGCACTCCTTTTTTCTTCACTTGGTTCTTCTTTAAGGGAAACTTGTGACAGTGCAGTTTGCTTGTGGAGCTACTGGTATCAGCAGGATTGATAGCAACATCAATGAATGAAATACACTGATACTGGAAGTGTGACGGATAGGGAGGATTCCGCATAATTTGGCTTCCGCTCTAAATATCACAGTATTCAGGGAGTTGGAGTCCAGTCACTACTTAGAGCTGGAATTCCTTTACTACACAGTCTCTGCTACTACAACCCAGCTACATCCTTGTACCATTACCGCTACTCAGTCTCTGCAGCAACAACTTTGCCATCTTGATGTTCTAGCACTACTGTCAGCCTCAGCTGCTACAACGCTGCTACTTTGTTCCAGCTCTGTTGTATCAGTTGTCATTGTTCTCAAAATGCTATATAAGTTACCATTGTTCCATCTCTGCTACATTAGTAGCCATTGTTCCAGATAAGCCACATCAGCCTTTGCTATCCCAGGTCTACTACATCACTTCAGCATCTCTTCTATGCCATACTCTTCCCTCCTGCTGCACCACTGTCACTTTTCCGTGCTCTTCTAGACCAGGAACATCAATAATCCACCTGATTAGGTGAGACATGACATCTCTTTTCTTCAATTCTGAAAGTACCTAATTAGCATACACAAGCACATAATTTACATATGAATATGTGTCATTAGTATCACTCCACCTATGCCCTTACCCACCTATACACACAGGCATACTGTCACTATTGGTAAACCTGACTCTGAGGGCAACCTGAATTACCTCTTTCTTTTCTGCAGGAAGAAATGACTCCCGTCAACCTTGGCAGCCTTTCCCTATGACTGTACAAATAAAGGATTATTTGTACTTGCAAAATACTCGCTCACCCACATATGTGCACGGCCTGTCCTCGCGACTGGTTTAATTAATGCTAGTGCTGAGGATTTTCAGAAATTAATGATCTAATAGAAGGCAAGATTTTTGATTTATTGAATGCGGGTAAATGGCTAGAATCAATAGAAAAATTCTTGTTAGCAAGAAGAAAATAATGAACAATGGATAAGATTAAGGTCAATTACAGGTTATTTTTTATTATTACCAGCACTTTACCGGAGAGCTATATCCATTTTCTCAACATTCGCATTTATTCTAAGCAGCAAATGATAATGCTAAAAGTACTTACTCTCCAGTAACTACCCACCAGCAAATCCACTCTATCACTTGGAAATAAAATTAAAACAGAAAACATTACAATAAATACATATCTCCCGTCTACTCATTTCAGTCCAGAAGAATAGACCATTAAAATGTATCTTTCCAGCCCTCGCCCGCTCTCCGCGCATTTCCCCATCCATAGGACTCTTAGCTCAGATTAATCTTTTAAGTCTCTGCTAATGCATTGAGTGAGTATGTTAGTAAATGACGGGCCATTACTTGTACGTCTCATTTGCTATAAGCTTTCATGATCCCCGGTCCCTCACAAAGCTGTTACTGCAGGGCTGCTAATGAAGCAATATTTTTACATTTTTGCCTTAAAAAAAAAAAAATGGCCTTTGTGATTATAAATTTACAGAACTTTTTTTTTTTCTTTGCTCCAATAAAGCAATTTTCTCCAGATGTAATGAATATAATAATATTCTTGTCTCCCTTTTTTAATCTCTTAAAACTTTGCAGTATCATTAAATCCCTTTTTTCAATATTAAACGTATAATTCATACGGAACAGCTGGGGATATTGTGCAGCGCTCGTTATGGCTTAACCCGCTTGGAGAAGGAAGGGTGCGGAACGCAGAACACTGAGATATGTTGCAGGCCGCAGGCACTAAATGGGTTATTAAGCAGGAACTACTCAGCTCGGTAGATAGTGTCTAGAATTAGACCTTTGTGGTATCTAAGTGCCTCATATTCTAATTTTCTTGTCATTTCTTTAATATACTTTACTGGTTAACACCACTTTCTGTAGAGATTATATTATGTTTTAGTGTACCCTCATGGTATTCTAAAATATTCACATGGACAATTGCATCAAGACATTTGGAATAAACTATATTTACTTTGTATTAAAATACAAGGCACGGGTAGCCAAAGATCCTGGGTAATTTTCCTTTTTATCTCCAAATTACCCACACACAACAGGTCAGTTATAACATTATTTGCCGGCACCCCTGCATGGTTCCCTTTTCCCCTCCATGTAGGGACGCCGGCATACTCACTGCCCCGGCTGCATGGCATGGTCAGCGGCGTGCTCCCTGTCTCCATGTGTAGTGCACGTCTCTAAAAAGGGCACATAGTTAAATTCCCCCAGCCAATGGCTGGGAAGCCTTTAGTATTAGTGTACACCTACCAATAGCTAGAAGGCATCTTGTTTGAAAGGCACCCTCCCCAATAGAGAGGTACCAAACATCCAAGTATCATTAAGTAGTGTGGTAGTCTACTAATGAGTTGTGAGGTCCCCTGGTCCATGTGCGGCCAGTCCTGAACCTGAAGTCCCTGGTCCTTGTGCAGACAGTCCTGAACCCGAAATCACTGGTCCTAGTGCAGCCAGTGCCTGAACCTCGTCCCCCGGTCCTATCTGAGTATTCTGTGCATAAGGACTGTCTAGCAGTCTCTAAATCAGCCCTGTCTGGGATTCTGTGCCAGTAACTGTTCTACCCTTGGATCCAGAACCAGAATTAGAAATAGTCTGATTGGAGCCCGAGTCTATGTCCGTAACCATTCTGCAGAGGATCTAGAACCAATTAGTTTGAATGTAACCCGAGTCCTATCCGTGTCTGTGTACCTGATGCCCGGGGTCAGCAGCTGCAGTACCGAGGACTGCCTAGGAGTGATACCTGGTGGCTACCTGCCGCTCAAGCCTGACTCCACCATCAGGAGCTCTAGTGAACACCAGGTAAGCCCGACCCTGTGGCACAGTGGGTCCACGAACCACATGTGTCACCTGCGTGCGTAACATCAGTTTTCTTTGTACGGCCTTTTACCCCAAACAAGGTACCTTACTTGAAGGTGGTGCAGTTACACAGACAACACAAGCTTTAATGCACACAGTGGTTGCATTTTCTTATGGAATGTACAAACTTGATGGTTACACACATTATTGTAACATGGAGCTTGGTAGTTAAGCATCTGTTAGGCGCACCAAGTGAGGTGTATCCTCCAAGGTCTAGGTGGGCACATGGGCCACATATGTCATTGCATCAAATAGGAGGGGCACGCGGGGACTTGGACAGCCGAGGGACAGGAGACTGCAGGAAGGTAGACAGAGTGCATGAAACCGCAGGCAGGCGGAAGACATATGGAGACTGTAGGAAGGTAGGCGGGACACATCCAGGAAACTGCAGGCCGGGAGGCAAAGTGCAGGAAACCACAGGCAGGCTGAAGACGTCAGGAAACCGCAGGTTGACAGAAGACATATGGAGACCGCAGGCAGGTAGATGGAGTGTGGGAAACTGCAAGCAGGTCAGAGGAAATGAGGGACAGGCAGCAGAGCAGGTCAAGGTGTATAGAGCAACCAAAGTATAGTAACACTGAAGTCCAAGACACAGGTGTGTGTTTTAGTGAGCCTTATATAAGTCCAGGCAGATGATCCCATGGGAGCACATTGGGCCATCTGCAAAGTCTGATGTGGATCACAACAGAATTTAGCGGACCGGGGTAAGGGAAGCAAATCACTAATCTAGGACAGGTGCGCAATAGCATCAAATGGTTATACAAAGTTTAAAGGGGTTATCCAGGACTAACATATTGATGAACTTGGACTTAAATATTGAAGATCCATGTTGAGGCATCAATATTTAATGGGTGGGAGTCTGTCACCAGTCATCCTCTCCAATCAGCTCATATCTGCTTTGGCAGTGGCCGGATGTAAGCATTGTACAGAGCGTAACACCATAGCTCCACTTGAATGTGGGATAAACTGCAGTACTCAGCAGTGACCACTAAGCAATGTAGCTATGGAGTTGTGGCGTTCAGCTACGTACATTGGTCACATCCAGCCACTAAAGGACCAGACATCAGATGATTCGTGGGGGTGCTGATTGTTGGACCCTCACCAATCTCATATTGATGACCGATTCTATAGATAGATCATCACGAGATCATTAATATGTCCCGGACAACCCTTATAAGGATTAAACTTCATGATTGCATCACAGAGCTTGATAGTTCCACATCTGAACTGAGGCACAGAGTTTGGCAGATAGGCTAAAGAACACACCCAGCTTCTTATAGTAATTTCACCAGGCAGTGGACACAGCACCGCGACTCAGTAGTCTGGGAATGTTACTCAGCACATCTTGCAGCTTATCACTGTATCCACAGTCCACAGTTTTGCTTTCTCTGGGAACAGTCTACAATGTTACTCACTGATATTGGTCTACTCTAAGAGGACCTGATGATGCAGGTCACATTGGTACTTCCTCAGAGGTCGATGCAGGCCATGACTGCTTCCACTGTCTCTGGCCGAAGTTCCACTTAACACTTCAGGTCATAGTCACGTTCACTTCCACACTAGGGTAGAGCAGGCCCATGGTCATAATTTAGGTCAGGCCTATTGTCTCTGTAGCCAACTCATAATCAGTAGCTGTCCAGCAGTCCGTAAACTCTCACTGATTGCAGGTCCACTTCTACCTCTGAGACCAGGTTTCGGGACATATCTATAGGATCTCAGGATCTCTGCTCCAGTTTCAGGCTCTGCTTTAGACTTCACACTGCTTTAACTTTAATGGATATACTATAAAACATAGCTTCATAGCGTCAAACACTATCCACCAAGTAGTGACTACGGTATGTGGTCACTGCCTCATTTATACTCTAGCCCCACCTAAAACAGAGCTTAAGCGGCGTAATCATCTGTTATCCATATATGTGACGTGTAGCCTTATCAGTTGTACCCACCACTGAAATAATATATCACCAATAAATAGGCAACGCTTCCATCATATACACTCACATTAATCATATACTACATAATACAATGTTTATATAGTTGCCATTAGGTGCTACGTCAAGGGTAATTTCCAATGGGGACTAAATTAGTGATGCCCTAAAAGAGTTGTAATAGTAATCGTACTTGCATCAACTAAAAAGCCCACCAAACATGGTGGACAGAAAAGAACTGTGGCCACATAGTGCATCATATAATTTTTTTCGGTTAATCAGAAGTTTGGAAAGGGACGTACCCCATAATTACAAGTTTTTTTTAGTAAGTAATGGCTAAGTTCTTCAATTCTATGTATCATATTGATAAAAAGACAATAAATTGAATTGCAATCTCCATTTGGATTGCACACGATATAGTGGATTTATGATATGCAGGCTACTATTTTCTTGAAACGTAAACCTTTGTTGGACAAAAGATAATAATAGTTCATAAAAGAATTGTAACTAGAACTAGATCCCCTGTTCCGAGTTATTTAGTGCATTGCATAGAAGGATATAACACCTGCAAAACGTTCTTTGCTGGTAACTCGATCTAATAGCAGGTGTATGATGTAACATAGTAATTGTAACCTGGCCCTATGTGGGTCACGGTTGCATGCAGGTATAATTAGAGCAATGAATGCTTAATTAACTACCTTATGTAATGTAGAAACTAAACTTCTAAGGAGGTCAATGTCTTAAAGAGAACAATATACAAGTGTCAGCTCAGCATTGACTAAGGCTAGGGCTACACCTAGACTTTTCAATCTCTCTCTACAAATCTCTCAATCTCCATATGAATGTATTAAGCATCTTGAAAATCTCTTTACAAATGCAGCAGTCGTGAGGGTTTTTTTGGGTGGTACCTGCTGGGATGTTGGAGTGATTTTAAAAGTATGTGGTTCAGTGGTTAGCACTGCAGCCTTGCAGCGCTGGGGTCCTGGGTTCAAATCCCACCAAGGACACCATCTGCAAGCAGTTTGCATGTTCTCCCTGTGTTTGCGTGGGTTTCCTTCAGGTTCTCCAGTTTTCACCCACACTCCAAAGAAGGGCGTATCTAGGGGGAGAACAGGCGGGGCATTTGCCCAGAGCTCAGCCAGCAGAGGGTCCTGCCTTATGCGGTAGTCTGAGGTGTTTCCCCGGCTGTTGCATTTTGCAGCCACCCCATCCCCGGACGGAAAGTGCAGAACACTGGCTTCCAATTGTATTCACGTCTTTCAGATGAGTCACGCTGCTGACATTACTCAACAGCGCTGCGGAGGCACAAACAACATTGGTGGTAAGACACTGAAGATTTAGTGTAATGGGGATGGGGAAGATTGGGGAGAGCTGCAGCTCTCGATTCGGTCTCCCCCTCACACATACCAAAGCTTGCACAAACAGACAACCCTGGCACACCAGCCTAACTAAAGAACTGCGACGGGCCTCCAGGGTTGCCGAGCGTAGATGGAAAAAGTCCCACTCCAATGAGCACTTCATTGCATTCAAACAATCCCTCACTACCTTCAAGTCCACACTCACTGCAGCAAAACAAACATACTTCGCATCCCTCATATCCTCCCTGTCTCACAACCCCAAACAACTATTCAACACCTTCAATTCTCTCCTCCGTCCCCAGTGCCTCCTCCCTCTCCTCTTATTTCAGCCGAAGACTTTGCTTCATTCTTCAAGCAGAAGATTGACACCATCAGACAAAACTTTTGCCTAAAGCCCCCACAGCCCCACCCCACACCTACTCAACCCTCTTCCTCCAAAACCACTTTCTCCACCATTTCTGAAGATCAACTTTCCTCTTTACTCTCCAAATCACACCTCACAACCTGTAAACTTGACCCAATCCCATCCCACCTCATCCCAAACCTTACCACTATCTTCATCCCAGCCCTAGCCCACCTCTTCAACCTGTCACTAACAACTGGTGTCTTCCCCTCATGCTTCAAACATGCCTCAATCACACCCATCCTCAAAAAGCCCTCCCTTGACCCATCCTCTCTGACTAGCTATCGCCCCATATCACTTCTCCCCTATGCCTCAAAACTACTGGAACAACACGTCCATTCTGAACTGTCCTCCCACCTCTCCTCCTGCTCCCTCTTCGACCGCCTACAATCTGGTTTCCGACCGCACCATTCTACTGAAACTGCCCTGACTAAAGTCACCAACGACCTACTAACCACCAAATCCAAGCGACACTACTCTGTCCTCCTCCTCCTAGACCGGTCATCTGACTTCGACACAGTGGACCTTTCCCTCTTACTACAAACTCTCTCATCTCTCGGCATCACAGACTTGGCCCTATCCTGGATCTCCTCATACCTTACAGACAGGACATTCAGTGTCTCCCACTCACGTACCACCTCCTCATCTCGCCCCTTATCTGTCGGTGTCCCCCAAGGTTCAGTCCTAGGACCTCTGCTCTTCTCCATCTACACCTTAGGCCTGGGGCAGCTCATAGAGTCCCATGGCTTTCATTATCACCTCTATGCTGATGACACACAGATCTACCTCTCTGGACCCGATATCTCCTCCCTACTAACCAAAATCCCACAATGTCTGACGGCCATTTCATCCTTCTTCTCTGATAGATTTCTAAAACTTAACATGGACAAAACAGAATTCATCATCTTTCCGCCATCCCATTCACCCCCCCCAACTGACCTATCTATCAATGTCGATGGCTGTCCACTCTCCCCAGTCCCCCAAGCTCGCTGCCTTGGGATAACCCTGGACTCTGAACTCTCCTTCAATCCACATATCCAAGCCCTTTCCACTTCCTGCCGACTCCAACTCAAAAATATCTCCCGGATCCGCACATTCCTCAACCATAAATCTGCAAAAACACTAGTGCATGCCCTCATCATCTCCCGCCTCGACTACTGCAACCTCCTGCTCTGTGGCCTCCCTTCTACCACTCTTGCACCACTCCAATCTATCCTAAACTCTGCTGCCCGACTAATCCACCGGTCCCCCCGCTATTCCCCAGCCTCTCCTCTCTGTCAATCTCTTCACTGGCTCCCCATTGCTCAGAGACTCCAGTTCAAAACCCTAACCATGGCATACAAAGCCATTCACAACCTGTCTCCTCCATATATCTCTGACCTAGTCTCCCGTTACATACCCGCACGCAACCTCCGATCCTCACAAGATCTCCTTCTCTACTCCCCACTTATCTCCTCCTCCCACAATCGCATACAAGATTTCTCCCGTGCATCCCCCCTACTCTGGAACTCTCTACCCCAACACATCAGACTCTCGTCGACCGTGGAAACCTTCAAAAGGAGCCTGAAGACCCACCTCTTCCGACAAGCCTACAACCTGCAGTAACCACCGCTGCATGACCAGCTCTACCCTCACCTAATGTATCCTCACCCATCCCTAATAGATTGTGAGCCCTCGCGGGCAGGGTCCTCGCTCCTCCTGTACCAGTCGCTGTCACATTGTGTTCAAGATTATTGTACTTGTTTTTGCTATGAATATCCCTTTTCACATGTAAAGCGCCATGGAATAAATGGCGCTATAACAATAAATAATAATAATAATAATTTGAGGACATCATTTGGTGAGCAAGAAAGGGATGGGTGTGGAAACAATATTAGGGGTGGGAGATATTTGAGGACACAGGAGCAAGGGGGAGATGGGCCATGTATGAGAAAACAGTATGAGGGGGGGATGGATGCAGACAGAGTATGGTGAGTGGGGGGATGGGTGCGGACACAGTATGAGGAGCAAGGGGGGAATGTATGAGGAAACAGTAAGAGGGGGATGAGTGAAGACACAATATGGTGAGTGGAGGGATTAGTGCTGACATCGAACGGGGAGGATGAGTGCATACACAGTAAGGGGAGCGAAGGGGGATGAGTGCAGACACAGTATGGTGAGTTGGGAGTTGGGTGCAGACACAGTATGGTGAGTGGGGGGATGGGTGTGGACAAAGTATGAGGAGTGAGGGGAAGAATGTATATGGACACAGTATAAGGAGTGAGGTTGATGGGATGGGTGTTTACACAGTATGAGGAGCAAGGGTTGTGGAGAAACGAGGGTCTCCCATGGGTATAATACTACTTAGTCATCACAGGGTGAGGTAAAACAGTGTGGCAATAATTTATTGAACCACCAAACAGACAATAAACAAATAGAACAGTCCCAGCAAACACCCAAGCAAATACCCAAGCAAACTACAGAGTCTTACCCTTCCGCTAACTTGCCGGGATTAGAGCAGCTGCAACTCCAAGGGGCTCCAGGGCCGACTACCCTCACCAATGGCACTCCATTTTTGGAGGGTGCCCACAGAGAAGAGGTAACGCTTAGGAAGCTAAAAGTCCATTGAGGCACATGGCCAGGAGATCCGAGGGTCCCAACCTGGCTTCTCCGAACATATCCATGGAGCCAGGTGACCGTAGGGTCCCGTCCTGGCTACCCCAAACATCTCCATTTCACCAGGTGACTGGAGGGTCCCAACCTGGTTTCCCCAAACGCTTCCATGGGACCAGGTGTCTGGAGGGTCCCAACCTGGGTTCCCCAAACATATCCATGGGGCCAGGTGACCAGAGGGTCCCAACCTGATTTCCCCAAGTGTACAGGGGCGGAACTACCGCCCGTGCAGCCGGTTCATTGAACGGGGGCCCCGAGGGAGAGGGGGCCCCTCCAGCCTCCAGCAGGGCCGCCATCAGGGCATGTCCGCCCTGACTCCAGTGTGGGGCCCAGCCGGTAGGGGCCCCCTTGGAGCCCCATTGGGGGCCCCCTCTTGTGAGTCTCTCTCCTCATGGGGCCCCATGCCAAGCGCCGGGTCCGGGACATCTCAGCGCTGCGCTGCGCTCCTGCGGCAGCGCCTTCATGATTCCCCTGATTTCCGGTCATGTGACGGCGCCGTCACATGGCCGGAAGTCAGGAGAACCTAGTGTCAACGATTTGGACGAGCGCCAGGATTCTGCAGGGATCGCATGGGGGTAAGTATAACAAGTTTTGTTTTTTTCAAAATACAATTTACTAGGAGTGGGGGAAATGGGAGGGGTGTGTGTGTGTGTGTGAGAGAGATAAGAGATGCACATGGGGGGGGGGAGATGATAAAAGATGCACATGGGGTGGGGGGGATGAGAGAGGTGCACATGTGGGGGGAGGGGGATGAGAGAGGTGCACGTGGGGGGAGGGGGATGATAAAAGATGCACATGGGGTGGGGGGGATGAGAGAGGTGCACATGTGGGGGGGAGATAAGAGATGCACATGGGGGGGGGGAGATAAGAGATGCACATGGGGGGGAGATAAGAGATGCACATGGGGGGGGGAGATAAGAGATGCACATGGGGGGGGAGATAAGAGATGCACATGGGGGGGGAGATAAGAGATGCACATGGGGGGGGGGGAGATAAGAGATGCACATGGGGGGGGGGATAAGAGATGCACATGGGGGGGGAGATAAGAGATGCACATGGGGGGGAGATAAGAGATGCACATGGGGGGGGGAGATAAGAGATGCACATGGGGGGGGGAGATAAGAGATGCACATGGGGGGGGGAGATAAGAGATGCACATGGGGGGGAGATAAGAGATGCACATGGTGGGGGGGGAGATAAGAGATGCACATGGGGGGGGAGATAAGAGATGCACATGGGGGGGGAGATAAGAGATGCACATGGGTGGGGGAGATAAGAGATGCACATGGGGGGGAGATAAGAGATGCACATGGGGGGGGGAGATAAGAGATGCACATGGGGAGGGGGATAAGAGATGCACATGGGGGGGAGATAAGAGATGCACATGGGGGGGGGAGATAAGAGATGCACATGGGGGAGGGGGATAAGAGATGCACATGGGGGGGGAGATAAGAGATGCACATGGGGAGGGGGATAAGAGATGCACATGGGGGGGGGAGATAAGAGATGCACATGGGGGGGGAGATAAGAGATGCACATGGGGGAGGGGGATAAGAGATGCACATGGGGGAGGGGGATAAGAGATGCACATGTGGGGGAGGGGGATGAGAGATGTGCACATGTGGGGGGGGTGAGATGTGCACATGTGGGGGGGATGAGAGATGCCCATGGGGGGGATGAGAGAGGGGCACATGGGGGGGAGGGGGATGAGAGAGGGGCACATGTGGGGGAGGGGGATGAGAGATGTGCACATGGGGGGTGGTGAGAGCTGCACATGTGGGGGAGGGGGATGAGAGAGGGGCACATGGGGGGTGGTGAGAGGTGCTCATGGGGGAATTGGGAGAAAATGAGCTGCACATGGGGGAATTAGGAGTAGGGGGATAATGAGCTGCACATAATGAATGTGGGGTGGGGGAGAGTAAATGATAAATGACGATGGGGTGGGGAGAGCACGGACATGATATAATGAATGCGGGGAGCAGGAAGTATAGAGTAGAGGTTCTAATTAAATTATATATTAAGTGCCTATTTACAGTTAATGGGGGCACCGTGGTGGATTACAATTTATATTTGGAATGGTAGGTTGCATAATAACTAACCATATATTGATGGTGGATGCACGTCTGTATTCATCTGCGTAATGTAGAAGTTGGGGAATGTGCTCTAGATAACTGTGTTATTTTATGCAGAGACGAGTCCTGGCTGGAAGACGTGATGGCGGTCTGTGCTGGATGAAGGAGAAAAGCGTAGCTGAAGGACTTCACCTAGAGACGTCACCAGTGAGTCAGTGCATTACATGTACACTTACACTATATACTATGTACCGGGCTCCTGTGTATAATGTCACTGGTGATCACTGTATTACCTGTACACTATATACAGAGCTCCTGTGTATAATGTCACTGGTGATCACTGTATTACCTGTACACTGACAATATATACAGAGCTCCTGTGTATAATGTCACTGGTGATCACTGTATTACCTGTACACTGACAATATATACAGAGCTCCTGTGTATAATGTCACTGGTGATCCCTGTATTACCTGTACACTATATACAGAGCTCCTGTGTATAATGTCACTGGTGATCCCTGTATTACCTGTACACTATATACAGAGCTCCTGTGTATAATGTCACTGGTGATCACTGTATTACCTGTACACTGACACTATATACAGAGCTCCTGTGTATAATGTCACTGGTGATCACTAGATTACCTGGACACTTACATTATACATACCATGTATAGAGCTCCCGTGTATAATGACACTTATGGTAATATTAGTAATGTGGTGGTAATATTAGTAATGTGGTGGTAATATGTGGTCTGGTCATGGTGTCGCAGTTTTTCTCCCTTCTGTGTGGTATTATTCGGTCACTATGTTGTGGTAATATGTGATCTGGTCATGGTGTGGCGGTATTCCCTGTATGTGGTATTATTGGTCATTTTAAAAAAAAAATTTATATGACACATTCCCTTAAAGAAAACTAAATAAAAATATTTCTAAAAAGAGTATTGGATATTTTAAGAAAATTTTAATAGGTTAGAGTAGGGCCCGGCCAGAAGAGTCTACCTTATCGTGGTGGCGGCTTTAAAAATCTTTTGGCCAAAACAAAAGCTGTTGGCTATGTATGTGGCACTGTCACATGGCCGAACGTCAGGAGAGCCTGGTGGCAGCGACGTGGACGAGCGCCAAGATTCTGCAGGGATCGCATGGGGGTAAGTATAACAAGTTTTATTTTTCTTAAATACAATTAATTAACTAGGAGTGGGGGGGGTGAGAGATGCACATGGGGGGGGGGATGAGAGATGCACATGGGGGGGGGGAGAGATGCACATGGGGGGGGAGATGAGAGATGCACATGGGGGGGGGAGAGATGCACATGGGGGGGAGAGATGCACATGGGGGGGATGAGAGATGCACATGGGGGGGATGAGAGATGCACATGGGGGGGATGAGAGATGCACATGGGGGGGATGAGAGATGCACATGGGGGGGATGAGAGATGCACATGGGGGGGATGAGAGATGCACATGGGGGGATGAGAGATGCACATGGGGGGGATGAGAGATGCACATGGGGGGGTGAGAGATGCACATGGGGGGGTGAGAGATGCACATGGGGGTGAGAGATGCACATGGGGGGGTGAGAGATGCACATGGGGGGGGTGAGAGATGCACATGGGGGGGTGAGAGATGCACATGGGGGGGAGAGAGATGCACATGGGGGGGTGAGAGATGCACATGGGGGGGTGAGAGATGCACATGGGGGGGTGAGAGATGCACATGGGGGGAGAGAGATGCACATGGGGGGAGGATGAGAGATGCATCGTGGGGGTGAGCTGCACATGGGGGGGATGAGAGCTGCACATGGGGGGGGTGAGAGCTGCACATGGGGGGGTTATGTTTACATAACTTTGTTGCCTTATGAAGCGCAGGGGGGGGCCCCAAAAAATTTCTTGCACAGGGGCCCACTACAGTCTGTGTCCGCCCCTGCAAGTGTATCCATGTATTCTGTAATTGTCAATGGAGCAGATCTGTATTCCTCAAGCCAGGGTCTTGGTTCCTTAAGCTGGCATCCTGTAAAATCAAAATTTGTGTCCGTCTTGTTGAAGCCATTGTGTCTTGTAGAGCTGTCACTTAGAGTGTTCCTGGCTGTTTTTTGTAAAAGAAGCCTTGATACGGAGGCATATCCCCCTTAAATAGTTCATAACTTGTCTGAGTCTTACTGTCCTGTGAACAAAATCCACATGTACGGCCAGACAAAACTGCATGGTACTCACAGACAGATTGCACACAATTTTAGTTCTTGTGACTTGTATACAGATTACGGCCAAATGACCAAAGTCATTATATAGCTTTAAGCCAAATTCAAACATCATTTATTTCTCCTACTCAAGTAAAAGACCAATTTTCTCATCAGTTTGCTAGATCCGATTTTCTTCCATTTTTGTTCCGTGTGTCTGTTTTGGCTGAAGTCTGAGGTTTATATATCCATCCCGATCGTAAGTTAGGACCGGGCGGGGAGCACAGCACCAAGGAGCGGGGAGCGAAGGACCTGGGCGGGGAAGCCGGCAGTGAAAAGACTTCACCGCCGGCTTTCCCGTTCTGTGCTGCGCTTTCCCGCCGGTTATAGTGCGAAGCCCCACGTCAATTTTTTTTTAATTATTTCAGGAAATTCATGAAATAATTTAAAAAAAATTGATGTGGGGCTTCGCCCTATATTTGTGTCCAGCCAGGTACAGCAGGCAGGAACGGGCTGCCCCCAACCACCAGCTGCCTATTTGTACCTGGCCGGACACAACAATATAGGGAAGCCCTTTTTTTAAAAAATTATTTCATGAAATAATTTAAAAAAAATTGACGTGGGGCTTCGAACTATATTTGTGTCCAGCCAAGTACAGCAGGCAGGAACGGGCTGCCCCCAACCACCAGCTGCCTATTTGTACCTGGTTGGACACAACAATATAGGGAAGCCCTTTTTTTCTTAATTATTTCATGAATTTCATGAAATAATTAAAAAAAAAAATACGTGGGGCTTCGCCCTATTTTTGTGTCCAGCCAGGTACATCTAGGCTGCTGGGGGCTGGAATCCGCAGCGCAGGGAGGCCCAAGCTTTCTGGGCCCCACCCGCTGCAAATTGCAGTCCGCAGCCACCCCGGAAAATGGCGCGTTCATAGAAGCGCCATCTTCTGGCGCTGTACCCAACTCATCCAGGGCCCTGGTGCGGTGGCTCACTGGGTAATAAAGGGGTTAAGGTCAGCTTGGCATTATCAGCTGGCCCTAACCCCGAAATTCATGGGGTCACGCCAATATTAGACATGACCACCATGAATTTCTAGTAAAGTATTTAAAAAAAACACAACACCCAGAAAAAAGTCCTTTAATTGAAATAAACACACAATTCTTTATTGTTCTAAATTAAACCATACTTACCATCACGCCCATTCCAGCTGAAGCCAATGATCTCCTGCAATAAATGAAAAATAATAAAGCAACCTCATCCTTACCTTTCCATGGTTCCCAGGACAGCTTCAGCTCTGCTACATCGAGATCACAGGCTGGACCGCAGCAGAACGCTGCCATCCAGCCTGTCATCCCGCAGACACTGAGAAGCGCAGGCATGCTTGCGCTCCTCAGTGTCTCTCTGTGACGGCATAAAGATGAGTCGAGGTCATGTCCAATGAACTCGGCTCACCTCATGCACGTCACTGACAGCGTGGGAAAATTCTCCGGCACTCAGCGCTTCAGCGTGAGAATTTTCCCACGCTGTCAGTGACGTGAATGAGGTGAGGTCATGTCCAATGAACTCAGCTCACCTCATGCACGTCACTGACAGCGTGGGAAAATTCTCACACTGAAGCGCTGAGTGCAGGAGAATTCTCCCACGCTGTCAGTGACGTGCATGAGGTGAGCTGAGTTCATTGGACAAGAACTCGGCTCATCTGGATGCCGTCACAGAGAGACACTGAGGAGCGCAAGCATGCCTGCGCTTCTCAGTGTCTGCGGGATGACAGGCTGGATGGCAGCTTTCTGCTGCGGTCCAGATTGTCATCTCGATGTAGCAGAGCTGAAGCCGTCCTGGGAACCATGGAAAGGTAAGGATGAGGTTGCTTTATTATTTTTCTTTTATTGCAGGAGATCGTTGGCTTCAGCTGGAATGGGCGTGATGGTAAGTAGAGTTTAATTTAGAACAATAAAGAATTGTGTGTTTATTTCAATTAAAGGACTTTATTCTGGGTGTTTGTGTTTTTTTTTTTAACTTTGACTATGGGGTTAGTAATGGGGGTGTCTTATAGACGCCTCTCCATTACTAACCTGGGCTTGATGTCAGCTGGCATTATAAGCTGACATCAACCCCAACCCTATTACCCCACTGCCACCGCTACAGGGCAGTGGGAAGAGCGAGGCTAAGTGCCAGAATTGGCGCATCCTATGGATGCGCCATTTCTGGGGCGGCTGACGGCTGGTGTTTCTAGCCTGGGAGGGGGGCAATATTCATGGCACCCTTCCTGGGCTATTAATATCAGCCCCCAGCTGTCTGCCTAGCCTTTGCTAGCTATTAAATTAGGAGGGACCCCACGTCATTTTTTTGAGGGGGTCCCCCATTTTAATAGCTAGTAAAGGCTAGGTATTCAGCTGGGGGCTCATATTAGTAGCCTGGGAAGCTCCGTGGGTATTACCCCCTTCCCAGGCTTCAAACATCTGCCCCAGCAGTCTGCTTAACCTCCGCTAGAGACTAAAATTAAGGGGAACCCCATGCCAATTTTTTTTTAAATAAATCCTTTATTTTAACACTAAATGACAAGTACAGTAATCAACACTGTCACTGTACTTCATATATATGTGACTGACATGTTTCTATCTATCTAATCTATGTGTGAAGCTCTATTCTGTCTGTTATAAATTGTCGGGTACCGCTGCTGAATTGCCGGCCGGCTTTTTTAAAGAGACAGTGCATGAAAACACAATTATTTTTTTAAATAAATCCTTTACACTAAATGACAAGTACAGTAATCAACACTGTCACTGTACTTCATATATATGTGACTGACATGTTTCTATCTATCTAATCTATGTGTGAAGCTCTATTCTTTCTGTTGTAAATTGTCGGGTACCGGTGTATGCCGCTGCTGAATTGCCGGCTTTTCGTGTAATACATTCTACATTATTCTTAGTTGTTTTACTTCATGTAGAATTAACCTACAAGGAAAGCAAGTGTTTATTTTCATTCCGATATTTGTGTCCCATTGACTTGCATTGGTTTCCGGTATCGGAATCGGCGATATCCGATACTTTTTGGGTATCGGTCCGATCCAATCCGATACGATATTTCCTGATATCGGAAGGTATCGCTCAACACTACTCTGCAACCTTCTGTACTAAGTGGGAAATTCTTGTGAATTCTATAAGAATGGGCTGTGGACAAACAGACTTTTCTTACAGTGTTCCTTGCATTTGTAGCCAGGCAGCGTCATACCTTTATGGATCAGTCACCAATATATCTAGGTATGATGACAACACAACATTTCAAAAATGTAACACTTCTACTTTAAACACTCTTATGCAGTATTTATCACTTTTCCACAAGCAGATGAACCTTGTAAACTGCAGCGCAACAGATACTTTTGTCACTTGTAATGATACCTTATGGCGACCAGAGGAAAATAGCAAAGGGGCTACTTTGAACTTTTATTGTTAAAGTAAACTGCTCTGCAGCCTCTTTTAGGGAATATTTTCTCTCCAAGATTCTACTCCGATCAGTCATGACAAGAGAACCACTTGCCCAATACTAAAAAGAGAGCAAGTGGGGCCTACACAATATATCCCTTTGAAATGTGGACTCACAGGACCACTAAAGGTGCCCCTTTGTATCTGGCACAAAGATACTAGCGGCTGATCCTTTTGGACCTATAAGTTGTTAGACGGGTCCTATTGAGGATCGGACTTGTTTTACCTGCACATACCACGTTGCTTTTTTGGATTGAGATTTGGGAAACTTGCAAGCCAAGTCAACACTTTCAAATCTTTTTCATTTTCCTTTAACCATTTCTGAAAGTTTTTGCAGTGTGGCAGGGAGCATTATCCTGCTGAAAAAGGCCACTGACACTATGAAACACTTTTTAAGGGGAAATGTATAAATGACATGCCAAGGTATCCACATCAATACCAGGATCCATGGTCAAGTTTGGATGCACCCATGCCCAATGTAGTGCTATGTCCCATGTGCAGGAAGCTTCCATACACTGTGTGTTCTAACATGCTTTATCATAGCCAAAAGTAGGTGTTTCAGCAATAGGTGCTATTAATGTCCCTTTGATGGATCAGAACAGGTGGACTAGTCTTCGATCCCCACAAGCAGTAATGATTCTTGGGTGCTCGTGACCCTGTTGCTAGTTCATCAATTGTCCTTCCTTGGATCTCATTTGGTAGGTACCAACACCCACCAAGAACAGCTGTTTTGGAGATGCTCCGAACCCATCATGGCGTCATCTAGCCATCACAGTTTGGGGCTTGGTTAAGTCCCTCTAATTCTTATTATTAGCCATTCTGCTTCTTAGGATATGTGCACACAATGTATTTTTCAGGCAGATTATTCCTAAAAAAAGTAGTAAAAAAATGCCAAGAAGAATGAATATATTTGCAGCAATGTCAAAGCAACTTTCTGTGTGTGTGTGTTCTGTCTTCTATAACTTCTTCTAAATACTTCAGGCTTTGAAAGCTATGAAGCGGCTCAAAGAAGTGCCCTGACCATTCTTCTGGAGGCCATGTAAGGAGATGGACATACTGCCCACGTTCCCCCTTGAAGAAACAAGTATATTGTTATAATGTGTAATGTGAATTCTGATATGCGTTAACGATGCATAGTGTCTGACAGTAGGAGAGCTAGAGCTAATGTTTGGGACTAGCCCAGAGTGGGAGGGGAAAGCTGAAGGGACAAGATACAGTTCCTGTTAGAACATTAGAAAGGGCCCAATGTGCACAGAGAAAAGACCTAAGGTCTACTGTGAGCAGTGCCACATGATGTGGGTGTCCCTAATAAGAGAGTAGACAGAGATAGGGGATAGCAAGATCCTGAGCAGAGAAGTAGAAGAGAAGTGACTGAAGGAACAGAGTGATCGATCAGAGAAGGGTCCTGGGTCAGAATGCCTAACAGAAGTAACGGGCCTAAATAGGAGATAGTATGTAAGACGAAAAGAGTGCCCTGGGTGGGAGTTCCAAGGTGTCAGAGACAGAAGAGATAAGGAACGGTCATAGTGGGAAAGTAGCTCCCTTAAGGTTTGAACATAGGACTCTTACAGACTGGACTGTACTACTGAGCTGGGCTGTGGTGAAGTAAAGAGGAAAGGTAAAGATATAGGAGAAGAGAGAAAAGAGGACGGAATCTGTGTGTGGAAAATGCTCCGTATTGTGAATGAAACGTTCATCAAAATATGTGCCCGCTATCTCCTTTATATAATCCCTATCAAGTTATCATTGAGTAAAAAGTTTATTTTCGACTAATGGTCTCCCTCATTGAACTATCAAACACCTGGTCCTGGCCAACCAATGTCACCAGTTACATGCAGCAGGCTACATGCAGCCTGTAAGTCCAAACACCCAGCCAGGACCCTCACCTTCATGTAACATGCTGGAGCATAAGTGATGCGAACCTCACCCATGGCTACCTCCCTGGGGCACGTTACACAACTTTGTATATATATATATATATATATATATATATATATATATATGCAATTTAAAAAAAACGGTACAGTTGCTGCAAAAGATGTCCAAAAATATGCAAGCCTTATCACTGGTGTTTTCCTGAAGTGTCTTTTGCTTCTAAAACAATGCATGTACATACCCTAAGACAGGGGTCTCAAACACGCGGCCCGCAGGCACAGACCCCTTGACGATCCCGACCTGGTCCAGGAGGAGCCGCCGACAGCAGCGCTGAATTGCCACACAGAGACTGTCTCCCAGCACAGCATTTCCAATGCCAGCCGCTGGCCAATCAGAGGCCAGCAACTGATATCTGCGTGTCGGCGCAGCGAGTATGACGTCATTGCCATGTGCAGATGTCAGCTGCTGGCCTCTGATTGGCCAGCGGCTGGCATTGGAAATGCAGTGCTGGGAGACAGTCTCTGTGCGGCAATGCAGCGCTGCTGTCGGCGGCTCCTCCTGGACCAGGTCGGGATCGTCAAGGGGTCGGACTCTGTGGTGCCTGCGGGCCACATCTGCAGGAAGGCCACCGAGGGAACGGAGGACAGGTGAGAATCATCTTTTTTTTTTCTATTTTATGTGTGTGAAGAACAACACAGGGGGCACATAGCCACAAGATGGGGACCTGGATGGGGCACAGAGCCACAAGATGGGAACCTGGATGGGGCACATAGCCACAAGATGGGGACCTCGATGGGGCACATAGCCACAGGATGGGGACCTGGATGGGGCACATAGCCCAGGATGGGGACCTGGATGGGGCACATAGCCACAGGATGGGGACCTGGATGGGGCACATAGCCACAAGAGGGGACCTGGATGGGGCACATAGCCACAGGATGGGGACCTGGATGGGGCACATAGCCACAAGAGGGGACCTGGATGGGGCACATAGCCACAAGATGGGGACCTGGATGGGGCACATAGCCACAAGAGGGGACCTGGATGGGGCACATAGCCACAAGATGGGGACCTGGATGGGGCACATAGCCACAAGATGGGGACCTGGATGGGGCACATAGCCACAAGATGGGGACCTGGATGGGGACATAGCCACAAGATGGGGACCTGGATGGGGCACATAGCCACAAGATGGGGACCTGGATGGGGCACATAGCCACAGGATGGGGACCTGGATGGGGCACAGAGCCTCAAGATGTGGACCTGGATGGGGCACAGAGCCTCAAGATGTGGACCTGGATGGGGCACAGAGCCACAAGATGGGGACCAGAGCCACAACATGGGGACCTGGATGGGGCACATAGCCACAAGATGGGGACCTGGATGGGGCACATAGCCACAGGATGGGGACCTGGATGGGGCACATAGCCACAAGAGGGGACCTGGATGGGGCACATAGCCACAAGATGGGGACCTGGATGGGGCACATAGCCACAAGATGGGGACTTGGATGGGGCACATAGCCACAGGATGGGGACCTGGATGGGGCACAGAGCCTTAAGATGTGGACCTGGATGGGGCACAGAGCCTCAAGATGTGGACCTGGATGGGGCACAGAGCCACAAGATGGGGACCAGAGCCACAACATGGGGACCTGGATGGAGCACATAGCCACAAGATGGGGACCTGGATGGGGCACATAGCCGCAGGATGGGGACCTGGATGGGGCACATAGCCACAAGAGGGGACCTGGATGGGGCACATAGCCACAAGATGGGGACCTGGATGGGGCACATAGCCACAAGATGGGGACCTGGATGGGGCACAGAGCCACAAGATGGGGACCTTAATGGGGCACATAGCCACAAGATGGGGACCTGGATGGGGCACAGAGCCACAAGATGGGGACCTGGATGGGGCACAGAGCCACAAGATGGGGACCAGAGCCACAAGATGGGGACCTGGATGGGGAACATTGCCACAGGATGGGGACCTGGATGGGGCACATAGCCCCAAGATGGGGACCTGGATGAGGCACATTAGTAGAAGATGGGCGCCAGGATGGGGAACGTTGCTACAGGATGGGGACCTGGATGGGGCACATAGCCACAGGATGGGGACCTGGATGGGGCACATTGATAAAAGATGGGGACTTGGATGGGGAACATTACTACAAGATGTTTTCCATTATTACTATATGATGCTAATTGTAAGACAATATTACTGTATGTGGCCAATTGGGGGAAATAAAATTGTAAAAAAAATAAAAAATAAAATAAAGCATGAAAAAATATTGGGCACTAAAAATGCAGTTTTATATGTAAACTAAAGTAAACACAAAAAAATGCACGTTTATTATCGCCATATCCATAACGACCCAAGCCATAAAAAAATAAACACGGCAAAAATGTTCAAAAGGTGTATACAAAAAAATTGGTATCACTAAAAATGTCACATTGAACAAAGAATGCGGCCCCCCAAATTCAAATTTTTTCCATGTGTGGCCCATATACCCAGCCGAGTTTGAGACCCCTGCCCTAAGACATCAGTTTCAGGAACTTACCATTCACTTGCTGCCTAATACTTGCAACCACCAGACAGATAACATTGTCATAAAAAATTAATGCTGTAATTATCCCAGAGCTGAAGAGTGACCACCCTAAGGTAATTTTTTTGTCTCCCTTGCCCCCCTGCTCTAGAATTAAGAAATTACTGCTAAGCATCCATAAAAATAGTTGGATGCCATGAGTTTTTGCAAAGCTATCCAGAAAAATAAAGTTGGATAGAGGTTGATGATGGCTGCATAAGTGATGGATCAAAGATATCTACGTAGGAAACTGTCCAGTCATTGGGAGAAGTAGTCTTAGCAGTCTGGGCTGGATGGAGAACAAAAAGATAAAAGAGCAATGACAGTCAGACAAATCATTATCTGTCTGTGTCTGTATGCCTGTGACTAAACAATGCTGTAGCCACTTGTTGACTTTGCAGACCACCTGTGTAGAACTGGTATCTGAAGGCTATTATATGGTCTATAGGACATTGTATTGTGTTCTAGTATATAAAATATATTATTTGCAGCTGCCAGTTTTTATACGACTATTTTCTATACATTTCTTGTCCGCCAATTTACATAATATACAGTTTAGCACGCGTACCAGTCTATGTACAGTTTGTGAATAGCATATATATACACAAATTAGCCCCTACATAACTGGTACACGTGCTGAGCTCTATACAATGCAAAATGGTGAAGAACAAATGTATTCCTACAGATATTATCTCTAGACAGAAAATATCACTTCTTTACGAATTTTTGTAAAATTCAAGAAGAATTCAATTCCACGCTAATAAATTTGCCCGACTCTAGTACTATGCTCCACAAAAAAACAGGTTTATACATCGTTCTCCTCTTCTGCTAGCTCATCGTTAGGATTTCATTTTCCACAATTAAACTTTGAATTTATTTCAGGCGATAGAAATGTAAATAGAGATTTCTTCTCTGCGTCTTCCCGATGAAATTCAGCGAGGATGCACGCATTCACCAATGTCATCTCATCAGTATAAACATCTTCGATTTATGTTTGGGAGGCGCCCAATTATTTATTATTCTTCCCTCCACTCTCTCCACATCTCCAGCTCAGCGATTAAAGTCCCTATTTAAGTGAAATTAAAAATAAACCTCCAGCTAGTTTTTTTTTTCTTCCCTGACAACATAATTAGATTGGAAATAATAACTATTCTTTTTAAAGGCAATTTATCAGATTCCTTTTTATTTGATTTCTTTTTTAACTCATCAAACTGAAAAAGGCTCTGCAGTAGGTTTTCCAGGCTGCGTTGACTCACAGCACAGATGTCCTGGCTCAAAACTATTTTAGAGTGTTCAATTGTTAGGATAATGAAAATGCTGATCACATTTAATTGTTATTTAAAGGGACAGTTTTCATATGCAGAATGATCATTTTGATTCTTCATTTAACTATGTTTTATATAAAATAATTATGTTACAATATTGGCTTGATTTTAAAGGGAACTTGTCATCTGAATCATGTTGCCCAAACAGCGGGCAGCATGATTCGCAACCGGGCTACACAAATGCAGCAAGGAATATTATTCCCTGAAATTTTCCGACGTTTCGGAGTATATATAGTTTGAAGATCAGGCTGGGCACCATAACCAAAGACAAGACTAGCCCAGCTCTGCCTTTGGCCCTTTCTTCCTAGCGCTACAGCTGCTGAATAACAGGTCTCTCATTCCCATGTTCATGGAGAGAGACCTGTGAATCAGTAGCTATGGTACTAGGAAGAGCTGGCCGAGGGCAGAGCCGGACTAGTCTGGTCTCTGGCTATCATCCCCAGTTGGATTTTCAATGTATATTATCTCTGAAATGCCAGAGCATTTCAGAGAATTATATAACAGGCTGAAATTGTGCAGCCAGGCTGTGATTCATGCTGCCCATAGTGCGGTGTGCCTTATGCCAAAAGTCTTACTCCTCTCCCTGACTGGAGTAAGATTTGTGGAAAGGTGCACGGAGACACATTTGACTCCAGTATGCCCCCTCATCGAGACCGGCATGAACATTGAAGGTTTTGTTCTTCGGTGTCTAAGTTTATTAGCAAAATGTATAAACTTTTTGCTGTTTGCAATAAACCAATGAAACAAACAATTTAGATACCTCAACACAACTGATAACAAGTGGTTTCGCCAAATCTCAGCTGATTCCTCATGGGGAATGGCCCCCAGTTCATTGATATTCTTGAGGTTGTGTCCTGTAATCACTTTCTTGAAAACTCACCAAAGTCAGGCAACTGATGAACACTTTAGTCTTCCAGGACCTTTGAAAATTAACTGTAGAAATACAGTTGTCAACATACTGTAGTTGGGATACACTATCTGGACATGGCAGAAAGAAAAAGCAAGCACTATATGTCACCAGATTCCCGAGGAGTCAGATGGTAAAATACTCAAGTAACTGCAAAAGACCTGTAGCAAGATTTTGTGGTAGCTAAGGATTCACAAGACACATTCTGTAAAATGTAGGTCTCCATGCCCAAACTCCAGTACAAATGGCTCTACTGACCCAAAAGCTCACATAACGTTGATTCCAATATGCTCAAAACCAAATAAATAAGCTACAAATGTTTTGAGACTCTGCTCTGTGTAGCAATGACATAAATTGTGAGCTTTTTGGGCTTATGAATGAGTGGTATGTCTGGAGGACAATGAATGAAAAGAACACCCTACCTACAGTGAAGCACAATGGTAAGCTTGATGATGCCTACAGTGTGTCAAGTACTGTCCCAAGGACTCTTCAACAGCTGCAACCGCAGTAGTGATCATTTTTTTCCCATTCTGATAATGAATTTTACGGTTTATGTTTTAGAATTACATTTTTTTTCAGAATTACTGTGTCTGCCTCTTGCTTCTCCCTCCATCTCCTTTCTCCCCTACCCATACAACTTTATGAGGACCAACCGTCATCTCCTTTCTCAGTAATGTGAAAATCTGTATTAGCTGAAACAGATTTTATTAATGAATTGAGAGTGAAAGATCAGTCCAGGAGTAGAAAGAAGCCAATTTCTCTAATAAGATACATTGCAAAGTTTCGGATTTTAATGTGTACTATTGATTTATGAACTAAAAATTAAAACTGCAGTTACTCTTTAACCTTATTTGCCTTTTTAATGCGTGTACTTTATCAGGAATTAAACTTACCACATGGCATCATAATTATTAGGAGATTTTAAAATGTCAGGTATTAAGTGTGTTTGTGTCTCAGATATGGACCTACTATCGAATCCACCCTACATTCTTCAGAAGACTGGCAAAATTCCTTTAAGTTACTGGTTGCCATGGTTACCTTTCAAGAGCTTAAATTTAAAAAGCTTGAAAAATCTTCTTTCATATGGTAAGTTCTTTTCAAGGTGCATTCACCCTTAGGTTGAAAATGATATATTATTTTATTGTACTTGATGCATAGCAGTAAAATGCATTTGTTTCTCCTGCTGAATAGCCACATATTTAATGTTCTAAAGCCAATGTCAATATATTATTTTTCTCCCCAAAATTTCCTATTATTTGTGGAAACTGGAATACTGATATCAAAAATGTTATTGTCAGACTTCAAGCTCCAGCATTCAGCCATTTGCACCTGATCAGTTTGGAAAAATTTTAACTATGTAAGGTAGAGATGAGTGAATCTGATGAAATTCGATTCGACAAATTAACTTGTATTTGGCCAGGAAATTTGATTTACGCAGAATTTATTTGACGTGGATTAAATTGATGGTAAAATCCATTTATTATGCTCTAAGGTCTCTCCTGGGATGTTAAAAAGTTAAAACCATTATACTCATTTTGCACTTCATCTGTCCTGGCGCTGCAGATCCTTGACCAGTCCTCATCTGGCTCACTTCCTCCCTCCGTCTCTAGTCTTCTCTTCTGCCTTCAGTCTTCTTCACTCTTTGTCATCTCAGGCACAAACTAGGTCTCACGCAATGTTATACTTTGAGTTGTTACTTAAGGTCTAGTCAACTCTGGTGGTATGATAACTGAAGACTGAAGAAAGAAGAGAAGACTAGTGGAGGGAAGAAGCGAGCAAGAAGAAGACTGGGTTAGAGAGCAGTAGCACTAGGACAATTGAGGGGCAAGGTAAGTATATATACACCGCGTGCAGAGTTATTAGGCAAATGAGTATTTTAATCACATGATATTTTTTATACATGTTGTCCTACTCCAAGCTGCATAGGCTTGAGAGCCAACTACCAATTAAGTAAATCTGGTGATGTGCATCTCTGTAATGAGGAGGGGTGTTGACTAATGACATCAACACCCTATATAAAGTGTGCTTAATTATTAGGCAACTTCCTTTCCTTTGGCAAAATGGGTCAGAAGAGAGATTTGATGGGCTCTGAAAAGTCCAAAATTGTGAGATGTCTTGCAGAGGGATGCGGCAGTCTTGAAATTTCCAAACTTTTGAAGCGTGATCACCGAACAATCAAGCGTTTCATGGCAAATAGACAAAAGGGTCGCAAGAAGCGTGTTGGCCAAAAAAGGCGCAAAATAACTGCCCATGAATTGAGGAAAATCAAGCGTGAAGCTGCCAAGATGCCATTCGCCACCAGTTTTGCCATATTTCAGAGCTGCAATGTTACTGGAGTATCAAAAAGCACAAGGTGTGCGATACTCAGGGACATGGCCAAGGTAAGGAAGGCTGAAAAACGACCACCTTTGAATAAGAAACATAAGATAAAACGTCAAGAATGGGACAAGAAATATCTTAAGACTGATTTTTCAAAGGTTTTATGGACTGATGAAATGAGAGTGACTCTTGATGGGCCAGATGGATGGGCCAGAGGCTGGATCAGTAAAGGGCAGAGAGCTCCACTCCGACTCAGATGCCAGCAAGGTGGAGGTGGGGTACTGGTATTGGCTGGTATCATCAAAGATGAACTTGTGGGACCTTTTTGGGTTGAGGATGGAGTGAAGCTCAACTCCCAGACCAACTGCCAGTTTCTGGAAGACAAATTCTTCAAGCAGTGGTACAGGAAGAAGTCGGTATCGTTCAAGAAAAACATGATTTTCATACAGGACAATGCTCCATCACATGCATCCAACTACTCCACAGCGTGGCTGGCCAGTAAAGGTCTAAAAGAAGAAAAAATAATGACATGGCCCCCTTGTTCACCTGATCTGAACTCCATAGAGAACCTGTGGTCCATCATAAAATGTGAGATCTACAGGGAGGGAAAACAGTACACCTCTCGGAACAGTGTCTGGGAGGCTGTGGTGGCTGCTGCACACAATGTTGATTGAAAACAGATCATGCAACTGACAGAATCTATGGATGGAAGGCTGTTCAGTGTCATCGTAAAGAAAGGTGGCTATATTCATCACTAATTTTTTTTGTTTTTGATTTTGCATGTCAGAAATGTTTATTTCTAAATTTTGTGCACTGATATTGGTTTACCCGGTGAAAATAAACAAGTGAGATGGGATTATATTTGTTTTTTATTAAGTTGCCTAATAATTCTGCACAGTAATAGTTACCTGCACAAACAGATATCCTCCTAATATAGCCAAATCGAAAAAAAGCCCACTCCAACTTCCAAAAATATTAAGCTTGGATATTTATGAGTCTTTTGGGTTGATTGAGAACATAGTTGTTGATCAATAATAAAAATAATCCTCTAAAATACAACTTGCCTAATAATTCTGCACACAGTGTATATATTTTTTTAAAATCCCCTTCCTTTGAAATCAGGAAAAAAAAAGTTCTGGTGAATCAAAAACATTTTCTGAAATTCAAAACTGATTTGATTTGCCTTGAGTTGATTTGATCATCTTTAATATAAGGATTACTAAAAACATACTAAAAATCCCACAAAAAGCTCAAAAGATGTCCATATAGTGACTTTTAGAGGTGGGTTCCAGTATATGTTGGCCCCAGGGGCGGAACTACCGCCCGTGCAGCCGGTTCATTGAACGGGGGCCCCGAGGGAGAGGGGGCCCCTCCAGCCTCCAGCAGGGCCGCCATCAGGGCATGACTGCCCTGACTCCAGTATGGGGCCCGGCCGGTAGGGGCCCCCTCGGGGGCCCCCCTCTTGTGCGTCTCTCTCCTCATGGGGCCCCCGGCCCCATGCTATGCGCCGAGTCCGGGACTTTTCAGCGCTGAGCTGCGCTGTTGCAGCAGCGCCTTCATGATTCCCCTGACTTCCGGTCATGTGACGGTGCCGTCACATGGCCGGAAGTCAGGAGAACCTGCTGTCAGCGATTTGGACGAGCGCCAGGATTCTGCAGGGATCGCATGGGGGTAAGTATAACAAGTTTTATTTTTTTTAAAATACAATTAACTAGGAGTGGAGAGATGGGAGATGCACATGTGTGTGTGTGTGGGGGGGAGATGGGAGATGCACATGTGTGTGTGTGGGGGGGAGATGGGAGATGCACATGTGTGTGGGGGGGTGAGATGGGAGATGCACATGTGTGTGGGGGGGTGAGATGGGAGATGCACATGTGTGTGTGGGGGGGAGATGGGAGATGCACATGTGTGTGGGGGGGGAGATGGGAGATGCACATGTGTGGGGGGGGGAGATGGGAGATGCACATGTGTGTGGGGGGGATGGGAGATGCACATGTGTGGGGGGGGGAGATGGGAGATGCACATGTGTGTGGGGGGGAGATGGGAGATGCACATGTGTGTGGGGGGGATGGGAGATGCACATGTGTGTGGGGGGGGGAGATGGGAGATGCACGTGTGTGGGGGGGGAGATGGGAGATGCACATGTGTGTGGGGGGGAGATGGGAGATGCACATGTGTGTGGGGGGGAGATGGGAGATGCACATGTGTGGGGGGGGAGATGGGAGATGCACATGTGTGGGGGGGATGGGAGATGCACATGTGGTGGGGGGGAGATGGGAGATGCACATGTGTGGGGGGGAGATGGGAGATGCACATGTGTGGGGGGGGATGGGAGATGCACATGTGGTGGGGGGGAGATGGGAGATGCACATGTGGTGGGGGGGAGATGGGAGATGCACATGTGGTGGGGGGAGATGGGAGATGCACATGTGTGGGGGGGGAGATGGGAGATGCACATGTGTGGGGGGGGAGATGGGAGATGCACATGTGTGGGGGGGGAGATGGGAGATGCACATGTGTGGGGGGGGATGGGAGATGCACATGTGGTGGGGGGGAGATGGGAGATGCACATGTGGTGGGGGGGAGATGGGAGATGCACATGTGGTGGGGGGGAGATGGGAGATGCACATGTGTGGGGGGGGAGATGGGAGATGCACATGTGTGGGGGGGGAGATGGGAGATGCACATGTGGGGGGGGTGAGAGAGGTGCACATGTGGTGGAGGGGGATGAGAGAGGGGCACATGTGGGGGAGGGGGATGAGAGAGGGGCACATGTGGGGGAGGGGGATGAGAGAGGGGCACATGTGGGGGAGGGGGACGAGAGGGGCACATGTGGGGGAGGGGGTGAGAGATGTGCACATGGGGGGGTGAGAGCTGCACATGGGGGGGTTTGAGAGCTGCACATGGGGGAATTGGGAGTAGGGGGATAATGAGCTGCACATAACGAATGTGGGGTGGGGGAGAGTAAATGATAAATGATGATGGGGTGGGGAGAGCACGGACATGATATAATGAATTGGGGCAGGGGGTGCATGTAAATATTGAATGCGGGGAGCAGGAAGTATAGAGTAGGGGGCGTTGCGGATGCAGGAGTGTGACTGGTAACAAATTGGCGGAAAGAGTAGAGGTTCTAATTAAATTATATATAGTGTTGAGCCACCCCCGTAGTGTTCGAGTTCGGTTCGGTTCGTCGAACACCCGTGTGTTCGCCGAACTGTTCGTCGAACTGTTCGTCGAACACCTTCGAACACCGTTAAAACCAATGGCAGGCAAACAAAAACACATAGAAACACATAGAAAACACCTTCAAAGGTGTCCAAAAGCTGACAAACTGCTCAGAAGACACAACTAACACATGGAAAAGTGACAAGTACATATAGTCATGCGAAAAGAAAAGAGGTGGAGGAGTAAAAGGAGGGGGAGACACAGATATAGGCATGTCATGCCCTTCTAAAATCCAAAAAGTGAGAAGCCGAGACGGCCAGTCCGCTCCTGCCCGTGCCACCTCCGTGTCGCCGGGTTTGTGCCAGAGCCGCGGTGAACCCTGACGGCCAGCCCCCCTCTCCCAATACTGGTGCCTGTCCGCTGGTGGGTCGAGAGAGCCCCCCTGTGGTGGAGGCAGCTCTAAGCTTTTTAATTTAAATTGTCCCTCTAATTTAAATGAATACACTTTAAATCCATTTACAAGGATCTATTGGAGGGCAAGTCTCATGCCAGCAGCCGCGTAATTCCAGCTCCAGTAGCGTCCACTAAAGCTGCTGCAGTTAAAAAGCTTTTATAAGGATCGAGCTCGGCTGTCCACCGCAAGGCATCCTAGTGCCAGTCCCAGCCCCTATGCCTTGGGGTGCCTCCTGATGCTCTTCACTAAGTATCCCGTGGTCCCGAAGCATTTCCTTTGAAAAAATTAAGTGTCCAAACTACAGGTGGTGTAGCTTGCTTAACAGCCGGGATAATCCGCTGACTAGCAGACACTGCTACTAGGCACAAAGTATTTCCTGGGCTAGATGCAGTTAAAAATTTGTAAGTAGATACTCTCGTTGGATGCTGAGAAAGCATTCCATAGAGTCTCCTGGCACGCCATATATGATTCTCTTAAAAAGCTTGGGGTAGGGGTCTAGGGGACCCTTTTATAGCCAAAATCACGGCCCTGTATCACAATACGTCACCTAGGCTGAAGATAAATGGAACTGTAGCACCGAGGGCTCGGTTGCTACAGACGTATTGCACCTCACCCAGAGGTGTGATATCTCACTCTCAGATAAGGATGGAGTGTGGATCAGGACCCGACACCTGCATGCATTACACCACATTGCCGTGGGGCAGGGCGACCAATATGCCCCTGAGATGGGCACGACAGTCCCTGTCCCTGGCTGGAGTGGGGGGAGGGAACACTGAGGAAGGGGAACCCTGCAGTGCAGGAGCAGGGAGGAAGCAGTTCCTGGGTGCATTGAGAAGGGAGTATAAAAGGTGGGCACCATCTTAGTTCAGTGCAGAGAAGTCTGAGCAGAAGTGGCAGGGAGCAGGGGCTCTGCATGAGCTCTGCTCCGGAGGCGGGCCTAGTAACAGAGGCCCAGGCCTGCAAGAGGGAGAAGGAAGGAAGAGGAGCGGAGAAGGCTCCAGGAACGAGGAATGAAGGGATCCCAGGGGTGCGGACGGGCGAGTCGCCACCGCACGCCCGAATCCACCTGCGTGGAGGGGTCAGGCCAAAGGGGGAGACCGGTCCCCGAACTAGTGGAGGCAGGAAACGACCCTCAGCTAGAAACCGGAGGCTCTGACATTTTATGTGGCGCAGCCCCTTGCTCCACCCGCTAGGAAGGCACCACATAGGGTCAGGGAAACTGGCGCCAAGTTTACCAAGAGGAGGCCCGAGGCAGCCGGACAGAAGTGTTGGTAAGAAAGGCCAGACAAAGGACACACAAAGGGGGTCCTGTGAAGCGCTCCAAAGTTATCTGGGAGTTGTCTGAGCCCCTCACCTGGTGAGCACAGTACGACGTGGGCAGCCGTTACCTGCAGACGTGGTCTGGATAATAAGAACTGTGAGTAAAGGCCCTGAACTGCATCACTGACTCCGTGTCGTTACTGCTGCTGCCCTGCACCATCACCCCCATCCTCCGCATACACTGCCCTGAGGCTATACTCCTCCCGTGGGGAGTTATGCTACGCTCTGCTGCACCCACAACACCAGCCTTAGCGGTCTGCCCTGTAGCGGCGGTTCACTCTGACCGCAATCCACGGGTGGCGTAGTCGGACATTTAAACATCAAAACCACATAAATAGTTCCGCCACTGGTTTGACCGCCCTGAGCCACGGAACCGGATCGCCGCCACGAAGACTACAACCACCAGCATCCACCAAAAAGGGTCCGGCTCCGGGTGTCCCAAGGCCCAGGGGGTGCGTCAGAACATTTTCATCACCTTTCACAATCACCAATGGGACAAGGCAGGGATGTCCTCTGTCCCCTCTCTTATACATCCTAGTGACGGAGCACCTGCTCTCATCAATTCGCCATAACCCCAATATTAGGTGGATTGAGGTGGGAGGCACCGAGTACAAGTGCTCTCTATTTGCTGATAATGTCCTAGTATATATCACTCAATCACATATATCCATCCCTGCTGTTATGGCTGAAATAGATCACTTTGTTACATGGTAAAATTTTAAAATCAATGCAGCGAAGTCTGAGGCCCTCGATGTCTCCCTCCCTAAATACATATAGGATTCCATCCAGTCCAACTTTCCCTTTGCCTGGCCCTCACAGGGTATCAAATACTTAGGAATTCCTATTCATAGAGACCTCTCCCATCTATGTTATCTTAATTTTGGGCCCTTTATTGAACAATTCCATACAGACCACGGTTGGCAAGTTAGAACTGTAAGATTCACTACGTGAACCACTGGTGTTTTGTGGAAAAGCACATGTACACCGCGTTCCAAATTATTATGCAAAAAGTGTTTAGGAGTGATAAGGGAAGAATTTGTTTGTTTGTCAGTTAAACTCATTGATGGTGATGTGTGTCAGGGCTCTTTATATCACTGTAAGCAATTGCAGACACCTGTGCTAATTAGTTTGGCAGGTGTGTCCAATGAAAGGCAAGACTACTTAAGAAGGCTCTCTCACATTATTAAGCAGCCTACATTTTCTGCCAAAATGGGAAAGAAAAAGGATGTGTCGGCTGCTGAGAAGCAACAAATTGTGGAGTGTTTAGGTCAAGGCATGACTACAATCAACATTGTGCGATGATCAGGATGAAGTGTCTTGGCAATCAAGAAGTATGTAGCTGATTCACAGTACACACGTGTGCGTGCTGATAAGGGCAAATTGAGGACTCTTTCCTACAGGCAATTACGTCAGGTTGAAACAGCAGCGGCAAAAAAGCCTTGTCATAGCAGCAGACAAGTTTTTGAAGCTGCTTGTGCCTCCAACGTCCCCCGAACAACAAGATGCAGGGTCCTTCAGAGGTTTGCAGCTATGCATATGCCATCCTGTCGACCTCCTCTATCCACTTCACACAAGCAGAAACGGCTCCAGTGGGCCAAACATTACATGAAGACTGATTTCAAAACTGTTTTGTTCACGGATGAGTGCCGTGCAGCGCTCGATGGTCCAGATGAATGGAGTGGAGGATGGCTGGTTGATGGACACCCCACGCAAACACGGCTACAGCGCCAACAAGGAGGAGGTGGAGTAATGTTTTGGGCTGGAATCATGGGGAGAGAGATTGTCGGCCCCTTTAGGATCCCTGAAGGCGCTAAAGATGAACTCCATAATGTATGTGGATTTTCTCAAACAGCACTTCCTGCCATGGTTCAAGAAGAAGAACCGTGTATTTCACAGCAAGATCATTTTTCTGCATGATAATGCACCATCTCATGCTGCACATAAAACATCTGCATCTCTGGCTGATATGGGCATAAAAGGGGACAAACTTATGGTGTGACCCCCATGCTCCCCTGACCTCTACCCCATTCAGAACCTTTGGAGCATCATTAAAAGGAGTGTCTATGATGGCGGGAGGCAGTTCACATCTAAGCAACAGCTCTGGGAGGGTATTCTGTCCTCATGCAAAACAATTGAAGCAGAAACCATCCAAAACCTGACAAATTCAATGGACGAGAGAGTTCAGAAGCTCCTTTCGAACAAGGGGTCCTATGTGAAAATGTAACATCACCTAGAATAAAGTTTTGAGTTGAAAACTGTTTGATTTCAGTTTCTAACAACCTGCTAATGCTTATAATTTCAAAAATGACCATTTTTTTGGTCTTTATTAAAATGAAAAGGTTGATCGAAAAGTTTGGGGGATCTAAGAGTGTGGCAACCCAGTAGTCATGATTACTTCGAATTCTGACAATATGAGGGTCATGCTGCAGGTAGTGCAGCAAGAAGGCACTTATGTGTCTTGCGCATCTCGGAGCCCCAAAATTATTTTCCGGGCTAGATGCAGCTAAAAATTATTTTTAATTTTAAATCTGGTGAAGCTTATTATAGATGGCCTAATAGGATCAGTGCTGCACACTGCTACAAAGCCCAAATTATTTTCCAGTCAAGATACAGATAAACATGATTAGTAATTTGAAAGCTTAAAACGGTTGGTAGGGTGATTTTAACCAATCATCAAGCTTTTACTCTCTCCAGGATGACACAGGGGTAGAAAAGTCGTTTCGGATCCATGATTTGTTCATCTTTATGAACGTGAGTCTGTCTACATTATCAGTGGAGAGCCGCGTGCGCTTATCTGTCAGCACACCACCAGCAGCGCTGAACACACGTTCAGACAGAACGCTGGCTGCGGGGCATGACAAGATCTCCAAGGCGTAAGTGGCTAGCTCCGGCCATTTATCCAGATTGGAAGCCCAAAAAGAGCAAGGGTCCAGTGACACAGTCGTGGCTTCAATGTTTACTTGGAGATACTCCTGTACCATCGTCTCTAGGCGTTGACTATGTGTCAGACTTCTTGTCTCCTGTGGCCTTGCAAAGGATGGGCTAAAAAAGTGGTGAAATGATTCCGCAAAATTGATGTTACCAGCAGATACTGTGGTTCTGTTACGGTTTGAGTGCTGAACACTTGACGGTCCCACGGTTGGCAAGTTGGAACTGTGAGATTCACTACGTGCACCACTGGTATTTTGTGGAAAAGCACATGTAAGATTCTGCAACAGTCTCTGCTGATACTCCTGCATGCGTGCATCCCTTTCTATGGCAGGAATAATTTCTGCAAATTTACTTTTGTACCGGGGATCTAACAGTGTGGCAACCCAGTAGTCAGGATTATTTCTAATTCTCACAATTCGAGGGTCATGTTGCAGGTAGTGCAGCAAGAAGGCACTCATGTGTGTTGCGCATCCAGGAGCACCAAGTCCCTGTTGTGTTGGTGGCGAGGTAGCAATCATGCTTCCTTCCTTTGTCCTCTCCCCCCAACCTCGCACAACAGAAATGTGATCAAGGTCTCCCTCATCTGATGAGTCTTCCATCAGTTCGTCCTCCACTTCTTCCTGGGCTCCTGCACCTTCCTCACTAGTTTGGCTGCTACCATGCGCCCTGGTAAAATCATCTCCCCCACCCTCACATGCCTGCCGCCTTGGTGCTGCCGACCGTCTGGACCTTGCAGATGTTAGCCCTTCCGCATACAACTCCTCCTCCTCTACTTCCTCCACCTCCTCTTGTGCCACCACCTGACTCCGAATTCTGTTTAACATGTGCTCCAGCATGTAAATCACCGGAATAGTCATGCTGATAATGGCATCGTCAGCACTAAACATCTTCGTCGCCATTTCAAAACTGTGCAGAAGGGTGCATAGGTCCCTGATCTGAGACCACTCCTCCAGCGTGATTTGCCCCACCTCTGAATCTCGTTGGCCCAGGCTATACGTCAGAACGTATTGCACCAGGGCTTGTCGGTGCTGCCACAGTCGCTGCAACATGTGCAGAGTTGAATTCCACCGGGTAGGCACATCGCATTTTAGCCGGTGAAGTGGCAGGCCCAACGACTTCTGTAGAGATGTAAGTCGCTGAGCTGCGGGATGCGAACGGCGGAAGTGAGCACACAGCGACCGTGCCCTCTGCAGAAGGCCATCTAGTCTGGGATAGTGGGCTAAAAATTGCTGGACAACCAGGTTCAACACGTGAGCCATACAAGGCACGTGTGTGACATTGCCCCGGCGAAGGGCCGCACCCAGGTTTGCAGCATTGTCGCACACGGCCTTCCCTGGTTTCAGGTTCAGTGGAGACAACCATTCATGAAATTGGTTCTCCAGAGCTGACCACAACTCCTCAGCTGTGTGACTCACATTTCCCAGACATTTCAAAGTAAAAACCGCCTGATGACGTTGAGCCCTACTGCCAGCATAGTAAGGAGGTGTGCAGGATCCCTTCTGCGCAGTTAGAAAGCTTGTGGCATGACCAGACAGGCTTTGGGTGCAGGTGGAAGACCGAGAGGAGGTTGAGGAGGCAGAAGCAGTGGAGGAAAAATGACATAAAGAGGATTGACGCACAACTCGTGGGGACGGCAAGACTTGGACAGCAGCCCCTTGTCCTGCTGTCACCATAGTTACCCAGTGCCCAGTCAGCGACATGTAACGCCCCTGTCCATGCCTACTCGTCCAAGTGTCTGTGGTGAAATGCACCCTGTCACACACAGAGTTTCTCAAAGAAGCGGTGATGTTGTGTGCGACATGCTGGTGGAGCGCAGGCACACCTTTCTTTGAGAAGTAGTGCCGACTGGGCATCTGGTACTGGGGCACTGCGACGGACATAAGGTCTCGAAAATCCTCTGTGTCCACCAGGCGGAAAGGCAGCATTTCTGTAGCCAAGAGCTTGCAGATGGTGAAATTCAACCTCTTAGCTTTCTCATGGCTAGGAGGAAATGGTCTTTTACTTGTCCACATCTGAGGGACCGAGGGCTGGCTATTGTGCTTAGACGGGGTTGATAAGGGTGTCCCCGGCAAACTGCCGGTCTGTGAGGAAGATGCAGGCGGACATGTTAGGTTGCCTTGATCCAAAGGTGGTGCTATCGATGTCGGACAGCGCTCAAGACCAGCTGGTGTTACCACCTCCAAAGAAAATGATGACCTGCCAATCACGCTGGCTGTTGCGGGTAAAGAGGTGGCAGGTCTGCGCCCCAAAACAGGTGTGACTGCTGTCCCCCCAGTCACAGAGGATGAAGAGGCCGCAGATGCACAAGATATGGCAGACGGTGGTTGGCCCGGCCGGCTAGACCGCATTGTAGCACACTGAGCTTCCCACTGCAACTTATGCTTCATGTCCATGTGCCGGTTCATGCATGAAGTACTCAAACTATGTATTTTTTGGCCTCTACTTAGCTTTTGCTGACAAATGTTACAGATAACACGAGTTGGGTCATCTTTATCGATCTGAAAAAATGCCCAGGCTATGCAAGGCTTAGCACCCATGCGACCTGAAGAGCCACCACGACTTGTGGTGAGAGGCAGAGTTGTGTTTGAGGATGCAGTTGTTGACGTGCTTCCAGTACTACGTCTCTGTCCAGGAAGGCGCAACCTGACCTCGTCGTCACTAGCATCTTCCTCCACCTCCTCTGCTGACCTCATCTCTTGGCTGACTGTGGGTTGACAGTAAGTGGGATCTCCGACCTCATCATCATCACCCTGTGCGTTATCACACCCGTCGTCCTCAGAGCCAACCTGTTCCTGCCCTGACAAAAAACTAAAGTTGTCGCTCCAATCAGGTATTTGAGTCTTATCATCGTCTTCCTCATTGTCTCCACCAACAGGAGTTACAGTTTGGGAATGAGGGTCTACATTATGGTCAGAACCTTCTGCGTCTGGTCCTGGATCCGACTCATAAAGATTCTGGGCATCAGTGCAGATCATTTCCTCGTCTGGATTCACAGAAGCGCTGGAGTCGACCTCTGATTCCCAGGCTATAGTATGAGTAAACAGCTCTGCAGACTCAACCATCTGTTCTACCTCATACTCAGACGGGCAGCTGGAGATTTGGGAGCTGTGAGGAAGCAAGTGCGATTTGGGTGACACCTTTGAGGACTGGAGTATTTGTGATGTTGAAGTTGATGTGGAGGAGAGCCCACTTAAAGGAGCACTTGATATCCGTTGAAGCACCTGCTGTTTTTGTGCCTCATCTGGAATTTGTAGCGATTGGCGTGGCCGTAAGAAAGGGATCTTATCACATTGTCCGCTAAAAGAAGTAGACATTTTAGTTTGGCTGGAAGATGGTCTTTCTTCTGCACCTACCCCACGGACACAACCTTTTTTCCCCTTCCCAACACGCCTATTCCCCTTTCCACCAGCAGCAGGCCTTTTCCACTCATTTTGGTGGTTAACTAATTCACAACTCTGGAGTTGTTTGCACAAAAAAACAATGGATGGTAACCGAGCAGAGCTGAGTGGCCAAACTGTGGTATTAGGCCAAAACTATTGGCTGGGTTAGATGCAGAAAAAAATAATTTTTAATTTGCAACCTGATGGAGGTCAGTATAGATGGACTAATAGACCAAGTCCCACACACCGCTAGAAGCCCAAATATTTTTTCAGAGCTAGATGCAGAAAATTTTTTTATTCAATTTGCAACCTGATGGAGGTCAGTATAGATGGACTAATAGACCAAGTCCCACACACTGCTAGAAGCCCAAATATTTTTTCAGAGCTAGATGCAGAAAAAAATTATTTTTAATTTGCAACCTGATGGAGGTCAGTATAGATGGACTAATAGACCAAGTCCCACACACCGCTAGAAGCCCAAATATTTTTTCAGAGCTAGATGCAGAAAAAAATTATTTTTAATTTGCAACCTGATGGAGGTCAGTATAGATGGACTAATAGACCAAGTCCCACACACCGCTAGAAGCCCAAATATTTTTTCAGAGCTAGATGCAGAAAAAAATTATATTCAATTTGCAACCTGCTGGAGGTCAGTATAGATGGACTAATAGAACAAGTCCCACACACTGCTAGAAGCCCAAATATTTTTTCAGAGCTAAATGAAGAAAAAAAATATTTTTAATTTGCAACCTGATGGAGGTCAGTATAGATGGACTAATAGACCAAGTCCCACACACTGCTAGAAGCCCAAATATTTTTTCAGAGCTAGATGCAGAAAAAAATTATTTTTAATTTGCAACCTGATGGAGGTCAGTATAGATGGACTAATAGACCAAGTCCCACACACTGCTAGAAGCCCAAATATTTTTTCAGAGCTAGATGCAGAAAAAAATTATTTTTAATTTGCAACCTGATGGAGGTCAGTATAGATGGACTAATAGACCAAGTCCCACACACCGCTAGAAGCCCAAATATTTTTTCAGAGCTAGATGCAGAAAAAAATTATATTCAATTTGCAACCTGCTGGACGTCAGTATAGAAGGACTAATAGAACAAGTCCCACACACTGCTAGAAGCCCAAATATTTTTTCAGAGCTAAATGAAGAAAAAAATTATTTTTAATTTGCAACCTGATGGAGGTCAGTATAGATGGACTAATAGACCAAGTCCCACACACTGCTAGAAGCCCAAATATTTTTTCAGAGCTAGATGCAGAAAAAAATTATTTTTAATTTGCAACCTGATGGAGGTCAGTATAGATGGACTAATAGACCAAGTCCCACACACCGCTAGAAGCCCAAATATTTTTTCAGAGCTAGATGCAGAAATTTTTTTTATTCAATTTGCAACCTGATGGAGGTCAGTATAGATGGACTAATAGACCAAGTCCCACACACTGCTAGAAGCCCAAATATTTTTTCAGAGCTAGATGCAGAAAAAAATTATTTTTAATTTGCAACCTGATGGAGGTCAGTATAGATGGACTAATAGAACAAGTCCCACACGCTGCTAGAAGCCCAAATATTTTTTCAGAGATAAATGGAGAAAAAAATTATTTTTAATTTGCAACCTGATGGAGGTCAGTATAGATGGACTAATAGACCAAGTCCCACACACTGCTAGAAGCCCAGATATTTTTTCAGAGCTAGATGCAGAAAAAAATTATTTTTAATTTGCAACCTGATGGAGGTCAGTATAGATGGACTAATAGAACAAGTCCCACACGCTGCTAGAAGCCCAAATATTTTTTCAGAGCTAGATGCAGAAAAAAATTATTTTTAATTTGCAACCTGATGGAGGTCAGTATAGATGGACTAATAGACCAAGTCCCACACACCGCTAGAAGCCCAAATATTTTTTCAGAGCTAGATGCAGAAAAAAATTATATTCAATTTGCAACCTGCTGGAGGTCAGTATAGAAGGACTAATAGAACAAGTCCCACACACTGCTAGAAGCCCAAATATTTTTTCAGAGCTAAATGAAGAAAAAAATTCTTTTTAATTTGCAACCTGATGGAGGTCAGTATAGATGGACTAATAGACCAAGTCCCACACACTGCTAGAAGCCCAAATATTTTTTCAGAGCTAGATGCAGAAAAAAATTATATTCAGTTTGCAACCTGATGGAGGTCAGTATAGATGGACTAATAGAATGATGCTATGCCCAAAAGATTTTACTTCACTAGGTGCAGTAAAAAAATTGGTATTCTATACACAGGTGGTATATCTTGCAACACAGATAGGCTACTCCACTGACTAACACACTCTGCAATAGGCCAAAAAGGATTAGCTTTGCTAGATTCAGCCAAATGCTGTGAAAAAAACTTGCACAGCACTGGCACAGACCTGCCTGGCAAAAACTGATAGGAACTGATGTAACCTAGTCCTGAAAAGGACTGCAATTACAATTAGTCTTTACTCCCACAATCTATCTATTTAAGAGCACAGACCTGCCTGATAAAAGTCGTAGGAAATGCTGTAACCTAGTCCTTAAAAGGACTGCAATCACAACTATTCCCTACTCCCAAGCTATCTGTATATTTGTGCGAAAATTGGCTTGAAATTAACAAGGTATAGCGCACACAGCAACAGCGGTGCCGTCTAACACGCAGCTGCAGCAGTGAGAAAATGGTGGCGACGGGGAAAATGGCTTGGTCTTATAGGGCAAGGACATGTGACATACACTGCCAATCACACATGCCCTTGCTTGTGTGAAAAAAAGCACTTCGCTCCGTGTGTGCGCTGCTGATAGGCTGACAGATTGCACCTCCCCACTGCAAATGCGGAAAAGAGAAAAAAAAATGGAGATCTTCATTGTTCCTGCAGAGATCCATCCCCTGCCCCTCCCCCCGCCCCGCTGTACACTCAAACTGCGTATTAACATTAATTTTCATCATTACTGAGAAAAAATCCAGTTATGATTTTGGTGCACGAACAGTTATCGAACATAACCTCGAACAGCCGAATTTTTCTCAAATTGTTCGTGTTCGCCGATCGGCTCGAACACCGCCCAAAACAGCTCGAATTTGAGATTGGCGAACAGTTCGAGTAGAACAACGCTCATCTCTAATTATATATTAAGTGCCTATTTACAGTTAATGGGGGCACAGTGGTGGATTACAATTTATATTTGGAATGGTAGGTTGCATAATAACTAACCATATATTGATGGTGGATGCACGTCTGTATTCAGCTGCGTAATGTAGAAGTTGGGGAATGTGCTCTAGATAACTGTGTTATTTTATGCAGAGACGAGTCCTGGCTGGAAGACGTGATGGCGGTCTGTGCTGGATGAAGGAGAAAAGCGAAGATGAAGGACTTCACCTAGAGACGTCACCGGTGAGTCAGTCTATTACATGTACACTGTGTATAATGTCACTGGTGATCACTGTATTACCTGTACACTGACACTATATACAGAGCTCCTGTGTATAATGTCACTGATGATCACTGTATTACCTGTACACTGACACTATATACAGAGCTCCTGTGTATAATGTCACTGATGATCACTGTATTACCTGTACACTGACACTATATACAGAGCTCCTGTGTATAATGTCACTGATGATCACTGTATTACCTGTACACTATATACAGAGCTCCTGTGTATAATGTCACTGGTGATCACTGTATTACCTGTACACTGACACTATATACAGAGCTCCTGTGTATAATTTCACTGGTGATCACTAGATTACCTGGACACTTACGTTATACATACCATGTATAGAGCTCCCGTGTATAATGACACTTATGGTAATATTAGTAATGTGGTGGTAATATTAGTAATGTAGTGGTAATATGTGGTCTGGTCATGGTGTGGCAGTTTTTCTCCCTTCTGTGTGGTATTATTCGGTCACTATGTTGTGGTAATATGTGGTCTGGTCATGGTGTGGCGGTATTCCCTGTATGTGGTATTATTGGTCATTTAAAAAAAAAATGTATATGACACATTCCCTTAAAGAAAACTAAATAAAAATATATCTAAAAAGAGTATTGGATATTTTAAGAAAATTATAATAGGTTAGAGTAGGGCCCGCCCAGAAGAGTCTACCTTATCATGGTGGCGGCTTTAAAAATCTTTTGGCCAAAACAAAAGCTGATGGCTATGTATGTGGCGCCGTCACATGGCCGAACGTCAGGAGAACCTGGTGGCAGCGACGTGGACGAGCGCCAGGATTCTGCAGGGATTGCATGGGGGTAAGTATAACAAGTTTTATTTTTTTTAAATACAATTAATTAACTATGAGTGGGGGGAATCAGAGATGCACATGGGGGGGGTGAGAGATGCACATGGGGGGGTGAGAGATGCACATGGGGGGGGTGAGAGATGCACATGGGGGGGTGAGAGATGCACATGGGGGGTGAGAGATGCACATGGGGGGGTGAGAGATGCACATGGGGGGGGTGAGAGATGCACATGGGGGGGTGAGAGATGCACATGGGGGGGTGAGAGATGCACATGGGGGGGTGAGAGATGCACATGGGGGGGTGAGAGATGCACATGGGGGGGAGAGAGATGCACATGGGGGGGTGAGAGATGCACATGGGGGGGATGAGAGATGCACATGGGGGGGATGAGAGATGCACATGGGGGGGATGAGAGATGCACATGGGGGGATGAGAGATGCACATGGGGGGGATGAGAGATGCACGGGGGGTGAGAGCTGCACATGGGTGGGATGAGAGCTGCACATGGGGGGGTGAGAGATGCACATGGGGGGGATGAGAGATGCACGGGGGGTGAGAGCTGCACATGGGTGGGATGAGAGCTGCACATGGGGGGGTGAGAGATGCACATAGGGGGTTATGTTTACATAACTTTGTTGCCTTATGAAGGGCAGGGGGGGCCCCCCAAAATTTCTTGCACAGGGGCCCACTACAGTCTGTGTCCGCCCCTGGTTGGCCCTATACCATTCAATTGATCATTCTCTACAGATTTCAAACTACGAGAAAAGGAAGACTTGACCATTTCATGTTCACTGTTGGCACATTATTGGGCACATTATCATGCCAAAGTTGGATATCTGTTTAAAGCTGATCCCCTGTGTGGTTGCAAGCCAAAATCCTTGTAAAGAAGCTCATTGCAAATAAAATCTATATACTTCAATAGAAGCCGAGCCAAAGTTATAGAGCAAGGCAGTGATCAATCTGATAATTGTCTTTGGTCTATTTCTTGAAGTCAAACTTCACAAACTAGCTTGAAATCGTTCAGTATGTGGCTGTATGAAAACTTTTTGGCTAAGTCTGGCCAAGTTTAGCAGTAGGATACTAAGGCTCACATTATCTTTATGTTCCATGGTGGATCATATGGAGAGTACCATGAATCAGCAAAAGGTTATACACAGTAAGCTTTATATTTAGTAGTATAAAAATTCTACATTTGGCGTTACTCTTTCTACCTGTCATTAAACACCTGTAAATACCGAGTTGAGATATTGAGTAATCTTTGTAGCCTACATGAGAAATAGATTTTGCTTGAACATAACTAGATATCATAATGTCTGCTTGCTTTCTACATAATGGCATGCACACAATGGCATGCATTTACAAAAGGCTTACATTAGTGATTGTTTCTTACCACCCATTTCCAGTGTACAAAAACTTGGATAACCCAGAAATTGATGAATAAAATATGAACCCCTCACCTCCTCAGCCAATTTTAATTTTGTGCGTTCATTGTCTCCTCCCCTTCTCTTAAGTATCTACACTATTGTGGTTATTCATTGTTTTTCATTCCGGAACGTGAATGCCCTTTGATGTCCACCACCTTCTTGGAATAGTGATTGCACTATTTCAAATCCTAAACCGGATGGGTTGGAATGGAAGCCAAGGTCTGCTGAAAGCCCTCATCGCTGCTGCCATCTTGTTACTCCTTTAAAGCCCAGCTGTAGGGCTGAAATGCCAAAAAATAAACATATTTGATATTGCCACATCCATAAATATATAATTAGTTAACTCATACAGTAAAAATCCCAAAATGATGCCAATAAAAACATCAGCTCAGTTTGGAAAAAATGGCCTCCATCAACAGAAAAATTAAAACTTTACCGGCAACAAAAATCACATTTCTTTTTTAATTTTTTTTTTTTTTCGCACATTTTTTTAACTACTTAAAAAAACAAATGATTCAAATTTACCATAATTGTACTGATTTACAAAATTGTGCTGTGAGATAATTTTTGTTTACAGTGCAATGAGGGCCTTAAAAGCAAAATTGGAATTGCGTTTTCTTCATCATTTCTCTGCAAATGTTTTCCTCACCTCGTTTCCCAGTACATTATATGGTAAAATGAATGGTGCCTTTCAAAATGAAAACTTGTCCTGCAAAAAAAAAACAAAACTAGAAAATAAAACAAAAAAAAGCTATGTCAACTGCGAGGGAGACGGGGACGAATGCGCAAATAATGTAAAGTCGCCAAGTTATGAAGGGGTTAAATGCGTCCTCTATATTCCATCATTTATGACCTATAGTGGGTGGAATTACCGGTGGGATTTGCATGTCCCAGTCCATAGTCTTCATTGGAAGTAGATTGTGCTCATTTAATCAAAAGCTGCCTGAAAGAGAAAAAAGTCAACTAAAAGTTGAAATATATAAGATTCATCTCTTTGTACATTCAGCGCACATTCAGGCAGATGGAGATGTGATGATCATGGAGATTGTTCTTCCAGTGTAATACATTGAGGTCAGTCTGTTATCTATTAATCTCTGGGGGGATCACGAACAAAACATGGAGATCAATGCATTTAGTTGCTGGGACTTTACTGATTACCAAATTGTGTTTTGTAGCTGTGTGCCTGAAAGGAGCCGAGAAATACTGAAATCTTGAGTGAGTACTGTAGCGATATTATTTCTATGGCTTTATATTTGCAGAGTAAATGTAAATTATTGGACGCAGGTAAATAAAACCCATATGTCCCACCTATTGTTCAAACAAGACGAGCTCCTATATCCTTATCGTTAGGAGAGGAGAGATATCACTAACTGTTAATCTTTATCTTACAGCTGGTGATGGATTACATATATACTTGAACTCGTGAATGAGTTTATTGGGTTTAAGAATTTCACATTTTTATATCAACTGGGGTTTCTGAAAAAAAATCATAGTCTATTACAAAAATAGACCATCAATTTGTGATTGGTGGAAGTCTGACCCCATTGGACCCTCACCCATCAGCAGGGGGATTTAATAGAATTGCCTGAAATTTGCGGTTTCACCCAAATTCAAACATTTGGAGAGTAGATTTGCGGTTCGCAAAAAATAAAAGTTGGCTGACACCTTATCCCAAACTGCTGAAGTATCAGAGTGCAGGCAAACATCATTTTGTGTTATCGCGTGGACCTCCCCATAATGCCCTGCAGCTATGACATCTTATGGATTATCACACCTTGTGCAGTGGTGGTCAGTACCGGGCCATCACAGATCAGCAGTTTCCAGTGGAGCACAGCTTGTACGGCAGAGTCGTTTTCAATCTCCAGTCATTGGGTAAGTCTCTCTCTGTAGAGTGTAAGTTCTTATGGTCAGTGGGGTTCTCTCTCTTTCTCTCTCACCTGCAAAATATAAGCTCTTCTAGTCAGCGGGATCCTCTCTCTATTTTGTAGAGTGTAAGCTCTTATGGTCAGCAGGGTCCTCTCTCTCTCTCTCTCTCCTGTAGAGTGTAAGCTCTTATGGTCAGCAGGGTCCTCTCTCTCTCTTTTGTAGAGTGTGAGCTCTTATGGTCAGTGGGATCCTCTCTATCTCCTGTAGAGTGTAAGCTCTTATGGTCAGTGGGATCCTCTCTTTATTTTGTAAAGTGTAAGCTCTTATGGTCAGTGGGGTCCTCTCTCTATTTTGTAGAGTGTAAGCTCTTATAGTCAGCAGGGTTTTCTCTCTTTCTTTCTCTCTCTCTTTTTCTCTCTTGTACAGTGTAAGCTTTTATAGTCTGCAGGGTGTCTTTCTCTCGTTTCTTTCCCCGAAGTGTATTTTTTCCATGAAAATTCAAGCTTTGCATTATTGAGATTCTCACAAATTTATTGTGGAATTCAAAAGTCAAAAGATCTGTTCATCTTCACTATAGACCCTTTATGTTTTTTAGGTACAGGGACATGTCTGTATGAGTGGCTGTTTGTACTGTCAGGATAAACCAAGGGTGCATTTTCACTGGCTGATTATTGGGAACGAGCATTCTAGATAAATGGGTCTGTATAACCAGGTTGCCAATCACCCAATGAAAAAGAAAAACTCATAGGGTGAAAAGTTTTTTAAGTTTGCTTAAAAATCATTGCTGTTAGCAGCACAGCGTCTCGAGTAAACGGAAAATGTGCTGTCAAGAACAATGATAATCTATGTGCACAGAACAATTATTAAAGAGAACCTGTGAGGTGATTCATGCTGACCAAGCTGCAGGTACCAGCCTGATTGCACGATTGGCCGAGGACCACTAGACTAATCAGGCACCCACCCATTTTCTCTCAGCACCACAGCATGGGACTGAAAGGTCTCTCTCTAGCGTGTACATAGAGAGACCTGTCAATCATCTCCAGCAGAGCTGGGAAGAGCCGGCCAGGGGCGGAGCCAGATATCCAAAGATATACCTGGCTCCAATTGCAATTGCCCGTGGTTTGGGCAGCATGAATTGCCTGACTGATTTTAACGATCAGTCTGTGCACATGAATGTGCGATCTGCCTGTATAAATAGGCTATCAAACTACCTCCAATTGGCTTACTTTTAGCCCATTGGTGGTTATTTAATGCCGTGGGTCAGTAAGTGCAAACCCACCCTAAAAAGAGACAAGTAAGGTCCAGTATAACATTGTGCCCTATTGTTTTTTCAGGAAGTCTGAGATACCCACCATACTCAAAATAAAAGGCTATTGGTGCAGGTTTTTTTCATTGTTCCTTTGCTACGTAAATGTAAAATTAAGTAACTTTCTAGTCTTCATTTAAAATTTTCACCCATTTTGCTGCTGCAAAATTTCTCTAAGTCCTTTTTCTAGCTGAGTGCTTTTGAAAAACGGATATACATCCATCACAGCTTCTGCTCATTTCAGACACTTATCTCTGCTCCCCTCACTCCTCTTAGTGTTAGAGATGGCAGTAGGGAGAGAGAAAAGGTAGTGCACAGATCTATAGTGGAGAGGATTGGAAGCATCTAAAAAGTAGCTGGAGAGTAGAGAAAGCAGACTATAGACAAGAAGGAAAGCACATGGATAGGAAATAAGTACAGTATTTGAGATGTGCTGATATATGAAAGAAAGTGAAAATTGCAGCACCCTGGAAACACACAGACTTCACATTCAGTCTTTGTTACAGGGAGAGACATTCCTACAGTTGATCAATATACTTGGATCAATCCTGCAAACCACATATCATGGGTGGTCTTAAAATAAATGAAGGAATAAAGATTTCAGATTAAAACTTAGTGAAACTTAATTAACAAATAGTAACCACTAACATATGTAAAAATACCCCTTTTCAATACCAAAGGTGACCTTAGCTGTTAAGTAGAGATGAGCGGATCAGGCAAAAATAACATTTGCCTGTTCGAGTGGATTTTCCAAGGAAATTTGATTCACAGTGAAATTTTTCTCCGTGAATTTAATGTCCCTTATTATGTTTATTAAGTTGTAAAATATGGCACATCAATTTTCAAATGCACAAAAAAGGTAGACAGATTTTTGTACCGCAATGGAGTATTAGAGTACCATTGTGCAAAACTTTTGCCACATTTCAAAAAGTTGCCTATGGCATATTAGCTGAAAAAATGTGGATAATAAAACTGTGCCCACATTATGAAGTGAACATAAAAAATGAGGACTGAAAAAAATAAGTGAAAAATTGCACGAAAGTCGTAATGAATTTGGTGCAAAAATAGAAAATGCTTTCACGTATAGAAAGGTGCAACAAGTATGATGAATCGGGGCCTAAGTGCCTATTTTAATGTTGCCAGAGAAAAAAAAACCTTAACGTATACTTCCACTAATAGAAGGAAGATTATAGGGCAGAAGTGTGCCCAACAATCATTTCTCTAAATCACTTTCATAGCATAGTTTGTTCTGAATGGCAGCATGTAGTGGCCATGGTCTATGCTGTGCTCCAGGTTTTCTTCTCCAATGCGGGACCTAATGCCATAGATTCACATTATATTCTGCAGTGCTGGTTTCCCTACTAGACATCATGGACTTCTGCTCGTTGCTGAAAATCGGCTATGTCAGTGATTCAGGCTGGCCTCTACACCTGTCGGGCGACCAAAGTTCACAGCCACAATACCAGTGAATGTGGTTGCATTGTGAACCCGAAGATATGACTGCAAAAAGTAAGTCTCATAAAGTCCAACCATGTCGGAAGTTTTGAGACTTGCATGTCATGGTGGCAGTACGTGTTTACGTACATTTTTCTGGGAAAAATCCTTCTATTCACCTCACTGCTCACCTTTCCAGCCCCTCAGCTTCGCACCATCACACTTCTTGTCCTCGTTGCATCTTCAGATTGTTGCCGCTCACATTGAATCCCTGGGCCTCTCACGCTGAGCCTGGACTTCTGGATCTGATAAGGCCTGGGAGGATTCTGCACATGCCATGATGCCATGAACCTTTGGCCTGTAGTGCTTGCTCAGAACCCTCCCAGGCCCAATCAGTCTTAGAAGCCCCAGACCAGTGAAAGAAAGTCAAAACGAGTGGCGACAATCTGGAGATGCAGTAAGGGCCAGATAGGTGATCTGATGAGCGGAGGGGATTTTTTTTACATTTTCATGGCCTTTTACAGTTCATACCTCTAAAACCACCTTAGCAGTTTGTTGAACAGAATAGAATTTATACAGAAAAATAGACAAACTTACAAACAAAGATAACAAGAGATGCCACACTATACATAATATACTGTAAATACCCTCCTCAAAGAAAAGTGAATAAACAAGAAATATCGATAAAATATATTTTATTTATTAAAACATAAAGATAAAATATAGAGCAAAAAAAAAACAACTCCTTGACAAAGCCACAAGGCGAAACGTACGTTGGCGCTGTGGGGCTGCTTTATATGGTATAGTCTACTTCTTTTTATTCCCTGTTCCTGTATGATATTTATTATGTCTATGAATTAATGTATAGTTTGCAGTGTTACTATGTGTAATTATTCACTTGAATCTATTTATTCTAAATATGTATTTTAATATTTGACACATATATTTTGTATCCTTGCTGCTATATATCCATTTATACTTATTTAAAAATATTTATTCAGGTATTTGCCATTTATCTTATATATCTAGTCCCCACACCATTTTTCTGGGATTACGCTTCTTTCCCGTGTATAGTTCCCCCCTTTTTTTTGCTCTATATTTTATCTTTATGTATTAATAAATAAAATATAATTTTATCGATATTCCTTGTTTATTCACTTTTCTTTGAGGAGGGTATTTATATTGTAGTGAATATTTATATATTTTTATACATACATATTTTTAGTGTTGTTGATAATATACTGTGTAAGAGTTACACTTCACTCCGTATCTGTGGGTGCACGAGAGTGGGACCCACCCATATTAAGCAAGAGATCCGGCACTCTTTGTGGTCTTGAAGAAAACAATTTTTAATGGTGTAATCCAGAAAAATAACATTTCGGTCTACTTTAAACCTTCATCAGATGTACTACCATATAGATGGTAAAGAGAGTATAGATCAAGTGTTGCGTTAGGTGTGCTCGGATACACCAGGGAGAAGCTCTGTGCATACATACAGTGATGAAAATAAGTATTTGATACACTGCGGTTTTTGCATCTTCAGATTGCCGCAAGTCACGTTGAATTCCCTGGGGCTTTCACGTTGGACCTGGACTTCCAGGTCTGACGAGGGCTGGAATCTGCACAGAAGCTCAATCCGCACAAAGTGAATTACAAAAAATCTTCATTTGTTCACTCATCTCTAATTATATTATGTATATACTGTGAGGAAAATAAGTATTTGATACACTGCTGATTTTGCAAGTTTTCCAACCTACAAAGAATGGAGAGGTCTGTAATTTTTATTGTAGGTACACTTCAACTGTGAGAGACGGGATCTAAAAAGAAAAAAAACAGAAAATCACATAGTATGATTTTAAATAATTAAATTGCATGAAATCCTTTATTTGAAGTAAAATAACACACTTTTACTTTTTTGTTTAAAAATAACAAACACAGTTCTAGTCACCTAAGTATTTGAACACCTACCAACCAGCAAGAATTCTGGCTCTCACAGACCTGTTAGTGTTTCTTTAAGAAGCCCTCCTACTCTGTACTCATTACCTGTATTAATTTCACCTGTTTGAACTCGTTACCTGTATGAAAGACACCTTTCCACACACTCAATCAATCACACTCTAACCTCACCACCATGGCCAAGACCAAAGAGCCGTCTAAGGACTCCAGGGACAAAATTGTAGACCTGCACAAGGCTAGGATGGGCTACAGGTCAATAGGCAAGCAGCTTTTGGAGAAGGCAAAAACTGTTGTCGTAATTATTAGAAAATGGAAGAAATACAAGATGACTGTCAATCTTCATCGGTCTGGGGCTAAATGCAAGATCTCGCCTCATGGGGTAAGGATGATTCTGAGAAAGGTCAGTAATCAGCCCAGAACTACATGGGAGGACCTGGTCAATGACTTAAAGAGAGCTGGGACCACAGTCTCAAACATTACCGTTAGTAACACACTACGCCGTCATGGATTAAAATTCTGCGGGGCATGCAAGATCCCCCTGCTCATGCCAGCACATGTTCAGGCCCATTTGAAGTTTGCCAATGACCATCTGGATGATCTAGAGGAGGCATGGGAGAAGGTCATGTGGTCAAAAGAGACGAAAATAGAACTTCTGGGTATCAACTCCACTCGCCATGTTTGGAGGAAGAAGAAGGATGAGTACAACCCCAAGAACACCTTCCCAACCATGAACCATGATTTGGGAAACATCATACTTTGGGGGTGCTTTTCTGCAAAAGGTACAGGACAACTGCACCGTATTGAAGGGAGAATGCATGGGGCCATGTATCGCTAGATTGTGGTCAACAACCTCCTTCCTTCAGGAAGAGCATTGAAGATGGGTCGTGGCTGGGTCCTCCAGCATGACAATAACCCAAAACACACAGCCAGTGCAACTAAGGAATGGCTCTGTAAAAAGCATTTCATGCAATAAAATGCAAATTAATTATGTAAAAATCATACAATGTGACTTTCTGGTTTTTATTTTTAGATTCTGTCTCTCACAGTTGAAGTGTACCTACGATAAAAATTATAGACCTCTCCATTCTTTGTAGGTTGGAAAACTTGCAAAATCAGCAGTGTATCATATACTTCTTTTCCTCACAGTATATACATAATATAATTAGAGATGAGTGAACAAATGTAGATTTTTTGTAATTCGCTTTGTGCGGATTGAGCTTCTGTGCAGATTCCAGCCCTTGTCAGACCCGGAAGTCCAGGTCCAACGTGAGAGCCCCAGGGAATTCAATGTGACTTGCGGCAATCTGAAGATGCAGCGAGGATCGGACGGGTGATGAATGGATCATCTTGCTGAATCTGCGTTGAAGCGAATAACAAAAAGTCTAAATTTTTTTGCTAACCTCTTATAATTATATTATGTATATTGTTACATTATTTTTCATCTTCACTTGTATTGTTTTTTCAAATTTTTCAGTATAAAATATATTTTGTTTCACAAAATGCTAAAGAGGTTTTGTAGGTAAGATTCTTTAATGGTTGGCTCTAGGGATTTAAGATGAAATCTGTCAATGGAAATATCTACATAATTTATATTTTTCCCTGGGCTTGTACAAGCTTTTTCCACATACTTCCCATAAATTGATCTTTGATTCCCAGACAGGGAATTATATGGCTGCATAGATTCGTTACACAATGCCGCCAATAGAACAAAAAATGTAAAAAATCCTATGTTTTCATGTTTTTCCTTCTGTTTCTGATTGAAACTAGTTTTTACTTTAAGACTTTTCCTGCTAAATATAAGTTTCTTTAGCTTTTTACAACTTTACATTTTTTAATAACTTTGTTTTTTAGAGTTGCAACTTTTTTCAATAGACAGCAATCAGAAAGTGTGCCATTATCAGAAGTTTTAGAAAATGGCTGATCTATGACCTCTATACTCTAGCAAGTTTACTGTTATCAATAGATCATAAAAATGAGGTTAGAGTCCAGGTAAACTTCATTTAAGTATTTCTTTTACCGTTCACATTCTTAAAAGTGTGTTCCCTTTAATCCTAGTTTTGTACTGTGTTAATGTAAGTTATTACAAGATAGACTTGAATACATTCTCAGAGGCCCAAGAAGTCAGATGAAAACACTATTACACCTCGAACTGCTTAGGCAATTACATTTTTTCAACTCTACTAATGCTGTATTTTTTGGCAGAAAAAAAATGTTCAGCTGAAAAAACGGCTAAATCTTGGTTATTTAAAAATGGAAGATCTCTTGGGGAAAAAAAAAGAGTGTAACGTAAACTGTTGAAAATTGTAAAATGTGAGACCTCCTTTTCACAAAATAATAATTCAGATTGCAAAGTCAATTTCCAAGGCCTAGCTGAGATAATTGCTATGAAAAATTCTTGTCTTTGCTATAACTTGGTCACTTTTAAATGTTCCATTCCAATATAACAAATAAAATGTAATAAAGGCGTCATCCACTTGGAAATATCTTTGTTCAGACAGATTTCTTTGTAGGCTGATCACAAATTGTCGTCTTGCCAGGTATGCCACCGGTCATCTGTAATATGAAGGGAAATGCGTCAGTAAGTTCTCGATTATCCTACAGCACCACTAGAGGGTGAATTATGTATTACACAGTGCCTAATGAATCAATAGGTTGCCTGCGTAATGCAAGATGGGATGAGTCCTTCAGAACAATAACACTTTTTGTAACCATGAGAAGAGTATTAACAGAGTGTCTCCTCTTTTGACTCAAAATTTACTAATAGCACTGTAACTGTACAACCCCTTTATTTTTGGCATGGTGGGGTCCTAAATAATGGACAACCCCTTCTCATCCTGAATGTTTGCTCCCGTTAAAATAAAAACACTTATACTTACCTCCTGTGCTGGCGCCGTTCCAGAGTTTTCAGCACTCGCGATCCCGGGGCTCACGTGAGATTGTTAGGTCATGTGAGGCCTGCCCCCAATCAGCGCTGGTGTCACTGTCCCTGCCTTCAGACGTATAAGCAATCAAGAGGAGATGAGCGGCCAACCGTGGCTCTCAGTTCCTCTTGATTACTTATACGTCCAAAGGCGGGGACACTGACGCCAGCACTGATTGGGGGCAGGCCTCACATGAACTAAAAAACTCACGTGACCCCCGGGAATGCGAGTGTCAACACCGCTGGAATGGCGCTAGCACGGGAGGTGCATTTAAGTGTTTTATTTTAATGAGGGCAAACATTCAGGATGAGAAGAGGTTGTCCTAGTAATGGACAACCCCTTTAAGTTCAAATCCCACCAAAAACAACATTTGCCCAGAGTTAACAAATTCTCCCAGTGTTTGCGTGGGTTTCCTTGGGGTGCTCCAGTTTCCTCTCACACTTCAAATACATACTGATACAGAATTCAGATTGTGAGCCCCAATTGGGAAAGTCCAAACACATATTGATGGGGAATTCAGACTGTAAGCCCCAATAAGGACAGTGATGAAGATGTCTGTGAAGTGCTGCCGAATTAATAGCGCTCCGGGGTACTCCAGTTCCTCCCACGCTCCAAAGACATACTGATTGGGAATCAAAATTTTGATCCCCAATGGGGAGACTCCAAAAACATACTGATAGGGTATTCAGATTGTGAGCCTAAATGGGGATAGTAATGATGATGTCTTTAAAGTGCCACGGAATTAATGGTGCTCTGGGGTACTCCGGTGCCCTTCTACACTCCAAAGACATACTCATAGGGAATTCAGATTGTGAGCTCCAATGGGAACAGTGATGTTGATGTCTGTAAAGTGCTGTAGAATTAATGTATGATTAAAGTTTTATGCATTCCTGGTTCCCAAATTCTCCATTTTGATTGGTAATTTTTGAAAAAGCTGTAAAAATGAATAACAGTACATAAGTTTTTTTAAGGTTGTGGACTTCATGTACTTTTTAATGTGCAAACTTCAAAAGAAGGTTAAAACAACAATAAACCATCAGATTTCCACAATATCACTTACCTTCTGTCTTCAAAGACACGTCACAAATCAATTTCAGATGAAACTATGTGAACAGTAGGTGGAATTCAGAGATGAAAAGGAGAAAAAAATTATAAAAACAAAGGAATCAAAGAGGATTGTAAAAAATGCAATGAAAATAACAAACTGGAGAGTCACAATTAAGAAGCATAAAAGAATTCTGAAATTCTGCAGAAATGACAACAATGGCCAAAAGAACAACATAATTTCAAATATTTCTGTAAACATTCATTGTTTATATAAAAAAGACAACAATTAAAAACTTTGTTGATAATATCAGATTGTCCCTGAAAACTGGGAAAAAGATTTGGGAATCTGACGAAGGACCCACTTTGGGCCTGAAATAAATAGTTCAGAAAAGACATAACTAAAGTTTCTTGTTAACCTAGGAGGTTTTTGTGGCGCCCCTGAGGGTTCGGTCGCCACAGAGGTACTGCATCTCACCCAGATGTGTGGTATCTCACTCTCAGGTAAGGAAGGAGTACAGCTCGGGACCCTAACACCTGCATCCAACACATACCCGCAGTGGGGGCAGGGCGAGATTGCTTCTAAGGGTGGGAGGGGCTAGCTGTGGGAGGGGCTATGTAGTGGGTGTGGGTGGAGGAAGTAGCTTAGGGGAGCACATGGAAGAAAGGTATAAATAGAGAAGCCATCTTGTTTAGTTGAGTTCAGTCTGAGGAGAGAGTGAGAATGGTCAGTCTACAGTGAGAAGAGTGGAGCAGGGCTCTTCAGGAGCTCTGCTTAGGCAGAGGGCCTGAGGAGAGGCCCAGGACTGAAGAAAGAGGAGAGGGAGCAGGAAGGGCTCCAGGAACGGAAGAAGGGACCCCAGGGGTACGGGCAGTGCTGGAAGCCACCCGTACACCCGAATCTACCGGGAGGTGGAGGGGTCAGGCCACACAAAGGGGACCGGTCCCTCAACTAGCAGAGAACTTTATGACTTAACTAGAAACCAGAGGCTGCAGTATTTCAAGTCCTGCAGCCAACAGTCCATATCAGTCTCACCAAGAAGGTAGCTATAGAGGACCCAGGGGACGGAACAGACGTCGCCCGACAAGGCCCGCAGGTACCGGATTGGGACACTTGGTATGAGGTGCAGGGAAGCGGCCAGAGAAAGGACACAGAAGGGTGTCCCGTTAAGTACCCTGGAGATACCTGAGGGTGGACTGAACCCCTCCCTGAGTAAGCGCAGCACGACGAGGGAAGTTACTTTGGTACCTGTAACTTGGACTGCAACAACCGTGAGTAAAGACCCTGAGGACTGCACTTCATTGTCTCTGTGATTATTGCTGCGCCATCAACCCCTGCACTACAACGCCCAGCACAACCTATTACATCTACACTGCCCTGGAGCTAAGCTCTACCTGTGGAGAGCCACACCATCCCTGCTGCACTAACATCAGCTCCAGAGGACCAGCTCCGCAGCGGCGGCTCCCTTTAGCTGCATACCACAGGTGGAGTCACGAACTTTATCAATCACTATAAATCCCCTATGAATAACCCCTTTTTATTGACCGCCCTGGTTCACGGACTGGGTCACCGCCACTGTGACATCACCCGGCATCTACTGGCCTGGCACCGGGTACCCCACGGCCCAGGGGGCGCTTCATTTTCTTTTAGAGTCCTTACAATCAACACTAGAAAAAAGATCCAGATTTTTTTCTACAACTAGTTGATGCAGGAAAACAATCTTGACCCTGAAGATCCGGTGAAGTGTGTATGACAGCAGCTTGGCTAAATTGTATGGAAGCATTTTAGAGCATCATGCCTTTTCAAATGCCTTTTCAATTTAGTGCATTGCCACTGAATCCCCATAATATTTTTCATTTTATCCCATTGATGCTACTGATAACGCACCCTCTCTTTTTTTTCAATTTCCATAATTGGAATTAGCCAAAAAAGCTGAAAATAAGAGTTGTAGGCTTCATCATCTTGTCTTCCATTCAGCTTGTGGTATTTGAACATCATGTCTCAATGGCACAAATAGTCTCACTACCAGTGATATCCTGAACAGGTGGCTACCCTGGGCACAATGTCTATGCCCTTTTCTTCTCCTGAAGGACCTGGAGGTGATCCATCCCCCAAAAACCTGTCTTGGGTGAGCTGCATCTTCTGGGTCATGCCGACCCATGAGTCTGCAAGGGAATTCTCCAGTATTCTGTGGTTGATGCTCCAGGATGATTGACCTCAAAGATCTCCTCCCAGTCTCTCTCTGTTCTCTGTTCTAGCAGAGTGCCATTCCTCATGAAATGCACAGACCGCGTACTATCCACGGTGACCATCCATTTTCAGGAACCAGACTCGGGTGCCCGCCATGAGGTCATACTGCCCTCACAGCGGATATTCTATATTTACCATTTTTTCTCCCCATAGACATTGTGGTTAGTTCCAAACTCCCGAACGAACCTATGACCCCGATGATAGTTGTAGTTAGTGACTATACCTCGGGATGCCAGATCTCAGTAGAGCTTGGCCAGGGTACCCTTCAACAAATCTTTAGTCCAGGCACCTTCTCTCTTCCATCGACCAGCTCAGAATTTTTAAGTTGTTGGCAAGCAGCTGGACTCTCACTATTCTCCTTTTGGTCCTATGAAAACCAAGCTATGTAGGCGGCGTCCTGCCTTTGGGCTCCATCTGACTGGTGGAGTAAACCTGTCCCAGATCTCTGCTGTCAGTTTATGACACTTCTGCAGGAAGCTAGTCAGCTTCATGTCCTCAGCACCTCCTTCTGTCATCAGGTGCTCATGCCATCATCTCACACAGCTGTTTTCTCCGCGATTTACAATCTCTGAATTGCGTCATTTCTTCCACCTCCTGAGGCCAGTCACGGTCCCGCATTTCAATGGGTGGAGTTCACCCTGACCCACTATCCTAATTCTCTAATGTCCCTGCCTGTTTCCTCGGGCCACAACTAACTGGGCAGATACTCTCTTTCCACCTTACTCTTCGACGCCAATCACTCCCCACTGTGGGCTGGAGCTTTTGGTTACGGAACTTCCCTCTGCAGATGTACCTGATGAAGGGCTGGACACTGCTTTGCACCCTTTTACTTCTCTTACGCCCACGATGGGCGGATCCATCTCGCAGTTTCACGCCACTCACAGCCATCTTGCAGTCCTTGTTTGGCGCCATCTTAGTCTTAGACCACATTGCGGTCGACATCTTTCTCGTTCATCAAATCTTCCGTGCACCTCGTTGCCCTGTCAGATATAAGACTCGATGCTGCCAACTATGTCAAGAGAGTCCCTGAGTCCCTGAGCTTCACCACCTTTCTTTAAAGTATAGCCCTTAAACTATTTTTATTCTAATCGGTTTTTATTATTTTATGTCATTTTCTTACTTTTTTTTCTTGTTGTTTGGTTTTTAGTTGTATCCATCTCTACACTGGTGTAAGTCGCTATTGGGCATTGAACATTATTATATATACGGACTTGAAAGCAATTCACCATGCAACATGAAGTTGTGGAACATCAAATTTAATTGTGCCCTTTCATATATGCAAATCATCACATTTACTGTTCTATTGTATTGTTACACACACGCCGATAGGTTCAGATAGGGAGAGACGGGTTTCATGAATTCTTTGGAATCCTGGGGGAACCGTTACTCAGGGCGACCATAGGGGGAAGCTTCTCTCAGGCACACGATAGATTCAATTGCTGACCAGACACATCTGATAAGAGTCTTTTTCATCAGTTTAGCAATGGAATTTAATCTGAAGCACGACCAGTGCAATTTAGGGATATTACAGCAACCATCTTCATTACAGTACAGTCTGAGTTTCTTGAGCAACCGGCTCCAGAAACAATACAATAGTTTCTTCACAAGGCACAGTATTACAGTCTCTTCAGTAGCATAATTCAGCATACATTAGATCTCTTAGCAGCACACTTCTATGCATACACAACCACAGGCTTTTCCTTCACAAGGACACAATAGTACACAGCATTCTTTATCCTGCATGGAGATGGAGGGGGGGAGGGTTTGATGAGGGAGATGATCCCTTTGACAGAATTCCTTCCAGTCCTTATGTTCCTGCCCGATAATACTCAGCACTGTTAGTTCAGGGAGTTTATCTGACCTGTGTTTAGTTTCTCTCCTGATCTGAATCCTGTTCAGTTGCCTTCTGTCAGATACAGATAACACATCACCTTTCTCTTCGGCTTCAGCTAGACTACGATAACAAGTTCCCCACAATCCCCCTGGGGCTCTGCTAAAACACTCTCTGTCTCCTGTGACTGTGTTAACCCCTTTAGTTGCTGGATGCTTCTGAAGCAACAGCACTACTTCTGCATGTCACAATATGTTAGTTACCATTCTTCTCAAACTTTTTGCACTCAATTTATGTTCCACACTGTAGCAGCGTTGGTGTATGTGTGCGCACCCTGACGTTTTGTGTCCCCGCTCTGTCCCCAGCATCAGTGTGGGTGTCTGCAAATGTCCGGGTTCCCCTTGATGGATGTGGGTGGAGCGGCCAGCGCTGGTTATTAAATAACTAGTGGAAGGTCCTATTTTTCATATCCCTCTAAGAAAGCCACTACATACAACACGCGAAACACGCGTTAGGCTTATTAACCCCCTGTGACAACGATCTCATGCCATGGGTAAAGGTGCATTGCCTTCATAATTGTTTAGAGTTTTTGTTGGTACATTTATCAAGATGTGTTTTCTATGTCCATTGTGGCAACTATAAGGATATTGTTATACATTTTTTGATCAGTACCATGCATTGTAAATTTGATGAGGGTAGTAGTGTCGGCTCCCGCAGTGTCCACCTGTAAAAGTAATAATAAAATAATACAATCCTTATACTCACCTGTCCGGAGATGTCCCCCACTGTAATCCTCTGACCACTGATGCCGGGGAGCTGGGGAGATTGAGAAGCTCCAACGAGCGGCTCCAGAGCTGCGCTCAGTGAGTGACAGGACACTGCTCCTGAGCTCAGCTCCAGAGCGCCTCATTCTCCCCAGCTCCCCGGTGTCAGTGGTCAGAGGATTACTGCGGTGGACATATCCGCACAGGTGTGTATAAGGATTTTATTATTTTAATCTTATTTTTACACAGGGACACGGGGGGAGTAGACTACTACTACCATCCTCATTGACCCTGCTGGTGCTGATCGCAGCGCTGGCAGGGAATCATGATGAGGGCAGTGTTCAGCACCCGGTGCTTGGGAACAGCGCTCACTGTATCACTGATTCCCAAGCACCGGTCTGTGTGATCCTGATGCGGCACACGGTTGCCACACATGTGACACACACGGACACAAGGGACACAGATATCTCCGGTACTAGCTTTTCCGGTACCGTAAATATACGGATGTGTGAAACCGGCCTAAAGAAGTGGTTCAGTAGACAAATATGATTCTTTTTTTTACTGACATATTAAGAAAATTGAAAATGGATTGTCCAGTAGTGGATAACCCCATTATGTGCAGCATCTCCCAGTGTTTTCATTCTCACATTTCTAATATTGTCCCATCAGATTTTATTTGAAACATTGCACTTGCTAATTATTTTTCTACAATGTGTTTAGGTTATTAAATGTAAATGGGACATAAAAATCATGAAAGTGAAATTAAGAAATGAAGCAATTAATGGGCAGCGCATAACACACCCCTGATGTGGACAGATTAGAAACCATGCTGGTTTCACTTATTTGTTTTACATAATATCCGGATTGTGTTGTGTTTATTGAATCTCTGTATAAATATCCACCCATGTATTAATCTCTGTTTATTATATTGACAGATGGAACCTGAAGAACAGGAATAGAGTTTATGGCTAGAAACCCAGTGGAGGGTTATACGGAAACATTGGCCTGATCTCAGAAGTTTAACCTGAGTCATCAACTCTCTAAAATCAGCTGATCATTTCATAGCCAACGTCTATTTTACTGGGTGCAGCAATTATGATAATCAGAGTTTTTAGATGTAGCATATAACAGAGCTCAGAGAGCTGACCCTACCCACACCGGGCTCTCTGTGTATATTGTCTGTTGACAGTGAGCTGCCTATCAGAGGAGAAGTATGGTCGGTCTAGCAGTCATGTGAGCTATAGTTCCGGCAGTAATAATGTTGTGTGGATAAAACCTTCATTGTAAGTAAACAACAGCACACAGCCTAATCTGTATCTCAACCCCTATCTCATGCTGTCCTCTGATTAAATAGAAAGACCAGCTGACAGATTCCTTTTGCGAAACCATTATAATACCAATCTCCTGCTGTACCTATTTCAATGCTGTATGGGTCTCCTGTTGCTCTCTGTATATCCTGCTAGATTTCTTCCAAAGGAACATCAAGATCTCAGGAGATGGACTTGTAACCTTGAGATTGTTGATACTTTTCAACAGTTTTGGTTCTCAAGTCCTCAGACAGTTCTCTTTTCCTCTTTCTATCTGGTTTCAGGAGTGATTTTCACATTGCCCACACCTGTTACTTGCCTCGGGTGAGTTTGAATGAGCATCACATGCTTGAAACAAAGTTGTTTACCCACATTTTTTGGAAAGGTGCCAACAATTTTGTCAGGCCCATTTTTGGGGTTTTGTGTGAAAATATGTCCAATTTGATTTTTTTTCTCTGTTTGTTTGTGTTGTTCCAATACACACAAAGGAAATAAACATGTATATAACAAAACATGTATAATTGCAATAATTTTCTGGGAGAAATACTTCATTTTCTGGAACAATTTTAAGTGTGCCAACACTTTCAGGCATGACTATAGGTTGTAACTGTGAGCTGTACTTGTTTCTTCAATCACTATGTACATGGTCATCTCATGATCATAAGGGGTCAGCATGTCCGTGGCCAAAATTAGTCAAACCCTTCAGACACCAGGAATAATACTGATTTTATGTCATGAAAGGGGAGAACTGCATTTGTCCTGTAACTGTGAACCCTAGAAAAATGATCACTGGAGTTGACTTCACAATCTGGATAATGTATTGCTTGAGTCCTGACTAGTGATGAGCGAGCACTAAAATGCTTGGGTGCTTGAAGCTCGGGTCGAGCACATTGGAATACTCGGGTGCTCGACCCGAGCAACGAGCCCAATGTAAGTCTATGGGAAACTCGAGCATTTTTCTGGCGGTCCCCCCGGCGGTCTGCAGAGGGCCTAAAAATTGCCCAAATCGATGGGAACAGTGCTCAATTAAACGTCAAGCAGGCAGAATATATAGGCAGACAGGCAGGCAGGGTATATAGGAGGGTGCATGAAAAACATAGCAGGGCACTCAGAACACACTAGTGCCCTCCGATTTTCATGCACCAGTCTCTTTAAAAACGCCGGCCGGTAATTCATCAGCGGTATACCCGACAATTTTGAACAGAAAGAATAGAGCATCACACATAGATTAGATAGATAGAAACATGTCAGTCACATATATAAGAAGTACAGTGACAGTGTTGGTTACTGTACTTGTCATTTAGTGTTAAAATAAAGGATTTATTTAAAAAAAAATTGGCGTGAGGTTCCCCGTAATTTTAGTCTCTAGCGGAGGTTAAGCGGACGGCCGGGGCAGATGTTTGAAGCCTGGGAAGGGGGTAATACCCACGGAGCTTCCCAGGCTACTAATATCAGCCCCCAGCTAAATACCTAGCCTTTACTAGCTATTAAAATGGGGGACCCAAAAAAAAATGACGTGGAGTTTCCCCCTATTTTAATAGCTAGCAGAGGCTAGGCAGACAGCTGGGGGCTGATATTAATAGCCCAGGAAGGGTGCCATGAATATTGGCCCTCTCCCAGGCTTGAAACACCAGCCGTCAGCCACCCCAGAAATGGTGCATACATAGGATGCGCCAATTCTGGCACTTAGCCTCGCTCTTCCCACTGCCCTGTAGCGGTGGCAGTGGTGTAATAGGGCTGGGGTGGATGTCAGCTTATAATGCCAGCTGACATCAAGCCCAGGTTAGTAATGGAGAGGCGGCTATAAGACGCCCCCATTACTAACCCCATAGTGAAAGTTAAAAAAAACACCAACACCCAGAATAAAATCCTTTAATTGAAATAAAGACACAATACTTTAATGTTCTAAATTAAACTCTACTTACCGTATCGCCCATTCCAGCTGAAGCCAAAGATCTCCTGCAATAAAAGTAAAATAATAAACCAACCTCATCCTTACCTTTCCATGGTTCCCAGGACGGCTTCAGCTCTGCTACATTAACATGACAGACTGGATCGCAGCTGAACGCTGCCATCCAGCTTGCCATGCCGCAGACACTGAGAAGCTCCTCAGTGAAGCTCCTCAGTGTCTGGCTGTGATGGCATCCAGATGAGCCGAGTTCATGTCCAATGAACTCAGCTCACCGCATGCACGTCACTGACAGCTTGGGAGAATTCTCCTCCTCAAGTGGTGCCGGCAAATGACGTCACCGCTTGAGCAGGAGAATTCTCCCACTCTGGGATGGCATTGAGATGGCAGGCTGGATGGTAGCAGAACGCTGCCATCCAGCTTGTCGTCCTTCAGAGACATTGCCTGTGCTCTGCAGTGTCTCTGAAGGATGGCATGCTGGATGGCAGCGTTCTGACCCCACGTCATTTTTTTTTTGGGTCCCCCATTTTAATAGCTAGTAAAGGCTAGGTATTCAGCTGGGGGCTGATATTAGTAGCCTGGGAAGCTCCGTGGGTATTACCCCCTTTCCAAGCTTCAAACATCTGCTCCAGCCGTCTGCTTAACCTCCGCTAGAGACTAAAATTACGGGGAACCCCACGCCAATTTTTTTTTTAATAAATCCTTTATTTTAACACTAAATGACAAGTACAGTAATCAACACTATCACTGTTCTTATTATAAATGTGACTGACATGTTTCTATCTATCTAATCTATGTGTGATGCTCTATTCTTTCTGTTCTAAATTGTCGGGTACCGGTGTATGCTGCTGATGAATTGCCGGCCGGCTTTTTATAAAGAGACGGGTGCATGAAAGCACTATTGTTTTTTTTTTTAATAAATCCTTTATTTTAACACTAAATGACAATTACAGTAACCAACACTGTCACTGTACTTATTATATATGTGACTGACATGTTTCTATCTATCTAATCTATGTGTGATGCTCTATTCTTTCTGTTCTAAATTGTCGGGTATTGATGTTATAACTGTATTACGCTGCTGAATTGCCGGCTTTTCATATTTCACTGTGAGCACTGTTCCCATCGATTTGGGCAATCACTGTAATGCCACAACCACCATGGCTGCGGCATTACAGTGAGTGGCAGACAATCCCTGCATGATTGGTGCACTAAAGAGCGCCAAACATGCAGGACGGGGACCCGAGGTCCCGCCCGAGCATCGCGCAAGTGTGGCATGCCTCCCTCACAAGAAGTGATGCCATGCCTGGAAGCAAGCAGGGGTCCCCTAGTCAGGTATACTTACATGCAACACGTTCCTGGCTCCAGACCAGCAAGGGGAGTCCCTCCCCTTGGCAACTGGGATCTGGGGGCGGGGTTAGTGAGACTTAGTGTGAGGAGTTGAAGTGAGGACGTCGATGAGAGAGGAGCTGAGGAGTGGAGCTGCGTGGCAGTTCACCCCAGAAGAAATCAGCACTGAGGAACCGGACACCGGAGTCCGAGGCTGTGGGGCACTGAAGGTCCAGCAGCAGAAACCGGAGGGCAGGAGACTGCAGGTCTCCTGGCCCCATCAGACGCCCAGAGGCTCAGCAGCACCGCAGGGCCCAGCACCGCCACGTGGGAGCGACGTACCAGCAAGGCCCGAGCTGCCTGCCATACGGGTGAGCACAAAGACGTTGCACTTAGGGACGAGGGCCACCGCACAGCTACAAGCAGCAGGGCCAAAGAGATTAGTGGAAAGGGAAGGCCTCCAACTTCACCTGGTGAGGTGGATTCCTTACTTGCTTCCAGGCTGCCCGGACTTCCACTTCTATCCAGTACCCTAGTCCCGGTTTACCTAATCACCACCAGTAAAGATAAGAGGAAACCGCCATTAAGTTGTGGACTGATTATTACTACGCCATCATCCCCTGCACTACACTGCACAGCAATGTCTAATACAGCACCACTTCCTGCCCTGGAGCTAAGCTCTACCTGTGGACAGCCAAACCAACTCGGCTGCATCAAACACCAGCTCCAGAGGACCTGCTCCAAAGCGGCGGCTCCTATAGCCGCATACCACAGGTGGCGTCACGAACTTTATACATAAAAACTACAAAAATTCCCCTTTTCACTGACCGCCCTGGGTCACGGACTGGGTCATCGCCACTGTGACATCTCCCCAAGCAACGACCTGCCCGGTTGAGTACTGAGTACTGAGATGCTCGGGCGAGTACCGAGCAGTGGCGAGCATGCTCGCTCATCACTAGTCTTGACATAAGGCTGTCCTTTTATGAAAAACTGCATATGTATAGACAGGTAATAGCTTTCTGTATCATCTAAAAACACAGATCTATAATGCTATTTTTGGTGATCCATAAAGCTACAGTGTGGTTAAAAACAAAATCACTAGACCATCTCCACAAAAAAAAGTAAAAAAAAAATTGTGTAGAAGTGAATAAAAACTCTTGTGGTCCAAATATACCAAGCTTTTTCCAAATAATCTGAGAGCAGCATCATGTTGAGATGGAGATCTGATGTGTCACTTACTGGGCTGCTTGCTGTAGTTTTGATAAAACCACAGTTTTCTCAGCAGATTAACCTGCAGTCATATAGTCCTCCATATTGATGAGATCTGTATAATCCCATCCCCAGCACTGATTGGCTGCTTTCTGCCTCTGCACAGTGCACATAGAAAGCTGCCAATCAGTGGTGTGGGAGGAATTATACAGAGCTCAGCATTCAGAGAACTGGTAGATCTTCAGCAGATAAAACAGGGATTTTATCAAAACTGCAGTAAGCAGCCCAGTAAGTGACATATTGCTGGTATCAGATGGGATAACAAAAACCTGGTGACAGATTCCCTTTAATTAGAAATCTTTTTAGCAGACTAGTAGCGGTAGAGGACTGTGCAGATTACAAAATATATTTTTTAAGCTGCACAGTCCTTATTTTTTTATGAAACTTTAGTCCGGAAAGCAAACCAGAAAGGGTCATTGTATAGACGGGATTCAGAATCGCGAGTTTAAAGAGTAATAAACCATTATACAATTTTACGGTTCTAGTCATCTTTGGGTACTACAATGAATTATCTTGATTATTTTCTGCTACAGTAAAAAGAAAATGTAAAAATTGCTCTCTATAGTCTCTTTTTATCACATGTTGACTTGAAAGAACCATGTGACAGATTGGGTCTCGTCATTGGAAAAGTACTGAAACTTTGAAAAGAGCCAGGTCACATTAGTTCTTTATTTGTGTTCAGTGAAATGTCAAATTAATATATTATTTTCTATGCAACACAACAATCAGTTTATTAGTCATTTACAGTTCACAAACAATATGGCTAATGAATGTAGCATCTCATGAGGAGGAAAATGCAAAAAAAAACAAGAAAGCCTTACTCTTTTGACTAAAGAGATACGATAAAGATAATGCAAAACCCCCTAGATATCTATTCACATGCAAATTTCAACATTTCACTATTCTAATTAGTTTGTGGTTTGATTTTCCACGTATTGAAGCAGATAAATCTGTGTACAGCTTGTTATTCTATGTTGGACATTGTGTCCATTTTGCCTATTTTTCTATAAGAGATTTATTATTTTTCTTAACCCTGTGTTTCCTATGGGTTCAGCAATTATTTAGAGGGTGGACATGTTTCCATACTCAGATACCTTAGGCCGCCATAGATATTAGCTTAAAATGAGGTAAAACACTGATTTTGGCTGAACTGGCTGACCATTTGTTGTTTATGGGGCCTGACAGTAGGGAACAGTGACAAAATCGGACATCATTAGTATAGGCAATGGACAGATGGGTTTAAGTCCAATGAGCTAAAAAGAGCCAAAGTATGACGCTAAGTCACTTCTTGCAGACATACCAAGAGTCAGGGTAGTCAAGGAGTCTGAAGTCAAGAGCCAGGAGGGTACGTCATAAATAGAGGGAAGAGACAAAGGCGTAGTCAGTTAACAGCTCGAGGACAGAATACCAGGAAGATAACGGATCAGAGCAAAGGGGCTAGGCAAAATGGATGGTCAGAATGAGGTCCAAGGTCAGGCAGCAAAAAGATTCACAAGCAAAGCACAAGGCACAGAGAAACAAACCTCAAGGAGCTGAATGCAGCAGAGATCTGGGACCGACAGCCCAGCTAAGTAGCCAGGCAATCCCATGGGACAATGAACACCTGGAGACAGCCAGCATCTCCCAGTCTCAGATGGCCGAGCTGTCAATCAAAACACCGACAGCTCAGCACGCCCCTGCACCAGATGGATGACTGAGCTGTCAATCAAAGTACTGACAGCTTCAGCACGCCCCTGCACCAGATTGGACGACTGAGCTATCAGTAACTGCATCCCAGACACACTGAGGGGTGGAATCGTGACACTTAGTGCCAAAGAGTAATCCGATAATCCAGGGATCAATTCCAGATAGACATCTAAGGAGAAAAATAAAACAGTAATGAGAAATAAAGCTGGGTTAGAATGGTTTCACTCCAAATAAGCGCACCAGAGTTGTACTAGAGCACAATAACTGAACAGTGTAGGTGTAGCAAGAGCAGTTAGATAGGGTATTGTGGGACCTCATGGGCTTCCAAGATGGCATCACATTGGTATACTGTCTGGCCTTAGTGATTGGCAGGTCAGCAGGACCTTTATTTAAATGCCTTTTAAAATGAATTTGTCACCAGGTTTTTGCTTCCCAATCTGAGCACAGTATTATGTAGGTGCAGAAGCCCCGATTCCAGTGATGTATAACTTACTGGAGTGCTTGCTGCAGTTTTAATAAAATCACTTTTTTTTAAAAAAAAAATCATAATTTTAGATGCTAAGCTCTGTATAATGTCACCCACACCACCAATGAGAGTTTACTGTGTATACTGTGCATAGGCAGAAAGCTGCTAATCAATGGTGGGGGAGAGGTTATTGTGAGCTTATGAATATGACTGACTACATGGAAGCAGTTTTACTATTTCTCTAATAATAATCTCTTGCTGATAAAACAGTGATTTTATCAAAACTGCAGCAAGCAGCCCAGTAAGTAACTCAAAGCTGAAATCAGGGTCTCTTTCTATACTATGCAGCTTTCAGATTAGGAGGCAAATAGCAAATTAGGAAAACAAAACAATCTCTCTCCAGAGAAGTTGATACTCCAATTCAGAACCCTTATTTGTTACAATATATAGCATGTCTTACTATGTTGGCTTATTTGTACAGTAAATTAATAAACCACTGATGTCATGTTGCAGTGTACAATATTTTATTTACCCTGTGGGGGAGCTGCAGCCAAATTGAGCACTTGCTGACAGATGTACATAGACATGAAAAATCTATGGTAACTTTAGTAGCAAAAATGAATTGTCTCATTCAAAGGACAATTGCAGTTAAACATTTGAACTTTTAGGAATATTCTTTAGATTTAAAAAAATATTCACCCCCTTCACAAAAACGATTGCACAAAAAATGCAAAAAACTCAGTAAAGTCACTTGTGACAAGCAAGCACATTGTCTCTGATATGGATTTTAGATTTTTTTTCCTATGGCTTGCTGTGGCTTTCTAGTGCATTAAGAATGAAGAAAAAAACATTGAGTTTGGCACTCCTGCTGACACTTATTCTATCTTGTTTTACCCCATCAGTTGAATCTTATTAATTCACAGACTACTACACTACTTATTACACTGTCAGTGCTGCAGTTGTACTGTGTAGAGTATTTGTCAACTGTTTAGGGCTTGCGCTGGCCGGAAGTGCTTACTTGCGGAGCTTGGCCGTCTAGTTAAAGTAGCCGCCGCGGGGTACTGCACATCCACCTCCCATTGAATTGAATAGGAGGCGGATGTGCAGTACACCAAGGCAGCCACTACAACTTGACGGTCAAGCTCTGAAAGTAAGCACTTCCAGACGCCGCAGCCGGCACCGATAACAGCTAATCGGCGGGGGTGCTGGATGTGGGACTGGCCGATCAGACATTGATGCCCTATCCTACAGATATGGCATCAATGTAAAATTAGTGGACAAGTTCTTTAATGGGGTTGTCCGGCCTTAGGCTACAAGTCTGCAGTCACTCCATGTAACTGCTAACTTGTAAATCCTCACAGCCTGGAATCTCCTGGTGCCAGAAGAGGACGGGGAAAAAATGCAAGTATGAAATTTTCATACATGCGGTCATGGACTGACTAGATGGGCGCGGCTTCGCTCAATGCAAGTGTGTTGAGAAAGGCTGAACAAGTCTAGTCGGAATGTAGCTTAAAGTACAGTACAGACCAAAAGTTTGGACACACCTTCTCATTTAAAGATTTTTCTGCATTTTCATGACTATGAAAATTGCACATTCACATTGAAGGCATCAAAACTATGAATTAACACATGTGGAATTATATACTTAACAAAAAAGTGTGAAACAACTGAAAATATGTCTTATATTCTAGGTTCTTCAAAGTAGAGACTGTTTGCTTTGATGACTGCTTTGCACATTCTTGCCATTCTCTTGATGAGCTTCAAGAGGTAGTCACCGGAAATGGTCTTCCAACAATCTTGAAGGAGTTCCCAGAGATGCTTAGCACTTGTTGGCCCTTTTGTCGTCACTCTGCGGTCCAGCTCACCCCAAACCATCTCGATTGGGTTCAGGTCTGGTGACTGTGGAGGCCAGGTCATCTGGCGTAGCACCCCATCACTCTCCTTCTTGGTCAAATAGCCCTTACACAGCCTGGAGGTGTGTTTGGGGTCATTGTCTTGTTGAAAAATAAATGATGGTCCAACTAAACGCAAACCGGATGGAATAGCATGCCGCTGCAAGATGCTGGAGTAGCCATGCTGGTTCAGTATGCCTTCAATTTTGAATAAATCCCCAACAGTGTCACCAGCAAAGCACCCCCACACCATCACACCTCCTCCTCCATGCTTCACAGTGGGAACCAGGCATATAGAGTCCATCTGCTCACCTTTTCTGCGTCGCACAAAGACACGGTGGTTGGAACCAAAGATCTCAAATTTGGACTCATCAGACCAAAGCACAGATTTCCACTGGAATAATGTCCATTCCTTGTGTTCTTTAGCCCAAACAAGTCTCTTCTGCTTGTTGCCTGTCCTTAGCAGTGGTTTCCTAGCAGCTATTTTACCATGAAGGCCTGCTGCACAAAGTCTCCTCTTAACAGTTGTTGTAGAGATGTGTCTGCTGCTAGAACTCTGTGTGGCATTGACCTGGTCTCTAATCTGAGCTGCTGTTAACCTGTGATTTCTGAGGCTGGTGACTCGGATAAACTTATCCTTAGAAGCAGAGGTGACTCTTGGTCTTCCTTTCCTGGGGCGGTCCTCATGTGAGCCAGTTTCTTTGTAGCGCTTGATGGTTTTTGCAACTGCACTTGGGGACACTTTCAAAGTTTGCCCAATTTTTCGCACTGACTGACCTTCATTTCTTAAAGTAATGATGGCCACTCGTTTTTATTTACTTAGCTGCTTTTTTCTTGCCATAATACAAATTCTAACAGTCTATTCAGTAGGACTATCAGCTGTGTATCCACCTGACTAGTGCACAACACAACTGATGGTCCCAATCCCATTTATAAGGCAAGAAATCCCACTTATTAAACCTGACAGGGCACACCTGTGAAGTGAAAACCATTTCTGGTGACTACCTCTTGAAGCTCATCAAGAGAATGCCAAGAGTGTGCAAAGCAGTCATCAAAGCAAAAGGTGGCTACTTTGAAGAACCTAGAATATAAGACATATTTTCAGTTGTTTCACACTTTTTTGCTAAGTATATAATTCCACATGTGTTAATTCATAGTTTTGATGCCTTCAGTGTGAATGTACAATTTTCATAGTCATGAAAATACAGAAAAATCTTTAAATGAGAAGGTGTGTCCAAACTTTTGGTCTATACTGTATATATATATCAAATACAGTCACATGACCGCCAACTCCTGGCGCTAGCGAATTCTCTAAGCCTGCACTGCACGTGATATGGGGATTCACAAGTCTGCAGTCGCATAGAGAGACTGCAGACTTGTGGGCTAAGGCCAGAAAAGCCCTTTTAGCTGATTAGCCAATAATGGTAGCTCATCTCTCACCTCATGTCTAAAAATTGGGGATGAAAAGATCAGGCATGATAGGATTTACCATGTTCTATCCATTGCTTATCGAGCGTCCAGCAGTTGCTCATTCCCTTTCTTCCCATGGCAGCAGGCATATATTCTCAGCCAAAACAATCACCCATTTTTTATGGAGAGGATAATGAGATGGCTGTCCGTCAGAATCTCTCTTATATGTATCACCCACTTTACATAGGAAAATATAGCCGCACTGGAGATATAGCGCTGACCTCTTACAATCTCATGTGGTTTAATTGAAGATCTAACTATAACGAGTCTAATGAGAGCGAATGGGAAATTATTCATTTTCATGCTTTACATGCATTAGTTCTTATAGCGTTGGTGAAGAGTCTGATCCTAAAACCAAAAGTCTTGATTCCCATTTAAAGTGTTCCTAGCTATAAAATGGGACTCGTTTTTAAGGGAAATGAATAGAGAATGATGATAATGAAGGTCCATGTTGTAACCCTGGTATGATGGTTTGTGGATCGATAGTGACCTAATGTGATTGGATGCTACAGAGAGAAAAGGGGGGATATAGTCAATTATTTTGCCTGATTCTCTAATTCACAGTTTCATCATTCCATAGACTATAAAGGACAGGAGGAGTATCCCATTATTCTCCTAAATTGGACAAAAGTGAATTTCAAACCTAGCAAATTAGTTCTCCTTATTCATTTTAAGGGCTCTTGTATTATGGGTCTGACCTAACGTGTATGTATTACAATACTTAAAGCAGCCTATGGACCCAGTCCCATACTGTATTCTGATTTCATACCTACTTCATGATGTGCCGTATATCAGCACATGACGTGCCTATGGCTCTGCCTTATGCAGGACCAGCGAACCATCTAACGTCTGATTGCCTCCCAACTGAATGAAATAATCAGGCAGGTGGATTTCAATCTTTTATTTTCTTATTGCATATAATAATCCATTGCAGTGTAATAATAATAACTTATGGCCTGTAAAGTGAATGGAAACAATAGTAAAAAAAAAGGGAATTTTTTCCCTTTAGGCCTGAGGCCTACATGGCTTGCACACAGATCCAAGCAAATCAAAACAGGTGCGGAACCTTTAATATGGCCAGTCATCTTCCAATGTATTAATAAAAATAAATAGGAATTAATGTCCTGTACTAAAATGGAGGAGATGTATCTATTTATATATTCTCAATATATGTTCCTCTCCAATCTAATCTTCAAAGTCCTCACCTCTGTCTTCAAAGTAATAAATATTAAATGAAGGAGCAATGATGATAGATAGATGGTGCTTGGGTTTAAATCAGGGGTGGGGAATCCCAAGCCCTTTTCCTCGGGGTGGCAGCTACGTTTTGATGGCTGCCTGCCCTTTAATTTCTGCTTAATCTGCGAGAACGTGCACGCAGCGTTCACTACTCTGCGGCACGTGCAATGAAACATTATGTCATGACGCTGGCCAGTACTTTGTGTGCGGAGTTAGCGCACAATGCGCTCCCGTCCTGCAGAAGAAGTCGGCGGTGGCCGCATCTCCTGTGATGTCTATGCCGCAGCTCCACGTCTCCTCCAGTGATGTCTACGCCACAGCCCCATTTCGACTTCAGTGATGTCTACGCCGCAGCCCCAAATCGACTCCAGTGATGTCTACGCCGCAGTCTCATGGCTCCTGTGATGTCTGTGCTGCAGCCTGTTATTGTTTTACTCCTAAAAATCTAAATTTTAATTTTAATTTTGTTAGTATTTTATAAATCCACCTTTGACTTTCAAAACTGGCTGAATTCTCCTGGGCATGCTCTCAATCAGATTCAAGTATGCCTTGACCAAACTCTGATCCCAGGTCTCTTCTACACGTTCACAAAGTTGGTTTATACTAGTCGACTCACTTGGGTATGTATACAGCTTTTTCTTCAACTCTACCCACAAGTGTTCGATTGGGTTGAGGTCTGGGGACTGTGGGGGCCAATCCAGCACCTCTTCTTCATTGTCAGTGAACCATTTCTTTGCCAATCTTGATGTAAGCTTGGGTTGTTGTCCTGCTGGAACACTATATCGTCCTTTTCATACCCATAGTACTTGAGTGTACAAAGTAACTCGTCCTGTAGGATAATCACATATAGCTCAGCATTGGGACCACCATCAATGTTGGTCAAGTATCCAATGCCTTTGGCTGTGAAACAATCACATTTCATCAAGCTTCCTCTACCCAACTTGACAGTTCATTCAATTGCTCTATCCGTTAGCCTCTTTTTCCCTTGTTTCTTCCGGACCCATTTTCACCCATCAGATCCTAGTCTATTGACTTTCGTCTCATCTCTCCAAATCATTCATTTCTAATCTTCTACTGTCCACTTTTCACAGTTTTTTGTAAACTCGATCCGACGATATCGAGGCTTCTTCATCTTCACCTTTTTTTGAGTGACCATTCCAGACTTGTGTAATGTGCATTGAACGATGCTTGCATGGATGTCTGTGATCTCACTATTACAAAGCATACGAGCCACCTCCACTGCCGTTTTTGTAGCGCCATGACTGATAGACCTTGTGATGAGCCGACTTCTTGACTGCAATATTTTGCCTGAATGTCCACCTCTTGGCTTTTGAATGAATGGACTTCATTTCGTATTCTTCCAACTGTCATGGCACTCACTTGATGCAGTTCAGCAATTTTCTTGGCCGAGAGACCGCTATGGATGATGCTGTTTCACTTTTCTTGGGAAATCTTCTTCATGACTGCTCCTCGATTTGAACCAGTGACCTTTCGCTTGGGAATCAACCTAATAACACACTGAGCTATAAGGGAATGTGAGAACAGGTTGTACTTTGTAGTACACAGGAAGAAAAAGATTTTTCCACCAACAGGAGAAAAAGAGCAACAATGCAGTAACATGATAGGAATCTGCATAACTAATCATATGCTAAATAACTGCAAGTCAAATTTATGTACGAGATAGCCAGGGTGATTGTCTATAAAATTGATGGTGGTCTGACGTTCGAAGCAGTAGTGGATGGTGAGATATGGAGCCTGAAAGTCAAAAGTTCAAAACATTGTTACCCTTTTGCTCGTCAGTATACATCTGTGTTCAGTACGACTTACTATGCTGTGAATTCTTTACAAAATGTATTATCGCTGCGCTCCAGACCGACGCAAATCTGGAAAAGCAGTTACGAGTAGCAACATCATCCATACCACCTAATATCATGGCCGCAACAAAGAGAAGCAGTTCTTGCCATCATATTAGGGATGACTTATTTAAATGTTTGACCAAATATAGTAGAGTAGTTTTCAAGTTGAAAATTTTGTGCGGCCCCCAAATGATGATATAATTATCCAAATGACCCTTGGCAGAAAAAAGGTTCCCCACACCTGGTTTAAAGTCTAATTTTCTATACCTTCTGTACATTGTACAGACACTCAAATCAGTATGCAGGACTGTGCAAAATTTTTTAGGCAGGTGCAGTAAAAATACTGCAAAGTAAAAATGCTTTAAAAAATAAAGGTGTTAATAGTTTTGTCTTTAACAATTAACAAAATGCAAAGAGTATGAACAAAACAGAAATCTAAATTAAATCAATATTTGATGTGACTGCCTTTTGCCTTCAGAACAGCATCAAAGCATCAGTTCTTCTTGGTACACTTGCATGCAGGTTTTAAGAAAACTCTGCAGGGAGGTTGTTTCAAACATCTTGGAGAAGTAACCCACAGATCATCTGTGTCTATAGGCTTGTGCCAACTTAATTACATTGGCAGTATTTTTCAGCTTGCTGTCGTCCTGCTGCAGAATAAATTTAGAGCCAATCAGATGACTCCATGATAGTATTGCATAATAGATAAGTATCTGACTGTACTTCTCAGCTTTGAAGACACCATTATTCTTGGCCAAATACCCAACTCCATTTGCTGAAATGTATCCCCAAACTTACAAAGAACCTCCACCATGCTTCACTGTTACCTGCAGACACTCATTATTTTACCGCCTCCAGCTCTTCAGTGAACAAAATGCCTTCTGCGACAGCCAAATATTTCACATTTTGACTCATCAGTCTAGAGCACCGGATGACATATTTCTGCACACTGGTTCCTATGTTTTCTTGAGTAGTTGAGTCTCTTGATTCAGTGTCAAAAGTATGGCTTTTGACCATAATTCTTTCATGAAGACAACTTCTGACAAGACTTGTCTGAGCAGTTGATGGGTGTAGCTGGGTCCCACTAGTTGCTGGCAATTCTAAACTAATGGCACTGCTGGGCATTTTCCAACTTTTACGGGAAGTAAGCATTTTGTGTTTTTCATCTGCTGTGCTAAGTTTCCCGTGGCCGAACACTGCATCTACGGTCCTCAACATTGTCAGTTCTTTGTGTCCTCAATACTGGTAAATACAATAGTAAATACCTATCATCATGCAGTACCATCAGTTAGAGCTTAACTGAGGAAATGAAAAACTTAGCATTATGCAAGGACATTTTAAAAAGGATTATACTGACATTATGACCAGGATTTTTAACCCCTTAACGACCTTGGGTTTTTCTGTTTTTGTGTTTTCATTTTTTGCTCCCCTTCTTCCCAGAGCCAGAACTTTTTTATTTTTCGCTCAATATGGCCATGTGAGGGCTTATTTTTTGCAGGATGAGTTGTACTTTTGAACGACATCACTGGTGTTACCATATCGTGTGCCAGAAAATGGGAAAAAATCTCCAAGTGCGGTGAAATTACAAAAAAATGCAATTCCACAGTGGTTTTTTTTTTTTTTTTTTTACCATGTTCACTTATTGCTAAAACCGACCTGCCATTATTATTCTCTAGGTCATTATGAGTTCGTAGACAACAAACATATATAGGTTCTTTTTTATTTACGGTAAGTGGTGAAGCAAAAATCCAAAGTTTGCTAAAAAAAAAATGGTGCCATTTTCCGAGACCCATAGCACCTCAATTTTTCGAGCTGACGTTTTTACTGATACCATTTTGGGGTAGATCCGATGTTATTGCATTTTATTGCAATGTTGCGGCGACCAAAAAAACGTAATTTTGGCATTTAGAATTTTTTTCTTGTTACACCGTTTACCGATCGGATTAATTATTTTATAATAATGATAGATCGGGCGATTCTGAAAGCGGCGATACCAAATATGTGTATGTGTTTTTTTTTTTATTATTTTATTTTGAATGGGGCGCAAGGGGGGTGATTTAGGCTGAGTGCCTACTATGCGTTTTTCAAGCGTTTTTGCTGCAGAATTTCCGCAGCGAAAACGCTTAAAAAATGTTTGGTAATACGTGCCCCATGGTCCCCAAGGATAATCCGCATGTGCAGTGCACATGCTGTGGAAATTTTCGCTGTGGATTATCATTGACGTCGGCGGTCGCGTGACCTGTCACATGACTAAATGACGTCATGAAAAGTCCTTTCACACCACCGCGAGCAGTGCAAGAGATGGGACGCAGGGGAGAAAAAAACGGGGGCCATCGGAAGGTAAGTATAATGTTTATTTTTTATTTTTTACCATTCTTATTCTTTTTTTTAACTATAACTTGGTCACACTACTATAAATCCATGCCGGTTGCATGGATTTATATAGTGTGACCAAGTTGTCAAGCACTTTCCAAGTGATGCTAAAATCACTTGGAAAAGCGCTTGATAACCCGCATGCAGAAATGCATGCAAAAACGCTTGACAAACGCTTCTACCTGGCGGGAAAAACGCATGTAAAATCCACATGCGTTTTTCCTGCCAGGGAGAAGCAGAAAAAATATGCAACATTTCTGCATCGTGGACACTTAGCCTTAAACTTTTATATTTTTTTATTTTTTTGATATTTTTAAAAACACTTTTTTACACTTACTGCTTGCTTCAATAGTCTCCATAGGAGACTAAAAGCAGTAGTTGTCTGATTGCTTCTACTGCATACAGGTGATGAGCAGATCGCCTGTATGCAGTAGAAATGCTCACTTGCTATGAGCGTGGACCACTGGGAGGCGCTCATAGAAATTGAGACATGACAACCACAGGGGTCTGCTGCAGACTCTGGGTTGTCATGCCCATCCATTGGTGACCCACGATCATGTGACGGGTCACCGATGGGCGGGGCCAATTCCGCACTTCCGTCGCGGCGATGTTAAATGCCAGAGATTGACAGAGGCATTTAACTGGTTAACACCCACGGGTGGATTGTGATTCCACCCACGGCTGTTGCGGGCACATGTCAGCTGTAAGAATCAGCTGACATGTGCCCGGTTCAGTGCGGGCTCAGCACCGGAGACCCCGCTGCACCGGCCTTTCCGACCTGGTGCGTACTATTACTGACCAGGTCTGTAAGGAGTCTGTACACTAGCCTCTAAGATTTTTTTTTAACAATATATGCAGTTTACATTCTGAAATCTAGTAACAGATCTGCTTTAAAGGGGTGGTCTAAAATAGTGTTGAGCCACCCCCGTAGTGTTCGAGTTCGGTTCGGTTCGTCAAACACCTGTGTGTTCGCCGAACTGTTCGTCGAACTGTTCGTCGAACACCTTCGAACACCGTTAAAACCAATGGCAGGCAAACAAAAACACATAGAAACACATAGAAAACACCTTCAAAGGTGTCCAAAAGCTGACAAACTGCTCAGAAGACACAACTAACACATGGAAAAGTGACAAGTACATATAGTCATGAGAAAAGAAAAGAGGTGGAGGAGTAAAAGGAGGGGGAGACACAGATATAGGCATGTCATGCCCTTCTAAAATCCAAAAAGTGAGAAGCCGACACGTTCAGTCCGCTCCTGCCCATGCCACCTCCGTGTCGCCGGGTTTGTGCCAGAGCCGCGGTGAACCCTGACGGCCAGCCCCCCTCTCCCAATACTGGTGCCTGTCCGCTGGTGGGTCGAGCGAGCCCCCCTGTGGTGGAGGCAGCTCTAAGCTTTTTAATTTAAATTGTCTCTCTAATTTGAATGAATACACTTTAAATCCATTTACAAGGATCTATTGGAGGGCAAGTCTCATGCCAGCAGCCGTGTAATTCCAGCTCCAGTAGCGTCCACTAAAGCTGCTGCAGTTAAAAAGCTTTTATAAGGATCGAGCTCGGCTGTCCACCGCAAGGCATCCTACTGCCAGTCCCAGCCCCTATGCCTTGCGGTGCCTCCTGATGCTCTTCACTGAGTATCCCGTGGTCCCGAAGCATTTCCTTTGAAAAAATTAAGTGTCCAAACTACAAGTGGTGTAGCTTGCTTAACAGCCGGGATAATCCGCTGACTAGCAGACACTGCTACTAGGCAAAAAGTATTTCCTGGGCTAGATGCAGTTAAAAATTTGTAATTAGATACTCTCGTTGGATGCTGAGAAAGCATTCCATAGAGTCTCCTGGCACGCCATATATGATTCTCTTAAAAAGCTTGGGGTAGGGGTCTAGGGGACCCTTTTATAGCCAAAATCACGGCCCTGTATCGCAATACGTCACCTAGGCTGAAGATAAATGGAACTGTAGCACCCTGAGGGCTCGGTTGCTACAGAGGTATTGCACCTCACCCAGAGGTGTGATATCTCACTCTCAGGTAAGGATGGAGTGTGGATCAGGACCCGAAACCTGCATGCATTACACCACATTGCCGTGGGGCATGGCGACCAATATGCCCCTGAGATGGGCACGACAGTCCCTATCCCTGGCTGGAGTGGGGGGAGGGAACACTGAGGAAGGGGAACCCTGTAGTGCAGGAGCAGGGAGGAAGCAGTTCCTGGGTGCATTGAGAAGGGAGTATAAAAGGTGGGCACCATCTTAGTTCAGTGCAGAGAAGTCTGAGCAGAAGTGGCAGGGAGCAGGGGCTCTGCATGAGCTCTGCTCCGGAGGCGGGCCTAGTAACAGAGGCCCAGGCCTGGAAGAGGGAGAAGGAAGGAAGAGGAGCGGAGAAGGCTCCAGGAACGAGGAACGAAGGGATCCCAGGGGTGGGGACGGGCGAGTCGCCACCGCACGCCCGAATCCACCTGCATGGAGGGGTCAGGCCAAAGGGGGAGACCGGTCCCCGAAACTAGTGGAGGCAGGAAACGACCCTCAGCTAGAAACCGGAGGCTGTGACATTTTATGTGGCGCAGCCCCTCGCTACACCCGCTAGGAGGGCAGCACATAGGGTCAGGGAAACTGGCGCCAAGTTTACCAAGAGGAGGCCCGAGGCAGCCGGACAGAAGTGTTGGTAAGAAAGGCCAGACAAAGGACACACAAAGGGGGTCCTGTGAAGTGCTCCAAAGTTATCTGGGAGTTGCCTGAGCCCCTCACCTGGTGAGCACAGTACGACGTGGGCAGCCGTTACCTGCAGACGTGGTCTGGATAGTAAGAACTGTGAGTAAAGGCCCTGGACTGCATCACTGACTCCTTGTCGTTACTGCTGCTACCCTGCACCATCACCCCCATCCTCCGCATACACTGCCCTGAGGCTATGCTCCTCCCGTGGGGAGTTATGCTACGCTCTGCTGCACCCACAACACCAGCCTCAGCGGTCTGCCCTGCAGCGGCGGTTCACTCTGACCGCAATCCACGGGTGGCGTAGTCGGACATTTAAACATCAAAACCACATAAATAGTTCCGCCACTGGTTTGACCACCCTGAGCCACGGAACCGGGTCGCCGCCACGAAGACTACAACCACCAGCATCCACCAAAAAGGGTCCGGCACCGGGTGTCCCAAGGCCCAGGGGGTGCATCAGAACATTTTCATCACCTTTCACAATCACCAATGGGACAAGGCAGGGATGTCCTCTGTCCCCTCTCTTATACATCCTAGTGACGGAGCACCTGCTCTCATCAATTCGCCATAACCCCAATATTAGGTGGATTGAGGTGGGAGGCACCGAGTACAAGTGCTCTCTATTTGCTGATGATGTACTAGTATATATCACTCAATCACATATATCCATCCATGCTGTTATGGCTGAAATAGATCACTTTGTTACATGGTCAAATTTTAAAATCAATGCAGCGAAGTCTGAGGCCCTCGATGTCTCCCTCCCCAAATCCATATAGGATTCCATCCAGTCCAACTTTCCCTTTGCCTGGCCCTCCCAGGGTATCAAATACTTAGGAATTCATATTCATAGAGACCTCTCCCATCTATGTTATCTTAATTTTGGGCCCTTTATTGAACAACTCCATACAGACCACGGTTGGCAAGTTAGAACTGTAAGATTCACTACGTGAACCACTGGTGTTTTGTGGAAAAGCACATGTACACCGCGTTCCAAATTATTATGCAAAAAGTGTTTAGGAGTGATAAGGGAAGAATTTGTTTGTTTGTCAGTTAAACTCATTGATGGTGATGTGTGTCAGGGCTCTTTATATCACTGTAAGCAATTGCAGACACCTGTGCTAATTAGTTTGGCAGGTGTGTCCAATGAAAGGCAAGACTACTTAAGAAGGCTGTCTCACATTATTAAGCAGCCTACATTTTCTGCCAAAATGGGAAAGAAAAAGGATGTGTCGGCTGCTGAGAAGCAACAAATTGTGGAGTGTTTAGGTCAAGGCATGACTACAATCAACATTGTGCGATGATCAGGATGAAGTGTCTTGGCAATCAAGAAGTATGTTGCTGATTCACAGTACACACGTGTGCGTGCTGATAAGGGCAAATTGAGGACTCTTTCCTACAGGCAATTACGTCAGGTTAAAAGTGCAGCGGCAAAAAAGCCTTGTCATAGCAGCAGACAAGTTTTTGAAGCTGCTGGTGCCTCCAACGTCCCCCGAACAACAAGATGCAGGGTCCTTCAGAGGTTTGCAGCTGTGCATATGCCATCCTGTCGACCTCCTCTATCCACTTCACACAAGCAGAAACGGCTCCAGTGGGCCAAACATTACATGAAGACTGATTTCAAAACAGTTTTGTTCACGGATGAGTGCCGTGCAGCGCTCGATCGTCCAGATGGATGGAGTGGAGGATGGCTGGTTGATGGACACCCCACGCAAACACGGCTACAGCGCCAACAAGGAGGAGGTGGAGTAATGTTTTGGGCTGGAATCATGGGGAGAGAGATTGTCGGCCCCTTTAGGATCCCTGAAGGCGCTAAAGATGAACTGCATAATGTATGTGGATTTTCTCAAACAGCACTTCCTGCCATGGTTCAAGAAGAAGAACCATGTATTTCACAGCAAGATAATTTTTTTGCATGATAATGCACCATCTCATGCTGCACATAAAACATCTGCATCTCTGGCTGATATGGGCATAAAAGGGGACAAACTTATGGTGTGACCCCCATGCTCCCCTGACCTCTACCCCATTCAGAACCTCTGGAGCATCATCAAAAGGAGTGTCTATGATGGCGGGAGGCAGTTCACATCTAAGCAACAGCTCTGGGAGGGTATTCTGTCCTCATGCAAAACAATTGAAGCAGAAACCATCCAAAACCTGACAAATTCAATGGACGAGAGAGTTCAGAAGCTTCTTTCGAACAAGGGGTCCTATGTGAAAATGTAACATCACCTAGAATAAAGTTTTGAGTTGAAAACTGTTTGATTTCAGTTTCTAATAACCTGCTAATGCTTATAATTTCAAAAATGACCATTTTTTTGGTCTTTATTAAAATGAAAAGGTTGATCGAAAAGTTTGGGGGATCTAAGAGTGTGGCAACCCAGTAGTCATGATTACTTCGAATTCTGACAATATGAGGGTCATGTTGCAGGTAGTGCAGCAAGAAGGCACTTATGTGTCTTGCACATCTCGGAGCCCCAAAATTATTTTCCGGGCTAGATGCAGCTACAAATTATTATTAATTTTAAATCTGGTGGAGCTTAGTATAGATGGGCTAATAGGATCAGTGCTGCACACTGCTACAAAGCCCAAATTATTTTCCAGTCAAGATACAGATAAACATGATTAGTAATTTGAAAGCTTAAAACGGTTGGTAGGGTGATTTTAACCAATCAGCAAGCTTTTAGCCTCCCCAGGATGACACAGGGGTAGAAAAGTCGTTTCGGATCCATGATTTGTTCATCTTTATGAACGTGAGTCTGTCTACATTATCAGTGGAGAGCCGCGTGCGCTTATCTGTCAGCACACCACCAGCAGCGCTGAACACACGTTCAGACAGAACGCCGGCTGCGGGGCATGACAAGATCTCCAAGGCGTAAGTGGCTAGCTCCGGCCATTTATCCAGATTGGAAGCCCAAAAAGAGCAAGGGTCCAGTGACACAGTCATGGCTTCAATGTTTACTTGGAGATACTCCTGTACCATCGTCTCTAGGCGTTGACTATGTGTCAGACTTCTTTTCTCCTGTGGCCCTGCAAAGGATGGGCTAAAAAAGTGGTGAAATGATTCCGGAAAATTGATGTTACCAGCAGATACTGTGGTTCTGTTACGGTTTGAGTGCTGAACACTTGACGGTCCCACGGTTGGCAAGTTGGAACTGTAAGATTCACTACGTGCACCACTGGTGTTTTATGGAAAAGCACATGTAAGATTCTGCAACAGTCTCTGCTGATACTCCTGCATGCGTGCATCCCTTTCTATGGCAGGAATAATTTCTGCAAATTTACTTTTGTACCGGGGATCTAACAGTGTGGCAACCCAGTAGTCAGGATTATTTCTAATTCTCACAATTCGAGGGTCATGTTGCAGGTAGTGCAGCAAGAAGGCACTCATGTGTGTTGCGCATCCAGGAGCACCAAGTCCCTGTTGTGTTGGTGGCGAGGTAACAATCATTCTTCCTTCCTCTGTCCTCTCCCCCCAACCTTGCACAACAGAAATGTGATCAAGGTCTCCCTCATCTGATGAGTCTTCCATCAGTTCGTCCTCCACTTCTTCCTGTGCTCCTGCACCTTCCTCACTAGTTTGGCTGCTACCATGCGCCCTGGTAAAACCATCTCCCCCACCCTCACATGCCTGCCGCCTTGGTGCTGCCGACCATCTGGACCTTGCAGATGTTAGCCCTTCCGCATAGAACTCCTCCTCCTCTACTTCCTCCACCTCCTCTTGTGCCACCACCTGACTCCGAATTCTGTTTAACATGTGCTCCAGCATGTAAATAACCGGAATAGTCATGCTGATAATGGCATCGTCAGCACTAAACATCTTCGTCGCCATTTCAAAACTGTGCAGAAGGGTGCATAGGTCCCTGATCTGAGACCACTCCTCCAGCGTGATTTGCCCCACCTCCGGATCTCGTTGGCCCAGGCTATACGTCAGAACGTATTGCACCAGGGCTTGTTGGTGCTGCCACAGTCGCTGCAAGATGTGCAGAGTTGAATTCCACCGGGTAGGCACATCGCATTTTAGCCGGTGAAGTGGCAGGCCCAACGACTTCTGTAGAGATGTAAGTCGCTGAGCTGCGGGATGCGAACGGCGGAAGTGAGCACACAGCGACCGTGCCCTCTGCAGAAGGCCATCTAGTCTGGGATAGTGGGCTAAAAATTGCTGGACAACCAGGTTCAACACGTGAGCCATACAAGGCACGTGTGTGACATTGCCCCGGCGAAGGGCCGCACCCAGGTTTGCAGCATTGTCGCACACGGCCTTCCCTGGTTTCAGGTTCAGTGGAGACAACCATTCATGAAATTGGTTCTCCAGAGCTGACCACAACTCCTCAGCTGTGTGACTCACATTTCCCAGACATTTCAAAGTAAAAACCGCCTGATGACGTTGAGCCCTACTGCCAGCATAGTAAGGAGGTGTGCAGTATCCCTTCTGCGCAGTTAGAAAGCTTGTGGCATGACCAGACAGGCTTTGGGTGCAGGTGGAAGACCGAGAGGAGGTTGAGGAGGCAGAAGCAGTGGAGGAACTTTGACATAAAGAGGATTGACGCACAACTCGTGGGGACGGCAAGACTTAGACAGCAGCCCCTTGTCCTGCTGTCACCATAGTTACCCAGTGCCCAGTCAGCGACATGTAATGCCCCTGTCCATGCCTACTCGTCCAAGTGTCTGTGGTGAAATGCACCCTGTCACACACAGAGTTTCTCAAAGAAGCGGTGATGTTGTGTGCGACATGCTGGTGGAGCGCAGGCACACCTTTCTTTGAGAAGTAGTGCCGACTGGGCATCTGGTACTGGGGCACTGCGACGGACATAAGGTCTCGAAAATCCTCTGTGTCCACCAGGCGGAAAGGCAGCATTTCTGTAGCCAAGAGCTTGCAGATGGTGAAATTCAACCTCTTAGCTTTCTCATGGCTAGGAGGAAATGGTCTTTTACTTGTCCACATCTGAGGGACCGAAGGCTGGCTATTGTGCTTAGACGGGGTTGATAAGGGTGTCCCCGGCAAACTGCCGGTCTGTGAGGAAGATGCAGGCGGACATGTTAGGTTGCCTTGATCCAAAGGTGGTGCTATCGATGTCGGACAGCGCTCAACACCAGCTGGTGTTACCACCTCCAAAGAAAATGATGACCTGCCAATCACGCTGGCTGTTGCGGGTAAAGAGGTGGCAGGTCTGCGCCCCAAAACAGGTGTGACTGCTGTCCCCCCAGTCACAGAGGATGAAGAGGCCGCGGATGCACAAGATATGGCAGACGGTGGTTGGCCCGGCCGGCTAGGCCGCATTGTAGCACACTGAGCTTCCCACTGCAACTTATGCTTCATGTCCATGTGCCGGTTCATGCATGAAGTACTCAAACTATGTATTTTTTGGCCTCTACTTAGCTTTTGCTGACAAATGTTACAGATAACACGAGTTGGGTCATCTTTATCGATCTGAAAAAGTGCCCAGGCTATGCAAGGCTTAGCACCCATGCGACCTGAAGAGCCACCACGACTTGTGGTGAGAGGCAGAGTTGTGTTTGAGGATGCAGTTGTTGACGTGCTTCCAGTACTACGTCTCTGTCCAGGAAGGCGCAACCTGACCTCGTCATCACTAGCATCTTCCTCCACCTCCTCTGCTGACCTCATCTCTTGGCTGACTGTGGGTTGACAGTAAGTGGGATCTCCAACCTCATCATCATCACCCTGTGCGTTATCACACCCGTCGTCCTCAGAGCCAACCTGTTCCTGCCCTGACAAAAAACTAAAGTTGTCGCTAGAATCAGGTATTTGAGTCTCATCATTGTCTTCCTCATTGTCTCCACCAACAGGAGTTACAGTTTGGGAATGAGGGTCTACATTATGGTCAGAACCTTCTGCGTCTGGTCCTGGATCCGATTCATAAAGATTCTGGGCATCAGTGCAGATCATTTCCTCGTCTGGATTCACAGAAGCGCTGGAGTCGACCTCTGATTCCCAGGCTATAGTATGAGTAAACAGCTCTGCAGACTCAACCATCTGTTCTACCTCATACTCAGACGGGCAGCTGGAGATTTGGGAGCTGTGAGGAAGTAAGTGCGATTGGGGTGACACCTTTGAGGACTGGAGTATTTGTGATGTTGAAGTTGATGTGGAGGAGAGCCCACTTAAAGGAGCACTTGATATCCGTTGAAGCACCTGCTGTTTTTGTGCCTCATCTGGAATTTGTAGCGATTGGCGTGGCCGTAAGAAAGGGATCTTATCACATTGTCCGCTAAAAGAAGTAGACATTTTAGTTTGGCTGGAAGATGGTCTTTCTTCTGCAGATGTTACTGTTGCTTTAACACCTACCCCACGGACACAACCTTTTTCCCCTTCCCAACACGCCTATTCCCCTTTCCACCAGCAGCAGGCCTTTTTCCACTCATTTTGGTGGTTAACTAATTCACAACTCTGGAGTTGTTTGCACAAAAAAGCAATGGATGGGAACCGAGCAGAGCTGAGTGGCCAAACTGTGGTATTAGGCCAAAACTATTGGCTGGGTTAGATGCAGAAAAAAATTATATTCAATTTGCAACCTGATGGAGGTCAGTATAGATGGACTAATAGAGAAAGTCCCACACACAGCTAGAAGCACAAATATTTTTTCAGAGGGAGATGCAGAAAAAAAATATATTCAGTTTGCAACCTGATGGAGGTCAGTATAGATGGACTAATAGAGAAAGTCCCACACACTGCTAGAAGCCCAAATATTTTTTCAGAGGTAGATGCAGATAAAAATTATATTCAGTTTGCAACCTGATGGAGGTCAGTATAGATGGACTAATAGAACAAGTCCCACACACAGTTAGAAGCCCAAATATTTTTTCAGAGGTAGATGCAGATAAAAATTATTTTTAATTTGCAACCTGATGGAGGTCAGTATAGATGGACTAATAGAGAAAGTCCCACACACTGCTAGGAGGCCAAATATTTTTTCAGAGCTAGATGCAGACAAAAAAATATATTCAGTTTGCAACCTGATGGAGGTCAGTATAGATGGACTAATAGAGAAAGTCCCACACACTGCTAGAAGGCCAAATATTTTTTCAGAGCTTGATGCAGACAAAAAATTATTTTCAGTTTGCAACCTGATGGAGGTCAGTATAGATGGACGAATAGAACAAGTCCCACACACAGCTAGAAGCCCAAATATTTTTTCAGAAGTAGATGCAGAAAAAAATTATATTCAGTTTGCAACCTGATGGAGGTCTGTATAGATGGATTAATAGAACAAGTCCCACACACAGCTAGAAGCCCAATATTTTTTCAGAGGTAGATGCAGAAAAAAAATATATTCAGTTTGCAACCTGATGGAGGTCAGTATAGATGGACTAATAGAGAAAGTCCCACACACTGCTAGAAGGCCAAATATTTTTTCAGAGCTAGATGCAGACAAAAAATTATTTTTAATTTGCAACCTGATGGAGGTCAGTATAGATGGACTAATTGAGAAAGTCCCACACACAGCTAGAAGCCCAAATATTTTTTCAGAGCTAGATGCAGAAAAAAATTATATTCAGTTTGCAACCTGATGGAGGTCAGTATAGATGGACTAATAGAACAAGTCCCACACACAGCTAGAAGCCCAAATATTTTTTCAGAGGTAGATGCAGAAAAAAATTATATTCAGTTTGCAACCTGATGGAAGTCTGTATAGATGGATTAATAGAACAAGTCCCACACACAGCTAGAAGTCCAATATTTTTTCAGAGGTAGATGCAGAAAAAAAATATATTCAGTTTGCAACCTGATGGAGGTCAGTATAGATGGACTAACAGAGAAAGTCCCACACACTGCTAGAAGGCCAAACATTTTTTCAGAGCTAGATGCAGACAAAAAATTATTTTTAATTTGCAACCTGATGGAGGTCAGTATAGATGGACTAATAGAGAAAGTCCCACACACTGCTAGAAGGCCAAATATTTTTTCAGAGCTGGATGCAGATAAAAATTATTTTTAATTTGCAACCTGATGGAGGTCAGTATAGATGGACTAATAGAACAAGTCCCACACACAGCTAGAAGCCCAAATATTTTTTCAGAGGTAGATGCAGATAAAAATTATTTTTAATTTGCAACCTGATGGAGATCAGTATAGATGGACTAATAGAACAAGTCCCACACACAGCTAGAAGCCCAAATATTTTTTCAGAGGTAGATGCAGAAAAAAATTATATTCAGTTTGCAACCTGATGGAGGTCTGTATAGATGGATTAATAGAACAAGTCCCACACACAGCTAGAAGCCCAATATTTTTTCAGAGGTAGATGCAGAAAAAAAATATATTCAGTTTGCAACCTGATGGAGGTCAGTATAGATGGACTAATAGAGAAAGTCCCACACACTGCTAGAAGGCCAAATATTTTTTCAGAGCTAGATGCAGAAAAAAATTATATTCAGTTTGCAACCTGATGGAGGTCAGTATAGATGGACTAATAAAACAAGTCCCACACACTGCTAGAAGCCCAAATATTTTTTCAGAGCTAGATGCAGAAAAAAATTATATTCAATTTGCAACCTGATGGAGGTCAGTATAGATGGACTAATAGAATGATGCTATGCCCAAAAGATTTTACTTCACTAGGTGCAGTAAAAAAATTGGTATTCTATACACAGGTGGTATATCTTGCAACACAGATAGGCTACTCCACTGACTAACACACTCTGCAATAGGCCAAAAAGGATTAACTTTGCTAGATTCAGCCAAATGCTGTGAAAAAAACTTGCACAGCACTGGCACAGACCTGCCTGGCAAAAACTGATAGGAACTGATGTAACCTAGTCCTGAAAAGGACTGCAATTACAATTAGTCTTTACTCCCACAATCTATCTATTTAAGAGCACAGACCTGCCTGATAAAAGTCGTAGGAAATGCTGTAACCTAGACTTTAAAAGGACTGCAATCACAACTATTCCCTACTCCCAAGCTATCTGTAGATTTGTGCGAAAATTGGCTTGAAATTAACAAGGCATAGCGCACACAGCAACAGCGGTGCCGTCTAACACGCAGCTGCAGCAGTGAGAAAATGGTGGCGACGGGGAAAATGGCTTGGTCTTATAGGGCAAGGACATGTGACATACACTGCCAATGACACATGCCCTTGCTTGTGTGAAAAAAGCACTTCGCTCCGTGTGTGCACTGCTGATAGGCTGACAGATTGCACCTCCCCACTGTAAATGCGGGAAAGAGAAAAAAAAATGGAGATCTTCATTATTCCTGCAGAGATCCATCCCCTGCCCCTCCCCCCACCCCGCTGTACACTCAAACTGCGTATTAACATTAATTTTCATCATTACTGAGAAAAAATCCAGTTATGATTTTGGTGCACGAACAGTTATCGAACATAACCTCGAACAGCCGAATTTTTCTCAAATCGTTCGTGTTCCCCGAACGGCTCGAATTTGAGATTGGCGAACAGTTCGAGTAGAACAACGCTCATCTCTAGTCTGAAACACAAATTAATTTTAATCTTAAATTTATTCAATGCCATAATCTAATGTATTTTCTAATATACTGTAATTAAAAATTACTTTTCATTCCCTCTCTTCTGTATCTAACCGCTTTATTTTTTTTTTTACTACTTCCTTTTTTGATGACGCTTTGTTTGAGAAGGCCAATCCATGCTGGGATACTTAAACGAAGCACTGCCGCAGCCTCTGCACCCTCCCTGATACGAAGCGTCATAAGTGACGCCCGTTTCAAGGAATGGGCTAGTCCCTGCTTTACTGAGCATACAGTACAGACCAAAAGTTTGAACACACCTTCTCATTTAAAGATTTTTCTGGATTTTCATGACTATGAAAATTGTACATTCACACTGAAGGCATCAAAACTATGAATTAACACATGTGGAATTATATACTTAACAAAAAAGTGTGAAACAACTGAAAATATATCTTATATTCTAGGTTCTTCCAAGTAGCCACCTTTTGCTTTGATGACTGTGTGGCACCCCAGAGGGTCTGGTTGCCACAGTGGTATTGCTTCCCTCAAAAGAGGTAATGCCATGTCTGGAAGCAAGCAGGGGTTTCCTTCTCTGTAACACTATACATGCAGCACTTTCCTGGCTCCAAGCCAGCAAGGGGAGTTCCTCCCCTTGGCAACTGGATCTGGAGGTGGGGTTAGTTTAGTTCAGTGTCAGGGAGTTGAGATTAGGACATCGAAGAGAGAGGAGCTAGGGACTGGAGCTGGAGATAGCTGGAGCACACAAGAAACCGGACACCGGAGTCCGAGGCTGTGGGACCCTTCAGGCCCAGCAGCAGATACCGCAAGGCAGGAGATTGCAGGTCTCTTGGCCCCATCAGACGCCCGGAGGCTCAGCAGCACCGAGGGACCAGTACCACTACGGAGGAGCGAGGCATCCACAAGGCCTGAGCTGCCAGCCATACGGGTGAGCACCGCTCGTTACACTCAGGGACGTGGGCTACATCACCGCTACAAGCAGAATAGCCAAAGAGAGTAGTGAGCACGGCAGGCCTACAACTCCACCTGCCCAGGAGAACTCTATGTTTGCTCCCAGACTGACCAGACTCTTATCTCTAGCCAGTACTCCAGTCCAGGCCTGTCTAATTGCTACCACTAAAGACCCTGGGACTGCACTGCACGGACTCTGTGGTTATTTCTGCACCGCGACACCCTGCACGACCACCATCATCCACACACACTGCCCTGAAGCTAACTCTTCCTGTGGGGAGTTATACCACCTTTGCTACTATACCACCGGCTTCAGAAGACTGTTCCGCAGTGGAGGTCTCTATTTACCGCACTCCACAGGTGGCGTAGTCGGACATTATATAACCTATATACATCTGCTACCCTTGGATTGACCACCTGGGTCACGGACCGGGTCACCGCCACGGTGACTACAACCCCCAGCATCAACAGGCCCGGCTCCGGGTACCCCACGGCCCAGGGGGCGCGTCAACTGCTTTGCACACTCTTGGCATTCTCTTGATGAGCTTCAAGAGGTAGTCACCGGAAATGGTCTTCCAACAGTCTTGAAGTAGTTCCCAGAGATGCTTAGCACTTGTTGGCCCTTTTGCCCTCACTCTGCGGTCCAGCTCACCCCAAACCATCTCGATTGGGTTCAGGTCTGGTGACTGTGGAGCCCAGGTCATATGGCGTAGCACCCCATCACTCTCCTTCTTGGTCAAATAGCTCTTACACAGCCTGGAAGTGTGTTTGCGGTCATTGTCCTGTTGAAAAATAAATGATGGTCCAACTAAACGCAAACTGGATGGAATAGCATGCCGCTGCAAGATGCTGTGGTAGCCATGCTGGTTCAGTATGCCTTCAATTTTGAATAAATCCCCAACAGTGTCACCAGCAAAGCACCCCCACACCATCACACCTCCTCCTCCATGCTTCATGGTGGGAACCAGTCATGTAGAGTTCATCCGTTCACCTTTTCTGCGTCGCACAAAGTTGGAACCAAAGATCTCAAATTTGGACTCATCAGACCAAAGCACAGATTTTCACTGGTCTAATGTCCATTCCTTGTGTTCTTTAGCCCAAACTTGTCTCTACTGCTTGTTGCCTGTCCTTAGCAGTGGTTTCCTAGCAGCTATTTTACCATGAAGGCCTGCTGCACAAAGTCTCCTCTTAACAGTTGTTGGAGAGATGTGTCTGCTGCTAGAACTCTGTGTGGCATTGACCTGGTCTCTAATCTGAGCTGCTGTTAACCTGCGATTTCTGAGGCTGGTGACTCGGATAAACTTATCCTCAGAAGCAGAGGTGACTCTTGGTCTTCCTTTCCTGGGGCAGTCCTCATGTAAGCCAGTTTCTTTGTAGCACTTAATGGTTTTTGCAACTGCACTTGGGGACACTTTCAAAGTTTGCCCAATTTTTCGCACTGACTGACCTTCATTTCTTAAAGTAATGATGGCCACTGATGTTGAGAGAACATGCTCGACACTGCTCGGTACTCGCCCGAGCATCACGCTACTCGGGATGTTCGGCGAGCACCGAGCATTTCCGGGTTACTCGGGCGGGAGCTCGGGTCTCCGCCCTGCATATCTGGCGCTCTTTACAGAGCCAATGAACATGCAGGGATTGCCAGCCAGTCACTGTAATGCTGCAGCCATGTTGGTTGTGGGCATTACAGTGATTGGCTGGCCGAACAGCGTCACCTCGAGTATTTAAAACCAGGCGCCGCCATCTTGGACACAGTCTCTCCAGATTAGACAGTGTAGGGACAGCGCTGCTGATTTAGGGAGAGATATAAACTGCGAAATAGTTAGTGTAGGGTCTGAAAAGGCTGCCAGAACAAACAAACAGTCCTTTTCAGGACTAATATCCATCCCAGATACCAGGCAGGCTGGCTGTATAGGAGACACAGTGGTTATACCAGCAAATGCTGCAATACAGCCCTGTGTGCTCCTGTTGCTGAAAATGCTGGACTTAGCACCAGGTGTCGGGGGACAGGAAAAATCCTTTTTTTTTCATCTAAATCCTCTTTTATTTCCTCCTTCACACTGTACAAATACCCGTCTTATTAACCTTTTGGTGTGTCCCCCCCCCCCCCCAAAAAAAAGCGTGTCTCTGATTTTTCAGACACAAATATAACTGTTGAAAATAGTCTGGTGTAGGCTAGAGAAACAGAAGTGTTGTTTTGCAGTTTCACGGTTCAAACCTCTGTATTATCCATTTTGGGCCATTTGTATCTAAAAAAAAAACAGTTTGAGTGTGTCGCTCACTGTTCAGCCGCAAATATCTCTATTTAAAAAAGTGTGGTATACCCCAGTAAACAATAACTGTGGTTTTGCCATCCCACGGTAAAAAATCTCTTTTATTCAGCTTTTGGTAGTTTTTTCCGTAAAGAAAAACAGTAGTGTCTCCTGACTGTTGTGACACAAAAATATATCTGTTGAAAATAGTCTTGTGTAGGCCTGACATCCCAGTGTGGTTTCGCAGTTCCATGGGTCAAATCGCTGTACTATCCAGTTTTGGGCCTTTGGTATCTAAAAAAAAAAGCAGTTTGAGTGTGTCGCTCACTGTTCAACTGCAAATATCTCTATTTAAAAAAGTGTGGTATACCCCAGTAAGCAATAACTGTGGTTTTGCCATCCCACGGTAAAAAATCTCTATTATTCAGCTTTGGTAGTTTTTTCCGTAAAGAAAAACAGTAGTGTCTCCTGACTGTTGTGACACAAAAATATACCTGTTGAAAATAGTCTTGTGTAGGCCCAACATCCCAGTGTGGTTTAGCAGTTCCACGGGTCAAATCGCTGTACTATCCAGTTTTGGGCCTTTGGTATCTAAAAAAAAAGCAGTTTGAGTGTGTCACTCACTGTTCAGCCGCAAATATCTCAATTTAAAAAAGTATGGTATACCCCAGTAAACAATAACTGTGGTTTTGCCATCCCACGCTAAAAAATCTCTATTATTCAGCTTTTGGTAGTTTTTTCCGTAAAGAAAAACAGTAGTGTCTCCTGACTGTTGTGACACAAAAATATATTTGTTGAAAACAGTCTTGTGTAGGCCCGACATCCCAGTGTGGTTTTGCAGTTCCATGGGTCAAATCGCTGTACTAACCAGTTTTGGGCCTTTGGTATCTAAAAAAAAAGCAGTTTGAGTGTGTCGCTCACTGTTCAGCCGCAAATATCTCTATTTAAAAAAGTGTGGTATACCCCAGTAAACAATAACTGTGGTTTTGCCATCCCACGGTAAAAAATCTCTATTATTCAGGTTTTGGTATATTTTCCGCAAAGAAAAACAGTAGTGTCTCCTGACTGTTGTGACACAAAAATATATCTGTTGAAAATAGTCTTGTGTAGGCCCGACATCCCTGTGTGGTTTCGCAGTTCCATGGGTCAAATCGCTGTACTATCCAGTTTTGGGCCTTTGGTATCTAAAAAAAAAGAAGTTTGAGTGTGTCGCTCACTGTTCAGCCGCAAATATCTCTATTTAAAAAAGTGTGGTATACCCCAGTAAACAATAACTGTGGTTTTGCCATCCCACGCTAAAAAATCTCTATTATTCAGGTTTTGGTATATTTTCCGTAAAGAAAAACAGTAGTGTCTCCTGACTGCTGTGACACAAAAATATATCTGTTGAAAATAGTCTTGTGTAGGCCCGACATCCCAGTGTGGTTTCGCAGTTCCATGAGTCAAATCGCTGTACTATCCAGTTTTGGGCCATTGGTATCTAAAAAAAAAGCAGTTTGAGTGTGTCGCTCACTGTTCAGCCGCAAATATCTCTATTTAAAAAAGTGTGGTATACCCCAGTAAACAATAACTGTGGTTTTGCCATCCCACGGTAAAAAATCTCTATTATTCAGGTTTTGGTATATTTTCCGCAAAGAAAAACAGTAGTGTCTCCTGACTGTTGTGACACAAAAATATATCTGTTGAAAATAGTCTTGTGTAGGCCCGACATCCCTGTGTGGTTTCGCAGTTCCATGGGTCAAATCGCTGTACTATCCAGTTTTGGGCCTTTGGTATCTAAAAAAAAAGCAGTTTGAGTGTGTCACTCACTGTTCAGCCGCAAATATCTCAATTTAAAAAAGTATGGTATACCCCAGTAAACAATAACTGTGGTTTTGCCATCCCACGCTAAAAAATCTCTATTATTCAGCTTTTGGTAGTTTTTTCCGTAAAGAAAAACAGTAGTGTCTCCTGACTGTTGTGACACAAAAATATATTTGTTGAAAACAGTCTTGTGTAGGCCCGACATCCCAGTGTGGTTTTGCAGTTCCATGGGTCAAATCGCTGTACTAACCAGTTTTGGGCCTTTGGTATCTAAAAAAAAAGCAGTTTGAGTGTGTCGCTCACTGTTCAGCCGCAAATATCTCTATTTAAAAAAGTGTGGTATACCCCAGTAAACAATAACTGTGGTTTTGCCATCCCACGGTAAAAAATCTCTATTATTCAGGTTTTGGTATATTTTCCGCAAAGAAAAACAGTAGTGTCTCCTGACTGTTGTGACACAAAAATATATCTGTTGAAAATAGTCTTGTGTAGGCCCGACATCCCTGTGTGGTTTCGCAGTTCCATGGGTCAAATCGCTGTACTATCCAGTTTTGGGCCTTTGGTATCTAAAAAAAAAGAAGTTTGAGTGTGTCGCTCACTGTTCAGCCGCAAATATCTCTATTTAAAAAAGTGTGGTATACCCCAGTAAACAATAACTGTGGTTTTGCCATCCCACGCTAAAAAATCTCTATTATTCAGGTTTTGGTATATTTTCCGTAAAGAAAAACAGTAGTGTCTCCTGACTGCTGTGACACAAAAATATATCTGTTGAAAATAGTCTTGTGTAGGCCCGACATCCCAGTGTGGTTTCGCAGTTCCATGAGTCAAATCGCTGTACTATCCAGTTTTGGGCCATTGGTATCTAAAAAAAAAGCAGTTTGAGTGTGTCGCTCACTGTTCAGCCGCAAATATCTCTATTTAAAAAAGTGTGGTATACCCCAGTAAACAATAACTGTGGTTTTGCCTTCCCACGGTAAAAAATCTCTATTATTCAGGTTTTGGTATATTTTCCGTAAAGAAAAACAGTAGTGTCTCCTGACTGTTGTGACACAAAAATATATCTGTTGAAAATAGTCTTGTGTAGGCCCGACATCCCAGTGTGGTTTCGCAGTTCAACGGGTCAAATCGCTGTACTATCCAGTTTTGGGCCTTTGTATCTAAAAAAAAAGCAGTTTGAGTGTGTCGCTCACTGTTCAGCCGCAAATATCTCTATTTAAAAAAGTGTGGTATACCCCAGTAAACAATAACTGTGGTTTTCCTCTTCCACGGTTCTAATCTACTCTTTATTACCCTTTTTCCATTGATAGTGCAAGTGTAATCTATTTTACTGCATTTACAATGGGCAAGGCGCGTGGCAAGGGACGTGGAAGTGGACGTTCTGGTGATGGTTCGTGCAGAGGACGGGACCGTGGCCAAGGTGAAAATGTGCCACAACCAACAGCCACATCTTCTCGCTCCCACTTCTTGACCGAATTACTAGGGAAGCACAGAACAACACCAGTATTGAGAACTGATCAGTGTGAACAGGTTATTAATTGGATAGCAGATAATACTTCCAGTTACCTGGACACCACCACCTCTGGTCTGTCTTCCACACGGTCAACTCTTAGTAGCCGTGAGTCTCGACCGCATACTCCTCCTCACCCTGATGCTCCTTCCTCCCACCATGCCGAGTGTCGTCAGACAGCAACTGATCCCACACTTGGACACTCTGAAGAGCTGTTCACTGGTCCATTTCCATATTTGGGCCCCTCGCCTGATACGCTTGAAGTGGTGGAAGAGGAGATCCCATGTTGCGGTGCCCAAATATTTGAACAGCCACGGCCACAGGAAGTCGACGTTGGCAATCTGTCACAAGAGGTGGACGATGACGAGACACAATTGCCAGGAAGTGAGGAGGAGGATCGTGGTGCGCAAGTGGAAGAGGAGGAGGTGGTGGATGATCTAGTAACTGACCCAACGTGGAAGGAGGACATGCAGAGTGAGGCCAGCAGCACACAGGGGGAGGGAGGCAGAGTACCCCAACAGGCAGGAAGAAGCAGTGTGGTGGCCGCAGACAGAAGGCAGGCAACCGTTCCCCGTAACACCAACACGAGGAACGTTGCCAGTACAAGCGGTAGGTCTTCCAGAGTCTGAAATTTTTTTAAAGACTCTGCTGATAACCGCAAAAAGGCCATATGTTCCACCTGCCATGCCAGCATCAGCAGGGGTGACAAAACTACCAGCCTGACCACCACCAGCATGATCAGGCACATGGCAGCAAAGCACCTGACTTTGTGGGGCAAAACCAGGGTCCACGACCAGTGTCAGCGGGTGTCACCACTGCTCCTTCCACTGTTGTGCGTGCAATAGAACCCCCTGTTGTGTGTGCAAGGCAATCCCCTGTCCATACTGCATGTAAAGATGCCCCCTCCTCTCAGTCTTCACTTGCTATGGCAGTTTCTCAAGAAACAGCATCAACGTCCACATCCACGTCCCACCGCAGCGTTCAATTGTCCATATCCCAGACCTTTGAACGAAAGCGTAAATTTGCAGCAAACGCCCCACAGGCCACAGTCCTAAATTCGCACATTTCACGACTGCTTGCGTTGGAAATGCTGCTTTTTAGGCTGGTGGAGACGGAATCCTTCCGCAATCTTATGGCGGTGGCCGTCCCTCGGTACTCGGTCCCCAGCCGACACTATTTTGCCCGGTGTGCCATCCCCGCACTACACAAGCACGTGTCCCAAAGCATCTGCCGTGCCCTCAACAACGCAGTTACTGGGAGAGTCCACCTGACAACGGACACGTGGACAAGTGCTTGTGGCCAGGGACGGTACATCTCTCTGACGGCACACTGGGTAAACATAGTGGAAGCCGGGACCCAGTCGGACCTTGGGACGGAACACATCCTCCCCACACCGAGAATTGCGGGCCCTATGTCAGTCAGAGTTGCCCCCACAGTGTACAGCTCCTGCGCATCCTCCTCCTCCTCCTCCTCCTCATGTTCAGCCTCCATCTCAGATATCACCACATCAGTTACAACCTGGAAGCATTGCAGTACTGCCTCCGCCAAGCGGCAACAGGCTGTGCTGAAACTCATAAGCTTAGGTGATAAACCTCACACTGCTTGTGAGTTGTGGACAGGTGTGAAAGAGCAGGCAGATCTGTGGCTGAGACCGCTGAACCTACATCCCGGCATGGTCGTGTGTGACAATGGCCGTAACCTGGTGGCGGCTCTGAGGCGAGGTGAGATCACACACGTACCATGCCTGGCTCATGTGCTTAACCTCGTGGTTCAGCGGTTTCTTAAATCGTACCCCGAGTTGCCAGATCTGCTCATGAAAGTACGCCGCCTGTCAGCTCATTTTCGCAAGTCGGCTACAGCTTCCGCCGCCCTTGCTGTGTTGCAGCAGCGTTTGCAGCTTCCGGCACACCGACTGGTGTGTGATGTCCCCACACGTTGGAACTCTACCCTCCACATGTTGCAAAGGATTTGTGAGCAGAAGAGAGCAGTTGTGGAGAACCAGCTGCAACAAGGCCGTCGATATTCAGGTCAGACTCCACACATAAGACCTCAGGAGTGGACCTGGATGTCTGACATATGTACCATCCTGACAAACTTTGAGGAGGCCACCAAGATGGTGAGTGGCGATGACGTCATCATTAGTGTCAGCATCCCACTTGTCTGTTTTTTGCAACGCTCTCTGCAGAGAATTAAAGAGGAGCCAGAGTATGATGAGATGGATCAAGAAGCCGTAGCGGGCGATTACACACAGCCCAGCCTCATCTCATCCCAACGTGCATTGGGGGACAATGAGGGAGAGGAGGAGGAGGAGGAGGAGGAAGAACAGGAGCTGCTATCATGCGTTGTAGACGGTAGTACCTGTACAAGTGTCATACCGTCGGTTCAGCGTGGGTGGCCTGAGGACAGGGGGGAGGAGGAAGAAGAGGAGGAGGAGGAGAGCATGGTCAGTCGTCATCTTGGTGAGGACACGGAAATCTTGCCCGTTACCAGTCTGGCACGCATGGCTGACTTTATGTTACCCTGCCTTAACCGTGACCCTCGCGTTGTCAAAATGTTAGGTGACAGTCATTACTGGTTGGTGACATTTGTAGACCCCCGCTACAAGGAGAACTTTCACTCTCTTATTCCTGAGGTGGAGAGGTCTACAAAAATGGGGCAGTACCAGAAGGCCCTTGCTGCAGAACTCTTAAAAATATTCCCTTCTGAACACGCTAGCGGCAGAGGTCACAGTTCGTTGCCCAACCAAAGCGTACAGGCGAGAGAGATGCAACTCCAATCCAGCAGAGGCAGGGGAACACTGTCAACGTTCTGGGACAGTTTTCTGAAACCCGCTCAGCTTACAGGCCCTGAGGCGTGGGGTACTCTCACAAGGAGTGGAAAGTTTCAAAAGATGGTGAGGGAGTACCTTGCCGACCGTACCAGCGTCCTCCGTGATTCCTCTGTGCCTTTTAATTATTGGGTATCCAAGCTGGACACTTGGAATGAACTCGCTCTGTACGCCTTGGAGGTCCTGGCCTGCCCTGCCACTAGCGTGTCATCGGAGCGTGTTTTTCGTGCCGCTGGGGGAATTATAACTGATAAGCTCACTCGCCTGTCAACTGACAATGCTGACAAGCTGACCCTTATCAAAATGAACAAGGGCTGGATTGGGCCAGACTTCTCATCACCACCAAATGACAGCAGAGTAACATAAAGTCAAATCCACTGTGTTATTTCGGGAGGTGTATTCACATGCACCCCTTCACACCCACACATGGGTATATGCTTCCTCGTTTCAGCTGTTTTATCTTCTTCTCCTTATCCTCAGCCTCCACCACCACTATACCACCAGGGTGCCAGCATTGCAAGTTCCTCCGTCCTAATTTTTGGCAGCTTTTGCTTGCAAGGCATAAGCAAATACTATGGGACACCCACTCCCCAATAATGGGACTTATGTTTGTAATATGCTGTACTGCATGGCTCTTGTAAGGGGCATTGCAAGTTGCTCCGTCCTCATTTTTGGCAGCTTTTGCTTGCAAGGCATAAGCAAATACTATGGGACACCCACTCCCCAATAATGGGACTTATGTTTGTAATATGCTGTACTGCATGGCTCTTGTAAGGGGTATTGCAAGTTGCTCCATCCTAATTTTTGGCAGCTTTTGCTTGGAAAGCATAAGCAAATACTATGGGTGACCCACTCCCCAATAATGGGACTTATGCTTGTAATATGCTGTACTGCATGGCTCTTGTAAGGGGCATTGCAAGTTGCTCCGTCCTAATTTTTGGCAGCTTTTGCTTGCAAGGCATAAGCAAATACTATGGGACACCCACTCCCCAATAATGGGACTTATGTTTGTAATATGCTGTACAGCATGGCTCTTGTAAGGGGCATTGCAAGTTGCTCCATCCTAATTTTTGGCAGCTTTTGCTTGCAAAGCATAAGCAAATACTATGGGACACCCACTCCCCAATAATGGGACTTATGTTTGTAATATGCTGTACTGCATGGCTCTTGTAAGGGGCATTGCAAGTTGCTCCGTCCTAATTTTTGGCAGCTTTTGCTTGGAAAGCATAAGCAAATACTATGGGAGACCCACTCCCCAATAATGGGACTTATGTTTGTAATATGCTGTACTGCATGGCTCTTGTAAGGGGCATTGCAAGTTGCTCCGTCCTAATTTTTGGCAGCTTTTGCTTGCAAGGCATAAGCAAATACTATGGGAGACCCACTCCCCAATAATGGGACTTATGTTTGTAATATGCTGTACTGCATGGCTCTTGTAAGGGGCATTGCAAATTGCTCTGTCCTAATTTTTGGCAGCTTTTGCTTGCAAGTAGAGATGAGCGTTGTTCTACTCGAACTGTTCGCCAATCTCAAATTCGAGCTGTTTTGGGCGGTGTTCGAGCCGTTCGGCGAACACGAACAATTTGAGAAAAATTCGGCTGTTCGAGGTTATGTTCGATAACTGTTCGTGCACCAAAATCATAACTGGATTTTTTCTCAGTAATGATGAAAATTAATGTTAATACGCAGTTTGAGTGTACAGCGGGGTGGGGGGAGGGGCAGGGGATGGATCTCTGCAGGAACAATGAAGATCTCCATTTTTTTTTCTCTTTCCCGCATTTGCAGTGGGGAGGTGCAATCTGTCAGCCTATCAGCAGCGCACACACGGAGCGAAGTGCTTTTTTTCACACAAGCAAGGGCATGTGTCATTGGCAGTGTATGTCACATGTCCTTGCCCTATAAGACCAAGCCATTTTCCCCGTCGCCACCATTTTCTCACTGCTGCAGCTGCTGTTGCTGTGTGCGCTATACCTTGTTAATTTCAAGCTAATTTTCGCACAAATATACAGATAGCTTGGGAGTAGGGAATAGTTGTGATTGCAGTCCTTTTAAGGACTAGGTTACAGCATTTCCTACGACTTTTATCAGGGAGGTCTGTGCTCTTAAATAGATAGGTTGTGGGAGTAAAGACTAATTGTAATTGGAGTCCTTTTCAGGACTAGGTTACATCAGTTCCTATCAGTTTTTGCCAGGCAGGTCTGTGCCAGTGCTGTGAAAGTTTTTTTCACAGCATTTGGCTGAATCTAGCAAAGCTAATCCTTTTTGGCCTATTGCAGAGTGTGTTAGTCAGTGGAGTAGCCTATCTGTGTTGCAAGATATAACACCTGTGTATAGAATACCAATTTTTTTACTGCACCTAGTGAAGTAAAATCTTTTGGGCATAGCATCATTCTATTAGTCCATCTATACTGACCTCCATCAGGTTGCAAACTGAATATAATTTTTTTCTGCATCTAGCTCTGAAAAAATATTTGGGCTTCTAGCAGTGTGTGGGACTTGGTCTATTAGTCCATCTATACTGACCTCCATCAGGTTGCAAGTTAAAAATAATTTTTTTCTTCATTTAGCTCTGAAAAAATATTTGGGCTTCTAGCAGTGTGTGGGACTTGTTCTATTAGTCCTTCTATACTGACCTCCAGCAGGTTGCAAATTGAATATAATTTTTTTCTGCATCTAGCTCTGAAAAAATAGTTGGGCTTCTAGCGGTGTGTGGGACTTGGTCTATTAGTCCATCTATACTGACCTCCATCAGGTTGCAAATTAAAAATAATTTTTTTCTGCATCTAGCTCTGAAAAAATATTTGGGCTTCTAGCAGTGTGTGGGACTTGGTCTATTAGTCCATCTATACTGACCTCCATCAGGTTGCAAATTAAAAATAATTTTTTTCTGCATCTAGCTCTGAAAAAATATTTGGGCTTCTAGCAGTGTGTGGGACTTGGTCTATTAGTCCATCTATACTGACCTCCATCAGGTTGCAAATTAAAAATAATTTTTTTCTGCATCTAGCTCTGAAAAAATATTTGGGCTTCTAGCGGTGTGTGGGACTTGGTCTATTAGTCCATCTATACTGACCTCCATCAGGTTGCAAATTAAAAATAATTTTTTTCTTCATTTAGCTCTGAAAAAATATTTGGGCTTCTAGCAGTGTGTGGGACTTGTTCTATTAGTCCTTCTATACTGACCTCCAGCAGGTTGCAAATTGAATATAATTTTTTTCTGCATCTAGCTCTGAAAAAATAGTTGGGCTTCTAGCGGTGTGTGGGACTTGGTCTGTTAGTCCATCTATACTGACCTCCATCAGGTTGCAAATTAAAAATAATTTTTTTCTGCATCTAGCTCTGAAAAAATATTTGGGCTTCTAGCAGTGTGTGGGACTTGGTCTATTAGTCCATCTATACTGACCTCCATCAGGTTGCAAATTAAAAATAATTTTTTTCTGCATCTAGCTCTGAAAAAATATTTGGGCTTCTAGCGGTGTGTGGGACTTGGTCTATTAGTCCATCTATACTGACCTCCATCAGGTTGCAAATTAAAAATAATTTTTTTCTGCATCTAGCTCTGAAAAAATATTTGGGCTTCTAGCAGTGTGTGGGACTTGGTCTATTAGTCCATCTATACTGACCTCCATCAGGTTGCAAATTAAAAATAATTTTTTTCTGCATCTAGCTCTGAAAAAATATTTGGGCTTCTAGCGGTGTGTGGGACTTGGTCTATTAGTCCATCTATACTGACCTCCATCAGGTTGCAAATTAAAAATAATTTTTTTCTGCATCTAGCTCTGAAAAAATATTTGGGCTTCTAGCAGTGTGTGGGACTTGGTCTATTAGTCCATCTATACTGACCTCCATCAGGTTGCAAATTAAAAATAATTTTTTTCTTCATTTAGCTCTGAAAAAATATTTGGGCTTCTAGCAGTGTGTGGGACTTGTTCTATTAGTCCTTCTATACTGACCTCCAGCAGGTTGCAAATTGAATATAATTTTTTTCTGCATCTAGCTCTGAAAAAATAGTTGGGCTTCTAGCGGTGTGTGGGACTTGGTCTATTAGTCCATCTATACTGACCTCCATCAGGTTGCAAATTAAAAATAATTTTTTTCTGCATCTAGCTCTGAAAAAATATTTGGGCTTCTAGCAGTGTGTGGGACTTGGTCTATTAGTCCATCTATACTGACCTCCATCAGGTTGCAAATTAAAAATAATTTTTTTCTGCATCTAGCTCTGAAAAAATATTTGGGCTTCTAGCGGTGTGTGGGACTTGGTCTATTATTCCATCTATACTGACCTCCATCAGGTTGCAAATTAAAAATAATTTTTTTCTTCATTTAGCTCTGAAAAAATATTTGGGCTTCTAGCAGTGTGTGGGACTTGTTCTATTAGTCCTTCTATACTGACCTCCAGCAGGTTGCAAATTGAATATAATTTTTTTCTGCATCTAGCTCTGAAAAAATAGTTGGGCTTCTAGCGGTGTGTGGGACTTGGTCTGTTAGTCCATCTATACTGACCTCCATCAGGTTGCAAATTAAAAATAATTTTTTTCTGCATCTAGCTCTGAAAAAATATTTGGGCTTCTAGCAGTGTGTGGGACTTGGTCTATTAGTCCATCTATACTGACCTCCATCAGGTTGCAAATTAAAAATAATTTTTTTCTGCATCTAGCTCTGAAAAAATATTTGGGCTTCTAGCGGTGTGTGGGACTTGGTCTATTAGTCCATCTATACTGACCTCCATCAGGTTGCAAATTAAAAATAATTTTTTTCTGCATCTAGCTCTGAAAAAATATTTGGGCTTCTAGCAGTGTGTGGGACTTGGTCTATTAGTCCATCTATACTGACCTCCATCAGGTTGCAAATTAAAAATAATTTTTTTCTGCATCTAGCTCTGAAAAAATATTTGGGCTTCTAGCGGTGTGTGGGACTTGGTCTATTAGTCCATCTATACTGACCTCCATCAGGTTGCAAATTAAAAATATTTTTTTTCTGCATCTAGCTCTGAAAAAATATTTGGGCTTCTAGCAGTGTGTGGGACTTGGTCTATTAGTCCATCTATACTGACCTCCATCAGGTTGCAAATTAAAAATAATTTTTTTCTTCATTTAGCTCTGAAAAAATATTTGGGCTTCTAGCAGTGTGTGGGACTTGTTCTATTAGTCCTTCTATACTGACCTCCAGCAGGTTGCAAATTGAATATAATTTTTTTCTGCATCTAGCTCTGAAAAAATAGTTGGGCTTCTAGCGGTGTGTGGGACTTGGTCTATTAGTCCATCTATACTGACCTCCATCAGGTTGCAAATTAAAAATAATTTTTTTCTGCATCTAGCTCTGAAAAAATATTTGGGCTTCTAGCAGTGTGTGGGACTTGGTCTATTAGTCCATCTATACTGACCTCCATCAGGTTGCAAATTAAAAATAATTTTTATCTGCATCTACAGTACCTCTGAAAAAATATTTGGGCTTCTAGCAGTGTGTGGTACTTTTTGTATTAGTCCATCTATACTGACCTCCATCAGGTTGCAAATTAAAAATAATTTTTTTCTGCATCTAACCCAGCCAATAGTTTTGGCCTAATACCACAGTTTGGCCACTCAGCTCTGCTCGGTTACCATCCATTGTTTTTTTGTGCAAACAACTCCAGAGTTGTGAATTAGTTAACCACCAAAATGAGTGGAAAAAGGCCTGCTGCTGGTGGAAAGGGGAATAGGCATGTTGGGAAGGGGAAAAAAGGTTGTGTCCGTGGGGTAGGTGTTAAAGCAACAGTAACATCTGCAGAAGAAAGACCATCTTCCAGCCAAACTAAAATGTCTACTTCTTTTAGCGGACAATGTGATAAGATCCCTTTCTTACGGCCACGCCAATCGCTACAAATTCCAGATGAGGCACAAAAACAGCAGGTGCTTCAACGGATATCAAGTGCTCCTTTAAGTGGGCTCTCCTCCACATCAACTTCAACATCACAAATACTCCAGTCCTCAAAGGTGTCACCCAAATCGCACTTGCTTCCTCACAGCTCCCAAATCTCCAGCTGCCCGTCTGAGTATGAGGTAGAACAGATGGTTGAGTCTGCAGAGCTGTTTACTCATACTATAGCCTGGGAATCAGAGGTCGACTCCAGCGCTTCTGTGAATCCAGACGAGGAAATGATCTGCACTGATGCCCAGAATCTTTATGAGTCGGATCCAGGACCAGACGCAGAAGGTTCTGACCATAATGTAGACCCTCATTCCCAAACTGTAACTCCTGTTGGTGGAGATAATGAGGAAGACGATGATAAGACTCAAATACCTGATTGGAGCGACAACTTTAGTTTTTTGTCAGGGCAGGAACAGGTTGAGGACGACGGGTGTGATAACGCACAGGGTGATGATGATGAGGTCGGAGATCCCACTTACTGTCAACCCACAGTCAGCCAAGAGATGAGGTCAGCAGAGGAGGTGGAGGAAGATGCTAGTGACGACGAGGTCAGGTTGCGCCTTCCTGGACAGAGACGTAGTACTGGAAGCACGTCAACAACTACATCCTCAAACACAACTCTGGATCTCACCACAAGTCGTGGTGGCTCTTCAGGTCGCATGGGTGCTAAGCCTTGCATAGCCTGGGCATTTTTTCAGATCGATAAAGATGACCCAACTCGTGTTATCTGTAACATTTGTCAGCAAAAGCTAAGTAGAGGCCAAAAAATACATAGTTTGAGTACTTCATGCATGAACCGGCACATGGACATGAAGCATAAGTTGCAGTGGGAAGCTCAGTGTGCTACAATGCGGCCTAGCCGGCCGGGCCAATCACCGTCTGCCATATCTTGTGCATCCGCGGCCTCTTCATCCTCTGTGACTGGGGGGACAGCAGTCACACCTGTTTTGGGGCGCAGACCTGCCACCTCTTTACCCGCAACAGCCAGCGTGATTGGCAGGTCATCATTTTCTTTGGAGGTGATAACACCAGCTGGTGTTGAGCGCTGTCCGACATCGATAGCACCACCTTTGGATCAAGGCAACCTAACATGTCCGCCTGCATCTTCCTCACAGACCGGCAGTTTGCCGGGGACACCCTTATCAACCCCGTCTAAGCACAATAGCCAGCCCTCGGTCCCTCAGATGTGGACAAGAAATAGACCATTTCCTCCTAGCCATGAGAAAGCTAAGAGGTTGAATTTCACCATCTGCAAGCTCTTGGCTACAGAAATGCTGCCTTTCCGCCTGGTGGACACAGAGGATTTTCGAGACCTTATGTCCGTCGCAGTGCCCCAGTACCAGATGCCCAGTCGGCACTACTTCTCAAAGAAAGGTGTGCCTGCGCTCCACCAGCATGTCGCACACAACATCACCGCTTCTTTGAGAAACTCTGTGTGTGACAGGGTGCATTTCACCACAGACACTTGGACGAGTAGGCATGGACAGGGGCGTTACATGTCGCTGACTGGGCACTGGGTAACTATGGTGACAGCAGGACAAGGGGCTGCTGTCCAAGTCTTGCCGTCCCCACGAGTTGTGCGTCAATCCTCTTTATGTCAAAGTTCCTCCACTGCTTCTGCCTCCTCAACCTCCTCTCGGTCTTCCACCTGCACCCAAAGCCTGTCTGGTCATGCCACAAGCTTTCTAACTGCGCAGAAGGGATCCTGCACACCTCCTTACTATGCTGGCAGTAGGGCTCAACGTCATCAGGCGGTTTTTACATTGAAATGTCTGGGAAATGTGAGTCACACAGCTGAGGAGTTGTGGTCAGCTCTGGAGAACCAATTTCATGAATGGTTGTCTCCACTGGACCTGAAACCAGGGAAGGCCGTGTGCGACAATGCTGCAAACCTGGGTGCGGCCCTTCGCCGGGGCAATGTCACACATGTGCCTTGTATGGCTCACGTGTTGAACCTGGTTGTCCAGCAATTTTTAGCCCACTATCCCAGACTAGATGGCCTTCTGCAGAGGGCACGGTCGCTGTGTGCTCACTTCCGCCGTTCGCATCCCGCAGCTCAGCGACTTACATCTCTACAGAAGTCGTTGGGCCTGCCACTTCACCGGCTAAAATGCGATGTGCCTACCCGGTGGAATTCAACTCTGCACATGTTGCAGCGACTGTGGCAGCACCGACAAGCCCTGGTGCAATACGTTCTGACGTATAGCCTGGGCCAACGAGATTCAGAGGTGGGGCAAATCACGCTGGAGGAGTGGTCTCAGATCAGGGACCTATGCACCCTTCTGCACAGTTTTGAAATGGCGACGAAGATGTTTAGTGCTGACGATGCCATTATCAGCATGACTATTCCGGTGATTTACATGCTGGAGCACATGTTAAACAGAATTCGGAGTCAGGTGGTGGCACAAGAGGAGGTGGAGGAAGTAGAGGAGGAGGAGTTGTATGCGGAAGTGCTAACATCTGCAAGGTCCAGACGGTCGGCAGCACCAAGGCGGCAGGCATGTGAGGGTGGGGGAGATGGTTTTACCAGGGCGCATGGTAGCAGCCAAACTAGTGAGGAAGGTGCAGGAGCCCAGGAAGAAGTGGAGGACGAACTGATGGAAGACTCATCAGATGAGGGAGACCTTGATCACATTTCTGTTGTGCGAGGTTGGGGGGAGAGGACAGAGGAAGGAAGCATGATTGTTACCTCGCCACCAACACAACAGGGACTTGGTGCTCCTGGATGCGCAACACACATGAGTGCCTTCTTGCTGCACTACCTGCAACATGACCCTCGAATTGTGAGAATTAGAAATAATCCTGACTACTGGGTTGCCACACTGTTAGATCCCCGGTACAAAAGTAAATTTGCAGAAATTATTCCTGCCATAGAAAGGGATGCACGCATGCAGGAGTATCAGCAGAGACTGTTGCAGAATCTTACATGTGCTTTTCCACAAAATACCAGTGGTGCACGTAGTGAATCTCACAGTTCCAACTTGCCAACAGCAAATAGAGAGCACTTGTACTCGGTGCCTCCCACCTCAATCCACCTAATATTGGGGTTATGGCGAATTGATGAGAGCAGGTGCTCCGTCACTAGGATGTATAAGAGAGGGGACAGAGGACATCACTGCCTTGTCCCATTGGTGATTGTGAAAGGTGATGAAAATGTTCTGACGCACCCCCTGGGCCTTGGGACACCCGGAGCCGGACCCTTTTTGGTGGATGCTGGTGGTTGTAGTCTTCGTGGCGGCGACCCAGTTCCGTGGCTCAGGGCGGTCAAACCAGTGGCGGAACTATTTATGTGGTTTTCATGTTTAAATGTCCGACTACGCCACCCGTGGATTGCGGTCAGAGTGAACCGCCGCTACAGGGCAGACCACTGAGGCTGGTGTTGTGGGTGCAGCAGAGCGTAGCATAACTCCCCACGGGAGGAGTATAGCCTCAGGGCAGTGTATGCGGAGGATGGGGCCCACAATGTATTTGGCTACTTAGTTTATACTGTATATACAATATTTCTTACATAAGGCATTGATTATGGATTATTGATTAATTAATTGTAAATTCTCCAGAAAAAAATTGGTGTAATTAACTCCTCTAGGTTTAGAAGCGCCGACATTTGAACTAGTTAAATTATTAGCTGTGGGCCTCGCAAGCTAGCTAATGTGGAAGATATGATTGACTTGAGTATCGATCTTAACTGAAGGAATGAAATATTCAATCATTCTTCTTCCCAACAGTCGTGTCTGTCAAAATCCCTGTAGGATGAAGCGGGGATGTGTGAAGTTGTATTACTCCCGTTCCCTTGAGATTTAAGCCAACATAGATGTCAATAAATTCAGGGAGGGAGGTGAAGTTTTTTTCCCTAGTATCTGACGATCTTATTTTTAGCAGACACTGGGTGCCTTTTACTCCCACGATAATTGTCAAACACCGCATTGTACTAACGTGACAGATGAAATGACATTGGGTTGGGCTGGTTTTAGTGACAGTAATCCTTTAAAGACTTATGATGAGTCTGTTAACCACTGTCAATGAATATAGTGATCATATTGTTATTCCTCTTAGGTTTCCTAAACGCCTTGCTTTTTTTCAGTTCTGTATCAGTCTTATAAGGCTGGGATGGAGGGAGGTATAAGTCATATTTTCACAGGTAACTGTCGTTCATCTTTTATATTATTAAAGAAGTTGTCCACTACTTTTACATTGATGCCCTATCCACAGGATGGGGCGTCAATGTATGATCGGCCGGGGTCCCGTATGCGGCACCCGGTTATCGGCCGCCGGCCGGAATTGCTCACCTGCGGGGCTCTGCCGTCAAGTGGTAGTGGCCTCCGCGGTGTACTGCACATCTGCCTCCTATTCAATTGAATGAGAAGCGGATGTCCAGTACACCGCGGCGGCCACTACCACTTGACGGCAGAGCCCCGCAGGTGAGCAATTCCGGCCGGCGGCCGCAGCCTCCGGCACCGATAACAGCTGTTATGCGTGCGGGACCCCGGCCGATCATACATTGATGCCATATCCTACGGACAGGGGATAAATGTAAAAGTAGTGGACAACCCCTTTAAAATAGAAAAAATATATACTAAATACAGAACATAATTAATTCCTATGTTAAACAACGGGGACCCAATACAGAACATTTCTAATATATTGTTGTCCAGATGAGAACTTTTTTTTCAGAAAAGGTGCTGCTATTCTTAAAGAGTATCTGCTACCAGGTTTTTGCTACCTAATCTGAAAGAGACATAATGTAGGGGCAGAGACCCTGATTCCAGTGATGTGTCACTTACTGGGCTGCTTGTTGTGGTTTTAATAAAATCACAGTTTTATCAGCAGCAGATAATCATTATAGGACTAGCAAACATGCTGCCAAGAAGTCCAGCCACGCCTCCATTACTGATTGGTAGCTTTCTGCCTATGTACAGTGTACACAGAAAGCGACAATCAGTGGTGTGGTTGGGGTTACAGAGCTCAGCATTCAGAGAACTGCAGCAGATAAAACAGTGTTATTATTCAAACTACAGCAAGCAGCCCAGTATGTGATACATCACTGGAATCAGGGTTTCTGCTACTACACCATGATGCTCTCAGATGGGGTAGCAAAAACCTAGTGACAAATTACTTTAATAGGCCGTGCCTGGTATTGCATATCTGCTCTGTTGCTGCATTTTCTAATTTTATTTTCTGTGGTGAAAGTGTGGGACTGGGTTAAACTAGAAAAATGATCTTGAAGTTATCCTGCACAGTGAGCTATACAGATAAGTGTCCAGCATTGATTTGTTCAACCTTTCAGCTTTGGTTGTAGATTATGAAGCCAAGTTTCTTCAAAAGCCATCTAAAAAACTGTTTCAAATACTCCTTAAATATACACTGCTCAAAAAAATAAAGGGAACACTTAAACACAATGTAACTCCAAGTGAATCACTCTTCTGTGAAATCAACCTGTCCAGTTATGAAGTAACACTGATTGGGAATCAATTTCTCCTGCTGTTGTGCAAATGGAACAGACAACAGGTAGAAATGATCGGCAATTAGCAAGACACCCCCTATAAAGGAGCGGTTCTGCAGGTGGTGACCACTGACCATTTCTCTGTTCTCATCCTTTTTGGCTGTTGTTTTGGTCACTTTTGCATTTTGTCATTGTTTTCACCCCTAGTGGAACACTAGCATGAGGTGATGTCTACAACCCACAGAAGTTGCTCAGGTAGTGCAGCTCATCCAAGATGGAACATCAATGCGAGCTGTGGCAAGAAGGGTAGCTGTGTTTGTCAGCACAGTGTCCAGAGCATGGAGCAGATACCAGGAGACAGGCCATTACTCCAGGAGACGTGGAGGTGGCCATAGGAGGGCAACAACCCAGCAGCAGGACCACTACCTCCTCCTTTGTGCTAGGAGGAAGAGGAGGAGCAGTGCCACAGCCCTGCAAAATTACCTCCATCAGTCCACTAACATCCACGTGTCTGCTCAAACTGTCATGAAACAGACCCCATGAGGGTGGTAGGAGGGCTCGACGTCCACAAGGGTTGCCAGGGAACACCAAGATTGGTAGATTCGACATTGGCGCCCTGTGCTCTTCATGGATGAGAACAGGTTCAGACTGAGCACATGTGACAGACGTGACAGAGTCTGAAGAGACCATGGAGTATGTTCTGCTGCCTGAAACATCCTCCAGCATGACCGGTTTGGCAGTGGGTCAGTAATGGTGTGGGGAGGCATTTCTTTGGAAGGCCGCACAGCTCTCCATGTGCTCTCCAGAGGTAACCTGACTGCCGTTAGGTACCGGGATGAGATCCTCAGACCCATTGTGAGACCATATGCAGGTGCAGTAGGCCCTGGGTTGTTTCTGATGCATGACAATGCTAGGCCTCATGTGGTGGAAGTGTGTCAGCAGTTCCTGTATGATGAAGGCATTGATACTTTGGACTGGCCTGGTTGTTCCCCAGACCTGAATCCAACATTTCGGACATCATGTCTCATTCCATCCACCAACACCACGTTGCACCACAGACTGTCCAAGAGCTGACTGATGCTTTTATCCAGGTCTGGGAGGAGATCCCTCAGAACAGCCGCCACCTCATCAGGAGCATGCCCAGGCATTGTAGGGAGGTCATACAGGCACGTGGAGGCCACACACACTACTAAGCATCATTTCTTTGTCTTGAGTTGTCTTGAGGCATTTCCACTGAAGTTGGATCAGCCTGTAATTTGATTTTCCACTTTGATTTTGAGTATCATTCCAAATCCAGACCTTCACAGGATATTAATTTTGATTTACATTGATCATTTTTATGCTTTATTGTTCTCAACGCATTCCAGTATGTAATGAATAAAGATTTGCAACTGAATATTTCATTTAGTGATATTTAAGATGTGGTATTTAAGTGTTCCCTTTATTTTTTTGAGCAGTGTACTTACTATTGATTCAAATAGGAAATACACATTGCTGTTCACAAAAAAGTGGCAGAACTTTTATGATGAAGATATCCAATATCTGTGGAATTTGCTCTAAACTTTCACTGTCAAGTGAAAAGGCTCTTTAAGGGTATGTACAAACAGTGTTTCTTTAAGGTACATTCCACCTGTAACCAACCTAAAAACGTGCTAAAAAAACTGCCAAAAAGAATGCACAGATGTACTGTAATCTAAAAGTGACCTGCTGTGCATATATTCAGTCTTTTTTTAACTTCCTTTAACCGCTACGACTTCCAAAGTAGAGGCGGAAAATCTACTGCTCCCATTGCTTCTTCCCACCAGAAATGATCTCCCTCAACTGCCACCCCTCTGGCTGGTGATTGCGAGCTACAGTGTCCTCTACAGTCTAAACAATTTTATCAAATCTCTCTTTAATGGCCCCATACAGTGGATATAAAAAGTCTATAGGTTTTAGTTGTAAAAAAAAAAGTTACCAATAATAATAATTTCAGAACTTTTTGCACCCTTAATGTCATCCGTAATCTGTTCAAATCTGTTTAGAAACAGAATGAAATCATTTTGAAGGGGAAAATAAAAGTAACAAAACTAAAATAATGTGGTTGCATAAGTGTGGACACCCTCTTTTAATCAGGAATGCCAATCACATTTAAACTCAAGGTAAATAATGGTCAGTACACAACACAGCAAATGGATCTTATTGTTGGAAGTTATCAGTCAGAAGAAGGGTACAAAGAAAATTCCAAAGGATTAGATATACCATGGAACGGTATGAAGACAGTCATCAAGAAGGGGATAAAAAGTAGGCAGAACAGTGACATTAACTAGAACTGGACTTTACTCAAAAGTTGATGACAAGAAAGAAAATCCTCTGGGAGGTAGCCAAAAGGCCTTCCGCGACATTAAAGGAGCTGCATAAATTTCTGGCAAGTACTGGTTGTGTATGGCATGTAACAACAATCTCCTGTGTATTCTTCTAATGTCTGGCCTGTAGGGTAAGGTGACAAGATGGAAGCCTTTTCTTACAAGAAACATCCAACTGTGATTTACCAAGTCGGCCTAAAGCATGTTGGAAAATACGTTATGATCTGATGAGACCAAGGTTAAAGTTTTTGGCTATAATTCCAAAAGGTATGTTTGGCAAAAAGCCACCATTGCACATCACCAAAATAACACCATCCCCACTTTGAAGCATGGCGGAGGCAATATTGGAACAAGGGCTTTAGTCAAGGTGAAGAGAATTATGAACAATTCCAAATATCAGTCAATTTTGTAACAAAACCTTCAGGGCTCTGCTATAAAGCTGAAGATGAAGAGGAATTTCACCTTTCAGCATAACAATAAGCCTAACCATACCTCCAAATAAAAAAAAGAATGATTTTGCTAGAAGAAGATCAACGTTTTGGAATGATCCAGTCAGAGCCCAGTCCTTAATTCAATTGAAAATCTGCGAGTGACCTGAAGAGTCCTGAAGAGGGCGATGTACAAAGGAGATGTCCTCACATTCTGACAGATTTGGAGCTACTGCAGGTAAGAGTGGACAAATATTGCCAATTCTAGATGTGTCATGCTGATAGACTCCTGCCCAAAAAGACTCAATGCTGTCATAAATTGAAATAGTACTTCACCAAAGTATTAGTTTAAGAGCGTGCATATTTATGCATCCACATTATTTTAGTTCTTTACTTTTCCTTTTCCAGCCAAAAAGATTTCAGTTTGCTTCTCAATAGCATTTTAACAGGTGTGTGTGAACTTTTTATAACCACTTCATAAAAATGCCTTAGCAAGTCACACGGTCATCCAACCACATGGTGGCAGATATAATATATATATATGTATATGTATATATATATATATATATATATATATATATATATATAGTACAGACCAAAAGTTTGGACACACCTTCTCATTTAAAGATTTTTCTGTTTTTTCATGACTATGAAAATTGTACATTCACACTGAAGGCATCAAAACTATGAATTAACACATGTGGAATTATATACTTAACAAAAAAGTGTGAAACAGCTGAAAATATGTCTTATATTCTAGGTTCTTCAAAGTAGCCACCTTTTGCTTTGATGACTGCTTTGCACACTCTTGGCATTCTCTTGATGAGCTTCAAGAGGTAGTCACCGGAAATGGTCTTCCAACAATCTTGAAGGAGTTCCCAGAGATGCTTAGCACTAGTTGGCCCTTTTGCCTTCACTCTGCGGTCCAGCTCACCCCAAACCATCTCGATTGGGTTCAGGTCTGGTGACTGTGGAGGCCAGGTCATCTGGCGTAGCACCCCATCACTCTCCTTCTTGGTCAAATAGCCCTTACACAGCCTGGAGGTGTGTTTGGGGTCATTGTCCTGTTGAAAAATAAATGATGGTCCAACTAAACGCAAACCGGATGGAATAGCATGCCGCTGCAAGATGCTGTGGTAGGCATGCTGGTTCAGTATGCCTTTAATTTTGAATAAATCCCCAACAGTGTCACCAGCAAGCTCCCCCAAACCATCACACCTCCTCCTCCATGCTTCACAGTGGGAACCAGGCATGTAGAGTCCATCCGTTCACCTTTTCTGCGTCGCACAAAGACACGGTGGTTGGAGCCAAAGAACTCAAATTTGGACTCATCAGACCAAAGCACATATTTCCACTGGTCTAATGTCCATTCCTTGTGTTCTTTAGCCCAAACAAGTCTCTTCTGCTTGTTGTCTGTCCTTAGCAGTGGTTTACTAGCAGCTATTTTACCATGAAGGCCTGCTGCACAAAGTCTCCTCTTAACAGTTGTTGTAGAGATGTGTCTGCTGCTAGAACTCTGTGTGGCATTGACCTGGTCTCTAATCTGAGCTGCTGTTAACCTGCAATTTCTGAGGCTGGTGACTCGGATAAACTTATCCTCAGAAGCAGAGGTGACTCTTGGTCTTCCTTTCCTGGGGCGGTCCTCATGTGAGCCAGTTTCTTTGTAGCGTTTGATGGTTTTTGCAACTGCACTTGCGGACACTTTCAAAGTTTTCCCAATTTTTCAGACTGACTGACCTTCATTTCTTAAAGTAATGGTGGCCACTCGTTTTTCTTTACTTAGCTGCTTTTTTCTTGCCATAATACAAATTCTAAGAGTCTATTCAGTAGGACTATCAGCTGTGTATCCACCAGACTTCTGCACAACACAACTGATGGTCCCAACCCCATTTATAAGGCAAGAAATCCCACTTATTAAACCTGACAGGGCACACCAGTGAAGTGAAAACCATTTCCGGTGACTACCTCTTGAAGCTCATCAAGAGAATGCCAAGAGTGTGCAAAGCAGTCATCAAAGTAAAAGGTGGCTACTGTGAAGAACCTAGAATATAAGACATATTTTCAGTTGTTTCACACTTTTTTGTTAAGTATATAATTCCACATGTGTTAATTCATAGTTTTGATGCCTTCAGTGTAAATGTACAATTTTCATAGTCATGAAAATACAGAAAAATCTTTAAATGAGAAGGTGTGTCCAAACTTTTGGTCTGTACTGTATATACACACTAAATATTTTTAAATATATCTATATACAGTATTTGCTTCACTCTATGCACTCTATGGATTTGCTCCTATGACAATGCTGCATAACAAATAATTTCCATAGTGACACTATATCAAGTAGCCCCATTGTCGAACAGTGCCATGGCATCACAGTATACAAAAACATTATTGTGGCCTAGATGGCTTTTTGCAAATATATATGTATTTGAAGAACATGGTTTAACCAAATCTTTTAATTTTTGCCAAAAGCCTGATCTATGAAGATCCATCTTTATATGGAAAGTAATATTTTGATTTTTAGAACTTGCTGAGTTTGTATCTCGATGAAAACTGATAATCTAAATGTAGTTTTATAGCTCACCCATTACTACATGACACTTCTTACTAGACCAATGTTGTAAAATGAAAAGGTGGCAAGGTAATTGGTAGGTTTCATTTTATATGATAGTGATAGCTTTGCAGCAATAGTTTTATAACACTTATCTCACAGTCTTAAAAAGTTTCATACTTTTCTGGCAGATGGTCTATTATTCTACTGATATATTTATGTTATTTCTTACTAGTGGAATATAAAGAATAAAAATGGTAAACCAACTCTATTAAGGCTTTAATATCAGGGACATATATATGTATCTCTCACCCTTGGTCCTCTCCTAAATATCTTCATACTTCTCCTACCACAATTTTAGACCCAGATTCATCAATTGCGATTTATTGAAGTCACTTTTTTTGTCTTGTGGTATTTGTTGATATCTTTTGAGCCAAATTCTTCAAAATGCATGTCATGAATTTGACTCAAAATTAAAAAATCTCTGTGAATTTTGTCTTTAACCCCTTTCCAACACGTGCCGTACATGTATGGCACATGTCGGGTCTTTCTCTCTGGTGCGGGCTCCGGCAATGAGCCCGCACCTTTCCGGGGACATGACTGCAGATGTGATCCGCTGTCATGTGCCCCTAACAGCTGCAGGTGGAAGTGTAACAAGTCCCGCCCATCAGCGCCCGTGTCACATGACCGTGGCTCGCTGATGGGTTGGCATGACAAGTCGAGGTCTACAGGAGATCCCTTTGGTTGTCATTGCCTGGTGGCTATGAGCGCCGCCCAGCGGTCATTGCTCATAGCAAGTGAGCATTTTTGCTACACACAGGCGATCTGATGATCGCAGCTTCTAGTCTCCCATGGAGACTATTAAAGCTAGTGTAAAGTAAAAAAAAAATGTTTTTAAAAAAATAAAAAAAATATAAAAGTTAAAATTCCCCCCTTTTGCCCCATTCAAAATAAAACAATAAAAAAAAACACATATACACATATTTGGTATTGCCGCGTACAAAATCGCCTGATCTATCAATATATAAAAAGAATTAATGCAATCGGTAAACGGCGTAACAAGAAAAAAAATCAAAACGCCAGAGTTACATTTGGTCACTGCAACATTGCAATAAAATGCAATAACGAGTGATCAAACCCCAAAATGGTATCAATAAAAACGGTAGCTCTGTGTGCAAAAAATAAGCCCACACCCGGTCCCAAGTCCTGAAAAATGGAGACGCATTTTTTTCGCAATTTCACCGCACATGGAATTTTTTTCCTGTTTTCCAGCACACGATATGGTAAAATCAATGGTGTCATTGAAAAGTACAATTGGCCCGCAAAAAATAAGCCTTCACATGGCCATATTGACTAAAAAATAAAAAAGTTATCTCTCTGGAAAGAAGTGGCGCAAAAAACGAAAAAGCAAAAACGGAAAATGGCCAGGGGGTGAAGAAGTTAGTTTTTAGGACTTTTTCCAGCAAAATGTTGCAAATCCTTTAAAAAATAACTTGTTTGTCTAAAAATGTGATAAAATTGAAAATTCCACCCGACATCTTACTCCAGGCAAGGATTGGAGTGAGATGTCCCCAAAAAATGCGACCAGGCAAAAATAAAAAAAGAGTTAAAAAAAAGAAAGACAACTTAAAACAAATTGGTCAGGAGTTATGGAGAATGAGGTGCAAATATTAAAGCCATTAACAAGGAGTAAATTACTCTAGAAAACTGGAGCAACAGCAATGATGAATCAGGACCTAAGCGTCTTCTTCTGTTCAAACAGTACGTCTCTGTTGGTGCACCTCAAGCCTTTGTCCTGGGACCCTTACTTTTTTCATTCTACTGTATACCTTTGGCCAGGGATAGCTTAAGAAATACCATGGGTTCAAGTAGCTCCTTTACAAAGAAGACATGCAAATGTACCTATTTGGCACATCCCCAAAAATAAGACAGAGTCTTATATTATTACATCTCCTCGTCTCACGGAGGTATGTGTGCTTACGATATAATTCCTCTGTCACTTGATACATTGGTCTCGGGAGTACTGTTTATTCAGAATACAGCTTGTTGCGACACTTGACCTTGACGACCTGCAGTCTGAATTACGTGATAGAGCCATTTTATCACATTGTTGGAGAACCCCTTTAAAGTGCAGTCATCTTCCGCTTATGTGTTTTTTAAGGTCACTGCCTAGGGGTCCTCAACTTGTGGATTGGGAGCCACATGTGCCTTGCAGAACCATGATGTGTATCTCAAGGCTGTTTGCCAACTTTCTGAATTAGCACAAGGTCTAGCATACAGCGATGAAGAGAAGGTCCTCTAGATCAGGGTTCCCCAACTCCAGTCCTCAAGGCCCACCAACAGGTCATGTTTTCAGGATTTCCTAAGTATTGCACGGGTGATAATTCCATCACCTGCACAAGCAATAATTCCATCACCTGTGCAATACTAAGTAAAACATGATCTGATGGTGGGCTTTCGGGACTGGAGTTGGTTGAACACTGCTCTAGATGGTGACTTTTGTGGGTTAACCTGCTCAGAAGAGCACTTCTGGATGCAAGGTGGATAAATACAGTAAGCTGGAGATAGGATGATACTATTATGTTAGAGGGGTGTTGAAGCCAGATAGTTTGGTGGGAGTGCTTTATTCGAGAATTCTGAATAGGATTAAAGTGAGAACCCTTGGATGTAAGTATACTACCTGTAAGCGAGGGTGGTGACGCGCCCAGGGGATGGGGATTACTCAGCGCCCGGGCCTTGATGCCTGGCCTTGGGGGATGTCGTGGTAGTCGGCTCCCGGGCCCGTACCCTGGGGTCTCTTTTAAAAGAAAGGAAATAATGAAAGTTTGTGACGCCACCTGTGGTGTCTGGTGAGGACCACCAGCGCTGCAGCAGTCATCTGAGGCCGGTGTTCTTGCAGCTAAGATGGTGTAGCTCCCCACAGGTGGAGCTGGGCCTCAGGGCAGCGTAGGTGTAGAGAATGCAGGACAGATGGGACCCAGCCGGGTCAGAGTAAGAACAGGGACACACACACATAGTCACTTCAGTACCTTTTACTGGTGGTATTCAAGGCACAATCCGGGGCGCTGTAGGGTGAAGGGTGCATATCAGGACTCTCCCCAGTGAGCGGGTGTAGGGCCTCCTGTTTCTTGCCTTTGTTTAGTAAGTCTCTGACCTGCTTGGAGCTAGGCCTAACTTGGTTTCTGTCCTGCACCGGCTGATCTTTTGGTAGGGCCTTTGGTTGGAGATCACTCTCCCTGCTTGCGGGGCCTCCGTGACTCCTGGCTCTGGTACGTATCAGCTCTTGGGTGATCCTGGGACCTGAAGTCTTCCAGGGGTTCCGGTTGTCTCTACAGGGGATATAGGGCCCCGTAGACGCGGACCCGGTGTCCGGTATATGTTTTCTGGGGTGAGCTTGTAAAGCTCCTCTGCCCCCTATTCTCCTCACTCCACTAGCCTTCGGCCTACTCAGGGCCCTCACTAGGCTACACACTAGCAGCAGGCTTGCTGCGCTTCACTGCTCTTATGGCGTCGGCACACCTTATGCTCACTACCTGAGCTTCACTGCAGTCTAATCACTCTTAACTGAGCTGACTCCTGCAGGAACTGAACTGAGAACTGTCTCTACTGCACTCCACTAAGGAGCAGACTTTGTTCTGGCTGCCTAACTCCACCCTCCGTATATATACGTCCCTATCCGGGCTCCCTCTGGTGGTCTGAGGTGGTAGGGTGGAGGTGTGTGTATGCTGTGAGGGCCTCTTGTGGAGGAATCCGTCCATGCACCCCTCTAGGATCTGTGGCACCAATGCGCAGCAGGGCGCCACAGTGGCACAAGGTGCTATCTGTGGGGAAGCTTTGACTGTCATTTTACCAGTAATTAGGGCTCTTGTTGACACTGTTGTTTGGACTCACTGGATGTGGCTCGCCACGATCTCTCAGAACTGAATGTGGCTCTCAAGGTAAGGAAGGTTGGGGAACACTGCCCTAGATGGACTGGCACCCATGGGTTGTGACAACCAGAAATCTTAATATTAAGCAGTATTTGTAGCCATTGTGTGGCATCAGATTAGCCCATAAATGGAGCCATTATTTGGTCTACCTGACAGTCCAATCTGTGCTGAAACACCCTATTTATAAAAAGAATGGTAATTCCCAGTTGTCAATCTCTTTATACATTTCCATCGGGAAAAATATAGAAATGCAGAGTTGGGGCCAGTTTTAACTTGCTTTAAGTCTGCCCTGGGTGAAACCCAATCATCACAATGAAAATTAAGATAGATTTGTTTAAGTTAAAGGAAAACAATAGGTAAAACCTCTATACTTGCATTGAACACTAGGAGCTCAGTTTAGTTACTAACCATACTGCTAACGGCTTCATTTAAGGCCCATTATAAAAGCTGGCTCATTTATACTTTGGTATAAATAATTGTATACAAGGGAGACAGATGTTGTTCTATATTTGCAGTCTCCTGTCAACCCACAACAGGCGGAACAGCACGACAGAGATTCAAAGCAAATTCCAAACTTGACATGGAACTATATTTGGTAATCTAGAAACCCTTGTTGGCTTCATACTAACTATGAATATCTCCTTGCAGTGTTTGACTATATATTTGTGATAGTACTTTTTTCCAGATTGATTATCATGTTTTATTTAAAGGGCATGCACACGATTAAAAATACATTGCTTTTTTCTTCCAGAATCTGCACCACTTTTGCCCATAGGTTGCGTTTGGTATTGCATCTCAGCTCCATAGAAAAGAATGGAACTAAGCTGCAATACCGCAAATGACCTGTGGACAGATATGGCACTGTTTGTAGAAGAAGGCATACATATTTATATCTTTAAAGTTGCTATATCAAAATAGGTGAAAATAAGCACTACTGCTGTTCACAGACTCAGGCACAACCCATGTGTGGTGTTTTATCTGGAACAGAAAGGCCCTTTTCTTCTAATCTTAGTTAACTGCTTTAAGCACATGAAGTGGACTTGATAATAAGGCTGCGAGTGAATGGAGATGGTTCAGTTATCAGCTAGTGCATTCATTCTCGGCACTATTACCCATCTAGTGCCACCCCCATGGGTGATCGACGTCTGTTAAACACCACTATGTCACTGAAAAAGCAGCACTTAAAGTGAATCTATCACCAGGTTTTTGCTAATTAATCTGAGACCATGATTTCAGCGATGTGTCACTTACTGGGCTGCTTGCTAGTTTTTAAAAAACCACTGTTTTATCAGCAGATTTTCTTTCACTATAGGACTAGTAGACCTGATGTCACGTAATCCTCCAGATTCCTGAGCTCTGTATAACCCCGCCCTACGACTGATTGGCAGCTTTCTGCCTATGCAGAGTGTACACATAAAGCTGCCAATCAGTGGTGTGGGCGGGGTTATACAGAGCTCAGCATGCAGGGAACTGGTAGATCAGCAGATTTATCATGCTGCTCTCAGACCGGGTAGCAAAAACTTGGTGACACATTGCTTTTAACCGATGTCAATAAAGTCAATGAGGGTGGTGCTAAGCATGAAAAAATGTCGATGCCCAGCCACAGCTGGAACGAGTCTAGAACTGTTATTAAAACACACACTTAAAAGGACCGATATGGTCTTTTCTGAAAAACAAGCAAACTTTTTTATTAATAATCGTGAACAACCGCTTTAAAGGTGGCCATTAAATGGGTGGTTTGGTTTAATATTTTTACGTATTACAGTCCCATGCATCAGGTCATTTGTTTCTAAAGAAATAGTTTCTTCTAGACAATCCATATTGCAGATTGAAAGCTTGGGGCCTCTCACCACCGAACACCCCGTCCTCCCAGCCCAGGCCCATTCCTGCCACCGCCAGCTTCCTGCAGCAGTCATGCTGCCTCCTGGGACCCCGTTCCACCACAGCTGCCTCCCCTGGTAAGCTATATTTGAATTATAAGACACCCCCCCAACAATTTGGGGGAAAAAAAGTGCGTATTTTATAATCCAAAAATTATGGTATATAGGAAGTCTTTGTTAAAAATTACATTTAAGTAGACGATCCTATGAAAGCATTCTTCTTACTAACTCTCTAGTTTGTAAAACCTATTTTATGAAACATTTTTAGGTCATTCTTAATTAATATAAGGAGTCCTGTGTTCAGAATCCTCATCTCTTGGTCAGAGTATAAGTGGTTACAAAGCGCGTCTCTATCTGGAGGACCCATCCTGTGTGACACAGACAGCCCAATGATGTGAATGGACGCGTGTGTGTGTGAGTGAACCTAGAATGTATGGACTCTTGGTGGTATATATGTGTGGAGACATATATGTGTATGTGACGCGCCCCCTGGGCCGTGGGGTACCCGGTGCCGGGCCGGTAGATGCTGGGGGTTGTAGTCACTGTGGCGGTGACCCGGTTCATGACCCAGGGCAGTCAATCCAAGGGGTTATTTGTATATATTGGATTTATAATGTCCGACTACGCCACCTATGGAGTGAGGCTAAAGGGGGCCGACACTGCGGAACAGTCCTCTGAAGCTGGTGGTATTGCAGCAAGGGTATTATTACTCCCCACAGGAAGAGTGTAGCTTCAGGGCAGTGTGGGTGGATGATGGTGGTTGTAGTGCAGGGAGTCAGTAATGAACACAGAGTCCGTGTGATGCAGTCCCAAGATCTTTACTCACAGTTGTTGCAGTTCTTGTTACAGGGACCCATGTAACGGCCCTCGTCCTTCTGTGCTCACTCAGTGAGGGGTTCAGCCAACCCCCAGGTAACTCCGGAGTACTTAGCAGGACCCCCTTCTGTGTGTCCTTTCTCCGGCCTTCTCCCTGCACCTCACACTCAGTGACACTTCTATCCGGTATCCTCGGGCCTTGGCAGGCGACATGTGTTCCATCCCCTGGGTACTATGTGGCTACCTTCTTAGTGAGACTGGTGTCGACTTTTGGCTTACGGTACATAAAGTGCTGCAGCCTCCGGTTTCTAGTTGAGCCTTGCTGTTTCTCCGCTAGTTGAGGGACCGATTCCCCTTATCTGGCCTGACCCCTCTACCTCCTGGTAGCAGCGGGCGTACGGGTGGCCTTCTGCACGGCCCGTACCCCTAGGGTCCCTTCTCCTCTGTTCCTGGAGCCTTACTGCTCCCACTCCTCTCTTCTCTCCATCAGTCCTGGGCCTCACAGGCTAGGCCCGCCTCTGGAGCAGAGCTCATACAGAGCCTCTGCTCCTTCACTTCTCCTCCTCTGACTGAACTGAACCCTGATCTAAGATGGTGTCTCTATTTTATACCTCCTTCTGAAGTGCTCCCTTGATCTACGTCCTCCACCCCATCCACTACATGGTTCCCCCTCACTAGGTGGTTCCCCCCACTCCAGCCAGGGATCAGGGACTGTGCTCTCCCATAGGAGCAATCTCGCCCTGTCCCCCGGAAATGTGGTGTAGTGAATGCAGGTGTTAGGGTCCCGAGCCATACTCCTTCCTTACCTGAGAGTGAGATACCACACCTCTGGGTGAGATGCAGTACCTCTGTGGCGACTGAACCCTCAGGGGCGCCACACATGTATGTGCTCTGTATGCATGTGTGTATGTGCTTGGTGTATGTATGCGTGTGTGCTATGTGTGTGTAACATACTGTGTGTGTATGTAGCATCCACATTTATAAATCCCAGCAGTGCAGATGCAAGCTCACATGTCGGCAATCGCCCAACGAAGGAGCAAAATGCTTCTCATTCATCAGATAATTGTATTGTTTATGACGAAACAAAAGTCATTGTTCTCAGCAGTAGAGATGAGCGTTGTTCTACTCGAACTGTTCGCCAATCTCAAATTCGAGCTGTTTTGGGCGGTGTTCGAGCCGTTCGGCGAACACGAACAATTTGAGAAAAATTCGGCTGTTCGAGGTTATGTTCGATAACTGTTCGTGCACCAAAATCATAACTGGATTTTTTCTCAGTAATGATGAAAATTAATGTTAATACGCAGTTTGAGTGTACAGCGGGGTGGGGGGAGGGGCAGGGGATGGATCTCTGCAGGAACAATGAAGATCTCCATTTTTTTTTCTCTTTCCCGCATTTACAGTGGGGAGGTGCAATCTGTCAGCCTATCAGCAGCGCACACACGGAGCGAAGTGCTTTTTTTCACACAAGCAAGGGCATGTGTCATTGGCAGTGTATGTCACATGTCCTTGCCCTATAAGACCAAGCCATTTTCCCCATCGCCACCATTTTCTCACTGCTGCAGCTGCGTGTTAGACGGCACCGCTGTTGCTGTGTGCGCTATACCTTGTTAATTTCAAGCCAATTTTCGCACAAATATACAGATAGCTTGGGAGTAGGGAATAGTTGTGATTGCAGTCCTTTTAAGGACTAGGTTACAGCATTTCCTACGACTTTTATCAGGCAGGTCTGTGCTCTTAAATAGATAGGTTGTGGGAGTAAAGACTAATTGTAATTGGAGTTCTTTTCAGGACTAGGTTACATCAGTTCCTATCAGTTTTTGCCAGGCAGGTCTGTGCCAGTGCTGTGCAAGTTTTTTTCACAGCATTTGGCTGAATCTAGCAAAGCTAATCCTTTTTGGCCTATTGCAGAGTGTGTTAGTCAGTGGAGTAGCCTATCTGTGTTGCAAGATATACCACCTGTGTATAGAATACCAATTTTTTTACTGCACCTAGTGAAGTAAAATCTTTTGGGCATAGCATCATTCTATTAGTCCATCTATACTGACCTCCATCAGGTTGCAAACTGAATCTAATTTTTTTCTGCATCTAGCTCTGAAAAAATATTGGGCTTCTAGCTGTGTGTGGGTCTTGTTCTATTAATCCATCTATACTGACCTCCATCAGGTTGCAAACTGAATATAATTTTTTTCTGCATCTAGCTCTGAAAAAATATTTGGCCTTCTAGCAGTGTGTGGGACTTGTTCTATTAGTCCACCTATACTGACCTCCATCAGGTTGCAAACTGAATATATTTTTTTCTGCATCTACCTCTGAAAAAATATTGGGCTTCTAGCTGTGTGTGGGACTTGTTGTATTAGTCCATCTATACTGACCTCCATCAGGTTGCAAACTGAATATATTTTTTTCTGCATCTACCTCTGAAAAAATATTGGGCTTCTAGCTGTGTGTGGGTCTTGTTCTATTAATCCATCTATACTGACCTCCATCAGGTTGCAAACTGAATATAATTTTTTTCTGCATCTAGCTCTGAAAAAATATTGGGCTTCTAGCTGTGTGTGGGTCTTGTTCTATTAATCCATCTATACTGACCTCCATCAGGTTGCAAACTGAATATAATTTTTTTCTGCATCTAGCTCTGAAAAAATATTGGTCTTCTAGCTGTGTGTGGGTCTTGTTCTATTAATCCATCTATACTGACCTCCATCAGGTTGCAAACTGAATATAATTTTTTTCTGCATCTAGCTCTGAAAAAATATTGGGCTTCTAGCTGTGTGTGGGTCTTGTTCTATTAATCCATCTATACTGACCTCCATCAGGTTGCAAACTGAATATAATTTTTTCTGCATCTAGCTCTGAAAAAATATTGGGCTTCTAGCTGTGTGTGGGTCTTGTTCTATTAATCCATCTATACTGACCTCCATCAGGTTGCAAACTGAATATAATTTTTTTCTGCATCTAGCTCTGAAAAAATATTGGGCTTCTAGCTGTGTGTGGGTCTTGTTCTATTAATCCATCTATACTGACCTCCATCAGGTTGCAAACTGAATATAATTTTTTTCTGCATCTAGCTCTGAAAAAATATTGGGCTTCTAGCTGTGTGTGGGTCTTGTTCTATTAATCCATCTATACTGACATCCATCAGGTTGCAAACTGAATATAATTTTTTTCTGCATCTAGCTCTGAAAAAATATTGGGCTTCTAGCTAAGTGTGGGTCTTGTTCTATTAATCCATCTATACTGACCTCCATCAGGTTGCAAACTGAATATAATTTTTTTCTGCATCTAGCTCTGAAAAAATATTGGGCTTCTAGCTGTGTGTGGGTCTTGTTCTATTAATCCATCTATACTGACCTCCATCAGGTTGCAAACTGAATATAATTTTTTTCTGCATCTAGCTCTGAAAAAATATTGGGCTTCTAGCTGTGTGTGGGTCTTGTTCTATTAATCCATCTATACTGACCTCCATCAGGTTGCAAACTGAATATAATTTTTTTCTGCATCTAGCTCTGAAAAAATATTGGGCTTCTAGCTGTGTGTGGGTCTTGTTCTATTAATCCATCTATACTGACCTCCATCAGGTTGCAAACTGAATATAATTTTTTTCTGCATCTAGCTCTGAAAAAATATTTGGCCTTCTAGCAGTGTGTGGGACTTGTTCTATTAGTCCACCTATACTGACCTCCATCAGGTTGCAAACTGAATATATTTTTTTCTGCATCTACCTCTGAAAAAATATTGGGCTTCTAGCTGTGTGTGGGACTTGTTGTATTAGTCCATCTATACTGACCTCCATCAGGTTGCATACTGAATATAATTTTTTTCTGCATCTAGCTCTGAAAAAATATTGGGCTTCTAGCTGTGTGTGGGTCTTGTTCTATTAATCCATCTATACTGACCTCCATCAGGTTGCAAACTGAATATAATTTTTTTCTGCATCTAGCTCTGAAAAAATATTGGGCTTCTAGCTGTGTGTGGGTCTTGTTCTATTAATCCATCTATACTGACCTCCATCAGGTTGCAAACTGAATATATTTTTTTCTGCATCTACCTCTGAAAAAATATTGGGCTTCTAGCTGTGCGTGGGACTTGTTGTATTAGTCCATCTATACTGACCTCCATCAGGTTGCAAATTGAATATAATTTTTTTCTGCATCTAACCCAGCCAATAGTTTTGGCCTAATACCACAGTTTGGCCACTCAGCTCTGCTCGGTTACCATCCATTGTTTTTTTGTGCAAACAACTCCAGAGTTGTGAATTAGTTAACCACCAAAATGAGTGGAAAAAGGCCTGCTGCTGGTGGAAAGGGGAATAGGCGTGTTGGGAAGGGGAAAAAAGGTTGTGTCCGTGGGGTAGGTGTTAAAGCAACAGTAACATCTGCAGAAGAAAGACCATCTTCCAGCCAAACTAAAATGTCTACTTCTTTTAGCGGACAATGTGATAAGATCCCTTTCTTACGGCCACGCCAATCGCTACAAATTCCAGATGAGGCACAAAAACAGCAGGTGCTTCAACGGATATCAAGTGCTCCTTTAAGTGGGCTCTCCTCCACATCAACTTCAACATCACAAATACTCCAGTCCTCAAAGGTGTCACCCAAATCGCACTTGCTTCCTCACAGCTCCCAAATCTCCAGCTGCCCGTCTGAGTATGAGGTAGAACAGATGGTTGAGTCTGCAGAGCTGTTTACTCATACTATAGCCTGGGAATCAGAGGTCGACTCCAGCGCTTCTGTGAATCCAGACGAGGAAATGATCTGCACTGATGCCCAGAATCTTAATGAGTCGGATCCAGGACCAGACGCAGAAGGTTCTGACCATAATGTAGACCCTCATTCCCAAACTGTAACTCCTGTTGGTGGAGACAATGAGGAAGACGATGATAAGACTCAAATACCTGATTGGAGCGACAACTTTAGTTTTTTGTCAGGGCAGGAACAGGTTGGCTCTGAGGACGACGGGTGTGATAACACACAGGGTGATGATGATGAGGTTGGAGATCCCACTTACTGTCAACCCACAGTCAGCCAAGAGATGAGGTCAGCAGAGGAGGTGGAGGAAGATGCTAGTGACGACGAGGTCAGGTTGCGCCTTCCTGGACAGAGACGTAGTACTGGAAGCACGTCAACAACTGCATCCTCAAACACAACTCTGCCTCTCACCACAAGTCGTGGTGGCTCTTCAGGTCGCATGGGTGCTAAGCCTTGCATAGCCTTGCATAGCCTGGGCATTTTTTTCAGATCGATAAAGATGACCCAACTCGTGTTATCTGTAACATTTGTCAGCAAAAGCTAAGTAGAGGCCAAAAAATACATAGTTTGAGTACTTCATGCATGAACCGGCACATGGACATGAAGCATAAGTTGCAGTGGGAAGCTCAGTGTGCTACAATGCGGCCTTGCCGGCCGGGCCAACCACCGTCTGCCATATCTTGTGCATCCGCGGCCTCTTCATCCTCTGTGACTGGGGGGACAGCAGTCACACCTGTTTTGGGGCGCAGACCTGCCACCTCTTTACCCGCAACAGCCAGCGTGATTGGCAGGTCATCATTTTCTTTGGAGGTGGGAACACCAGCTGGTGTTGAGCACTGTCCGACATCGATAGCACCACCTTTGGATCAAGGCAACCTAACATGTCCGCCTGCATCTTCCTCACAGACCGGCAGTTTGCCGGGGACACCCTTATCAACCCCGTCTAAGCACAATAGCCAGCCCTCGGTCCCTCAGATGTGGACAAGCAAAAGACCATTTCCTCCTAGCCATGAGAAAGCTAAGAGGTTGAATTTCACCATCTGCAAGCTCTTGGCTACAGAAATGCTGCCTTTCCGCCTGGTGGACACAGAGGATTTTCGAGACCTTATGTCCGTCGCAGTGCCCCAGTACCAGATGCCCAGTCGGCACTACTTCTCAAAGAAAGGTGTGCCTGCGCTCCACCAGCATGTCGCACACAACATCACCGCTTCTTTGAGAAACTCTGTGTGTGACAGGGTGCATTTCACCACAGACACTTGGACGAGTAGGCATGGACAGGGGCGTTACATGTCGCTGACTGGGCACTGGGTAACTATGGTGACAGCAGGACAAAGGGCTGCTGTCCAAGTCTTGCCGTCCCCACGAGTTGTGCGTCAATCCTCTTTATGTCAAAGTTCCTCCACTGCTTCTGCCTCCTCAACCTCCTCTCGGTCTTCCACCTGCACCCAAAGCCTGTCTGGTCATGCCACAAGCTTTCTAACTGCGCAGAAGGGATCCTGCACACCTCCTTACTATGCTGGCAGTAGGGCTCAACGTCATCAGGCGGTTTTTACATTGAAATGTCTGGGAAATGTGAGTCACACAGCTGAGGAGTTGTGGTCAGCTCTGGAGAACCAATTTCATGAATGGTTGTCTCCACTGGACCTGAAACCAGGGAAGGCCGTGTGCGACAATGCTGCAAACCTGGGTGCGGCCCTTCGCCGGGGCAATGTCACACACGTGTCTTGTATGGCTCACGTGTTGAACCTGGTTGTCCAGCAATTTTTAGCCCACTATCCCAGACTAGATGGCCTTCTGCAGAGGGCACGGTCGCTGTGTGCTCACTTCCGCCGTTCGCATCCCGCAGCTCAGCGACTTACATCTCTACAGAAGTCGTTGGGCCTGCCACTTCACCGGCTAAAATGCGATGTGCCTACCCGGTGGAATTCAACTCTGCACATGTTGCAGCGACTGTGGCAGCACCGACAAGCCCTGGTGCAATACGTTCTGACGTATAGCCTGGGCCAACGAGATTCAGAGGTGGGGCAAATCACGCTGGAGGAGTGGTCTCAGATCAGGGACCTATGCACCCTTCTGCACAGTTTTGAAATGGCGACGAAGATGTTTAGTGCTGACGATGCCATTATCAGCATGACTATTCCGGTGATTTACATGCTGGAGCACATGTTAAACAGAATTCGGAGTCAGGTGGTGGCACAAGAGGAGGTGGAGGAAGTAGAGGAGGAGGAGTTGTATGCGGAAGGGCTAACATCTGCAAGGTCCAGACGGTCGGCAGCACCAAGGCGGCAGGCATGTGAGGGTGGGGGAGATGGTTTTACCAGGGCGCATGGTAGCAGCCAAACTAGTGAGGAAGGTGCAGGAGCCCAGGAAGAAGTGGAGGACGAACTGATGGAAGACTCATCAGATGAGGGAGACCTTGATCACATTTCTGTTGTGCGAGGTTGGGGGGAGAGGACAGAGGAAGGAAGCATGATTGTTACCTCGCCACCAACACAACAGGGACTTGGTGCTCCTGGATGCGCAACACACATGAGTGCCTTCTTGCTGCACTACCTGCAACATGACCCTCGAATTGTGAGAATTAGAAATAATCCTGACTACTGGGTTGCCACACTGTTAGATCCCCGGTAAAAAAGTAAATTTGCAGAAATTATTCCTGCCATAGAAAGGGATGCACGCATGCAGGAGTATCAGCAGAGACTGTTGCAGAATCTTACATGTGCTTTTCCACAAAATACCAGTGGTGCACGTAGTGAATCTCACAGTTCCAACTTGCCAACCGTGGGACCGTCAAGTGTTCAGCACTCAAACCGTAACAGAACCACAGTATCTGCTGGTAACATCAATTTTGCGGAATCATTTCACCACTTTTTTAGCCCATCCTTTGCAAGGCCACAGGAGACAAGAAGTCTGACACATAGTCAACGCCTAGAGACGATGGTACAGGAGTATCTCCAAGTAAACATTGAAGCCACGACTGTGTCACTGGACCCTTGCTCTTTTTGGGCTTCCAATCTGGATAAATGGCCGGAGCTAGCCACTTACGCCTTGGAGATCTTGTCATGCCCCGCAGCCAGCGTTCTGTCTGAACGTGTGTTCAGCGCTGCTGGTGGTGTGCTGACAGATAAGCGCACGCGGCTCTCCACTGATAATGTAGACAGACTCACGTTCATAAAGATGAACAAATCATGGATCCGAAACGACTTTTCTACCCATGTGTCATCCTGGGGAGAGTAAAAGCTTGATGATTGGTTAAAATCACCCTACCAACCGTTTTAAGCTTTCAAATTACTAATCATGTTTATCTGTATCTTGACTGGAAAATAATTTGGGCTTTGTAGCAGTGTGCAGCACTGATCCTATTAGGCCATCCATAATAAGCTCCACCAGATTTAAAATTAAAAATAATTTTTAGCTGCATCTAGCCCGGAAAATAATTTTGGGGCTCCGAGATGCGCAAGACACATAAGTGCCTTCTTGCTGCACTACCTGCAGCATGACCCTCATATTGTCAGAATTCGAAGTAATCATGACTACTGGGTTGCCACACTCTTAGATCCCCCAAACTTTTCGATCAACCTTTTCATTTTAATAAAGACCAAAAAAATGGTCATTTTTGAAATTATAAGCATTAGCAGGTTGTTAGAAACTGAAATCAAACAGTTTTCAACTCAAAACTTTATTCTAGGTGATGTTACATTTTCACATAGGACCCCTTGTTCGAAAGGAGCTTCTGAACTCTCTCGTCCATTGAATTTGTCAGGTTTTGGATGGTTTCTGCTTCAATTGTTTTGCATGAGGACAGAATACCCTCCCAGAGCTGTTGCTTAGATGTGAACTGCCTCCCGCCATCATAGACACTCCTTTTAATGATGCTCCAAAGGTTCTGAATGGGGTAGAGGTCAGGGGAGCATGGGGGTCACACCATAAGTTTGTCCCCTTTTATGCCCATATCAGCCAGAGATGCAGATGTTTTATGTGCAGCATGAGATGGTGCATTATCATGCAGAAAAATGATCTTGCTGTGAAATACACGGTTCTTCTTCTTGAACCATGGCAGGAAGTGCTGTTTGAGAAAATCCACATACATTATGGAGTTCATCTTTAGCGCCTTCAGGGATACTAAAGGGGCCGACAATCTCTCTCCCCATGATTCCAGCCCAAAACATTACTCCACCTCCTCCTTGTTGGCGCTGTAGCCGTGTTTGCGTGGGGTGTCCATCAACCAGCCATCCTCCACTCCATCCATCTGGACCATCGAGCGCTGCACGGCACTCATCCGTGAACAAAACTGTTTTGAAATCAGTCTTCATGTAATGTTTGGCCCACTGGAGCCGTTTCTGCTTGTGTGAAGTGGATAGAGGAGGTCGACAGGATGGCGTATGCACAGCTGCAAACCTCTGAAGGACCCTGCATCTTGTTGTTCGGGGGACGTTGGAGGCACAAGCAGCTTCAAAAACTTGTCTGCTGCTATGACAAGGCTTTTTGGCCGCTGCTCTTTCAACCTGACGTAATTGCCTGTAGGAAAGAGTCCTCAATTTGCCCTTATCAGCACGCACACGTGTGTACTGTGAATCAGCTACATACTTCTTGATTGCCAAGACACTTCATCCTGATCATCGCACAATGTTGATTGTAGTCATGCCTTGACCTAAACACTCCACAATTTGTTGCTTCTCAGCAGCCGACACATCCTTTTTCTTTCCCATTTTGGCAGAAAATGTAGGCTGCTTAATAATGTGAGAGAGCCTTCTTAAGTAGTCTTGCCTTTCATTGGACACACCTGCCAAACTAATTAGCACAGGTGTCTGCAATTGCTTATAGTGATATAAAGAGCCCTGACACACATCACCATCAATGAGTTTAACTAACAAACAAACAAATTCTTCCCTTATCACTCCTAAACACTTTTTGCATAATAATTTGGAACACAGTGTACATGTGCTTTTCCACAAAACACCAGCGGTTCACGTAGTGAATCTTACAGTTCTAACTTGCCAACCGTGGTCTGTATGGAGTTGTTCAATAAAGGGCCCAAAATTAAGATAACATAGATGGGAGAGGTCTCTATGAATAGGAATTCCTAAGTATTTGATACCCTGTGAGGGACAGGCAAAGGGAAAGTTGGACTGGATGGAATCCTATATGGATTTGGGGAGGGAGACATCGAGGGCCTCAGACTTCGCTGCATTGATTTTAAAATTTGACCATGTAACAAAGTGATCTATTTCAGCCATAACAGCAGGGATGGATATATGTGATTGAGTGATATATACTAGGACATCATCAGCAAATAGAGAGCACTTGTACTCGGTGCCTCCCACCTCAATCCACCTAATATTGGGGTTATGGCGAATTGATGAGAGCAGGTGCTCCGTCACTAGGATGTATAAGAAAGGGGACAGAGAACATCCCTGCCTTGTCCCATTGGTGATTGTGAAAGGTGATGAAAATGTTCTGACGCGCCCCCTGGGCCTTGGGACACCCGGAGCCGGACCCTTTTGGTGGATGCTGGTGGTTGTAGTCTCCGTGGCGGCAACCCGGTTCCGTGGCTCAGGGCGGTCAAACCAGTGGCGGAACTATTTATGTGGTTTTGATGTTTAAATGTCCGACTACGCCACCCGTGGATTGCGGTCAGAGTGAACCGCCGCTCCAGGGCAGACCGCTGAGGCTGGTGTTGTGGGTGCAGCAGAGCGTAGCATAACTCCCCACGGGAGGAGTATAGCCTCAGGGCAGTGTATGCGGAGGATGGGGGTGATGGTGCAGGGCAGCAGCAGTAACGACACGGAGTCAGTGATGCAGTCCAGGGCCTTTACTCACAGTTCTTATTATCCAGACCACGTCTGCAGGTAACGGCTGCCCACGTCGTACTGTGCTCACCAGGTGAGGGGCTCAGACAACTCCCAGATAACTTTGGAGCACTTCACAGGACCCCCTTTGTGTGTCCTTTGTCTGGCCTTTCTTACCAACACTTCTGTCCGGCTGCCTCGGGCCTCCTCTTGGTAAACTTGGCGCCAGTTTCCCTGACCCTATGTGGTGCCTTCCTAGCGGGTGTAGCGAGGGGCTGCGCCACATAAAATGTCAGAGCCTCCGGTTTCTAGCTGAGGGTCGTTTCCTGCCTCCACTAGTTCGGGGACCGGTCTCCCCCTTTGGCCTGACCCCTCCACGCAGGTGGATTCGGGCGTGCGGTGGCGACTCGCCCGTCCGCACCCCTGGGATCCCTTCATTCCTCGTTCCTGGAGCGTTCTCCGCTCCTCTTCCTTCCTTCTCCCTCTTCCAGGCCTGGGCCTCTGTTACTAGGCCCGCCTCCGGAGCAGAGCTCATGCAGAGCCCCTGCTCCCTGCCACTTCTGCTCAGACTTCTCTGCACTGAACTAAGATGGTGCCCACCTTTTATACTCCCTTCTCAATGCACCCAGGAACTGCTTCCTCCCTGCTCCTGCACTACAGGGTTCCCCTTCCTCAGTGTTCCCTCCCCCCACTCCAGCCAGGGACAGGGACTGTCGTGCCCATCTCAGGGGCATATTGGTCGCCCTGCCCCACGGCAATGTGGTGTAATGCATGCAGGTGTCGGGTCCTGATCCACACTCCATCCTTACCTAAGAGTGAGATATCACACCTCTGGGTGAGGTGCAATACGTCTGTAGCAACCGAGCCCTCAGGGTGCTACAGTTCCATTTATCTTCAGCCTAGGTGACGTATTGCGATACAGGGCCGTGATTTTGGCTATAAAAGGGTCCCCTAGACCCCTACCCCAAGCTTTTTAAGAGAATCATATATGGCGTGCCAGGAGACTCTATGGAATGCTTTCTCAGCATCCAACGAGAGTATCTAATTACAAATTTTTAACTGCATCTAGCCCAGGAAATACTTTGTGCCTAGTAGCAGTGTCTGCTAGTCAGCGGATTATCCCGGCTGTTAAGCAAGCTACACCACCTGTAGTTTAGACACTTAATTTTTTCAAAGGAAATGATTCGGGACCATGGGATACTTAGTGAAGAGCATCAGGAGGCACCCCAAGGCATAGGGGCTGGGACTGGCAGTAGGATGCCTTGCGGTGGACAGCCGAGCTCGATCCTTATAAAAGCTTTTTAACTGCAGCAGCTTTAGTGGACGCTACTGGAGCTGGAATTATGCGGCTGCTGGCATGAGACTTGCCCTCCAATAGATCCTTGTAAATGGATTTAAAGTGTATTCATTCAAATTAGAGAGACAATTTAAATTAAAAAGCTTAGAGCTGCCTCCACCACAGGGGGGCTCGCTCGACCCACCAGCGGACAGGCACCAGTATTGGGAGAGGGGGGCTGGCCGTCAGGGTTCACCGCGGCTCTGGCACAAACCCGGCGACACGGAGGTGGCACGGGCAGGAGCGGACTGGCCGTGTCGGCTTCTCACTTTTTGGATTTTAGAAGGGCATGACATGCCTATATCTGTGTCTCCCCCTCCTTTTACTCCTCCACCTCTTTTATTTTCGCATGACTATATGTACTTGTCACTTTTCCATGTGTTAGTTATGTCTTCTGAGCAGTTTGTCAGCTTTTGGACACCTTTGAAGGTGTTTTCTATGTGTTTCTATGTGTTTTTGTTTGCCTGCCATTGTTTTTAACGGTGTTCGAAGGTGTTCGACGAACAGTTCGACGAACAGTTCGGCGAACACACGGGTGTTCGACAAACCGAACCGAACTCGAACACTACGGGGGTGGCTCAACACTACTCAGCAGCACATCGCCCCGTGAAAACTGCAGATATGCTGCTGATAACATGATATGTATGGGGACAGATCTATTAGTGATCGTTCTGTCCCCATCATTCTTCCTCAGCCGGTGTACAGACGCCGGGAAACAAGCGCAGAACAACTTCAATATTGTTGATCACGGTCTGATCTCAGCGCATGAAAATGCTGCATAAATGTTTGAGTGTGATGGTGCAATATGTAAGCATTTAGGGCCCCACTTGAAACTTTTGTCCAGGGCCCCACTTTGTCTAACACCAGCTATGCACGGACGACTATTTATTTTAAAGCCAATATGTAATATTATTTTTTCCTATGGCAGCAGCCATCGACAACTTCACTTTTCAATATGAGTTGTTTTCCTTGGTTCTCAGGAGTCCAACGCGTGTTGATCATCTGATCGCCACAGGGGATATCATACCAAGGACTCGCTCAGACCAGTGTATAATCAGTCCATATCACCGCACGCGGAGAGCACATGGACTCATCATGGCCAGTGTGCCAGTGCACATGGCTTATTTTCCAATGGTCTTCATGGATACAAACCACAGCATGCACTACTATGGTCCATTTTACAGACCAGAAAAATGCATGGAACGAAAGGCAGCTCAATCACCTGTCCGTAATGCGGAGCAGCACATGGAGACAGTCACATTCTCAATTTGAAGTCACGATTGGCTTCGTCATCTGAACCCAGCCTCAGGAGTTCTTATTATCATTTATTATTACAGTGCCATCTATTTTATGGCGCATTACATGTGAAAAGGGGTATACATAACCAAAAGCAAGTATAATAATCTTGAACAAAAATGAGTCAGTGACTGATACAGAAGGAGAGAGGACCCTGCCTGTGAGGGCTCATAGTCTACAAGGGATGGGTGAGGATACAGTAGGTGAGGGTAGAGCTGGTCGTGCAGCGGTATGGAGGAGCGGCAGCAATACCGCGGCAGTTATTGCAGGTTGTAGACTTGTTGGAACAGGTGGGTCTTCAGGTTCCTTTTGAAGGTTTCCACGGTAGGCGAGAGTCTGATGTGTTGGGGTAGAGAGTTGAAGAGTAGGGGGGATGCACGGGAGAAATCTTGTATGCGATTGTGGGAAAAGGAAATAAGAGAGGAGTAGAGAAGGAGATTTTGCGAGGATTGGAGGTCGCGTGCGGGTAAATAATGGGAGACTAGGGCACAGATGTATGAAGGAGACAGGTTGTGGATGGCTTTGTAGGTCAAGGTTAGGGATTTCAACTAGAGTCTCTGGGTAATGGGGAGCCAGTGAAAGGATTGACAGAGGGGAGAGGCCGGGGAATAGTGTGGGGATAAGTGGATTAGTCGGGCAGCAAAGTTTAGGATAGATTGGAGTGGTGCGAGAATGTTAGAAGTTATAAGAGAATGTTAGAGAATGCCACAAAGCCGGAAGTTGCAGTAGTCGTGGCAGGAGATGATGAGGGCGTGCACTAGTGTTTTTGCAGATTCTTGTTTGAGGAATGTGCAGATCCGGGAGGTATTTTTGAGTTTGAGTGGAAGGAAGTGGAAAGTGCTTAGATATGTGGTTTGAAGGAGAGATTAGGAGTTGCCTATAAGTTACTGAAAATAAAGACACAAACTATGTATATAAAGTTTAAACCATAACCACCTGCTTAACGTGGAAATAAAATGTCCCGAAAATAAAGACAAGTACCTCTGGAGGGGGCAAGTGGGGTATAACAGGCCGGGGTTAGAAATGGTGAGGTAAAGTGGCACGTAGGCATTTTCAGCAGCGCAGCAGTGTTCTACATTACTGAGGAAATCTAACAATCAGTTAAAAATAAAGAATCTAGAAAAGCTCCAGCGGGGAATAGAAGATTAAAATGAATGTGTATGTGTGTGTAGGTGTGTGCTTAGAACTTCATTTTACTTTTCATTTTCAACACCCACTTACGCCTAAGAATAAAGGAGAGGAGGGGAAATTAGGTGGCTTTTTTAGATCTTATTAAGTAGCCCTGTCTAACTATTGTATGTAGAGGATTCCTCACAGGAATCTCTGCTTTCAATACTCCGTTCTAAGTATACGAGGCTCCGTGACTGTGCAGGCCCGCACCGTTGCCATGGTGATGCTTATTGATTGCTGCGCTTCGAAGAATGTAGTGGTGCTCCATCCTAGGCCGCAGGAGGAATAGGGCTGAGGCTGCTGTCAATGGGATGAAAATCTATAGGTCTTAGTCAGCGATGAGGTGACAGGGGACTCCCTACCTAGATGTATATTCTGTAATACTTCACCTTCTTCCTGTGCCAGCTGTGCCCAGTTCTGCCATTATTTGCATTTCTATACCGGATAAGTTCTCCTAATTCACAAATGCATCCTAGTAATGATGAAGGACATTATACCAAATAATATCGAAAAGTCACCTTAAGTCTTTTTGTACTGTAACGATGGTGTACAGATAGGAAAGTGGAGCAGACAATTAAATCAATGACATATTTTTTCAGTTCAAGAAGCATAAAGTAATATGCATTATGTCTTAGCTCTCATATCAGGGAGAAGGATGGCGTTCTTCATGCTATGATGACTATTGTATATTAAAACTTTAATAACATAAATGATAATATATAAGGTTCACGCCTTAATATTCAAATTGTAACACCATGAAGGAAAAGTCGTGGAATCAAGAAAATCACAGGATGTTTAGACATATTAATGATGAAAGGATGGAATCAGAAATTTTAAGGCATCTTAATTTATTCAGTGTCAAGTGTCACACTTGCTGGTGGAGCACGTGGTTCGTGGACCCACTTTGCAACGGGACCGGGTTTGCCTAGGAGAGGAGTAGCTAAGTTGCTACCTGGTGTTCACAGGAGCTCCTTTAGGTGGAGTCATGCTTGATCTGCAGGTAGCCACCAGGTACCACTCCCAGGTAGTCCCCGGTAGCTGATCCCAAGGGGTTGGGTTTGCTCGATGGGGTGACGTGACTCTCTGGCAAACGGGAGTCTCTGGCAAACAGGATTCGGAGACTGACGGACAGTCTGGATAACGTGGATCTGGGAGATAGGGTCACGTGCAGACACGTAGTTTATTGGGAAATGTTTCAGGTACCGCCGACGCGGTTTCAGGGTTCAGGTACAGCCGAAGTGGCTACAGGGTAACGTACAGACTACACAGGGCTAGAGGGAATATACTGAATAGGGGAATACTAGTAACAGACTAAGGACGGGGGATCCGGCAATATACAGTTGTACACACTCCCACTACAAACTAACTATAGGGGTTGCTCGAGGGGTTGCTCGAGGACCTCTCTATTGGGGACGGTGCCTTTTATTCAAGGTGCCTCCCAGCAATTAGCTGGGAGCCATCTTGCAGGTGTACTCAGGTACTAAATGCCTATGTATATTTTACTATGTGCGCACGCTGCCCCTTTAAGAATGGGTGAGTGAGAGCACGCACACTAGGCGTGCTGCCAGGTAGTGCGGTGTGCACAAGCAGGAGTCACGACAACAGACGGGATGGTGACTGCATGGGTGCGGTGGTGAGAATGTCAGCGTCCCTGCATGGGGGAAGGAGGAGAGCCATGCGGGGACACCAGAATAAACGTCACATCAAGTATGAGTGTCACGCTCAGAAATCCCCACACTTATATGCCTTGGTTGCTATCAATGACGTTAATAATGGTTGTCTGAGAAATGTTCTGCCACATAGAATGCACCTGGGAGCGCAAATCATCAAGATTCGCTGCTGGCAGCTCCCATTGCAATTGTTGACTAATGACTTCCCAGATGTGCTTGATGAGAGACAAGTCTGGACTCCGGAGATGCTGCAGGCCATTGTAGCAAGTATAGGTGACACATGCTGCTCACAGTAGTATGAGCAACATGCGGCCTGTCATTGTCATGTTGAAAAATGGCTCCTAGAACACTTTGAAGAAATTGCCTCACCACCGGTCTCCATCATCAAATCAATGTAATGCTGAGCTGTTAGCGTACCTGGAATGAGAACTAGAGGTGTCTGGCTACTGTGCATGATGGCTCTTCATGGTTTTGCTCAAATGGTCTTGTCATATTAGAAGAATGGTGCGTAGTGATTCTGTGCTGTAAGTGAAATTAGATGTCACATACCAACCTAAGATGTCAAACAGTGTCTACACAAACCATCAGAAGTTGTTTGCATGACATTGGGCTATGAGCCAGATGCCCTGCTACATGTGATCCATTAGCCTCACTCTAGTGCTTTCAAAGGCTATCATGGTGCAGAGCAAGCCAGCAATGGAGGCTGGAAGGGATGTCTATCCTTTTCATGCTTTTGTTTTGAACACAATTATTGCCTGAGATTGTTCTGCAGTTGACATGGGTAATGCAATGAAGAGGCCTTCACAAGGGAACATGAAAGTGTCCCAGGAACAATTTTTCAAAACGTCAATGCCAGGCTGCATGTTGCGCCAGCTACTGTGAGCAGACTACATGGCCTAAACGTGCTGCCATGGCCTGCAGTGTCTCCAGACATGTCTCTTATCGAGCACATCATTGGTCGGCAATAGCAAAGGGAGCTGCCAGCAGCAGATTGAGATATTTTCCATTTTATCATTACTTGCATATCAATAACATGTCTGTCAGTCCTGTGATTTCCATAATTCTATGACTTTGCCTTATTGGTGTTGTAATTTCAATGTTGAGGAGGGTAAAAACAGCAATAACCACATAGACCCCTTATATATAGTATGATGGCCACATAGCCCCCTTGTATACAGTACCATGACCACATAGCCCCTTATATACAGTATAGTATGATGGCCACATAGCCCCCTTGTATGCAGTACCATGACCACATAGGCCCCTTATATATAGTATGATGGCCACATAGCCCCCTTTTATAAAGTGTGATGGCCACATAGTCCCATTATATATGGTATGATGGCCACATATCCCCATTATATATAGTATGATGGCCACATAGCCCCTTTGTATGCAGTACCATGACCACATAACCCCCTTATATATAGTATGATGGCCACATAACCCCCTTATATATAGTATGATGGCCACAAACCCCCTTATATATAGTATTACGGGCACATAGTCCCCTTATATGCAATACCATGACCACATAGCCCCCTTATATATAGTATGATGGCCATATAACCCCCTTATATATAGTATGATGGCCACATAGCCCCCTTATATATAGTATGATGGTCACATAGCCCCCTTATATATAGTATGATGGCCACATAGCCCCCTTGTATGCAATACCATGACCACATAGCCCCCTTATAGATAGTATAATGGCCACATAGCCCCCTTATATATAGTATGATGGCCACATAGCCCCTTGTATGCAATACCATGACCTAATAGCCCCCTTATATATAGTATGATGGCCACATAGCCCCTTATATATAGTATGATGGCCACATAGCCCCCTTGTATGCAGGACCACGACCACATAGCCCCCTTATATATAGTACTAGATGGTGGCCCGATTCTAATGCATCGGGTACTCTAGAATATGTATGCGGCCGACAGGGCGCAATCAGCAGAGCGGTGTTTAAATTTGGCGCCAAAATTGCTGATTGGTCGAGGCCGGCAAAAGTGACCAATCACCAAAGCGGTGTTAAAATTTGGCGGCTATATCGCAGATTGGTCACGGCCGGCGGTCGCAACCAATCAGCAGAGCGTTATTTAAATTTGGCGCCAATAATGGTGATTGGTCACGGCTGGGACCAATCAGCAGAGCGGTGTTTAAATTTGGCGCCAATAATGCTGATTATTTGCGACTGGTAACCGCGACCAATCAGCATAGCGGTGTTTAAATTTGGCGCCAATATCGCTGATTGGTCGCAGCCGGCCACCGCGACAAATCAGTAGAGAGGGGTTTAAATTTGGCGCCAAAATCGCTGATTGCTCGAGGCCAGCAACTGCGACCAATCAGCAAAGCGGTGTTAAAATTTGGCGCCAATAATGCTGATTGGTCACGGCCAGCGAACGCGACTCATCAGCCAAGCGGGGTTTAAATTTGACGCCTATATCGCAGATTGGTCATGGCCGGCGGTCGCGACCAATCAGAAGAGCGGTGTTTAAATTTGGCGCCAAAATCGCTGATTGGTCGCGGCCGGCAACTGCGACCAATCAGCAAAGCGGTGTTGAAATTTGGCGAGTATATGACTGATTGGTCACGGCCGGCGGACGCGACTAATCAGCAGAGCGGGGTTTAAATTTTGCGCCAATAATGCTGATTGGTCGCGGCCAGCGAACGTGACCAATCAGCGGAGCGGGGTTTAAATTTTGCGGCAATAATGGTGATTGGTCACGGCCGCGACCATTCAGCAGAGCGGTGTTTAAATTTTGCGGCAATAATGCTGATTAGTCGCGGCTGGCAATTTGGCGCCAACAATGCTGATTAGTCGCGGCCGGCAACCGCGACCAATCAGCAGAGCGGGGTTTAAATTTGGCGCCAAAATTGCTGATTGGTCGCGGCCAGCGAACGCGACTCATCAGCCAAGCGGGGTTTAAATTTGGCGCCTATATCGCAGATTGGTCACGGCCGGCGGTCGCGACCAATCAGCAGAGCGGTGTTTAAATTTGGCGCCAAAATCGCTGATTGGTCGCGGCCGGCAACTGCGACCAATCAGCAAAGCGGTGTTGAAATTTGGCGAGTATATCACTGATTGGTCACGGCCGGCGGACGCGACTAATCAGCAGAGCGGGGTTTAAATTTTGCGCCAATAATGCTGATTGGTCGCGGCCAGCGAACGTGACCAATCAGCGGAGCGGGGTTTAAATTTTGCGGCAATAATGGTGATTGGTCACGGCCGCGACCATTCAGCAGAGCGGTGTTTAAATTTTGCGGCAATAATGCTGATTAGTCGCGGCTGGCAATTTGGCGCCAACAATGCTGATTAGTCGCGGCCGGCAACCGCGACCAATCAGCAGAGCAGGGTTTAAATTTGGCGCCAAAATCGCTGATTGGTGGCGGCCGGCGGTCGCGACCAATCAGCAGAGCGGGGTTTAAATTTGGCACCAATAATGCTGATTGGTCGCAATCGCCGGCCGCGACCAATCAGCAGAGCGGTGTATAAATTTGGCGCCAAAATTGCTGATTGGTCGCGGCTGGCAACCGCGACCAATCAGCAGAGCGGGGTTTAAATTTTGCGCCAGTACTGCTGATTGGTCATGGCCGGCAACCGCGACCAATCAGCAGAACGGGGTTTAAATTTGGCGCCAATGCTGCTGATTGGGCGCGGACGGCGACCACGACTAATCAGCAGAGCGGTATTTAAATTTGGCGCCAAAATCGCTGATTGGTCGTGGCCGGCAACTGCGACCAATCAGCAAAGCGGTGTTGAAATTTGGCGAGTATATCACTGATTGGTCACGGCCGGCGGACGCGACTAATCAGCAGAGCGGGGTTTAAATTTTGCGCCAATAATGCTGATTGGTCGCGGCCAGCGAACGTGACCAATCAGCGGAGCGGGGTTTAAATTTTGCGGCAATAATGGTGATTGGTCACGGCCGCGACCATTCAGCAGAGCGGTGTTTAAATTTTGCGGCAATAATGCTGATTAGTCGCGGCTGGCAATTTGGCGCCAACAATGCTGATTAGTCGCGGCCGGCAACCGCGACCAATCAGCAGAGCGGGGTTTAAATTTGGCGCCAAAATCGCTGATTGGTGGCGGCCGGCGGTCGCGACCAATCAGCAGAGCGGGGTTTAAATTTGGCACCAATAATGCTGATTGGTCGCAATCGCCGGCCGCGACCAATCAGCAGAGCGGTGTTTAAATTTGGCGCCAAAATTGCTGATTGGTCGCGGCTGGCAACCGCGACCAATCAGCAGAGCGGGGTTTAAATTTTGCGCCAGTACTGCTGATTGGTCATGGCCGGCAACCGCGACCAATCAGCAGAGCGGGGTTTAAATTTGGCGCCAATGCTGCTGATTGGGCGCGGACGGCGACCACGACTAATCAGCAGAGCGGTGTTTAAATTTGGCGCCAATACTTCTGATTGATGTCGGCCGGCAACCGCGACCAATCAGCAAAGCGGGGTTTAAATTTGGCACCAATACTGCTGATTGGTCGTGGACGGCAACTGCGACCAATTAGCAGAGCGGTGTTTAAATTTTGCGCCAATATTGCTGATTGGTCGCGGACGGCGACCGCGACTAATCAGCAGAGCGGTGTTTAAATTTGGCGCCAATACTGCTGATTGGTCGTGGTTGCCGGCCGCGACCAATCAGCAGAGCGGTGTTTAACTTTAGCGCCAAGATCACTGATTGGTCGCGTGCGGAGAGCGCGACCAATCAGCGAATCGTATTGGTGAGGACCGGGAAGCGGAATCGTATTAGTGAGGACCGGGGAGCGCCGCTGCCTGTGCGGCTACTTCTGCTGCGAGAAGCCGGGAGATGAGCGACTGCTCGCAGCAGAAGTATCCCGACCCGCAGCGCCGCTCCCCGGTCCTCCCTTCACACCCTAGCCGCTGATGTCCCCACAGTATCCGCATGGTGTTACTAAGGTCCGGACATTTGTGTTAAAAATCGCTGATTGGTCGCGGACGCTGCCCGCGACAAATCACCGATTGGGGCGCCAAATTTAAATATCGTCCGCGACCAATCACCGATCTTGGCTCCACATTTAAACACCGCTGTACTGATTGGTCGCGGACGCTATTTAAATTTGCCGCCCATCTCGCTGATTGGTCACGGCCGGCCACCACGACCAATCAGCAGAGCGGCGTTTAAATTTGCCGCCCATCTCGCTGATTGGTCACGGCCGGCCACCGCGACCAATCAGCACAGCAGCGTTTAAATTTGCCGCCCATCTTGCTGATTGGTCGCGGCCGGCCACCGCGACCAATCAGCAGAGCGGCGTTTAAATTTGTCGCCCATCTCGCTGATTGGTCGCGGTCGGCCGGCCACCGCGACCAATCAGCAGAGCGGCGTTTAAATTTCCCGGCCATCTCACTGATTGGTCGCGGTCGGCTGGCCACCGCAACCAATCAGCACAGCGGCGTTTAAATTTGCCGCCCATCTCGCTGATTGGTCGCGGCCGGCCACCGCGACCAATCAGCGTCGTATTAGTGTGGGCCCGGTAGCGGCGCTGCTTGTGCGGCTCCGTATTAGCGAGGACCGGGGAGCGGCGCTGCCTGTGCGGCTCCTTCTGCTGCGAGAAGTCGGGAGATGAGCGGCTACTCGCAGCAGAAGCATCCCGACCGGCGGCGCCGCTCCCCTGTCCTCTGTTCACACTTGCTGTCGGGAGATCAGCGGGCCAAGCCGCTGATCTTCCGACGTTAGCCGCATGGAGGTCAGCGGCGCCGGTCGGGGTAGTTGTGCTGCTAGCGCCGCTCATCTCCCCGCTGCATCGCCTCTGACCTCTGTCCACCAAATGAGCCGCTAACGGCCGCCATCTTTTTTCAGAAATCCCGCGGCGCTGATTGCCCGCTGCCGGACCAATGAGCAACGCGGGATTTCCTGGACAGACAGACAGACAGACAGAAAGACAGACAGACAGATAGACAGACAGACAGACAGACAGACGGGATAAGACAATTATATATATAGATGATGACCACATAGCTCCCTTGTATGCAATACCATGACCAAATAGCCCCCTTATATATAGTATGATGGCCACATAGCCCCCTTGTATATTGTATGATGGCCACATAGCCCCCTTGTAAGCAGTACCACGACCACATAGCCCCCTTATATATAGTATGATGGCCACATAGCCCCCTTATATATAGTATGATGGCCACATAGCCCCCTTGTATGCAGTACCACGACCACATAGCCCCCTTATATATAGTATGATGACCACATAGCCCCCTTGTATGCAGTACCATGACCACATAACCCCCTTATATATAGTATGATGGCCACATAGCCCCCTTGTATACAGTACCATGACCACATAGCCCCCTTATATATAGTATAATGGCCACATAGCCCCCTTATATATAGTATGATGGCCACATAGCCCCCTTATATATAGTATGATGGCCACATAGCCCCCTTGTATGCAGTACCATGACCACATAGCCCCCTTATATATAGTATGATGACCACATAGCCCCCTTGTATGCAGTACCATGACCACATAGACCCCTTATATATAATATGATGGTCACATAGCCCGATTGTATACAGTACCATGACCACATAGCCCCCTTATGTATAATATGATGGCCACATATGTATATTTTAAAACACTTACAGACCACTTAATCTCAACCACTTAATGATCGCTGTCTTCCCAAAATTCTAGAGCCACATCGGTCCTCTGCTGGTGCGCCTGACCTGAGATCAGACTCGCTGGCTCACACAGGGGTTTATGTGTTGACCAGAAGTCGCTTTCTCAATGTACAGTTAGTCTATGTGCCTCACTGTGAATCTCATTGACTTACACAGGAAAAGCAGCTGCTGCTGTGCACATTAGACACTGTATGAGGGGACTGGAGCAGCACTAGAAACTGGAAAAGCCTAAAAGCTAACAGGAAGATAGTGGGTGCCGGCTCAGAGTGGTCAACGATCGCTCCTGCCGGCGATTCGGCTGCTTCACATCAACAGAGCAGCTCTTCTTCTTCCGGGCTGCTCTGTTGAGTCAATGTCACTGCCACTGTCATGCTGATTGACAGCCGGCTCCCCAATATTAGGCAGCGGGTAGCTGGCTGTCACTGTCAATCAGCATGATGTCGGCAGTCACACCCTGTCAACTGAGCAGAACAGAGGAGAAGCCGATGCTCTGTCGACCTGATGTCAGTAGAAGTCGCTGAATCGCCGTCAGGAGTTGTACCAAGATCAGCACTGGGTACAACAGGCAGGTAGTTGCTATCCAATGTTACTTCTTAGGCATGTAGTAAAAAAAATAAATAGTCCTGGATATAGTCCTTTAATAAAGCTAGTTTTATTCATGCTTCAAAAACTCTCTGCTATTCCAAAGTACCTGAATGCATACTTGGTTCTGCCATTCCACAGCCAAGGTGCCATCCAGAATACTCAGCTCTGCTGTTACATTCCTCGGGTGCCATTCAGCATACACAACTCTGCCGTTCCATGCCCAGTCCTGCTGTTCTTTGTCCAAAGTTCTGTCCGCACACTAATATCTGCAATTCTTTGCCTCAAGGTGCCCTGCAGCCCATCATGCTGTGCTATTCCATTTTGCTTCAAGAGCCGTCGTTTAAATTCTGCTCGGCTTTTCTTCACTTCACCAGCGTCTCTGGTCTGTGCTGTTCATCCTGACCTATGGCTTAGTGAATCCACCTGACCAAATGAGAAATAAAAGCTGGAGTCACAAACTCAGCTCTGCTATATCAGTACTTATTATTATTTAGTCTTATATGCTATAGATTTTTTTACCATTCTATCCATTCATATCCACCTGGTGTGAAAGGTTAGAAAAGCAATAACAGCTTCCTGCTTTAGAAACGCAGATGAAGTATAATACAGAAGCTGGAATTTATTTATTCCTACACAAAGGAAAACGAGAGATGAAAAGCCCTGTCTTATTCACACAGAAAATGAATTTGACTAATGAAGCTGCAAAAAAAAAAAAAAATTCGAAACAAAAAAAAAAAAAAAGTAGTAGGGGGAGTAGAAGGAAAATGCAAAATGCAAATGCGAAACGCAACAGCGGGGCGAGCATGTCAAAGAGGGGTCTGGAGTCTATTAAGCACAATCACGGACACCTAAGTTTGTGCTTTGCATCTAGATGAAAATATTACTTCAATTCTCCTCTGCCCTTTGTATTTTTCCTTGTTTCCCTTGTGAGTTGTGACATTTACGTATTAAATCACTTGGGGTCTTATGACAAAACACCAAGCATTTCTTATATGTATGGCTATAATTACTGCAGTCCCTCCACCCACAGGTTCTGTGACGCTGGCTGCGCTGTGTCCACTCTGCTTTATCTGACGTTTGACATTCAGTTTGGATGTATCTATTGCTGTTTTGCATGTAGCAGCGTGTTTTCCGTGTTTACATATATACTACATGGATACAGTGTATATCATGGACACCCTGGGGAGGTTCACAGCATTCTAATGATGGCGCCTCCGCTGTAGTTACTTGCTGCACTTTACTGTATCTCTGCAGTTAATCCATCATTCAAATGAGGAAATGGCAGATTTACAGGGTGAGGGGAAAATAAGCCTCTGGCTTCGTTAGCTCATATATGTAAAATTATTGCTGTGCCAGAGTAAAGTGTACTATGGAAAATTGTAATTGGAGCTCAAATAATAAAGCTACTAAGTAGGAGTGCACAATCCCTATGTAAAAAACTGCCATAGGGTGCAGAAATAATACCAACATACGGTGATCAAAAAACAGCTCTACACATTTTTTATTAAGAATAAAAGGGGTTTCCAATAACTTGTTATTAAAGGGGTCTAAAACTACAAGTCTGCAGACACTCTATGTGACAGCAGACTTGTGAATCTTCACATCACACACACTGTGCACTGTGAGGATTCTCGGGTCCTAGCGCTGGCAGTGATCGGTCATGTAAAAATGATGCGATTTGCTACATCCGGCCACATTCCGACTAGACTTGCATTGATCAACGCCGGATACAGTCTAGTCGGCATGTGACCGCATATATGAAAATTTCATACTTGCAGTCACGTCCTCTCCTCTCCCGGTGCCGGCAGTGGAGAATCTTCAGAGCACACAATGCGCGTGATGTCTGGATTCACAAGTCTGCAGTCAAATAGAATGAATGCAGACTTGTAGTTTTGGACCAAATAACCCCTTTAACCTTTTCACTTTCTAAGGGGGCAGACAGACGGCCGTATTTCTTTTGCGAGAATCACATCGCAATCCTTGGACTCACCGTTGGCTCTCTTGACTTGACCATGACAGCTGCATAGAAATACATCCTGCTCAGGTCAGGGGAGGTGCTGGACCAGTCCGTGCACTGCGATGCGATCCTCGCACAAGAAATATGGCAGTCTGTCTGTGCCCTTAGACTCACCCTTAGAGTGAGTCCTCATTCAGGCATCCATTTTTTGCTCATTTGTGAAAAAAGCGGATCAGATTTTCATCCATTTTTGGTCCGTGTGTCTATTCTTACCATCAGTGGGGCATCGGTTTTTCTCGTGTGCAAAAAAAAAAAAAAATTCCCAGTTTTTCCTACCCATTACACAATAAAAAACGGACAGCACTCAGATAACACATAGATGATATCCACGTGCTGTCTGTTATTTTCACGGACCCATTGTCTTTAATGGGTGAGTTCAATCTGTGAATCGGATCAAAACCAATATGTCTTCATTTCTTTTTTAGACTCTTGCTCTGCAAAAAGGACCAACATGTAAATAATTAAAATCATATAGAGTATAATGGGTCCATGTTCTAAAAACACAGACATCTTCCTTATATTCCTAATTAATAAAAGGGCTAAATTAAAAAAAAAATGGGAAATCGCTCAACCGGCAATTCCCTAATGCACATTTATGATAGTATAAAATATGTATTTATTAAATACTATCAATAAATAAAATCAGCGATACATTTCAAGATCACCGTCTTTCAATAGGAAGCTTTATTGTTCACTTGGAGAGGATAAAAATATACTCATTGAAATAAACGTTGCATGCAACAAGCAGAGATCTTGAAAGTTGTAAGAAATTGATACAAAAATTAAATTGGAAAATTACATATTTTTTCATTATACAAAGAATAGCGCTTTTGCGCTCAACTCAAGAAGGCGGACACTGCCGGAGCGGAGGCTGGACAGGGCAAAAAGTGACTCATCAAATTAAGCGGTTGCACGCGAATCCCATTTTTCAGGGCTTCAGATGCAATATGAACATGTCCCTAGAGATGTGTCCCAAAACTTTTGTCTATATATATATCTATATAAATAAAAATGTTCAAAATCTTAAATCTCCAAAAGTTCTTCACTGATTGCTTTGAAATTTTGACACAACGTTGCATTCGAATACATGCATGTTTTTGTATACCTACTATGTTTTTATATACCAGCTGTTGGACGTAAAAGCAACAGCAAGAGGGGGGTGTTACGAGCTCAGTCCCAGGCTGACTCTCCCCGGTCGCCCGGCATTCTCCACCCCTTAGTGACATCTCATTTATAAACCTTTCTCCCTCTCCTTCATTTGCCCCAGCCGTTGCCTGTGCTCTGCTCCTTTCGTGTCCCCTGTTGGGATTGGGGGGGAAGGGGAATGATGAGACTGTCTGTTTGAGGCCGAAAGACGCTGCTGCTCATCACCACCACCACCTGAGAGGCGGCCGCCTCTGCTCTCCGGCACTGCTGCTGCGGCTTCTTTTCCGGCAGTTGAGTCTTATTTCCACTCTGGGCGCTGAGCTGGGCCCAAGCCTCGCAGCAGTGGGCCAATAGCGAGCGACTGCAACTCCCACTGCGCCACCGGTGGGAGCGGATCTGTGATCTGGCCGGTACCGGCTCGGGACATGTCAAGCTGATCATCCCTCCTCCTCTGCTGCCGCCTGCCTTCATCTCTGCGCCCCCTCCTGTCACATTCCCTCTGTACTAGGGAATTGCATAACTAGCAATCCCTGACATGACCGGCTCCATTGTGACACCTGACAGCAAGTACCAACCTCTTTAGTGACCTGTGCAGAATACAGGCCTGCAGGGGTCACAGAGTACAGGCTGCCACCATGACTGCCTGATGAGCACAACTATCAACAGTGCCAGGATTGTCCCATCTGATATATATATCTATGTAAGTAAAAATGAACGTTGCATTCGAATACACACATGTTTTTATATACCTACTATGTTTTTATATACCATTTTAGAAATGTGCGCTTTCTCTTTTCTTTCTTTTCCATTTAATAAGACTGAGCCACAGCAACGCGTGGCCGGGTACAACTATTATATATATATATATATATATATACATATATATATATATATATATATATATATATATATACATATACAGTATATGTACACGTAGATACACATACAGTAATATAAAATTTTTGTATATATTTCTAAAACCTTAATCATCCAGAATATTTGATAATCTGAAGCCCACCTGGTGCCGTAAAACTGGATTACAAGCATTTTACGATATATATGGACATTTCCCACCTATTATCTTTGCGGGACTGTCATTTTCACTAGTAGGGCAGACATGCAATCCCATTTACATGTATTAAACCATTATGTGGTATATCCCAGAAGCTGCATGTATTTCCAATTACATTACTAGCACACACCTTTATTGACCCACTGTCTAACTCAATCAATGCGCCCGTCTGTTTTTTTTGAAGCACTGAGTCCATTTAATGCATTTGATACAGTGATGGGAAAAGTCACAATTGACATATTTTGCAATGATTAGACTGAAACTCTTAATAATTACCATATGGAGATCTCGTTGCTACAGTATATTTATATATTTTTTATATTGTAATGGTTCTGAAAATGTAAATTCTGCATCGTTATTTTTCAGGGGATTTTTAAAATACATTCAACAATATTTACAGGGTTAATGTCTGTTTATTCAGAAGACTGTGATAGCTGATAGCTAATGGTCTATGGGCAGCTTTAGGCAGGTCAACCCTTAGCGGGCATTTAGATATTATGAAAGGAAACCCCAGTTGGGGCTCGCAATCTTAACTCCCTATCAGTATGTCTTTTGAATGTGGGAGGAAAACAGAGGAAACACCCACAAACAATGGTGAGAACATACAAACTCCTTGCAAATGTTGTCCTTGATGAGATTTTAACCCAGGACCCCGGCGTTTCAGTGCTACAGTGCTAACTAGGGATGAGCGGACCTGTGGAAGTTCGGGTTCTTGTACTCAACCCTAACTTTATTCCAAAGTTCAGTTTGTGTACCAGAACTGTACCCGAACTTCAACCAGAACCTGAACCCCATTGAAAACAATGGAGACCTAAAATTTGGGTCTGGGTAAGGAAAAAAAAATCTCTCTCTCTCTTTCTCTCTCTGCAACGGACTTCCCCTGGAACTTCGAACATTGCAACGGACTTCCTGGGAAAGTTTGTGTTTGCGTTTAGCACGGGACACTAACTGTCCGGTACGAATACCGAACATTTAAGTTCTGGTTTGCTCATCTCTAGTGCTAACCAATGGGCCACCATGCTGCCTTTAAATTTTTACTTTTTTTTTGGAGTGGTGGTGGGGTTGGTATTTGTTTAATTGGTCCAAGAGTAGAAAGTGTTATGAAATATAGTAAAAAATGTCATTCCTTACCTGATGATTCCCCATTGTAGTGCAGATGCTTAGTGGTCCTTGCTCATTCTTCAGCGATCACATGACATACATCATTCATATGACTACTGCAGACAATCAATGGCCTTAGAGGAGTTTTCTCATCTACAATCTCATGGAGTGTCATGAGGCGATGAACTTTTGAAGATTGATTGTTTGGATCTTGGCATGGGGGTGCTGCTTGTCCTAACTGTGAACTCTCTAATGATGCAAGCAGAGGCAACTTTGCCTCTGCAACACTGTTGGAGGGCAATACCACTAGATCTGGCCAGCTTCATAGCAGCAACTGCAAACCCTAAAGCAAAGAGCTTTGAAGCGTGTGCTTCTTGTCTAGAATATCAACCACTACTTAAGAACTGCAAAATTTTGTCATGTTTGAGAATAGAGAGTATTTTTAATATGAGCTAAATTGCAAAGTTGCTTGATTTTTGAAGCAGTTTATGTAACATCCCTGGCGGCGTGCTTGCATAGTGCACCACCTCCCACGATGCAAGACCGCAATCTTACCTGTCAGTCCAGCCTGCAAATCTTGCTCCAGTTCATGCTGTGTGCATGTCTCTTGACTGACTGTTTAGGGCGGCGGCCCAGTTACTTCCTGATTCTTATAGCTGCTGTGGGCGCACCCCTAATGCGTCTCCAGCCTATTGCTGTGAGTCACTGGTTATTTAAACCCCCTCCACCCAGATGGAGGTGCCTGAGCAACACCTTCATTCAGTTTGTCTTTGCAACTGTATTGCCAGGTCCTGTCCTGTTATCTCTGACTTCTAGTCTGTTTCCGCCACTCTGGGGCTGTATACCCAGGCTCGTTCTTGTATCTCATTGCAGTAGCAGTTCCTGTCTGAACTGTATCCTAGCCTGTTACCTGTTTGTCTCTATGTCCGTACCTTCCCTTTTCCAGCAGTATCTGAACCTGCACCTAACTCCAACTCGTTGTCTCTGTGCTTCTGTTTGTGAGTTTTGTGTCCACTCGCTACTTCATAGGAAGTACCTTGTGTGTATCTGGTTCTGCTTGTCCCTTTTCCCTTCCTCCGTATCTTCCTGTATTTTCCAGTCTGTTCCATGTGAACAGAGCCCTGTCCTCTCTGCCTTGTCCACTGCACCTGCAGTTTCACTCCGCTCTGTCTTGCCCACCGCTCCGGCGGTTTCCCTCTGCTCTGCCTTGCCCACCGCTCCGGCGGTCTCCCTCTGCTCTGCCTTACCCACTGCTCCGGCGGTCTCCCTCTGCTCTGACTTGCCCACTGCCCCAGTGGCTTCCCTCTGCTCTGCCTTACCCACCGCTCCGGCGGCTTCTCTCTGCTCTGACTTGCCCACCGCTCCGGTGGCTTCTCTCTGCTCTGACTTGCTCACTGCACCAGCGGTTTCTCTCTGCTCTGACTTGCCCACTGCTCCGGCGGGTTCTCTCTGCTCTGACTTGCCCACTGCTCCGGCGGTCTCCCTCTGCTCTGCCTTACCCACCGCTCCGGCGGTTTCTCTCTGCTCTGACTTGCCCACCGCTCCGGCGGCTTCTCTCTGCTCTGCCATGCTCACCGCACCAGCGGTTTCTCTCTTCTCTGACTTGGTCACAGCTCCGGCGGTTCCACTCTGCTCTGCCTTGTCCACCGCACCTGCGGTTTCTATCTGCTCTGCCTTGTCCACTGCTCCAGCGGTTCTGCTCTGCTCTGCCTTGCCCACTGCACCTGCGGTTTTCGCTCCACTCTGCTTGCTCACCACACCAGCAGTTCCTCTCTGCTCTGCCTTTTCCTCCGCTTCGGCGGTTTCGCTTTACTCTGCTTGTCTACCGCATCTGCGGCTCTGAACCTGTCTCCCAGTCTGTACTGGACCCTATCCAGCCTGCGCTCCAACCTGCTAGTACCTCCCGGTCTGCACTCCAGCCGTGCTTGCCATTATCTCCCTGTCTGCATACCAGCCATGCTTGCCAGTGCCCACCTGTCTGCATACCAGCCGTGCTTGCCAGTGCCCACCTGTCTGCATACCAGCAGTGCTTGCCAGTACCCACCTGTCTGCATACCAGCCGTACTTGCCAATACCCACCTGCCAGTATTCCAGCCAAACCGCCTGTTCCTGCATTCCCCGGTGTGGGTCAACAACTGTGACCAGGGTCTGACCTGGAGTCTCACCTGGTCCCTCTGCTCGGTTCCTCCTTGGTCCACGAAGTCGACTAGCAACCTTGGTCGGATCGGGTTGATACTTAGTTACGCCCCTCCAGGCACTCCTCGGTTCATGGTACAGTGGGATCACTAATCACGCTCATGCCAGTCAGTCCGGGCGCGAGCGTAACAGTTTGCAATATTACCTTACTTAAAGGGGTTGTCCACTACTCCTATGTTTCTCCCCAGTAAAATAATAACACGAATACTCACCTCCAGTGCCGGCGCTGTTTCAACGGTGCCAGCACTGGTACTCCCGGGAATCTCTACCGTCAATCAGGGCTGGCTTCACTCTCCCCTCCTTCGGACAAATCAAGACATCTGGAGGAAGTGAGAGAGAGAGCAGCCACAGCTCTCACTTCCTCCGGATGTCAATTACAACATTTGTAGGAGAGGAGAGTGAAGCCAGTGTTGATCTCCAGTAGAGCCAGTGTCAACACCACTGGAACGGTGCCGGCACCAGAGGTGAGTATGAGTGTTATTATTTACTGGGGGACACATAGAGATCAAAATAATTGTGACATTTACACCAATGACATATGACTCCTGAGGCCAGTGAATGATTGGCAACAATATTTTCATACCATGATTTCAGACATTTTCTAACACACCCTACTCATGACCGAGTTTTAGAATATTTTCGACAACCTTGTAAAGCTTTATGTGCATTGTCTGGAGAAAAGTCCCAATGAATTACAGCAGATTTAAGATGGCAGATGCAATAACAGGAACAGTTAAGTAAACAGCGAGATTTGACAAGTGAGTTCTTTTTCTTTTTGACTCTCCAAGCTGCTCCTGCTGAGAAGGTGGCATGCTCATTAGTGTGTATGGTTCACTATTTTTTTTCTCTTACGCACATCAAGCTGTCGATAACATGTACTTCTTCCTACCAGTTCAAACACCTTTGAGACGACCACCTAAAATTCTAGTGAATAATAGTCCTCTGACTATTATGAGGAATTCAAGATCTTTCATAGAAAAATCTGTCCTAGTTCAAAATTTGGTCTTCTCAGAGAAGTGAGGACTTCACAATACATATAGAAAAGGTCCTCTAATCCGGTATTTTACACTCTTGATCTAATTCCTGGTAATTTTTTCCATCGTTAGATTGGAGAAGTGTTCTTGTTTTTGATTTTAGTAAGAGTTCATAAAAAGACTTAAAAAAGTGAAGTCATGATCCTTCACATGGCAGGTGTTTGTTGACATCCGAAAACTTTTCACTGGGCCCCATTCACAGGATTAATGAAATCTCTCCTTATACTAACACCTTTGTGTTTTGACCTCATGAGGAAGGGTAAGCAAGCCCTGCAGGCAGTGATAGGTGTGTGTTTTCGTATGTTCTCTTGTCACCTGATCCCTTTGCTTTCCCCGGTTTACACTGAAATGGGCGTTCCACTAAGTTAATCTTCTAAAGGTATTTTTATAAGCAACATTTTATAAGAAAGATGATGCCATGTCGAAAAAATGAGGTGAGGGAAATGTTGTGGAACCAAGTATATATGTTATAAATGCTAGATTGCAAGGATGAATGGACTTCCATAACCGCTAATAAACATGGATTATTTCCTAACATTACGAGTACACATAGCTTTAATTCAGTTTCGGCTTTGCTTAGATCATAAATATGGTAGGAGCTACTGTATATGGAAGCATATAATGGGAAGAAAATATAGGTGTTGACAGGCTATTTTTGAACTTTATTATTTACTTCTATGGAATGTAGCATTGAGGAACGGTGAATAATGCTTTATAAACTAGAGCGATCCTACAGAACAATGCTTTGATTTAGATGGATCATTTACTCTTTAAGGCAAATCATGCTTCATTGTATCACCTTAATGTAGCATCAATGCAGTAGTGTACATAAATGACAGGGGCCCCCAAAGCAAAGATATAATGAGGCCCCATTTGGGGACTACTTGGTACATCTATGCTGACATCACCAGTGGATCCTGACAACACCATCCCTTTTTTATGACTTAAATACATTGTCCATGTTCTTGTTTGCAAATTGTGAAGCTCTAGTGGAGCAAGGTCACATCACAGATTAAAATGGGGACAAGGACAATTCAGAATGAGCCCCCTTGCCCCAGGAATCTCATATCAACCACATGGGTTAGCTCTATGGCACACATGTCTTCAATGTCTTGGGAAGTAGTCAATGTTTGCCAGTTTTTTTCCCATAGAAAATGTATGCAAACACTATGAAACAGCACTCTGCAATCAATGAATACAGGATTTACACTATTACTACACAAATACAAAACTTGAAGTGCTAAGTTAACACTCTTGGATCATAAAATGTATAAGCCATCCAACCATGAGAAGTTGTACCTCATTGGATGGACCCTAACTCTATAGACTCACATCTTTATGTGCCTAAACCAGTCCTTAAATGAACTGGGGGATCACCCACCTTTCCCATATTGCTTTTAATTAGAGCTAAGCTGGATTTTTTCATTTTAAAAATTACAAAAAGGAAAATGGAACGATGCAAAAGTTTTGGCACCCTTGGAGTTTTGTGTGCTCAGATAACTTTGACCAAGGTTTCACACCTTAATTACCCTGTTGGGGTTATGGCTTGTTCACTATCTTCGTTAGGAAAGGCCAGGTGATGCAAATTTCCCAGCTTTATAAAAACCCAGCCTCCTCTAACATTTTGCCAAAAAACAGCAACCATGGGTTCTTCTAAGAAGTTGCCTAGCACTCTGAAAATGAATGGTGGAGGCCCACAAAGCAGGAGAAGGCTATAAGAAGATAGCAAAATGTTTTCAAGTTGACCTTTTCTCAGTTCAAAATGGCAGTTTACCAGGAACAGTAGAGGTCAAGATAAGGTTCATATTTCCGTTGTATTTTAGGCAAAAAAAATATATATTTTCATCTGAAACATTTTAAAAATTACGAAAAGGAAAATGGGCCAATGCAAAAGTTTGGGCACCTTGCATGGTTAGTACCTAGTAGCAACCCATTTTGAAAGTATCACAGCTTGTAGACGCTTTTTGTAGCCAGACAAGAGTCTTTCAATTTTTGTTTTGCTTTCATCAATTCTTCCTTGGAAAGAAGCATACTGCTAAAGCAACAGTGGAGTGGTTGAAGGGGAAACGTGTAAATGATTTGGAGTGGCCTAGTCAAAGCCCAAACCTTAATTGAATTGAGAATCTGTGGTCAGACTTGAAGATTGGTGTTCACCAGAGGAAACCATCTAACTTGAAGGATCTGAAGCATTTTTTCCTTGAGGAATGGGCAAAAATCCCAGTGGCAAGTTGTGGAAAGTTCAGGGAGACTTATCCAAAGCAACATGCAGCTGTAATTGCCGCAAAAGGAGGCTCTACAAAGTACTGACTTTAGGAGGGTGAATAGTTATGCACACTGAAGTTTTCAGTTATTCTGTTTTATTTTTTGTTGCTTCACAATAAAAAGAAAACCAAATGTTCACAGTTGTAGGCATGTTCTTTACATGAACTGATGCAAACCCTCAAAGAAACAGTGAAATCCCAGGTTGTGAGTTAGCAAAACTGACAAGGGAGGTGAATATTTTTGCAAGCCACTGTATGTGCATCCACACATTCATTTAATACTATAGAAGTGCTGGCCTTATTCTATAGTTTTCTAGCTGCATATGACGCGCCCCTGGGCCTGAGTCGTGCGGCATCGCGCGCACGGGGGCTTACCCGGAGCCGGATCAGATAGGGGTAGTAGTCTCGTGGCGGTGACCCGGTCCGTGCCCAGGGAGTCAAACTGAGTGGCAGTATTTAGCAGTAGATGTTAGAATGTTCGACTACGCCACCCGTTGAATGCGGCTATGGAGCCGCCGCTGCAGGGCAGACCGCTGAGGCCAGTGATGTGGTTGTGCAGCGTAGATGGTATAACACCCAACGGGAGGGGTATGGCCCCAGGGCAGCAGATGTGAATTGGATGAGGGGAGTGATGGTGCGGGTGTCCCAGTACTGAAGGTGCAGGTGTGACCACGAAACACGGAGGCTTGAAGTGCAGTTTCAAAAGCTTTACTCACTGTTCTTTATCCGGTCGCTTGTGCACAATAAGGACCACCCGAGTCATGCTGCGTCCACCAGGTCAGGGACTCGGCCAACTCCCAGGTAGTTCCAGAGCGTGGTCCAGAGCTCCCCTCTCTTCCTTCCTACTGGCTGTTCTCACTAGGGACCCACCTATGTCCGGCTCCCTCGGGCCTCTTGGTGGTGAAACCTTTCCTGGCTTCCCTGGCCCTATGCGTGGTGTGCCTTCCTGGTGGATGTGGTGAGGGTCATGCCAAAGCTTGACCACGACCTCCGGTTCCTGGCTGAGGATGATTAGCCTCCACCAGTTTGGGATCCGGTACCCTTCTCTGCCAACCCTTCACCCTTTTCGTTCTCCTGTGGGATCTCAGGGTTCCCTCTCTCCTTGCGTCTCTGGGCCTTTCTGCCTCCTTCTCAGTGCTTCAGGCCTGGCCCTGGAGCTGGGCCCAGCCGGAGCCACAGCTCCCTGTCAGCCCTCTCTGGCTGAACTCTCCCTCAGCTTCTCCTCAGGCTCAACTCCCTGTCTCAAGATGGTGCCCACCTCTTATACTCCCTCTGACACCCGAGCCCAGGTGACTAGCACCCAATGGGCTCCTTCCTATGCCCAGAGTCCCTCCCCTATCTGCTCCTACACTACAGGGATGTTCCTCCCCCCTCCCACTCCAGCCAGGGACAGACGCTGTCGTACCTGCACATCTATCTGGTGGGAGTACCGTTGTTCTGTCCCCCGGAAATGGGATGAGTGTAGTGCATGCAGCTATCTGAGCTCTGTTCCACACTCCATCCTTACCCGGGAGTGGAATACCACACCTCTGGTTCGAGGTGCAATACCCCTGTAGCAGCCGAGTCCTCGGGGTGCTACATTCCCCCCTGGTAAACCACAGCACGTCCTCGGGCTGGAAAAGAGCATAACATAATAAAACATACAAAATTTTTAAAGTGTACACTCACAAAAAAAAAAACATATTAACTTTCAATATAAAACTCTTGCATATAAAACATTCTCATATAAAACACATTCTTGATCTTCTGGCCACGGGACACGGGGTGGTGACCAGGTAAAGTGCAACAGTACTAGTAGAAAAACAGTTCCTTATAAAACCAGTAGGGGGCGCTTTAGGAAGCACAACTATTTACAGGGTATGGCCGCTCTCAGTCCTCGGCCAGTGGGGATTAGGAATGGCTGCTCACAGTCCTCAGCCTGGTTAGGGATAGGGACACACAGGTAACAGTTCACTAGTCCCAACGGGGACTACACTTCACTTAGCAGCAATTCACATAACAGTTCTTGTAACAGTTCTGGTACCCCGACGGGTAACTATATACAGCTCTGTTCACCTCTTATTGGTGACGATGCACTCCTGCTCCTTCCTGAGGGTAGTCTTCAAACCCATCCGGGTCCTCTTGATCTTCCTCATACCGCAGCTCTTCCTCCGTCAACCGGTGCACGTGAAGGGCATACGGTCCTCTGGCACACTGATGCCGCGTGAAGGTGACCTCGTCACCCGGGTAAAGGTCACGTCCTCGGTGTCCCTCCGGCAGATGGCTCTCGACATCCCTGCGGGTGACAAAGACGTCGCCAGGGGTTCTGTGATCCCGGATAAAGCCCCAACCGTGCTCCAGTTGAAACTTTATTATAGTCCCGGTGGCGCGGGGACCGTGGGCCGCACAGGGGTTTCGTCGGGTCTGGCGTTTCTGCTCCGCGCTTTGAACCTGCAGCCGCTCCTCGCGGACCCGCCTCTCTCGCCGTTCTCTGTTGAAGACCTCCAGTTGTTGTCGGCAGCACTCCACACGCTGGGCTGCGGCCGCCCGGGTCTCCTGGGTAAACCCCATGAGATTTTCACCGGTGGGGTCCCATGCGAACTGAGCCTCCTCCAACGGGAGCGGGACGATTTTGGCGGGCGCTGGAGCCGGGATCAGGGGCTCACACAGGGGCCGTTCCCTCCGGAGTCGGGGGTTAATGTACTCCGGGGGTCACTCAAAGGGCTGCCCATCCGGGCAGGTATGCTGCGCAAACAGATCTTCACCCAGGGGCAACACTGTGGAGGTCGAGGGCGCGGTGGGGGCATCGGCGCCCGTATTCACCAGGCCTTGCGACCAGGCCGGTGGCACTCTGAAGGTGAAGGGCACTTTAGAGACAGCAGCGCCCGGGGGTACTCGGTCTTGCGACCAGGCCGGTGGTATCTCCTGCTTCGCCGTACTCGGAGTCAAGGAGCGTAGCGCGGAAGGGGGCGTGGCTGCGGCTCCTGCCGCTTGAGGCCTAGCTGGGAGCAGTGGCGGTGCAGCAACGGGCGTGGTAAGTAGAACTTCAGGCTCTGCGACGGGGAGCTGGGACAGGCTTTCGGCCACGGGGCACGGGGTGGTGACGTCCCCTTTACCTGCTTCCATCTCTTTGGCTCCCTCCACTGCGTCGTCTCCGGCCTTCGTCCTTCCTGCACCATCTTCAGGGGCAGGCATGCTCCTCGTTGCGGGTGGCGTCCTCTGCTGGCGGGTTCCAGCCTGTTGGGCCATCTCCCTGCTCCACTCGGCCAGTGTTTCTTGCTGCACCCGGGCCATCCTCCGGGCCAAGACCTCCAGCGCGGTCCGTGCATGCTCCCTTTCTCTGGGAAGCTGTGCCAGGATCTCCACCAGGCCTTCTGGTGTGGCAGTCTGCAACAGGCTCCTGACCACGGGGTCGGTGCTGCCTGACTCTCCCTCCATCTCCGGGTGCGATCTCTCCAGACTCCTCCAGGCTGCACCCATCCTCTTTCTTTTGTTCTGGATCCGCCCATACTGAGGGTGGTCCCGGGGCAACTTGGTGATTGTGAGTCCCAGGGGCAGTCCCCCCACGCTGATGGACATTTCTATCATTGCAGTCTCTGCTGGTGGGGGCGGTCTTTGTTTTTGGCGCTCTTCTGGGACCAGGCCCACGATGGGAGGTCGTCTCTTGCCACCCTCTGGCACGCCCATAATGGCGTCCGCTCTGCCAGGGCGGGAAATCGTTTCAGATGGCGGGAATCGTCTCCTAATGGCGGGAAACTCTGCGGATGGCGGGAAAAGGCTGCAGATGGCGGGCAAACGGCGGGAAACGACCCGAGATGGCGTCCGATGACGGGGACCCTCTGGAATTGGCGGGAGACTTCTTCTTACGGTACATATAAACTTTTCTTCAGGCACGCAGTACCCGGTAGTTGCGGGCACGAAATCCTGCCGACTACGCCAAAGTTGACGCGCCCCTGGGCCTGAGTCGTGCGGCATCGCGCGCACGGGGGCTTACCCGGAGCCGGATCAGATAGGGGTAGTAGTCTCGTGGCGGTGACCCGGTCCGTGCCCAGGGAGTCAAACTGAGTGGCAGTATTTAGCAGTAGATGTTAGAATGTTCGACTACGCCACCCGTTGAATGCGGCTATGGAGCCGCCGCTGCAGGGCAGACCGCTGAGGCCGGTGATGTGGTTGTGCAGCGTAGATGGTATAACCCCCAACGGGAGGGGTATGGCCCCAGGGCAGCAGATGTGAATTGGATGAGGGGAGTGATGGTGCGGGTGTCCCAGTACTGAAGGTGCAGGTGTGACCACGAAACACGGAGGCTTGAAGTGCAGTTTCAAAAGCTTTACTCACTGTTCTTTATCCGGTCGCTTGTGCACAATAAGGACCACCCGAGTCATGCTGCGTCCACCAGGTCAGGGACTCGGCCAACTCCCAGGTAGTTCCAGAGCGTGGTCCAGAGCTCCCCTCTCTTCCTTCCTACTGGCCGTTCTCACTAGGGACCCACCTATGTCCGGCTCCCTCGGGCCTCTTGGTGGTGAAACCTTTCCTGGCTTCCCTGGCCCTATGCGTGGTGTGCCTTCCTGGTGGATGTGGTGATGGTCGTGCCAAAGCTTGACCACGACCTCCGGTTCCTGGCTGAGGACGATTAGCCTCCACCAGTTTGGGATCCGGTACCCTTCTCTGCCAACCCTTCACCCTTTTCGTTCTCCTGTGGGATCTCAGGGTTCCCTCTCTCCTTGCGTCTCTGGGCCTTTCTGCCTCCTTCTCAGTGCTTCAGGCCTGGCCCTGGAGCTGGGCCCAGCCAGAGCCACAGCTCCCTGTCAGCCCTCTCTGGCTGAACTCTCCCTCAGCTTCTCCTCAGGCTCAACTCCCTGTCTCAAGATGGTGCCCACCTCTTATACTCCCTCTGACACCCGAGCCCAGGTGACTAGCACCCAATGGGCTCCTTCCTATGCCCAGAGTCCCTCCCCTATCTGCTCCTACACTACAGGGATGTTCCTCCCCCCCTCCCACTCCAGCCAGGGACAGACGCTGTCGTACCTGCACATCTATCTGGTGGGAGTACCGTTGTTCTGTCCCCCGGAAATGGGATGAGTGAAGTGCATGCAGCTATCTGAGCTCTGTTCCACACTCCATCCTTACCCAGGAGTGGAATACCACACCTCTGGTTCGAGGTGCAATACCCCTGTAGCAGCCGAGTCCTCGGGGTGCTACACATATATTTCCAATTTTTATAAAAAGGCCTACTCTGTATATAGTCTAAACTTTTCTTTGGTAGATTTTCTCTGCTGTGCATTCCCAAGAGTAATTCTATATACCTCTAAAGAGCTAGACTGGGAGATAGTGGGGGCCAGACTGGGAGATATCTCTTCAATCCTGGCCATCCTTCATTGAAAATGACCAGGGTGAATGATATATGCACTGCTAACCCTAATGGTTTGCAATGGTGGACGTACCATAATCCGTCAGGTTGAGCAGTAAACATGTTTGGACATCTGGTAATATCTAGAGAAATGGACTCTATTAGAAAAGCATTGCATTGGCAAACTTTTATATTTTAAGTTTTTAACATTATAACCAGAAGGTCATTAAAAAGAACTCCCATCAAAGGTTTTATCCTCTATTATATAGCACTGTGTACTTACAATTGCTCATTCTGACTTTTTATCCAGTTAATTCTTTTGTTTTCTCTGCTCTGTGTAGAAATAAGAAGTCTCTTGTCCCTGCATAAATCATTTCCCTCTTCAAATCCCGACCCAGCTGCCCCCTTCTCTCTGACAGGGACGTTTGCAGTGACTCATGACTCATACAGGAAAAATTGACCTCCTGTGTCTACATAGAGCTTTGAAGGATTCAGCTAGTCATTTGTAATCACATGATGTCATAGACCTAATTGAAAACAGAAGAATTAACTGGGTAGAAAGGCAAAATGAGTAATTGTAAGTACACAGAGCTATATAATATGATGACTGCAATATATTAAGAGGATAAAAACTTTGATGGGAGGAGGAGTGCTTCTTTAAAAAGAATACCCTTCCAATTTCCTTTGATCCCATGCATTTTGGACCTCTTCTCTTGGAATAGATCGTTCCTTCAGAAGACCATTTAACTTTGGGAAATTTCACTTTGCTTCTAATACTCTCTAGTGTCGGGAAGTCAAGGAAATTAGAGTGAGATTGGGAACATTTAGAAAACGTAGGTGAAAAGTAAATATTATAGGCCATAGTAAGGCTAGGGGTAGCCGGCAATGTGTCACGCAACAGCAACTCTCAGAAAAAGAGACAATTTTTGTGTGCACAAGGAATGAAGATCCAGCTTCACGTTGGATCTTCATTCCTTGTGCTAGCTATTTCTACGTCTGGCAGATACGAGATTCTGTGCTTCGCTAATGGAACCCAGTGAGAGCTTCCTCTTAAGGGTGAGCTGATTTTTCTTCCTTTTTTGACAATTTGAGCAATATTTCTGGGAGAGGCGCACGGCAGTTGTAAAGTACGCCTTAATAAATTAGGCGCACCTAACCCATGCGGTCCCGTTCATTAAGACTGGCGTGCAATATGCCAGTCTTAATAAGTCAGGCCCTTTGTTAATCAAGTGATGAGGTGTGGATTCTCAGTTTCTAAAATGAGTTGTTAGACTACAGAATTTAGATCAAATCAATAGAATTATTCAATAGAAGCCATTGTAGACCTACTGCACCCAATGATAAGTCTTTTTTGGGATCATAATTAGGCCAGTCATAGTCAGACTGTTTTTTCCTTTATATTTCCATTAGTCTAGCCAAAAAGGAAACTGAAATCCCGGTGCCAAGTTTAGGTTCATCCTGGGTAATTTCAATTGTACTTCAAGACATTTTAAAATAAAAAAATGATGGCTTAATAGGAAATGAATCCGTAAAACTAAGGCTAAATTCCTGCGATTCCCATTGGAGACTTTACGATGTTACAGGTTTCCTGCAGTATTTCTGCACCTATTATGTAAATTAGGCTACTTGCATATTTTTTTCATTGCATTTTGGACTGAATTTTTTGCTACACGCGTTTTTATCTCGTTTTTTTTGATGCTGCGGTGGTTGTCTGGACTTATCATAAGCGTTACAGATGCAACATGGTACTATGACAGCCCATGTCCAGGCCTTGCAAGAAAGACTTAATGTAACGCCTAAACATGTGTTTTCATTATCTCCAGATCCAAATGTATGTGCAGATGCATCCAGGTGATTGGGTGGTCATTAGTGATGAGCGAGCTTGCTCGTTACTTGAGATTTACGAGCATGCTCGGGTGTTTTCCGAGTATCTTCAGCATGCTCGGGCGTTATGTTTTAGTCACTCTGTGCGCATGATTTGCGACTGTTTTTTTTACAGCTTTAATACATGTGAAGAATGCCTGTTTCTTAGGCATTCTTCGCATGTATTAAACCTGTCAAACAGTCGCAAATCATGCACACGGAGTGACTAAAACATAACGGCCGAGCACACTGAAGATACTCGGAAAACACCCGAGCATGCTCGCCGAAAGGGTTAACAGAACATACTGGCTCATCACTAGTGGTCGTACACACTAGACTCACGATTTAATGGCCTGTTCCAAGTGTAGCTGATCACTTGACGGACAGCCCACTTGAATCCACGCCAGTCACTGCAAAAACTCACCCCACCGGCAGAATGACGGTTCTACTAATTTTCCTGCTGGGAGTTGCAGGGTTATTTCCCCTAACAAAGATACTGGACAAAATTTTAAATGAGGACTGGAGCATAAACTTATACAGCACCGTACTTATCTCAAAGAGGACATAGAAGGAGAAAAGCCAGAAGACTGTCGGATTTGTACACACAGTCAAATATCTTCCAAGACTATGCCGAATTTAGTGCTATCCTTTGAAGAAAGGGACATATTGAAACCACACTGCATACACAAAAATTCAAACTTTTTCATGACATGATAAATTCAAGGTTAACATGACATAATCCTGAGGAGGGGGCGTCTGGTAAGAAAACTTTTTACAGTGCAATAAACAGAATTGCACATGCTCACATCCTGTGTGCATTCGATCTTCCGAGCGCTCGTGAGTAAGAGAGCCTAGTCCCACAATTAGGCCTCATTGGTGGTTCTGTAGTCTGACCTTGGATCAGAACAACTACAACATTGGTGTGTCATGTTTTAAATGAAGCTGCTTTGCTTTTGATACTTCCTGGTATTTGGCTTTGAAAAAACTTCATTGATACAGACATGTGTAGATTGCACTCTTTTTTTAGCGTGTTTCTTACATGCGGATTTTCCGCATTTAATGCAATTTTATGGGGAAAATCCACACATGAAACTCAACGTACCTGCAAGGGAAATTGACATGTTTCAGATTTCAAACATACACCGCAGGTCAGTTTAAGCATCGACCCCCTTCTCATCAAAAAAGTGGGCATGGGATTTTTAGACATCCCGTCCAGTTTGCTGGAACTGTAAGATGCTGTGATTTTTGCACAGCAAAAACATGCAGGGTCAAAAATTCACCAAAAACTCATCATGGAAACTTTTCAGAGAGGGCCTTCAAAATTACATATGTAGCACCCCGAGGGCTCGGCTGCTGCAGGGGTATTGCACCTCAAACCAGAGGTGTGATATTCCACTCCCGGGTAAGGATGGAGTGTGGACCAGGACTCGTTTAGCTGCATGCACCACACACACCCCATTTCCGAGGGACAGGTCAACGGTGCTCCCACTAGACAGAAGTGCAGGCATGACAGCATCTGTCCCTGGCTGGAGTGGGGCGGGGGGTGGAATACCCAGTGGTGTAGGAGCAGATAGGGGTGGGTTTCTGGGCATAGGTAGGAGCCCATTGGTTGCTAGTCACCTGGGCTCGGGTGTCAGAAGGAGGTATATAAGGTGGGCACCATCTTAGAGTCAGTGTTAAGAGTGAGAGGAGAAGACAGGAAGCAGAGCCTCTGCATGGGCTCTGCTCCGTAGGCAGGCCTTGTCAGAAGGCTGGAGCCTGAGAGAGAGAAGAAAGAACAGAAAGGAAAGTAAGAAAGGAACTGGAACAGAGGAGAAAGGAAGCAAGGAACACAGAGAAAGGCCCAGAGACACGAGGACAGAAGGAACCCCATATGCCCAGGAGATACAGGGTGAAGGTTTGGCCGAACAGTGTACCGGAACCCAAATTGGTGGAGGCAACAGATTCCTCAGCCAAAGACCGGAGGTTGTTACCACATCTTGGTGCGACCCCTCACTACATCCATCAGGAAAGCATACCACATAGGGTCAGGGAAACCAGAGACAGGTTCCGCCAAGAGAAGGCCCGAGGGAGCTGGACAAAGGTGGGTCACTGGTGGGGACGGCCAGAGAAAGGAAAGGAAGGGAGCCCTGTGCCACGCTCTGGAATTGCCTGGGAGTTGGTCGAGTCCCTTGCCTGGTGAACGCAGCACGGCTCAGGCGGGCCCTCATGTGCACAAGTGACCAGAATAACAACTGTGAGTAAAGCATTGGAAACTCCAATTACAAGTCTCTGTGTTTCATCGCCGCACCAGCACCATTACGACTGGGACGCTCACACCATCACTCCCATCATCCACATTAGCTGCCCTGAGGCATTACTTCTCCCGTGGGGAGTTATCCCATACTCGGCTGCGCAAACTACATCAGCCTCAGCGGTCCGCAGCGCAGCAGCGGTCCCCACTGACCGCAATCCACGGGTGGCGTAGTCGGACAATTACAATACCAATAGACTGCCACAGGTTTGACCGCCCTGGGCATGGACCGGGTCACCGCCACACTGAGACTACAACCCCCAGCGATCCGGCTCCGGGTATCCCCCTGCACAGCACAGGCCCAGGGGGCGCGTCACATACAGTATGAAAATTTTTTATTATTTGGTCTACATATGGAATATATGATGTTTTTCGTGCATAGGGGTATAACTAGAGGAAGCACACCCAGAAGGGATCAAAAGGTTCAACTGTCCCATAGAAGGAAGCCAGTATGTATCATAGTTTTACCAACTATAAATTTTAGGAAGGAGCCCTAGAACTTCACGTCATGCCTCTGTGTCTACAGTATGTCTTCTAGTTAGAGAGTAGTAATGACAATGTCTATTTTTGGACAGTGATCCTTTGCCGACTGGAAGGTAGATAATGACACAAATTATATCTGAAGATACCAATTGTGTCTCAACTTCTAGTACAACACTCAAGGGTCCAATAATAAAATGCATGCATTTCAATGAGGACTCATGTTTACTACTCCAATGATCTGCATTAAGTGCGCATCTGAGCCATTTGCTTTAAAGGAACATTAATGGTCTCCATCAATCTTTGTAATGAATCTATGGATTGAGTATGAATGTAATATCGAGTCTAAAATCTTCCCTTACTGACATCACGCTCAATATCGGAATCGTAATATTCAAACTAGGCATACGTCATTCAGCAGAAATATGTGTCTACATGTAGGAAAGCTTTTTTAATGGTGACTTAATAATACAATATTACTATTAAGTTCCAGCATCACAAAAAATAAAAAAATTACATAATCTGGAGTCATCTTACAAGAGGACGTCTACTGAATTAGATTAGGAATGGCATTGAAATGGTTATTCTTCATTTTTAAACAATTGACCCTTGAGTTGCATCCAGTGTCGGACTGGGGTGCCAAGGGCCCACCAGTAACCAACTCCAAGGCCCCACTTTTTAACTACATGCAAATATGACATTATCCTCAATCACAAATTTATATAACAATGAACTGGGTAGATTGTTATGAGAATAAGATGCTGCTTTTGTCTGTACATAGTGATTCAAGTATATTGTGCCAAGTACTGCTCATATAAGAGGGTGGTGGTCCACCGGAGGATTCTCCTGTTCTCCTGTGGGCCAGTCCAAGCCTGGCTGCATCATCCATAGAAGTCTGTGCAAGCCAAATAAATGGGGCAACAGTCTTAAAAAATGGGATTAAAAGGGAATTTCCATTTTAGATATGTATAACATACCCACTGGACGTGCCGTACAGTATATGTCTGACAGATACAGTTTCCACCTCCAGGACACTCATCTTTTCTGAGAAAAGGGCAGTAGTTTTAAAAACTACTGAGCATGATTGCTTGACAACACTTTAAAACTTCCAAAGAAGTGAACGGCGAAAGCCTTGCATGAGCAGCCAAGCCTCCCTTCCTAGAGACTCGAAACATAGCCTCGTTCTCAAAATAAGGAAGGGTCCAAAATGTAAAACCTGCATCCATTAGACATTTATGGTAAATGCTGGAAAATGTTACACTTTTTTACACACAGCTCTTGCAGTCATTAAAGCCACTCATACACAATAGATAGCTTTGTTTGAATGATCGTTCCGATTCCCCAATATATAGAGGTGCTTGGCCATGTGTTCCTGTGTTCTCTATGAGAGAGCTCCTACCAGACTCCTTTGGTGGTGGCTTATCTCCTGTAGAACAAAATGATTGACTGTCACACACAGTGTGGGAAAGACTTAGTGCAACATGAAGGGTTGAGGGGGAGGGAGTCCAGACACTAGGTAAAGGGGGAGTGGAGACCCCTAGGCATATCTAATAACACCCTGCCTCCCCTACAGTGCCTATATTGGTTCCAAACCAATCGCCGAGCAGGAAACCTAAGCCCTTTATATCCCTAGAGCTAGGCCCTGAATAGGGAAGGGTAAGAGGATGATGACAGGTCAGTCCCCACTAGAAACTAAAGACAACAAGGTAGACAAACAAAGGAGGAGAAACTTAGCTTGAGCCGACTCAAGAGAGATAACACCAAACATTCTCCAAGCGCACCAGAGAGGAAGTAAGCAGACGGCTATAACTCCAAGCCTTCACAAGGGAACATGTGAATATCACCAGTGATCTCCTGCAGCAAACTGACAGTTTTTAACTCCCATGCAAGGGTGTGTCAATTAACAACAGGACGAAGGTAGCCGCTGGGTCCTAAAGGCAGAAAGGTTAAGAAGGTGTTTGCAATGCCAGGCGCAGCGACCTTCTACAAACAGATCCAGAGAGACTGTCTATTACATTTGACACACCCATGACATTGACAGTCTGAAATCGGACATGCCAGATGATTTTCCCGCCTGACACCATCTGTCCAGGTAGAGTCTGGAGGCCTCCATACACATGAGACTATTTAATAGTCCCAACTCTATATTGGCGGGTTTTTAGTCTAATGTGTATATGGACTTTAGAGATCATCAGCACAGAGTTAGTTGTCAAGCAATATTTAATATTCGGTGTGATACCAAAGATAAAGCCTTTATAAAATAATATATTTTCTTGTTTCCAGAAGAAAGGTAGGAATCTATTGATAGATGAGCCCAATTGCTCAAAGATCCAATGGCCGAAATGGGCGATGGAGATACAATTTGAGATGAGTGAATCGAATCAAGGCAAATCAAATGTGTGCTACATTTTTAGGAATTCGCTGAACCCGGTGAATTCAAATAGTTTGCTATTTGCTCCATGCGATTTGCCTAAAATGTCTGTTGCTATTTTATACATTGCAGAAGATGGCATCAGACAGTGAAGGACCACCATTACTTCAGGCCTCACAACACATGGGTATAGCTCAACGAGTCAAGAGGGGCTATCATAGCTGGTATAAAAGCAGAAACAGAAAATGGGACAACCATTCTGTACAGAATCTGGATAGTGAGAAGATGTCACATCTATGAACTATGCCATAGAGTTAGGAAGAATAAGCCTCAAAATACTGAATAAACTATACAGATAATGTGTGTGACAGCACAGCAGTGAAGAAGATTAGGATGTGAGGAAAACAGAATAATATAGATTTAATTGATAGGGAGAGAAGTAGGAGACCTCAAAGTGTCACATCTATGTTTTCAGGGCAATTGAAGGCTTTGAAGTACTTTAATTTTTGACAAATCAAATTCCCTGGCAAAATGACAAAAGATTTGCTCATTTCTAGATAAAATGTTTCCTTAAGAACAATAGGAGCAAAACCTTACAAAGATTTAAAGGGAATCTGTCATCAGGTTATTGTTATGTGGTTTCAAAACAGCATGATGTAGGGGCAGAGAACCTGATTCCAGTGATGTATCACTTAGTTTACTGGGTGCAGCAGTTGTGCTATAATCACAGCTTTTTCTGCTGCAGATCTAACAGTTCTCTCAATGCGGAGCTTGGTATAACCCCGACCACACCACTGATTGGCAGCTCTCTGTATACCCTATATATGGACAGAAAGCTACTAATCAGTGGTGGGTGAGTGGTTGGACTAAGAGGCACGTGACATCTAGTCCAGTAGTGAAAATCTCTTGCTGATAAAACACTGATTTTATTGAAACATCAACACACAGCCTAATAAGTGACACATCTCTGGAATCAGGGTCTCAGCCCGTACATCATGCTGCTCTCAGATTACTTAGCAAAGACCTGCTGACAGATTCCCTTTAAGGGAAAATTTGCATTGAATTGGAAATGTTGCACTTTTCACCCTTCACATTGCAAAGACTCGAATATGAACCAAAATGCTTTAAAAATAAACCGTTCCTAGGATGCTGTTAATATGAAGAAGAAACAATTGTTTTAATATTTATTTTTCAGAAATAAGGTCCTATCCTTCAAATACACCCACGAACACAACGTAAGTCATAATGATAGCCAATATTATTTGGTTAATATTTACATTCTTTATATTGTTTTTATTATGATTTTAGAAATAAAGGAACATTCCCTTCCCGTAAACAAGTTCTGTGTAATATACACAATGTAACAGAATAAGGCCCTATATATCCCTTAAATCTTTGCAGCTCACAATTTGCAATTCCTATTTTGTTTGTGTTGCTGCGTGTTTATATATTTCTTTGTGTTCCCATCTAATGTTATGCAAACTACAAATGGCTGTGTATGTACTGCTGTTTGTTTAACCTGTGTGAAGGACCCTGTAACAGCCGCTAAGTGATGTTCCCTTTGGCAGTGAAGGGATTAATGTATCTATGGCTAATTGCTCCACTTTCATACTCTTGCATTTAATGTGGCTCCTGACCTTTGCGTTAATCTCTTTATGATAGGTGTTTATAGTGTTTTGTGACCTGGGCTTAACTATTAATCCTCTCCAGAAAATGACCCTGTAATAAGACCAAAACAAACTGGAATAAGTCACCCCAAAACACGTATGAAGATACAATTTTCAGATAAATACTATGATCAAAATAATTTTCTAAATGTAAAGGTCAATTTACATTGCAAAATTATCGTAGGATTTACAATAATTGGGCTGTCTAAACAGGCTACCGATCAACTGACAGATAAGCAATATGTTTATTAGTTGGGTAAAATAGTCTTTCATCATGATTCTTGGCAGCACATTGTCCTGTGTAAACAGGACCAGTGCTGCCGAGAACAACAGCAGCCTATGCGCACTGAACGAGTAGCTGATCGGCGGTCTTTTAGTGCCACCAGTCATCTTGTATAAACGGATCTTAGAGAGGTTAACATTGATGGTCTATCCTTAGGATAGGTCATCAATGTCTGATTGGTGGGGATGTGACGCCCGGCACCCCCACCGATCAGCTGTTCCCGGTGTCAACGGCAGTCGGAACTGCTCAGTTACGGAGATGCACAACACAGCTCCATCAACGGAATAGTTCCCGCGGCCGGGTACTGCACATCCACCCCCCTATTGGTTTGAATAAGGGGTGGATGTACATTACTCGGCCATGGCCACTATAGAGCTGACTGAGCTGTGCAGCACAGCTCCGTAACTGAGCAGTTCCGGCCACCGCCACTGAGAGCAGCTGATCTGCGGGGGGTGCTGATTGTTGCACCTCCACCGATCAGACATGGATGACCTATCCTAAAGCTAGGCCATCAATGTTAAAGTCAGGGACAACCCCTTTAAGTTAAAAGACTGCCAAAGCTGATCATTAGTTATACTCTCTCAGAAAATAAATGTAACATCAACTGATCTTCACTTTACTATTGAAGGAATAGGAGAATCCACATTATCTATTAACAAAGAGATAGTGAGGTAATACTTAGCTAACATAAATTAATTCAAGTCTCCGCGTCCAGGTGAATTGCATCCTAGGATACTGAAGGAGATAGCAGAGGAAATTATTGAACGACTCTCCATAATCTTTGAAAATTCTTGGAGAACAGGGGACATCTCAGAAGACATGGAGAAGAGCAAATGTTGTCCCTATCTTCAAAAAGGGGAAGAAGGTGGACCCAGGGAGCTATAGGCCTGTGAGCCTTACTTCTATACCAGGAAAGATTTTAGAACAAATTATTAAACAACATGTATGCAAGTACCTTTATGAGAATGAAGTGATTAACTACAGCCAGCATGGGTTTGTAACTAATAAGTCATGTCAGACTAACTTAATTTCCTTATATCACAGAATCACTGACGGGGTGAATGAGGGAAACACAGTAGATATAATATATCTTGACTTCAGCAAAGCATTTGACAAAGTATATCATACCATCCTTATTGAAAAAATGACTAACTATGGAATGGATAAGGCAACTGTTAGGTGGATTCATAACTGGCTTAGTGACCCAAAGAGTGGTCATAAATGGTCATAAATGGTTGCACATCCAGTTGGAAGAATGTTTCAAGTGGGGTACCACAAGGCTCTGTCCTAGGCCCTGTGTTGTTCAAAATCTTTATCAATGATTTAGATGAAGGAATTGAGGATAAAATGATTAAATTTGCTGATGACACAAAGCTAGGAGGGATAGCTAAGACTAGAGATAAGAAAGAAGATTCAAAAAGATCTAAATAAACTGGAACTGTGCGCAGCAACTAACAGAATGTTTTTTTAACAGGGAGAGATGCAAAGTCCTACATCTGGGCAAGAAAAATGAAAAAAGCATATACAGAATGGGAGGAATAGGGTTAAGCAACAGCACATGTGAAAAAGACTTAGGTATACTAATAGGTCATAGACTGAACATGAGTCAACAGTGTGATGCAGCAGCAAAAAAGCCAAACACAGTTCTGGGTTGCATTAACAGAAGCATACAGACTAGATCACGTGAAGAAATTATCTCCCTCTACTTCTCTTTGGTCAGACCTCATCTGGAATACTGTGTCCAGTTGTGGGCATCACCTTTTAAAAAAGACATTGAAAAACTGGAGCAAGTTCAGAGAAGAGTGACCAGAATGTTGACTGGTCTGCAAACAATGTCTTATGAGGAACGGTTAAAGAATCTGGAAATGTTTAGCTTGCAAAAGAGAAGAGTGAGGAGACTTAATAGCTGTCTACAAATATCTCAAGAGCTGTCACACTGTTGAGGGATCATCCTTATTTTCATTTGCACAAAGAAAGACTAGAAGCAATGGAAGGAAACTGAATCGGAGAAGATACAGATAAGATATTAGAAAAACTTTTTGACAGTGAGGGTGAACAATGAGTGGAACAGGCTTCCGCAAGAGGTGGTGAGTTCTCCTTCACTGGAAGTCTTTAAACAGAGACTGGAGAGACATCTGTCTGAGATGGTTTGGTGAATCCTGCATTAAGAAGGGAGTTGGACACGATGACCCCGGAGGTCCTTTCCAACTCTAACATTCTATGATTCCATGACTGCATATCGCAACATTTTTTTTTCAAATCACGACCCTCTTGCTAAGTTTAAGTCTGAAATTGCCACAGACTGCAAAAAGAGTTCGACAAATATCCTTATAACCTGCATGGGCAAATGTTTGTGGCACAAAAGAATACCTTTTGTTGATTGGTATCTAAATGCTTTACTGATCATCAATGATTTGGGATTGCCTTCCCACTAGTAACTCAACAAGATAAAAGCTGGAATGACTGGACTAAAAAGTGATGAATGCATTGGAAAACAAATGAGGAGGCATAAGAGATTGACTGTGGCCCAGGATGGCATAAAAGGGAGGAGGCTGAGGTGAAGAATAGAAAATGGGAATAAGTATAGCTAGACTAGCTGTTGGCATTAATATGAGGTCAGGATTCATGATATGGAAGGTAATAAAGGGGCTTTGCGTAAAGCCAAAATGAAAGAGTTTTTGGAGAGAAAAAGAGAGTTAGGCTCTAGGGATGTGTACAAAGCAATAGGATAAAAGTATATAAAAGATAGAGCCAGGTAGTAGGGAGTTAGCAGAAGAAAAAAAATTTCCAGCGACAAAAGGATTGAGTTTAGAAAAAACTTTATTTCTCAAAAAAGTGCAATTAAAATCCACCGAAATAGAGTCAAATGGGTAGCTGGCATGTTTCAGATGATTTTAACCTCATTATAATCCTCATTGTCAAGCTTAAACATGGTCTATATGGCACTGCACCACAATAAATGACATCACGCTTTCCCCTGTACTGGAAGTCCGCTGTCTCAAAGTAACCCTTGACTCTGCCCTGTCCTTTAAACTGCACATACAGTACAAGCTCTTACAACCTCCTGCCGCCTCAAACTAAAAAATGATCTGTCCGTCCCTCAACCCGGAATTTACTAAAATCTTGATGAAGGCATGCACCATCTCCCACCTCGACTACTGCAATATAGTCCTCTGTGGTCTCCCAGCTAATTCTTTTGCCCCTCCACAGTCCATCCTTAACTCTTCTGCCTGATTAATTTACCTCTCTCCTCGCTACTCCTCCGCTTGTCGCCTCTACAAATCTCTTCATTGGCTTTCAATTCCTCAACGCATCCAGTTCAAAATACTAACATTAACCTACAAGGCTGTCCATATTCTGTCTCCTCCATATATCTCGGAACTAATTTCTCGATACCCACCCACACACACTCTATGGTCCTCACAAGACCTTCTCCTCTCCTCCACCCACGTTTCTCACCTAATTGCCACCAAGACTTCTCCTGAGTATCTCCCATTCTCTGGAGTTCTGTGCCTCAACACATCCAAATATCCACCACATTGGGAACCTTCAGATGGAACTTGAAAACCCATCTCTTCAAGAAAGCTTACAGCCAGCTATAACCCACCTCACCACCAGCGGAGCTTCTGCAACCTCCTAATTTATAGTCTCCATCCCCATTAACCTGTAGGATGTAAGCCTACAAGGGCAGGACCCTCTCCCCCTCTGTTCCAGTCTGCCATTGTTAGTTTGTTCATTGTAATTTATATCTATATTTTATATGTAACCCCTTCTCATGTACAGCACCATGGAATGAATGGTGCTCTAAATATAAATAATAATACTGTAGGAATGAATTGGAGAGCCTCCTGATTACCCCTTTTTACAAGTAGGGAATTAGGCCAGATATTATTAGCCCACATACCCTTCACGAAGACAGATTTTCAGTGTGCCAACCTTAGATATCAACTTTTTATTGCCTGCGCCATCCTTACAGCTTGTGTCATGCACACGTTACAGCTGGGACGAGCCCAAGCCAACCTCATATGAGGCCTTCAGCCCATACCATCTTTGAATGCATTGGATACAAACAGCACTGGCTATGGATGCCATTTCAAAGTCTTCAGCCACATTTAAGGTGTAATTGTACTTTCAAGCAACTTTTCAAAATAAATTGTCCTGTGTGTGTATGTTACGAAGGAGGCATAAGACAAATAAATCCAATATCACTGGACACCTTGCACCATCTCCTGTGTGGAGATAAATTAGATAAATTAATTAGCTGACAGTTTCTGGAAGAGGAAACATTCACTGTGTACTTCATCGTTAGCAAAGAGGTGCTACATCAAAGGTAAAGATATCTGCGCCAAAGGCAGACAGGTCATCTCTAGCCCATATCAGAGAGCTCACTTTGCAGTGAAAATGCAATATTTCCATGCCATATCGATCTGATATCAACACCATTCACAGATGTATCTGTGATCAGGGGACATATTTGCTTCTGTGGGTTCAAGAGCCAGGATTTATGGCCTTGAGGAACCACAGAAACGTAATATCAATCTGAATTATGAATATATCATAGTCATATTTGGTGTGTCTAGGATGATGAAAGTATGCTCGGAAATATGGTGGTCATATTATTCCACTAGAAGGTTCCTGAGGGAAAATATGACATAATTTAGTAATTATGATTTTGAACCACTTTTCAGTGCATATAATTAACCATCCTCCTCTCTCTAACCAGGTGGAGAGATGAGGGGTGTAGATGAGACCCTTTATAATATCTCACCCAGAGACAGTCATTGTCAGATCCCGGAGACATAACAAATTGGAAATTGGAGATCTGTCCAAATTTCGTCAGTGACTCTGCTACAAAGATTTGCTCATGGATTGAATCAGTAAGGGCTTTCTTTATTTATTCTTTTTTGTTTTATTCTGTTTTTGCCTTTTATGTATATCTTTTTTATTATTACTCTCTTTTTGAAATGTGTATCCTACATTTTGACCAGTTTTCCACCCTGCAAGCTCTATCTATAATTTGCAATCAAGGAGATCCAGTGGGAGGAGACGATCTGCTGTGATTTCTCCTATACACAGGACAGTACACAAAGAGTGATTCCTGCTCTTTATTCATTTATAGCACAAAGAGACAAGCAGCAGAGGTATGGAGGAAATTAGATAGCAGTACTGAGTAGAGTTGGTATGAGTCTATTCACATGGCCCATTCCTTCAGCCACAACAGTGGTCTGTGGTAACTGCATGGGAGTTGGAGTATCGCCTCTTACCTGCTGGCATCGGTGGCTCTTCTTTTATTTAGCTGGACTGAAGTGGTGCCATTGTTGGACATAATACTTTATCGATTTGCAGCAAATCTCGTGCTGAGCTGTTTTGATCTGAATCAAACTCTGATGTGAGGTAAAAGACTTGTTAGAGAGCTCTGTATGATGCTTCTGTCTCCATCCACCCGTTTTCTCTTTCTGCTTCTCCTGTCCCCTCCCCTCTCCATAGACCTGCAGTCTGCCTTGTCTGTGCAAGATGTATCTGAACTGTTTTTTTTCAGAGTGGATGACATTTTCAGGAGGCAAGGAAGAGGGGAAGAAGTGGCTGAGAAGTGGGAAGAGAAGCTAATTTCTCTGATAAAATATATTGCAACATTTCTTGGTTTTGCCTGTATTATTGATTTATGCAAAGTTTGTTGAAAGTACAGTTCTTTCTTAAGCCAGTGCCATACAAAGATGCTTTCCTAAAACCTGTCCCAAATATAAATGTCCTCCATTGAGTTTAGGCCGACAACAGATTTCCCCTTACAGCTCACCCATGCTTAAAGATGTCCTCAATAAAGGTTGCATCAGTATGAGGTGTCTACATAATAAATATGCTGCTTTCTCTAACCCTTGATGATCTTACAGTGCTTGTCATCTATAGTTCTTAGCTCCTCTGCTGCTTTTCATCACCCTTTAGCAGCCAATTGCAGGAACCTTGCTAAGAGCATGAAGTGGTCAGAATAACGCATCACCCTCCCCATGTAATTTGCTTGCTTTTTACATTTTATAGGGATAATGACCACAGTCATCACAACTTACAGACCATGAACATCAATCAGTGGTTGACCGGAAGTTTTGTCCACCATCAGAATGAGCTTAGCTCTGAATATTTGTTTGCTAGGGTAGAATTTAAATTACATATTCATTAATAAGTTAAATGTACATTATTACAAGTGTATGACTATCATATTCATTTATTTACTTGGTGACATAAGAGTTGTGTTCATTTTGTCTTCTGTTTGGGTCTTCAGTCTTCACAATGACAGGTTCATGATCCTTGTGATTGTTGCTATCCGTCTTATTGCTGGACATTCCTTTTTTTTCTTCCCCACGTCAATTGCAAGCAGAATTGATTTTTCCTATGAGCATGGTCCTCTTGTGTCCAAAATACAAAAGAGCTTCAGTACAGTCTATTGTGCTTCATATGAAAGAACAAGTTTGATTTTGCTCAACCGTCTTTATCAACTCCAATGGTCTGAAGAAGAATAAACGTTTTCCTTGCCACATTTCTTAATTGTCCAGTTTCACATGAAGCCACAGAGAGTACAAAAACCTGAACAGTTCTGCTCCTTGGCTTCACAGACACACAATAAGATGAGTACCCTCACTGGGGTAAATGAAGAATACTTTAACTTTGAGTGACATTACTATGGGGATGTTACATGTGCTGCCACCCTAGTAGTTTGTAAAGGAAAGCATAAATATCCATAACATTCATCCCAGATTATAAACCCTCCCGGATATAAAGCTGTAAATCCACATTAATATTCGGGATCTGGTCCTCCTTGTTGGCCAACCAATTTGAAATCCAGGCTTCCTGATTCTTTATAGTATTCACATTTCGGATATGGTGCTCTCAACTGGAGTATATCAGAGTTTTGGTAACAGCTGTGCCGGTAACTTCCTTTAGATGAGGGAGTTTACATACACAGATACATCCCCATGTTCTCCACTGGATAGGATTGCCAAACAACTATTGGAAAATTCCTTTTTTTTCTAGAAGTTGAGATAATATTCAAGTTTTTAACTCAAAAATGGTAGATGGCCCAAGAAGTCTTTTTTAGCAGGAAGATTGGCCAATAAAGTGGTAGAGGCCCAGGACAAGAGCCCCCAATGTCCTCCCTTTTATCTAGTCCTAAGCCATCCCAGATCATAGACATGATGATGTGGGATTTTTGTGGGATTTTTATCCTTTATTCATCCAAGAAGTTGAGTGTACATGTTTTTGGAAGGTCAGAAAAGAGCTATCGACCAGAAAAGCTCTATTTCTAAAAGCATACGCTTTGCTTCTTTTCTGCAAATTGTTGTTTAGAGACAAAACAACTAAAATAATTGTTACCTCTGTGACTAAAATTCTCTGGGAACAATGTTCTCACAGTGGGAATTAAAACAACTATCGCTTTTTGCATATGGTAGAATGACACTACATAGAGGTATAATGAGGACAGCTACCGAAAACTTTATTTTGAGGAAATATAGAGCGGTATGGTATGTCTGAAATAACCACATCATCCACATTGGGCTAATTAGGGTGTATTTTAATGAATACAGATTTCATAACATTTTGATCATGGATCCGCATTATCTTTACACCTTAGCAGGGTTGTAGCAGATATGTTTTGTTTTATGGGGCTCGCCAAAGTAAATAATCCATGTGTGTATTTGGATGACAGATTTTCCTATCGGAGCGGTGGAGACATGTAACGACAGGAAGGATAGTGATTAGTCTGGGAATGAAATGCATCAGAGCAGGTTGTAGGAGACATGGGAGAATTGAAAGGGTAAATCAAGAGGTTTTATGGCAGCTCCTAAATTGTGAAGACATCATTGTCAGGGAATGTATGTCAAATTTCTACATGAATAAATGGGAAGACACAAGTAGCCTCTATCCATTTTTTTTGCAAAAAAAAGACTTTTATCTTAGAATAGTTTGGAAAAAATTAAGGGTGATACACACATATTTTTTTTCTACATAGATTTTGGCAAAAAAAAACCAACAAAACATAAAACAGCCCCATTGTATTAAGTGGGAAAACCCCTTATCGCCACAGCTGGTTTGGGTTCCAAAACCATTTCAATAAGTGTATCACTTGCTGATTCATGGCAGGTGGTCATATTAAATGGGGCTAATCCCTGTGCACACACTGGATCCTTTAAACTGCAAATTAATTTCAGAAACCTAGGGTTCTTCCTCAGATTTCTGTTGCGGATTCAGAAGCAAACGCACATAGGTTTTCTCTAGCTCCATTGACTCCATGACAAGAAAAAGTTAGACTCCCATATCAATCCTACCCATTGCGCTAATCTTAGGCTTTATGTTTCCCATGATGCATGGAGCCATAAATATAACATTTGACAGCTAATTGGATGCCAATTGTTTAAAGAGAACCCGTCATAATGATTTTGTAATGTAAAGACATGGCTGTAATGGTGCTGTAATACAGATTAACTTGATACCTTTGATGAAGAAATACACTTTGTGGTTCTTCTTTAAACACCATTTGATGTTTTCTATTAATTAGATTTAGGTGCACAGGGGCTGGACTGTGCACTGGGTATTCTCCTCTGTGAGGAGAGGTGGGAAGGGTACATTTTATTTTGAATTAGTTTAAAAGAAACATAAATTGTAAGCCAAATGTAGCATAGGGACACCGGGTCTACACACTTCGAGTCCAGCTAGGACTCTTAATTTTTATTAAGAGTCCCTGCTGGACTCAAAATGTGTACACCAGGTGTACTTATGCTACTATTGGCTTTTAAATCTACATTTGTTATAAACTAATTCAAAATACAAATGTGAGTTTTAATTACGTCTTACCTGTGGATGTTGGACACTTCCAACCTCTCCACAGCTACTTGTCCAGGAACTGGCTTTGAATGCCGCCTTCATTGCTGTGGATGATGCTTACTCAGGTTGAGTTCTCGGTCCAATGACATCTTTTAGAGACAACCGTGCATGTACTGCCCACAGCAATGATGGTGCCTTTTTATTGTAGACCATCTGGGAACTCAATCTGTGCATGTGCCATGCATGACAATGATGGTGCTGGTGTGAAATTTCATACAGACAGAGGCAAAGTGCTGGGAGAGGCCAGGAAGAAGACAGGAAGAAGATCCAGTGCACAGTCCGGCCCCTGTGCACCAAAATCTAATTAACAGAAAACTTAAAATGGTGATTAAAGAAGAACCACAAAGCGGATTTCTTACCCAAAAGTATCAATGTAATCAGTATTATAGTGCAATAACAGCCATGTCTTTGTTTTACTTTGCAAAATTGTGCTCACATGTTCTCTTTAAAGGTCAAAAACCACCGCTTCTGACTCTACTGGTATGTCTAGGAAACTCCTGAAATGTGCAGTAGGACGCTTTGTTAAAGGGGTCCTGTGGCTGGTAGCATCATTTTGGATTACCTGTGGGATGGATTGTATGATAAGAGCTAATCTAGATAGATGACTGTCACCGCTAATCTTCTTTATATCTCTGTAATACATTTTGCAAATGCTTGGCTTTTCGGTCAGTCTAGATGTTGAGTTCCTAAAATGATGTGCACATGGGATGGTTCAAGGGCATTAGGTTGTGGGTGTGACCTATGTATTGAATGGATGTGTCCTTGAAGTAATTTCTAGTGTTGAGCGAACATGCTTGACACTCTCGGTACTCGCCCGAGCATCACGCTACTCGGGATGTTCGGCGAGCACCGAGCATTTCCGGGTTACTCGGGCGGGAGCTCAGGTCTCTGCCCTGCATGTTTGGCGCTTTTTACAGAGCCAATGAACATGCAGGGATTGCCAGCCAGTCACTGTAATGCCGCAGCCATGTTGGTTGTGGGCATTACATTGATTGGCTGGCCGCACAGCGTCACCTCGAGTATTTAAAACAGGGTGCCGCTATCTTGGACACAGTCGCTCCGGATCAGCTAGTGTAGGGAAAGCGCTGCTGAGCTAGGGAGAGATTTATACTGCGAAATAGTTAGTGTAGGATCTGTAAAGGCTGCCAAATCAAACAAACAGTCCTTCTCAGGACTAATATCCATCCCAAATATCAGGCAGGCAGGCTGTATAGGAGACGCAGTGGTTATACCAGCAAACGCTGCATTACAGTCCTGTGTGCTCCTGTTGCTGAAACTTCTGGACTTAGCTCCAGGTCCTGGGGGGGGCAGGAGAAATCCTCTTTTTTCATCTAAATCCTCTTTTTTTTTCCTCCTTCACACTGTACAAATACCCGTCTTAACCTTTTGGTGCCCCCCCCCCCAAAAAAAAAGTGTGTCTGTGACAGTTCAGACACAAATATAACTGTTTAAAATAGTCTGGTGTAGGACAGAGAAACAGAAGTGTGGTTTTGCAGTTCCTCGGTTCAAACCTCTGTATTATCCACTTTTGGGCAATTTTTACATAAAAAAAACAGTTTGAGTGTGTCGCTCACTGTTCAGCCGCAAATATATATATTTAAAAAAGTCTGGTATACACCAGTAAATTATAACTGTGGTTTTGCTGTTCCACGGTAAAAAATCTCTGTATTATCCTGCTTTTGGCATTTTTAGCCATAAAGAAAAACAGTAATAGTGTCTCCTGATTGTTCAGACACCAATATATCGGTTTAAAAGAGTCTGGTATACACCAGTAAATTATAACTGTGGTTTTGCCGTTCCACTATAAAAAATCTCTATTATCCAGCTTTTGGTATTTTTTCCGTAAAGAAAAACAGTAATAGTGTCTCCTGATTGTTCAGACATCAATATATCTGTTTAAAAGCGTCTGGTATACACAAGTGAATTATAACAGTGGTTTTGCCGTCCCACGATAAAAAATCTCTATTATCCAGCTTTTGGTATTTTTTCCGTAAAGAAAAACAGTAATAGTGTCTCCTGATTGTTCAGACACCAATATATCGGTTTAAAAGAGTCTGGTATACACCAGTAAATTATAACTGTGGTTTTGCCGTTCCACTATAAAAAATCTCTATTATCCAGCTTTTGGTATTTTTTCCGTAAAGAAAAACAGTAATAGTGTCTCCTGATTGTTCAGACACCAATATATCTGTTTAAAAGAGTCTGGTATACACCAGTAAATTATAACTGTGGTTTTGCCGTTCCACTGTAAAAAATCTTTATTATCCTGCTTTTGCCATTTTTTGTTGTAAAGAAAAACAGTAATAGTGTCTCCTGATTGTTCAGACACAAATATATCTGTTTAAAAGAGTCTGGTATACACCAGTAAATTATTACTGGTTTTGCCATCCCACGGTAAAAAATCTCTATTATCCAGCTTTTGGTATTTTTTCCGCAAAGAAAAACAGTAATAGTGTCTCCTGATTGTTCAGACACCAATATATCTGTTTAAAATAGTCTGGTGTAGGCCAGAGAAACAGAAGTGTGGTTTTGCAGTTCCACAGTTCAAACCTCTGTATTATCCACTTTTGGGCCATTTGTACCAAAAAAAAAACAGTTTGAGTGTGTTGCTCACTGTTCGGCCGCAAATATATGTATTGAAAAAAGTCTGGTATACACCAGTAAATTATAACTGTGGTTTTGCTGTTCCACGGTAAAAAATCTCTATTATCCTGCTTTTGGCATTTTTTGCTGTTAAAAAAAACCTGTAATAGTGTCTCCCTGATTGTTCAGACACAAATATATCTGTTGAAAATAGTCTGGTGTAGGCCAGAGAAATAGAAGTGTGGTTTTGCGCATCATCCTCCTCCTCATGTTCAGACTCCATCATAGATATCACCAAATCAGTTACAAGCTGGAAGCACTGCAGTACTGCCTCCGCCAAGCGGCAACAGGCTGTGCTGAAACTCATAAGTTTAGGTGAGAAAGCTCACACTGCTTTTGAGTTGTGGATAGCTGTGAAGGAGCAGGCAGATCTGTGGCTGACACCGCTGAACCTACATCCAGGCATGGTCGTGTGTGACAATGGCCGTAACCTGGTGGCGGCTCTGAGGCAAGATAACACACGTACCAGGCCTGGCTCATGAGCTTAACCTCGTGGTTCAGCGGTTTCTTAAATCGTACCCCGAGTTGCCAGATCTGCTCGTCAAAGTACGCCGCCTGTCAGCTCATTTTCGCAAGTCGGCTACAGCTTCCGCCGCCCTTGCTGTGTTGCAGCAGCGTTTGCAGCTTCCGGCACACCGACTGGTGTGTGATGTCCCCACACGTTGGAACTCTACCCTCCACATGTTGCAAAGGATTTGTGAGCAGAAGAGAGCAGTTGTGGAGTACCAGCTGCAACAAGGCTGTCGATATTCAGGTCAGACTCCACACATAAGACCTCAGGAGTGGACCTGGATGTCTGGCATATGTACCATCTTAACAAACTTTGAGGAGTCCACCAAGATGGTGAGTGGCGATGACGCCATCATTAGCATCAGCATTCCACTTGTCTGTCTTTTGCAACACTCTCTGAAGAGAATTAAAGAGGAGGCATTGCAGCCAGAGTATGATGAGATGGATCAAGAAGCCGTAACTGTCGATTACACACAGCCCAGCCTCATCTCATCCCAACGTGCATTGGGGGACAATGAGGGAGAGGAGGAGGAGGAGGAAGAACAGGAGCTGGTTTCATGCGCTGTAGACGGTAGTACCTGTACAACTGTCATACCATCGGTTCAGCGTGGGTGGCCTGAGTACAGGGGGGAGGAGGAGGAGGAGGAGCAGAGCATGGTCAGTCGTCATCTTGGTGAGGACACGGAAGTCTTGCCCGTTACCAGTCTGGCACGCATGGCTGACTTTATGTTTCGCTGCCTTAACCGTGACCCTCGCATTGTCAAAATGTTGGGTGACAGTCATTACTAGTTGGTGACACTTTTAGACCCCCGCTACAAGGAGAACTTTCACTCTCTTATTCCTGAGGTGGAGAGGTCTACAAAAATGGGGCAGTACCAGAAGGCCCTTGCTGCAGAAGTGTTAAAAAAATTCCCATCTGAACACGCTAACGGCAGAGGTCACAGTTCGTTGCACATCCAAGGCATACATGCAAGAGAGACGCAACTCCAATACAGCAGAGGCAGAAGAACACTGTCAATGTTCTGGGACAGTTTTCTCAGACCCTCCCTTTGGACAGACCCGGGGTACTCTCACAAGGAGTGGAAAGTTTCAAAAGATGGTGAGGGAGTACCTTGCCGACCGTACCAGCGTCCTCCGTAATACCTCTGTGCCTTATAATTATTGGGTATCCAAGCTGGACACTTGGAATGAACTCGCTCTGTACGCCTTGTAGGTCCTGGCCTGCCCTGCCGCTAGCGTGTTATCGGAGCGTGTTTTTAGTGCCGCTGGGGGAATTATAACTGATAAGCGCACTCGCCTGTCAACTGACAATGCTGACAAGCTGACCCTTATAAAAATGAACAAGGGCTGGATTGGGCCAGACTTCTCATCACCACCAAATGACAGCAGAGTAACATAAAGTCAAATCCACTGTGTTATTTCGGGAGGTGTATTCACATGCACCTCTTCACACCCACAAATGGGTATACGCTTCTTCATTTCGGCTGTTTTATGTTCTTCTCCTTATCCTCAGCCTCTACCACCCCTATACCACCAGGGTGACCGTGGTCCGTGTTGCCATTATGGAAAGTTCCTCCATAATTATTTTTGTCAGCTTTTGCTTGGAAGGCATAAGCAAAGACTGTGGGAGACCCACTCCCCAATAATGGGAATAAAATTTTTAAGATGCTGTACTGTATGGCTCTTGTAAGGGGCATTAAAACCGTCTTGTTAAGCTACTGCGACCTCCACCACTTTTCCAAGGGGCATTAAAATCGTCTTGTTAAGCTACTGCGACCTCCACGTCTCTTCCAAGGGGCATTAAAACCGTCTTGTTAAGCTACTGCGACCTCCACGTCTCTTCCAAGGGGCATTAAAACCGTCTTGTTAAGCTACTGCGACCTCCACGACTCTTCCAACGGGCATTGCATTTCCTCCTAGTTTTAGTCAGCGTTTGCTTTTCAATGCATATGTGAACACTAAGGGAGACCCACTCCCCAATAATGGGTAGAAGGCTTTTAGTCTGCTGTAATCCACGTCTGTTTCAAGGGGCATTGCAGTTCCTCATAATTTTTGGAAAGCCTTCCATTCACTGCTTAGGCCAACAGTGCACAGGAGACCCAGTTGCTATAAATGGAAAAAATGGTTTAGTTAAGGCCCTCTGACCTCCATGTCACTTCCAAGAGGCATTGGAGTGCCTCTAAATTTTTGGTAGGCATTGCACTCAGTGTATGCCCTATAACTGTGTAGCCAAACTGCTCCTTTTGGTATAGAAACATATCCTACAAGACATGTGTGGTTGACTGGCCTGATATTGATGTGAATGGTCCCTGTTCCTCCTGCGCTTTCTCCTTTGCCACCACCTCATCCATCATTTATCACCTGAAGCTTTGTTTTAACGGGAGTCATAGAACTGGGATAGTAACAGGAAAACATCCAGCAATCGACGGAGGAGGTAGGATATGCGCCAAAACGCTGACCACCTCAGGCCTAGCCGCTACTACATACATGCGCTTTCATTCCAAGAAAACAAAGCAGATGCTAACTTCTATGATCATCATGCTCCTCACCTTGGCACTCTCAACTCCCCTGATGGAGAAGCCAGGGCCCACCGGAGGAGTCTGGTTCTCTGGTGGGCTCTTCAAATGCTGCCCTAAAGCAGGCCAGGCTAAGAAAAGTGTGTGGGAAGGTAACAGGAGAAATAGGGACGGCTGGGGACCATTTATGGACACCAGGCCGCCCCTAGGCGGCTGGGGACCGTGTGTGGACACCCGGCCGTGGGGCGGCTGGGGACCGAGTATGGACACCCGGCCGCCCCCTGGCGGCTGGGGACCGAGCGTGGACACCTGGCTGCCCCCTGACTGCTGTGGACCGAGCGTGGACACCCGGCCACCGAGCGGCTGGGGACTGAGTATGGATACCTCGCTGCTGAAGCAGCCATGAGGTAGTGGCCAGCTTCGGCTTCCTCCAAACTAAAAGGCCCCATTTCAAGTGAAAGCTAGCAGTATGGTATTGCAGCCTGCGGGTGGGTGGGTGGTTGGTTGGCTGCATATTTGTGCTTGCATTGCAAGGAATGGGGGAGGTACAATTGAACACTGCCCTGGGACAAGGACTTGTTGCAAGTCTGCATCTTCTGATGTGGCAAGGATCACTTCTGATGGGCACACTTTTAGGCAGTGACCTGGGTGTCAGAGATGCTTCCAGGGGTCTTCCCTATGCTGTTCCCATGTCTTTTCAGCTCTGTATGCTTGTGTCACACAGCACATGGCCAGATAAGATTGTAAAATGTTAAAATGACATTTCCCAGTGAATGCATTTGTCACGGTTGAAAGCAATACAAAAGTGCAAAAACGAATAAAAAATGCTACTTGTGAACATAGCCCAAGGTGTGGAGGAGTATTTTTTTTGGGGGTTATTTATTTTACCTTATACACAAGTCTTTACCCTGGAAAGGAACTTCCTTAACATATTTCACAGGAAAGCAGTTTCAGTTTCGTTTTTGAACGTTTTATTGTGAGCCCTTAAAAGTGGCTTAATACCTCTGACCACGTTGTTGACAGCAGTGACCTGGGGCGATATCCATGCTGTCCCCATGTCATTTGAGCACTGTCACTATCATTTTGGGCACTTTTTAGGCTTTTAAAAGACTGCCGGGGGTGCCGTCGCAAAAATGCTCGGGTCTCCCATAGACTAACATTGGGCTCGTTGCTCCAGTCGAGCACCCGAGTATCACGGTGAGCTCGGCCCGAGCTTCGAGCACCCGAGCATTTTAGTGCTCGCTTAACACTAGTAATTTCTTAAAACTTGGTAAGTATGGCATACATTACTATGATGGGAATAAAGTGTATGTGGAAAGTTCTCTTGTAAATTGCTGCATGTCCTTAGCTGGAGGCGGACTATCATACCATGGTATGTGCCAAGTGGAGTGTCAACGAGCTACTTTGCCTTGGCTAGAGAATTTACTTTCACTGCTAGGACAAAATACTGTATCTTTGTCCAAGTAAAAGAGAGCCTAGCAATGTATCTGCATAAATATTTTCTTGTATGATCGCATTATATACATGATAGTTAAGGAAAGGAAGCTCAATTTTTTTTACTAAGCATGCACTTGTGGCACCCCAGGTCTGGTCGCCACAGTGGCACAAATGTCATGTCTGAGAGCAGGTGGGAGGTTCCCTGGTTGGGGACAATTAGCATGCAGCACCTCCTGCCTCAGTCCAGGGAGGGGAGAAACCTGCCCCTTATAAAGTGGATCTGGGGCGGGGTTAGACAGTGAAGCCAGAGACAAGTTCCAGTCTAGTTCCAGAGACAGGGACAGGTCAGCAGCAGGCTGAGGAGTCCCTGTAGGCAGAGGAGGAACACGAGGCCAGGAGGGGAGCTAGAAGAGAGACTTACAAAGCCGGACACTGGAGTCCGAGGCTGTGAGGGTTATAAGCCCAGCAGCAGAAAACCACGCAGGGGACTTCAAGTCCTCTGGCCCAAGGAAGCCCGGAGGCTCAGTCACACGAGAGGGACCACTACTGCCCTGGAGGGGTGAGAAGTACGGAAGGCCCGAGTCGCCAGTCATACGGGTGAGAACGACACAGTACACTCAGAGACGTGGGCTACCACTACACTACAGCAGGATAGCCAAGAAAGAGTGAAGTCAGCACGGTAGGCCTACAAACTCCCCCTGACCAGCAGGATTTCCCAGTTGCTCTCAGACTGACCAGGCCTCCATTGTTAACCTGTATTCCGGACGGGTCCCTTAATACCACCAACAGTAAAGACCCTGAATTGCATGACAGACTCCGTGTGGTTACTGCTGCTCCCACGCACCATCACCACCAACATCCCTACTTTCTGCCCTGAGGCTATACTCCTCCCGTGGGGAGTTATACTATCCTCTGCTGTATTCCCAATACCAGCCTCAGCAGTCTGCCCTGCAGCGGCGGTACACTCTGACCGCAATCCACAGGTGGCGTAGTCGGACACTTAAATATCACAAAACCACACAAATAGACTGCCATTTGGTTTGACCACCCTGAGCCACGGGACCGGGTCCCCGCCACGCAAGGACTACAACCCCCAGCATCCACAATGGGTTCGGTTCCGGGTATCCCCACATACACACACGGCCCAGGGGGCGCGTCACACTAAGTAATCATTAATACTCATGTCTTCCATTAGGCTGTGTGCCCACTATGCGTTTTTTAAGCATTTCCGCAGCGGCAATTCCGCTTCAGAAATGCTTAAAAAACGCTTGCTAGAAGCTGTGCAGATGTGGATACCATGCGGTTCAATGTGCGGATGGTACCCGGGTTTGGAGAAGAGGAGACTCTCCTCCAGACCTGGGTACCATAGTACCTGTAAAAAAAGAATACAATAAAAAATATACATTATACTTACCTTCTGATGGCTCCCGGTCTCCATAGCGATCCGTCCTGGCTTGCCCGCAGCTCGCGGTGGTCTAAAAAGGACCTGCCATGATGTAATTTAGTCATGTGACAGGTCACACGGCCGCTGACGTCGGCGGTCGTGTGACCCTTCACATGACTAAATGACATCATGGCAGGTCCTTTTAGTCCACCGCGAGCTGCCGGCAAGCCAAGACGGATCAGATAAGGACACCGGGGCCCATCAGAAGGTATAATATTTATTTTTTATTTTTTGCCATTCTTTTATGGTCACACTATATAAATCCATGCCAGTTGCATGGATTTATATAGTGTGACCAAGTTGTCAAGCACTTTCCAAGTGATGCTAAAATCGCTTGGAAAGTGCTTGACAAGCTGCATGCGGATATGCATGTGAAGAACGCTTCACTTCCGTTTGTCCCTGGCAGGAAAAACGCATGTACAATCCGCATGTACAATCCGCATGTACAATCCGCATGCGTTTTTCTGCCAGGGAGATGCAGAAATGCTCAGGAAAAAATCGGAGCATTTCTGCATCGTGGGCACATATTCTTACTCTTTCATTGCACCCTTGAATAATATGCATAAAAGTATAAAATTAAAATTTTCCTTTAAATAGTTGTATGCGAGTAAAACATTGATGGTCTATGATCAGGACTCTTTTATTTATGAACAGAAGCTGATCTATATTTATGGCTATGCCTAAATCTTTAGAGAGTTCCATGACCCATTTGTTCTTATTAATGGTAGGGCATGGACCTGTAAGGTGCCCAGGGGGGTAACCGTGGACAAGCAGCTGCTTCTCCACGCCCGGGCACCCCACAAACACACAGTGTCCCAGTCCATTAGTGTCGTGCTGTGTACAGTGTATTGTACTCACTTGCAGGCCGGAGGGCTCCTCTGCTTCCACGTCCTCAGGTCTAGGATCAGCCACACACACATCAGGGGATACTTGGTTTGTAATAACAAGTTTACACAGTATCGGGCACAGTACCTTCCAGCTCCAGTTCCTTCAATACAGTACATTTCAAGCTCTTGCTTACGTTCAGCTTGAACTACCCCTACACTTGATCCTCCTGTCAGCCCCAGGGATTTCCCACCGCAGCACTGCCAAGATCAGATACATTTTCCTCACACGTTTCCCAGTCCAGCTTCCACTGTATGGAAGCGATTAAGGCACACTCATCAGTGCCTAGTTTGGGCCATAAGCCCTGAATGTTACAGGAATGTCTGTTTGAAATCTGGTACGACCTCATGCTTCCAGAATGTTATGTACTCCACATGCCTCCAGCACACTGCAACTTGAATCTGAATTTCACACGAACCTCACACTTTATCTAACTCACTCTAACTAAACCAGGAAATGCTTCCCTTTTATCTTGACCTTTCCCTCCCATGCTGGGCTGGTCCCAAACATTTAACTGTATCCTGTACTATTCCTACTACTGTATACTAATAAGGCCCACCACTGCCTTATCTATCTCAATGTTCCTATCTATCAGTGACTAAGCACTGCACTATATTCTACACTTTGCTACCCCTGAGCCTAGTCTACCAGGTTACCTTAGGCATTACCAATATAGTGCCCACAAAGCAGCATCAGCACTTATAACACTCTATGCATTTTACATTACATTTTACATATTTCACATCATACAATAAAACACACTAAAACTCAAGTCAATATTCACACTAAAATTGTCTACAGGGTCAGGTATACGACAGTCTCTGTCACGTCCTTGCAGACCCATCCTGATTAAAGGTTGATGGTCTATTTTATGAACCCCTGGCAATTATCAAATCACCTGTTTATCCAGCCATTAGACCAGTTTCAGTATCAGGCTTGATACGTCAGGAAGGACCATGGCCTTTTGTTCTATTGAAGGGGTTACATCATGTTCTTTAATACCTAAAATTACTAGGTGCTTGTAAAAACCCCACAAGTTTGCAATTTATTTTTAGCTAAAAATTCTCTCTGTTCTTGAGAGCGAAAAGATTTTTAATTTATTGTTTTGTTTATTGGCTCATTGCTTAGGTTTACGATCACTTCTGAAGTTTTTCAGAGGTGGCAGAACATACACAGTGCTTTTAAATTCGTTACTATAGAGTTTGTAATCCCTGATTAGAATCTGGCCAGATTATTGGAGAGCAATGTTAGCCCTCAACCCGGCCAGATTACGCGCAGCTGTGCTCCTCCGATGCCCCAGAGGCAAAGCTTCCTCTGCTTACAGACTCTCAAACCACACAGTTCAGACCAGCAGCGTGATGATACCACTCATCTAATCTGTCAATCAAGCAGGAGCTCGCCCCCACCCTACCCTGCTGAAATAGAGTAGAACAACCCTTTAAGGATCTGATCCACCCTGGTCAAACATTGATCCTAACAGTAACACATCAATGTTACGGTCAAAGAAAATCTCTTTAAACAGTAAACTGATGTATCTGATGTATCCACTACTTTTATCCTTCCATTTGAAGCCTCGTGTTGTTTACAGTCATCTATCAGAGAAGAAAATAAAAGCTACGCAAGTCCAAAGTCAGCACAGCTCAGCCGCCTGTGCTCGATCAATCAGCCAATCAATCAATGGGTTAAGCAGTCAATCAATTAAGAATTGTTTAACTCGGTAATATCCTTTTAACCAAAACGACCTTTGTTTTTGCCTTTTCAAGGACAAGGAAAACCCATTTAACCACTTTGCATGGCGTGAAATAGTACAATACACAATTATAACAGGACTACATCCAAGTGATTGGTTAAGATATCAGGCGAAAACAGTACATGATTTACTAAGTAAGATTAATCAGTTCAATCAGTTCATTATTCGCCAACAAAATTACATTATGGCGACATTCTGATCTACAGTACTAGGACTAAGAAATTTGGAAATGACCAATTATAATTCAGTGACTCGAAATTATGGGTCAGTGCATAACATTACACAGTTCTTTTTTTCTTCATCAAAAGTGGATTTTTAAAATCACTTGTGATGGGATTAAATGGAAAAGGGAGTTTATTTATGGAAGGAAGCAATCTAGAAGTCACAGAAACATAATTAACCGCTCCTCACAGTCATCGTAGGCAATGCATCAAAACTTTCACAAGGCGGCATTTTGTCATTACCAAGATAATAAAGGAGTTGGTTATTTTATGCATGCTTTATTGTCAATAGGGCTCTGTTTATTGATGTATCACAGTGGCAGAGCCATCGATGCGATAAACAGCTCCGACTTTTCAATCAATTTGCCGTTTGTCTTTGTTGAAACCGGGAAGAGAAAAAGTTTCCATTGGTTTAGGATCACAAACTGAATGACATCAAGGGATTCAATAAAACCAATGATAAGGATCAAGGCTGAGATTTAATGATCACACTTTTCTAATAATTGGCAATCAGGTTTCCTTAAGATGCCTTTTATGTACTATATTAAGTGGCGGATATAATATAGATTGGGGGTGGGAAACACAGAACAAGTAAAGAATATGAAAGTTCTAACTTGATTTTCCTATCAACGAATGAAGATAACATATTGCTAGGATTTGCTATCTCATTCTATTTGGCGGTGGTGTGACCACTTGGATTTTTTAGAATGAATGGTTCATAGTTTTACCATTGGACCATCTTTTGAAGAGGACACTCCAATATTCAACATATTTACAAAAGTACTAGGACACCTACACATTACTCCTACGGCAGCTTTTGTGATATCCCATTCTAAATCCAAGACATGTGGAGTTACTTTCCATTTTGCAGTCAGTCAAGATCCCACTCTTCTGTAAAAGGTTTCTACAAAATTTTGGAGGTTTCTATGGGAGGTTTTGCCCATCTATGCAGAAGAACATTTGTGAGGTCAGACACTGATGTCGGATGAGAGGACCTGGCTCATTGTCCCTGTTCTCTTTCAACCCAAAGGGGTTTGATGGGCATGAGGTTGGGGCTACACGCAGCCAGTCAAGTTCTTCTACCTCAAACTCACCTAACCGTGGACCTTGATTTGTGCACTGGAGTGTAGTAATGCTGGAGCAGAAAAGGGCCTTTCCCAAACTGTTCTCACAAAGTTGTAAGCATACAATTATCCAAAATGTCTTTGTATGCTGAATTATCAACATTTTAATTTATCGGAACTAGGAGCTTAGGCCAGCCCCTGAATTTGAACCTCAAAGCTTTATTCCTTCTCCACCAAGCATAACAGTTTGCACAAGTCAGGCAGGTACCATTCTGGCTTTCCCCAAGACAGACTTGTCCATAAGACTGCAAGATTGAGACGCATGATTCAACACTCCACAGAACACCTTTCCACTGTTTTGATGTCCAGTGGCGGCAGTCCTTACGCAACTCTATGTGACACTTGGTATTGTGGTTGGTGAGGTTAGGCTTGCATGCAGCTGCTCAGCCATGGAAACGCATGCAATGTAGCTACTAGCACAATTATTGTGCTGATATGAATGGCAGATGAGGTTTCGACTCTGCAGTTATGGAGTTGGCAGAGCATTGGTGGCTTTTAAGAACTATGCTCGTCAGCACTCGGCGACCCCATTAACCATTAATCAGAGCAGTCGGATTCCAATAATCAAATGGGAAATTCTCTTTGCTATTGAAGCTTAGCTTCGTTAAAGCATGCTCCCATAATCAATTGGAAGGCAGGTTGTGCATCAAAGAAATCTAAACTTACTTAAGATGTGGTTAGCTCATCTTATTGTCCATCCAAGCAATATATCCAATGTACTGTATGTACTGTATAAATGCAGATGAATCATCCATGGAAGACTTATATATCTCAGAACATATTTCCTATCTCCTGGGACAAGATTGAAGTAAACCACTGTTTTAACCTTTTCACTATATCTAGCAGATGTATGCCTATGGATTCTGTAGTGTATGCTCAACTCATTCAAGGGAACCTGTCACCAGTCTTTGGCTTATAAACCCTGCCCATCACCTTTAAGATCATAAGAATGGGGTTCCTGAAACCCCTTTTTATCCTCAGATGTGCCCCTGCATAACTCAGAAAAAGTGTTTTATGCTTATCCCGCTCTGTATGTATATTGCGTGGTCTGATCCGGGTGTCTCCACATTGTGATCAAGGCCCTCCGGTACCTCAAATGCACCCTGGTACCTTCAAACGCCGCCTCTTATAAGTGGATGCAAGAGGATGATGTCTCTCCGTCATCCACGTAGTGTCCGGAGTCTCGAGCCGGAGTAAGTGAAGGAAACCCAAGCAAACACGGGGAGAACATACAAACTTCTAGGTTCCAACTGATTATTCTATTTTTCATCACAACATAGGAGAATGAATATAAGACACAGAGAAACATCTTCCCAAATCAATTGCTAATTTAAATAAGAAAGGTTATTATTTGTTTGATGTTGTCTACGGATGTTCACACATTGCTGTCTATGCTACATTGCATTAGCTATTCATTTGTTTTATATTGTGTTTTAAATGCTTAAGTGAACACTGACCTTTATGTCTCAAACCAATAAATATTTATTACATTCAAGGCCCAGATGAAAGGCGGTGGGTATAAAAGGTAGGGCCAAGTTCTACAGACCAATGTGACAAAGGGGTGCCAAATAGACAAAGTGAAGTACCTGTTTTTTTAACTTACAATTAGAAACCATCTAATCAAACAAAGACATTGTCTTGTTTGGGCAAAGCAGTTTACCATGTGTTTTATTTCTATCAGAAAACTTCTGGAAAGAGGGGAGACTTCCGAAACTAACCAAAAGTGGAGTTCCCAACTTTTTTTGATTGCAGGTTTCGAGTCCAGAGTTCGACAACGGGGCATGAATAGAGGGGCTATGCAAATAAGAATTCTTGCCAATGAATAGCCATATTACATAATGGTCTGTTTTGGCTTTGGGATCCATTAAGTGGTCTTTAATTTGAATGCCTCATAAAAGCAATACCATTTTTAAAAAATATATTTTTTTAAAAGCTGTCTGTGATTTTTATTAAATCACGTACTGGAATGGTGCAGGTATCCAAAATTTTTCACATCAGGTTTGGCATAAGCAACATGGGACTATACAGCCACTAAAATATTTTACAGAATTCTTTCAAATTTAGCACAATTTGCAAATATAATGTGTTTTTAATGTATCCCTTTCTCTAGGAACGCTTGATTTATCATGCTGATTTAGAAGCAAGCAGAGTCAGCATTTTGCTTTAGATCTATCGCCAATTTCTGACTCAACTACAGCCCAAAAAAAGAATCAATGCTCTCTTTTCTTTTAACATGCTTGTTAACCCTTTGGCATTAGTTTGATGAACTTTATAATGTGCTAATGTGCTTTCTGCTGTAATCATGCTGTGTAATCAAAGATAGGGTAACTGGTTAACTGGATAAAGAACTGGATACCTAAAAACAGAAGTATGCAACAATAAAAAACACAACTAAATCTTTGATATGTTATGTTAACAGAATCAATCTTACTACATAGATATAGGTACCACAACAAAACTTACCACATACAGTGGTGTGAAAAAGTGTTTGCCCCCTTCCTGATTTCTTATTCTTTTGCAGGTTTGTCACACTTAAGTATTTCAGATCACAAAACAAATTTAAATATTAGACAAAGATAATGCAAGTAAACACAAAATGCAGTTTTTAAATGAAGGTCTTTATTATTAAGGTAAAAAGAAATCCAAACTTACAATATCCTGTGTGAAAAACTGATTAACTGGTTGGGCCACCCTTAGCATCAACAACTGCAATCAAGCATTTGCGATAACTGGCTGTCTTTTACAATGCCCTGGAGGAATTTTGGCCACTTATCTTTACAAAATTGTTGTAATTCAGTCACATTGGAGGGTTTCCGAGCATGAACCACCTTTTTAAGGTCATGCCACAGCATCTCAGTCAAATTAAGGTCGGGACTTTGACTAGGCCACTCCAAAGTCTTAATTTTGTTTTTCTTAAGTTATTCAGAGGTGGACTTGCTGGTGTGTTTTGGATCAGTGTCCTGCTGCATAACCGAAGTGCTCTTCAGCTTGAGATCACGAACAGATGGCTGGATATTCTCCTTCAGGGTTTTTTGGTAGACAGCAGAATTCATGGTTCCATTTACCACAGCAAGATGTCTTCCAGGTCCTGAAGCAGTAAAACAGCCCCAGACCATCACACTACCACCACCATATTTTACTGTTGGTATGATGTTCCTTTTCTGAAATGCTGTGTTACTTCTATGCAAGATGTAATGGGACATACACCTTCCAAAAGTTCAACTTTTGTCTCATCAGTCCACAGAGTATTCTCCCAAAAGTCTTGGCGACCATCAAGATGTTTTCTGGCAAAGCTGAGACGAACCTTTATGTTATTTTTTCTCAGCAGTGGTTTTTGTCTTGGAACTCTGCCATGCATGCAATTTTTGCCCAATCTCTTTCTTATGATGGAGTCATGAACACTGACCTTAACTGAGACAAGTGAGACCTGCAGTTCTTTGGATGTTGTTGTGGAGTCTTTTGTGACCTCTTGGATGAGTCATCGCTGTGCTCTTGGGGGTAATTTTGGTCGGCGGCCACTCCTGGGAAGCTTCACCATTATTCCTTGTTTTTGCCATTTGTAGATAAAAGTCCCAAAGTTTTAGATATGGCTTTACAGCCTTTTCCAGACTGATAGTTACTAATCACTTTGTTTCTCATTTGTTCCTAAATTTCTTTGGATCACAGTATGATGTCTAATTTTGAGGATCTTTTGGTCTACTCCACTTTGCCAGGCAGGTCCTATTTAAGTGATTTCTTGATTGAGAAGAGGTGTGTCAGTAATCATGCTGTGTGGCTAGGGAAATGGAACTCAGCTCGCCAAAGATGTGATAGACCACAGTTAATTTATGTTTTAAGGGGGACATTCACTTTTTCACACAGGGCCCTGTAGGTTTAGATTTGTTTTTCCCTTAATAATAAAGACCTCCATTTAAAAACTGCATTTTGTGCTTACTTGTGTTATCTTTGTCTAATATTTAAATTTGTTTTGTGATCTTAAACTTCTCTGAAACAAGTGTGCCAAACACGCAAAAGAATAAGAAATCAAATATTCACACCACTGTAGATATGGTGACAAAACTAGTTCTATTACATAAAATTAGTAATAGAACCAAGATTACTATACAAATATGGTAACAGAACCAAGCTTATTATGCTAATATATAGTACATAAACAAAACTTACTACATACATTTGGTAACACAACCAAGCAAACTAGATACATATATTGTACCAAAACAAAACATACTACATAGATATGTTAACAAAACCAAGTTTACCTCACAGATATAAAGCACAAGAACAAAACTTAGTACTAAGGTATGGTAACAGAACCAAGCCTACTACGTAAATATACCTGTATAGTACATGAGCAAAAGTTACTACTTACATTTGGTAACAGAACCAAGCAAACTACATAAATATACTGTACCAAAACAAAACCTACTACATAGATATGTTAACAAAACCAAGTTTACCTCAAAGATATATAGTACCAGAACAAAACTTCTTCCTAAGATATAGTGACAGAACCAAGCTAGCTGCATAAATATACAGAACCTTACCAAAACTTACTACAAACATATGGTAACAGAACCAAGCTTACTATATAAAAATAATAACAGAACCAAGCTAAGTACATTAAAAACAGTAAGGGAACCAAGCTTATTACATTGATATATTAATAAAACCAAGCTAATTATGTTGCGCCCCTGAGGGTTCAGTCGCCACAGAGGTAGTGCACCTCACTCAGAGGTGTGGTGCCTCCCTTCACTCAGGTAAGGAGGGAGTGCTGCACGGAACCCCAAACACCTGCATCCAACACTACACTGCTCCAGGCCGGCTGGAGGGGCGACATGCAGAGCGCAACTGCTGAGCCCTGTCCCTGGCTGGAGTGGGGGGAACCCAAAGGTAGGGGGAACCTGTAGTGGGTGTGGATGGAGGAAGTAGTTTAGGGGAGCACTCATACAGTAAAGATATAAAAAGAAGCCATCTTAGAATAGTGCAGTCCATTCGGTGAGAGGAGAGAGTGAAGACTGTCTGGGAGCAGAGTCTCAGTCAGAGCTCTGCTCCCCAAGCAGGGCCCAGCCTCAGAGGTCCAGGAGGGGAGCAGGGAGGAAGCTCCGTTCTGAAGAAGGGATCATAGGGGGTACGGCGAGTGCAGGCAGCACCCGTACACCCCGAACCTGCCAAGTGTCAGGAGGATCTAGGCCGCAAGAAGGGGACCGGCCCCTGGCCCAGTCGTGCAGCTTCAAGCCTCGGCTGGAAAAACCAGAGGCTTCTGGCTTTTATAGCCAGTAGCCAAACCCCCCACTTCAATCCAAGTAAGGTCAAGCAGGTCTGTGCAACTCCGACGGACAGGGGGGACCTCGCACGACCCGAACAGGATTCACAGTGGGAAGCGCAGGGCAGGAGGGAGTAAGACCCAGCGTGAAGTCGGTCTAGAGAGGTACATAAGAAAGTGGGGTTCCGCCAGGTACACCCGAACTGCCTAAGGAAGGACTGAACCCCTGCCCGGTGAACGTAGTGCGATGCGGGAGGCTTGCACCAGTATAGTGCACCTGTGGACTGTCTAAGAACTGTGAGTAAATCTTGGATGACTGCACTGAGCTGCCTCCGCTCCTTTCTTTCGCCGGTGCCATTTCCCTCCCTGCTCTACAACCCCCAGCGCACTTCCATTTATTTACACTGCCCTGAGGCCTGCTCCACCTGTGGGGAGCTGTCCCATCATAAGCTGCCTTAACATCTGCCTCAGAGGACTGTTGCAGCGCTGGTGATCCTCACCAGACACCACAGGTGGCGTCACGAACTTTCCCAAAACCCCTATAAATATTCCCCTTTTTGCACTGACCGCCCTGGGTCACAGACCGGGCCAGCCACCGTGATCTCCCCCTAAAGCAGCCATAAGGCCCGGCTGCCGAGTACCCCACGGCCCTGGGGGCGAGTCAATTATATAAAAACAGTAACAGAACTAAGCTTACAACATAGATATATAGTACTTGAACAAAACTTAATACATAGATGTGATAAGAGAACCAAGTTTTCTACATAAAACAGTAAAAGAACCATCTTATTACATAGATATGGCAACAGAAACAAGATTATTACATAAAAGCAGAAACAAAACCAAATGTATTCAGAACTAACTTACTGTATGAATACAGTAATTGAACCAAGCTTACAGCATCAAATTTAATAGCAGGCATATCAAAACATTCTGGGTTATGTTTTGCACTATGTAAATTTGCTTATGTCTACAGCTGAGCAGATCTTTGTAATTGAAATTTGCCAATTTCGCCAAATTTTCCCCCAAAATTTGATTTGCAGCAAATATATCAATGCAAATCTTAATACTGAAAAGCTTGTACCTGCTCAGAAAATACATATGGGGAGAGGAGAGAGAACCCCGATCCTGACTATAAGAGCTTACACTTTACAGATGAGAGAGAGATGATCCCACTGAACATAAGAGCTTACACTCTATTGGGGAGCGAAGGCCCTGCTGACCATAAGAACTTACAAACTGCAGAAGAGATTGAGAGAGGACCCCGCTGACCATAAAAGCTTACACAGTACAGGAGAAAGATACCCTACTGACCATAAGAGCTTATACTATACAGGAGAGAGAGAGGACCCCACTATCCATAAGAGCTTACACTCTATGTAATAGTGGGGAAGGACGTAGCCTTCCCTTGGCACTGAGGTAGTTAAAAGAAGTGTTCCTGCAGTTAGACCTCTCTGAACTGTTGGTAGGCCAAGCTAAGGGGTTAGCTTCAGTGGTCCAGTCGGTAGAGTAGAGGGGGAACTTAGTGCCCTGATCAAGCCCTGAGTGTGGTAGAGCTTGGTCCTGACATAATTCCTTGTGGGCTGCAGTACCTCAATCAGCCACAAGATGCCACTGTCCTGGGTGCAGATGTCAGGTTGAGTCTGCTAGCAGTGTTACAGGCAGTGATGGGGTAATGTTGTGTTATGACAGTCCACAGAGGGTGGGCACTTTAGGTAAATCCCTGCTTAGCTTCCAGAAGCAGGAAGAGATATTCAGTAAGAGATAGGACAGTAAACCGTATGGGCAGCCTGAATATATGGTGGCTGCTAGGGTAGACGGGAGCTCCATACCCTCAGACAGTGGGATCACCAGTGTGAAAGTCTCCCTACGCAAGAGCAAGAGTCCTGTAAGCCGGCCGGAGAAACTCAAAGGAAGTATTGAGGACCCGGGGCACTTCTAGTCTGCAGGAAGCAGAGGAAGATAAATAGGACTCCAGGCTCAGACCTGGGGGAGAGATCAGATTCGGAACACTGTTGATATTGCAGAAGAGTCTCTTGGGCTAGAGATTAGAGTCACAGAGATGTTTCACTTAAAGAGGGAACCAGGGCTGAAGCTGTTGCCAGTGCCTGTGAGAGAGATAATAACCTGTCGGGCCTTATCCATTATATCTGCCTGTAAATACTGTACATATTCCTCTTCCCCAAGTAAAGTCCAAGTTATGGTTAAGAATCTCGTGTCCTCTGAATTTATTGCTGTCCTGGTCCAAGAAGAGAAATGCCTGGAGACAGCCGCGATTGGATGGTTTGAAGTAAGTGGAGAGCACCACATACACAGCCACACATCAGAGGGAGGACACGAATTGTCTGTAGGGTGCCAGAGCGAGAGGGGGCTACAGCTCGCCCACGACTACCTCGCTGGGGCACCTTACATCTATAGGAGAGAGGACCCCGCTGACCATATGAGCTTACACTCTACAGAAGAGAGAGACTTACCCAGTGACTCTGGAAGTGGAAAACGACTAGACTGTGCTCCGCTGGGAACCGCTGATCTCTCCTGGCCCAGGTATTGACCACCACTGTACAAGGGATGATAATCTTTAAGATGTCATAGCTGCATGGCATTATGGGGAGGCCCTCGCACCAATGCAAAATTATGCTAGGACACTCTCTGATACTTCAACTGTGTGAGAAACTATACTGGGCAAGGTTTTTTTTTTTGTGAACCATGAATCTCAGAATGTTTGGATGAAACCATGCATTTCAGGAAACTCAACTTTGACTTGATCCTATTTAGATAGATCCACTCATCTCTACTTATGTCAGAAGAAAAATATATTCACACAAACTTCTAAAAATGAATTTAAACACACATAGAAGCTTTTTGCTACATATAAAGTTGTACACTTTTACACATATACTACACACTGTGACACAAATAGCAGGTCATCTTAATAAATGCATAAGCACGGTTTTACATATACATTTACACACACAGGGGAGCACCCATACTTGCAGTATCACTCACAGCCACTGAACAATGTACAGAGCTATGCCTCTTCCAAAGAGCTGAGGCACCATCAGTCAAATGTTTGTTGGGCTACTGGCAGTTGGACCCCCACCAACTTGATATTGACTACTTATCTTAGGGATATGTCATATTTAGATGGTCATATCTGTCTGTGATTAATCAAATTCAATTAGCTATCACATCACATGGTCTATTACAGCTAATCAGGAGGTACTATCACAGTCAATATGGGAGCTGGCCATGCAGTGCAATTTTATACTTTTACACATAGAGATAGGAGATCAGAGCGCACAACTCATTCCATATAGGGACAGAAGCGACTCTAGTGTTGAATAGAGATGAGTGTTGTTCGACTCGAACTGTTCGCCAATCTCAAATTCGAGCTGTTTTGGGCGGTGTTCGAGCCGTTCGGCGAACACGAACGATTTGAGAAAGATTCGGCTGTTCAAGGTTATGTTCGATAACTGTTCGTGCACCAAAATCATAACTGGATTTTTTCTCAGTAATGATGAAAATTAATGTTAATACGCAGTTTGAGTGTACAGCGGGGTGGGGGGAGGGGCAGGGGATGGATCTCTGCAGGAATAATGAAGATCTCCATTTTTTTTTCTCTTTCCCGCATTTACAGTGGTAAGTTGCAATCTGTCAGCCTATCAGCAGCGCACACACGGAGCGAAGTGCTTTTTTTCACACAAGCAAGGGCATGTGTCATTGGCAGTGTATGTCACATGTCCTTGCCCTATAAGACCCAGCCATTTTCCCCGTCGCCACCATTTTCTCACTGCTGCAGCTGCGTGTTAAACGGCACCGCTGTTGCTGTGTGCGCTATACCTTGTTAATTTCAAGCCAATTTTCGCACAAATCTACAGATAGCTTGGGAGTAGGGAATAGTTGTGATTGCAGTCCTTTTAAGGACTAGGTTACAGCATTTCCTACGACTTTTATCAGGCAGGTCTGTGCTCTTAAATAGATAGGTTGTGGGAGTAAAGACTAATTGTAATTGCAGTCCTTTTCAGGACTAGGTTACATCAGTTCCTATCAGTTTTTGCCAGGCAGGTCTGTGCCAGTGCTGTGCAAGTTTTTTTCACAGCATTTGGCTGAATCTAGCAAAGCTAATCCTTTTTGGCCTATTGCAGAGTGTGTTAGTCAGTGGAGTAGCCTATCTGTGTTGCAAGATATACCACCTGTGTATAGAATACCAATTATTTTACTGCACCTAGTGAAGTAAAATCTTTTGGGCATAGCATCATTCTATTAGTCCATCTATACTGACCTCCATCAGGTTGCAAATTGAATATAATTTTTTTCTGCATCTAGCTCTGAAAAAAATATTTCGGCTTCTAGCAGTGTGTGGGACTTGTTCTATTAGTCCATCTATACTGACCTCCATCAGGTTGCAAACTGAATATAATTTTTTTCTGCATCTAGCTCTGAAAAAATATTTGGCCTTCTAGCAGTGTATGGGACTTGTTCTATTAGTCCATCTATACTGACCTCCATCACGTTGCAAATTCAAAATAATTTTTTGTCTGCATCTAGCTCTGAAAAAATATTTGGCCTTCTAGCAGTGTGTGGAACTTTCTCTATTAGTCCATCTATACTGACCTCCATCCGGTTGCAAACTGAATAGAATTTTTTTCTGCATCTAGCTCTGAAAAAATATTTGGCCTTCTAGCTGTGTGTGGGACTTGTTCTATTAGTCCATCTATACTGACCTCCATCAGGTTGCAAACTGAATATAATTTTTTTCTGCATCTAGCTCTGAAAAAATATTTGGCCTTCTAGCAGTGTGTGGGACTTGTTCTATTAGTCCATCTATACTGACCTCCATCGGGTAGCAAATTCAAAATAATTTTTTGTCTGCATCTAGCTCTGAAAAATTATTTGGCATTCTAGCAGTGTGTGGGACTTTCTCTATTAGTCCATCTATACTGACCTCCATCAGGTTGCAAATTGAATATAATTTTTATCTGGATCTAGCTCTGAAAAAATATTTGGCCTTCTAGCAGTGTGTGGGACTTGTTCTATTAGTCCATCTATACTGACCTCCATCAGGTTGCAAATTAAAAATAATTTTTTGTCTGCATCTAGCTCTGAAAAAATATTTGGCCTTCTAGCAGTGTGTGGGACTTTCTCTATTAGTCCATCTATACTGACCTCCATCAGGTTGCAAACTGAATATATTTTTTTTCTGCATCTACCTCTGAAAAAATATTTGGGCTTCTAGCTGTGTGTGGGACTTGTTCTATTAGTCCATCTATACTGACCTCCATCAGGTTGCAAATTGAATATAATTTTTTTCTGCATCTAACCCAGCCAATAGTTTTGGTCTAATACCACAGTTTGGCCACTCAGCTCTGCTCGGTTCCCATCCATTGTTTTTTTGTGCAAACAACTCCAGAGTTGTGAATTAGTTAACCACCAAAATGAGTGGAAAAAGGCCTGCTGCTGGTGGAAAGGGGAATAGGCGTGTTGGGAAGGGGAAAAAAGGTTGTGTCCGTGTGGTAGGTGTTAAAGCAACAGTAACATCTGCAGAAGAAAGACCATCTTCCAGCCAAACTAAAATGTCTACTTCTTTTAGCGGACAATGTGATAAGATCCCTTTGTTACGGCCACGCCAATCGCTACAAATTCCAGATGAGGCACAAAAACAGCAGGTGCTTCAACGGATATCAAGTGTTCCTTTAAGTGGGCTCTCCTCCACATCAACTTCAACATCACAAATTCTCCAGTCCTCAAAGGTGTCACCCCAATCGCACTTGCTTCCTCACAGCTCCAAAATCTCCAGCTGCCCGTCTGAGTATGAGGTAGAACAGATGGTTGAGTTTGCAGAGCTGTTTACTCATACTATAGCCTGGGAATCAGAGGTCGACTCCAGCGCTTCTGTGAATCCAGACGAGGAAATGATCTGCACTGATGCCCAGAATCTTTATGAGTCGGATCCAGGACCAGACGCAGAAGGTTCTGACCATAATGTAGACCCTCATTCCCAAACTGTAACTCCTGTTGGTGGAGACAATGAGGAAGATGATGATGAGACTCAAATACCTGATTGGAACGACAACTTTAGTTTTTTGTCAGGGCAGGAACAGGTTGGCTCTGAGGACGACGGGTGTGATAACGCGCAGGGTGATGATGATGAGGTTGGAGATCCCACTTACTGTCAACCCACAGTCAGCCAAGAGATGAGGTCAGCAAAGGAGGTGGAGGAGGATGCTAGTGACGACGAGGTCAGGTTGCGCCTTCCTGGACAAAGACATAGTACTGGAAGCACGTCAACAACTGCATCCTCAAACACAACTCTGCCTCTGACCACAAGTCGTGGTGGCTATTCAGGTCGCATGAGTGCTAAGCCTTGCATAGCCTGGGCATTTTTTCAGATCGATAAAGATGACCCAACTCGTGTTATCTGTAATATTTGTCAGCAAAAGCTAAGTAGAGGCCAAAAAATACATAGTTTGAGTACTTCACGCATGAACCGGCACATGGACATGAAGCATAAGTTGCAGTGGGAAGCTCACTGTGCTACAATGCGGCCTAGCCGGCCGGGCCAACCACCGTCTGCCATATCTTGTGCATCCGCGGCCTCTTCATCCTCTGTGACTGGGGGGACAGCAGTCACACCTGTTTTGGGGCGCAGACCTGCCACCTCTTTACCCGCAACAGCCAGCGTGATTGGCAGGTCATCATTTTCTTTGGAGGTGGTAACACCAGCTGGTGTTGAGCGCTGTCCGACATCGATAGCACCACCTTTGGATCAAGGCAACCTAACATGTCCGCCTGCATCTTCCTCACAGACCGGCAGTTTGCCGGGGACACCCTTATCAACCCCGTCTAAGCACAACAGCCAGCCCTCGGTCCCTCAGATGTGGACAAGTAAAAGACCATTTCCTCCTAGCCATGAGAAAGCTAAGAGGTTGAATTTCACCATCTGCAAGCTCTTGGCTACATCAATACTGCCTTTCCGCCTGGTGGACACAGAGGATTTTCGAGACCTTATGTCCGTCGCAGTGCCCCAGTACCAGATGCCCAGTCGGCACTACTTCTCAAAGAAAGGTGTGCCTGCGCTCCACCAGCATGTCGCACACAACATCACTGCTTCTTTGAGAAACTCTGTGTGACAGGGTGCATTTCACCACAGACACTTGGACGAGTAGGCATGGACAGGGGCGTTACATGTCGCTGACTGGGCACTGGGTAACTATGGTGACAGCAGGACAAGGGGCTGCTGTCCAAGTCTTGCCATCCCCACGAGTTGTGCGTCAATCCTCTTTATCTCAAAGTTCCTCCACTGCTTCTGCCTCCTCAACCTCCTTTCGGTCCTCCACCTGCACCCAAAGCCTGTCTGGTCATGCCACAAGCTTTCTAAGTGCGCAGAAGGGATCCTGCACACCTCCTTACTATGCTGGCAGTAGGGCTCAACGTCATCAGGCGGTTTTTACTTTGAAATGTCTGGGAAATGTGAGTCACACAGCTGAGGAGTTGTGGTCAGCTCTGGAGAACCAATTTCATGAATGGTTGTCTCCACTGGACCTGAAACCAGGGAAGGCCGTGTGCGACAATGCTGCAAACCTGGGTGCGGCCCTTCGCCGGGGCAATGTCACACACATGCCTTGTATGGTTCACGTGTTGAACCTGGTTATCCAGCAATTTTTAGCCCACTATCCCGGACTAGATGGCCTTCTGCAGAGGGCACGGTCGCTGTGTGCTCACTTCCGCCGTTCGCATCCCGCAGCTCAGCGACTTACATCTCTACAGAAGTCGTTGGGCCTGCCACTTCACCGGCTAAAATGCGATGTGCCTACCCGGTGGAATTCAACTCTGCACATGTTGCAGCGACTGTGGCAGCACCGACAAGCCCTGGTGCAATACGTTCTGATGTATAGCCTGGGCCAACGAGATCCAGAGGTGGGGCAAATCACGCTGGAGGAGTGGTCTCAGATCATGGACTTATGCACCCTTCTGCACAGTTTTGAAATGGCGACGAAGATGTTTAGTGCTGACGATGCCATTATCAGCATGACTATTCCGGTGATTTACATGCTGGAGCACATGTTAAACAGAATTCGGAGTCAGGTGGTGGCACAAGAGGAGGTGGAGGAAGTAGAGGAGGAGGAGTTGTACGCGGAAGGGCTAACATCTGCAGGGTCCAGACGGTCGGCAGCACCAAGGCGGCAGGCATGTGAGGGTGGGGGAGATGGTTTTACCAGGGCGCTTGGTAGCAGCCAAACTAGTGAGGAAGGTGCAGGAGCCCAGGAAGAAGTGGAGGACGAACTGATGGAAGACTCATCAGATGAGGGAGACCTTGATCACATTTCTGTTGTGCGAGGTTGGAGGGAGAGGGCAGAGGAAGGAAGCATGATTCTTACCTCGCTACCAACACAACAAGGACTTGGTACTTCTGGATGCGCAAGACACATGAGTGCCTTCTTGCTGCACTACCTGCAACATGACCCCCGGATTGTCAGAATTCGAAGTAATCCCGACTACTGGGTTGCCACACTCTTAGATCCCCAGTACAAAAGTATATTTGCCGAAATAATTCCTGCCATAAAAAGGTATTGATGAATGCAGGAGTATCTGCAGACGCTGTTGCAGAATCTTACATGTGCTTTTCCACAAAACACCAGTGGTGCACGTAGTGAATCTCACAGTTCTAACGTGCCAACGGTGGGACTGTCGAGTCTTCATCACTCAAACAGTAACAGTAACACAGTATCTGCTGGTAACAGCAATTTTGTGGAATCGTTTCACCACTTTTTTAGACCATCCTTTGCAAGGCCACAGGAGACAAGAAGTCTGACACATAGTCAATGCCTAGAGAGGATGGTACAGGAGAATCTCCAAGTGAACATCGAAGCCATGACTGTGTCACTGGACCCTTGCTCATTTTGGTATTCCAATCTGGAATAATAGCCAGAGCTCGCCACTCACGCCTTGGTGATCTTGTCATGCCATGCAGCCAGCGTTCTCTCTGAACGTGTGTTCAGCGCTGCTGGTGGTGTGCTGACAGATAAGCGCACGCGGCTGTCCACTGAGAATGTAGACAGACTCACGTTCATAAAGATGAACAAATCATGGATTCGCAAGGACATTTCTACCCCTGTGTCATCCTTGGGAGACTAAAAGCTTGGGGATTTGGTAAAATCACCTCACCAACCGTTTTAAGCAACAGTGGGGCAATTGATGCCACTTAACCCTAGAACGCATGACCATAAAAATCTACACTTTCACATACCTGGGGCCCTTTAGGCCCATGTGCAAATAACATGGAATAACTCAAACTCAAATGACAAACAACTATATACATGAAGAATACCTAGAGTTTCAAAATTCTAACTAAAGTAATCTTGCAGAAAATAGAAAACAATTAACTGGGCGGGCCTGCAAGGCCACAGGTATGCGTTCTAGGGTTAAGTGGTGTCTGTGCCACAATTTTGGGAGTCCCCTTGCTGTGTCTTACCTGACGTTGGCATCGTCAATTCCAGGTGGGTTGGGTCGCACCCCCCCCCTTTTAACTGTAAGAAACTACATACACTATGGCTTGAGGTAACACAGATGGTTGAGTCTGAAGAGCTGTTTACTCAGAGGTCTGCTCCAAATCTTCAGTGTCTGCTAGTCAGCGTAGAATTATTAACTGCATCTAGCCTAGGCAATACTTTGGGCGTAGTAGCCCAGCTGCGAAGCAAGCTGCACCGCCTGTGTATCTAATAAGAATTTTTAAATGAATCTAGCCTAGGCAGACTGTGGGGACGCGAAACCAAACCCAGACGCTTAGCCCCCCTACCGCCCCCCTTTCATGGACAATACAATAATGTAACTTTTACAACTGGATGGGTGAGGATCGGTCACAGCTTTATTAACTCTTTATACTCATTTCATTAGAAAGGCATTTTATTTCTAAAATAATTCAGCTTGTTGCAGCATGCCCTGGGTCCCCACTCCGGCAAGTTGGCCAACAAGTGTAACTATCCAACATGTCCTTTCTATTTCCAGGCCACGGAGGATCCAGCGTACTCGTGTGCAGGACTCTGACCCCCACCCATCACTCTTAACGCTTGTTCCACTCCGTCCTGGAGTCCTGACAGGAATATGTCCAGTCCAATATCTATTAAGTGAACACCGTCGGGCCGTATGAGGCCTGCTTTATCTCCTTCCAGTTGTCGGTGTCGTATCACTACACCGCCTCTGTCTCTTCTAAATTTTGCCTTCCGAATATTTATTACCCGCCTTGTCCATTCGATGGCCGTCATGTCTCGCGCACCTTGCCATACCGCTATCGGCACAATCTCTGACCATACTATAGCTAATTTTGTGAAAAATTCTCTGAAGCGCTCAGAGTCTAGTTTCATTATTGCCATTAGTTATGCGCTCTTGTGATGATCTAGGTTGTTTCCCCCGGCCTGTATAACTAAGATGACCGGACCTCTTGCCTCTCTCCCTACCTTGATTACCTCCATTAGTACCTGTGGCCATAGCAGGCCTCTAATACCTCTCCAGTTGAAATATGTGTTATGAAACTCTAATTTCCTCCCGCCTGGGCGGACTTTCGCCCTTTTTTGTGCCCAATATATATACGAGTGGCCTATCACTCACACTGTTGGCTTAGCGTCACCTGTAAAAGAAACAAACCACGTTAGGATAACAAGTCCGGTCTTATGTATCTCGCCAAACACGTGGATCGCCATCTCCCTATCCTCTGAACTTCCGTTTCTGACAGTCCTGCTCTTGCTGCTTCCGTGGCCGCACCTATGCGGAATGAGTGTGTCCCGTAATCTTTGGGGTGGTTCCCTGCCGATGTTATGCATTTATTAAATATAGCTTGGAACAGGTATCTTGATAATGGCGTTCCATCAATGTGTGATAGGAAGAAATTACTTTGTGATCTGATGGTTAGATATGTTTTTACTATTGTTACCCGACTCAGTGTACCGTTTGTGGGTTGTAGAAGTACCCAAGTACCCCTGCCCGCTGGAACCGTTTTCGATTGGTGTATGCGTAGACGTATTGCATTATTGGCTATGACTACGTCCTGGTGTAATAAGCCTCCACTGGTGGTAATTTTGGATTGAGGGACTAATTCGCTTATACATAGCGCCCCGAAGAAGGCGATCACAAATGCAGTAGACATTAGTGTTGCTTCAAATTGTGAGTGTCATGTTAATGGTGTTAGGGATATGATGTGAGAAATCAGTTTTAGTGACACGGGACGGGACGTCTACATTCCTGACTTGGCTGACCCCTTTTCCACCCTTTTATGGATTGTCTGATGATGAATCTTTGTCACATCTCCCCAATTCAGTAGTTGGAAGTGAAATGCTACTCCGGTCAGACACGGCTGCGCTGATGCTCCTGATATGCCCCTCATCATTAGCTGGTGGAGAAATTCTATGGTGACTTGTGATCTGGCTTGTTCACATTGGTCAACCCGTCTGCCTGCTACTAGTCGTGTCCACTCTTCCCATGCCTTACCGTATGCTTGCCACGTTGACGGGGCAACTGACGCTCTGATTAATGGCATCAACTATTCGCCACTAGATCCCATAGGGAGAGTGGGCAACTGTTGCCCGATGGGTGGGCGTTGTGGAAGAGCTCTATGAAAATCTGCCAATTGAATTGTTATAAAGCGTTAGCAGCAGCTTTATACCCCTCAGCATAGTGGCTAGCGCGGACCCATACATTGTGTTTTAGGCACAGGAATGCTAGCCTGCATAGTAGGCCTAGCAGTGGGAGAGACGATGATGCCATCTTATTAATGCAGTGCGCTAGGCTGGTGTTTTGTGTTATGAAGCGTATATTTTTGTTAGCCAGGCGCGCGCCCCATATTTCTATTGCTACCACTATTGGGAAAAATTATTTTCAGGGCTAGATGCTGCTAAAAATTATTATTAATTTCAAAGCTGGTGGAGCTTGGTATAGATGGCCTAATACAATGAGTCCCACACACGGCTAGAAGCCCAAATATTTTTTCAGAGCTAGATGCAGATAAAAATTATTTTTAATTTGCAACCTGATGGAGGTCAGTATAGATGAACTAATAGACCCAGTCCCACACACTGCTAGAAGCCCAAATATTTTTTCAGAGCTAGATGCAGAAAAAAATTATATTAATTATGCAGCCTGATGGAGGTCAGTATAGATGGACTAATAGAACAAGTCCCACTCAATGCTAGAAGCCCAAATATTTTTTCAGAGCTAGATGCAGAAAAAAATGATATTCAATTTGCAACCTGATGGAGGTCAGTATAGATGGACTAATAGACCAAGTCCCACACACTGCTAGAAGCCCAAATACTTTTTCAGAGCTAGATGCAGATAAAAATTATTTTTAATTTGCAACCTGATGGAGATCAGTATAGATGGACTAATAGACCAAGTCCCACACACTGCTAGAAGCCCAAATATTTTTTCAGAGCTAGATGCAGATAAAAATTATTTTTAATTTGCAACCTGATGGAGGTCAGTGTAGATGGACTAATAGACCAAGTCCCACACACTGCTAGAAGCCCAAATATTTTTTCAGAAGTAGATGCAGAAAAAAATTATATTCAATTTGCAACCTGATGGAGGTCAGTATAGATGGACTAATAGAACAAGTCCCACACACTGCTAGAAGCCCAAATTTTTTTTCTGAGGTAGATGCAGAAAAAAATGATATTCAGTTTGCAACCTGATGGAGGTCAGTATAGATGGACTAATAGAACAAGTCCCACACACAGCTAGAAGCCCAAATATTTTTTCAGAGCTAGATGCAGATAAAAATTATTTTTAATTTGCAACCTGATGGAGATCAGTATAGATGGACTAATAGACCAAGTCCCACACACTGCTAGAAGCCCAAACATTTTTTCAGAAGTAGATGCAGAAAAAAATGATATTCAATTTGCAACCTGATGGAGGTCAGTATAGATGGACTAATAGAACAAGTCCCACACACTGCTAGAAGGCCAAATATTTTTTCAGAGCTAGATGCAGAATAAAATTATATTGAATTTGCAACCTGGTGTAGGTTAGTATAGATGGACTAATAGAACAAGTCCCACACACTGCTAGAAGCCCAAATATTTTTTCAGAGCTAGATGCAGAAAAAAATGATATTCAATTTGCAACCTGATGGAGGTCAGTATAGATGGACTAATAGAACAAGTCCCACACACAGCTAGAAGCCTAAATATTTTTTCAGAGCTAGATGCAGATGAAAATTATTTTTAATTTGCAACCTGATGGAGATCAGTATAGATGGACTAATAGACCAAGTCCCACACACTGCTAGAAGCCCAAACATTTTTTCAGAAGTAGATGCAGAAAAAAATGATATTCAATTTGCAACCTGATGGAGGTCAGTATAGATGGACTAATAGAACAAGTCCTACACACTGCTAGAAGGCCAAATATTTTTTAAGAGCTAGATGCAGATAAAACTTATTTTTTATTTGCAACCTGATGGAGATCAGTATAGATGGACTAATAGACCAAGTCCCACACACAACTAGAAGCCCAAACATTTTTTCAGAAGTAGATGCAGAAAAAAATGATATTCAATTTGCAACCTGATGGAGGTCAGTATAGATGGACTAATAGAACAAGTCCCACACACTGCTAGAAGGCCAAATATTTTTTCAGAGGTAGATGCAGATAAAAATTATTTTTAATTTGCAGCCTGATGGAGGTCAGTATAGATGGACTAATAGAGAAAGTCCCACACACTGCTAGAAGGCCAAATATTTTTTCAGAGCTAGATGCAGACAAAAAATTATTTTTAATTTGCAACGTGATGGAGGTCAGTATAGATGGACTAATAGAGAAAGTCCCACACACTGCTAGAAGGCCAAACATTTTTTCAGAGCTAGATGCAGATATAAATTATTTTTAATTTGCAACCTGATGGAGGTCAGTATAGATGGACTAATAGAGATAGTCCCACACACTGCTAGAAGGCCAAATATTTTTTCAGAGCTAGATGCAGAAAAAAATTATATTCAGTTTGCAACCTGATGGAGGTCAGTATAGATGGACTAATAGAACAAGTCCCACACACAGCTAGAAGCCCAAATATTTTTTCAGAGCTAGATGCAGATAAAAATTATTTTTAATTTGCAACCTGATGGAGATCAGTATAGATGGACTAATAGACCAAGTCCCACACACTGCTAGAAGCCCAAATATTTTTTCAGAAGTAGATGCAGAAAAAAATGATATTCAATTTGCAACCTGATGGAGGTCAGTATAGATGGACTAATAGAACAAGTCCCACACACTGCTAGAAGGCCAAATATTTTTTCAGAGGTAGATGCAGATAAAAATTATTTTTAATTTGCAGCCTGATGGAGGTCAGTATAGATGGACTAATATAGAAAGTCACACACACTGCTAGAAGGCCAAATATTTTTTCAAAGCTAGATGCAGACAGAAAATTATTTTTAATTTGCAACCTGATGGAGGTCAGTATAGATGGACTAATAGAGAAAGTCCCACACACTGCTAGAAGGCCAAATATTTTTTCAGAGGTAGATGCAGATAAAAATTATTTTTAATTTGCAGCCTGATGGAGGTCAGTATAGATGGACTAATAGAGAAAGTCCCACACACTGCTAGAAGGCCAAATAATTTTTCAGAGCTAGATGCAGAAAAAAATTATATTCAGTTTGCAACCTGATGGAGGTCAGTATAGATGGACTAATAGAACAAGTCCCACACACAGCTAGAAGGCCAAATATTTTTTCAGAGGTAGATGCAGATAAAAATTATTTTTAATTTGCAGCCTGATGGAGGTCAGTATAGATGGACTAATAGAGAAAGTCCCACACACTGCTAGAAGGCCAAATATTTTTTCAGAGCTAGATGCAGACAAAAATTTAATTTGAATTTGCAACGTGATGGAGGTCAGTATATATGGACTAATAGAACAAGTCCCACACACTGCTAGAAGGCCAAATATTTTTTCAGAGCTAGATGCAGAAAAAATGATATTCAATTTGCAACCTGATGGAGGTCAGTATAGATGGACTAATAGAACAAGTCCCACACACAGCTAGAAGGCCAAATATTTTTTCAGAGCTAGATGCAGATAAAAATTATTTTTAATTTGCAACCTGATGGAGATCAGTATAGATGGACTAATAGACCAAGTCCCACACACAGCTAGAAGCCCAAACATTTTTTCAGAAGTAGATGCAGAAAAAAATGATATTCAATTTGCAACCTGATGGAGGTCAGTATAGATGGACTAATAGAACAAGTCCCACACACTGCTAGAAGGCCAAATATTTTTTCAGAGGTAGATGCAGATAAAATTATTTTTAATTTGCAGCCTGATGGAGGTCAGTATAGATGGACTAATAGAGAAAGTCCCACACACTGCTAGAAGGCCAAATATTTTTTCAGAGCTAGATGCAGACAAAAAATTATTTTTAATTTGCAACGTGATGGAGGTCAGTATAGATGGACTAATAGAGAAAGTCCCACACACTGCTAGAAGGCCAAATATTTTTTCAGAGCTAGATGCAGATATAAATTATTTTTAATTTGCAACCTGATGGAGGTCAGTATAGATGGACTAATAGAGAAAGTCCCACACACTGCTAGAAGGCCAAATATTTTTTCAGAGCTAGATGCAGAAAAAAATTATATTCAGTTTGTAACCTGATGGAGGTCAGTATAGATGGACTAATAGAACAAGTCCCACACACAGCTAGAAGCCCAAATATTTTTTCAGAGCTAGATGCAGATGAAAATTATTTTTAATTTGCAACCTGGTGGAGATCAGTATAGATGGACTAATAGACCAAGTCCCACACACTGCTAGAAGCCCAAACATTTTTTCAGAAGTAGATGCAGAAAAAAATGATATTCAATTTGCAACCTGATGGAGGTCAGTATAGATGGACTAATAGAACAAGTCCCACACACTGCTAGAAGGCCAAATATTTTTTCAGAGGTAGATGCAGATAAAAATTATTTTTAATTTGCAGCCTGATGGAGGTCAGTATAGATGGACTAATAGAGAAAGTCACACACACTGCTAGAAGGCCAAATATTTTTTCCGAGCTAGATGCAGACAGAAAATTATTTTTAATTTGCAACCTGATGGAGGTCAGTATAGATGGAGTAATAGAGAAAGTCCCACACACTGCTAGAAGGCCAAATATTTTTTCAGAGGCAGATGCAGATAAAAATTATTTTTAATTTGCAGCCTGATGGAGGTCAGTATAGATGGACTAATAGAGAAAGTCCCACACACTGCTAGAAGGCCAAATGTTTTTTCAGAGCTAGATGCAGAAAAAAATTATATTCAGTTTGCAACCTGATGGAGGTCAGTATAGATGGACTAATAGAACAAGTCCCACACACCGCTAGAAGGCCAAATATTTTTTCAGAGGTAGATGCAGATAAAAATTATTTTTAATATGCAGCCTGATGGAGGTCAGTATAGATGGACTAATAGAGAAAGTCCCACACACTGCTAGAAGGCCAAATATTTTTTCAGAGCTAGATGCAGACAAAAAATTATTTTGAATTTGCAACGTGATGGAGGTCAGTATATATGGACTAATAGAACAAGTCCCACACACTGCTAGAAGGCCAAATATTTTTTCAGAGCTAGATGCAGAAAAAAATTATATTCAGTTTGCAACCTGATGGAGGTCAGTATAGATGGTCTAATAGAACAAGTCCCACACACTGCTAGAAGCCCAAATAATTTTTCAGAGCTAGATGCAGAAAAAAATGATATTCAATTTGAAACCTGATGGAGGTCAGTATAGATGGACTAATAGAACAAGTCCCACACACAGCTAGAAGCCCAAATATTTTTTTCAGAGCTAGATGCAGATGAAAATTATTTTTAATTTGCAACCTGATGGAGATCAGTATAGATGGACTAATAGACCAAGTCCCACACACTGCTAGAAGCCCAAACATTTTTTCAGAAGTAGATGCAGAAAAAAATGATATTCAATTTGCAACCTGATGGAGGTCAGTATAGATGGACTAATAGAACAAGTCCTACACACTGCTAGAAGGCCAAATATTTTTTCAGAGCTAGATGCAGATAAAAATTATTTTTAATTTGCAACCTGATGGAGATCAGTATAGATGGACTAATAGACCAAGTCCCACACACAGCTAGAAGCCCAAACATTTTTTCAGAAGTAGATGCAGAAAAAAATGATATTCAATTTGCAACCTGATGGAGGTCAGTATAGATGGACTAATAGAACAAGTCCCACACACTGCTAGAAGGCCAAATATTTTTTCAGAGGTAGATGCAGATAAAAATTATTTTTAATTTGCAGCCTGATGGAGGTCAGTATAGATGGACTAATAGAGAAAGTCACACACACTGCTAGAAGGCCAAATATTTTTTCCGAGCTAGATGCAGACAGAAAATTATTTTTAATTTGCAACCTGATGGAGGTCAGTATAGATGGAGTAATAGAGAAAGTCCCACACACTGCTAGAAGGCCAAATATTTTTTCAGAGGCAGATGCAGATAAAAATTATTTTTAATTTGCAGCCTGATGGAGGTCAGTATAGATGGACTAATAGAGAAAGTCCCACACACTGCTAGAAGGCCAAATGTTTTTTCAGAGCTAGATGCAGAAAAAAATTATATTCAGTTTGCAACCTGATGGAGGTCAGTATAGATGGACTAATAGAACAAGTCCCACACACCGCTAGAAGGCCAAATATTTTTTCAGAGGTAGATGCAGATAAAAATTATTTTTAATATGCAGCCTGATGGAGGTCAGTATAGATGGACTAATAGAGAAAGTCCCACACACTGCTAGAAGGCCAAATATTTTTTCAGAGCTAGATGCAGACAAAAAATTATTTTGAATTTGCAACGTGATGGAGGTCAGTATATATGGACTAATAGAACAAGTCCCACACACTGCTAGAAGGCCAAATATTTTTTCAGAGCTAGATGCAGAAAAAAATTATATTCAGTTTGCAACCTGATGGAGGTCAGTATAGATGGTCTAATAGAACAAGTCCCACACACTGCTAGAAGCCCAAATAATTTTTCAGAGCTAGATGCAGAAAAAAATGATATTCAATTTGAAACCTGATGGAGGTCAGTATAGATGGACTAATAGAACAAGTCCCACACACAGCTAGAAGCCCAAATATTTTTTTCAGAGCTAGATGCAGATGAAAATTATTTTTAATTTGCAACCTGATGGAGATCAGTATAGATGGACTAATAGACCAAGTCCCACACACTGCTAGAAGCCCAAACATTTTTTCAGAAGTAGATGCAGAAAAAAATGATATTCAATTTGCAACCTGATGGAGGTCAGTATAGATGGACTAATAGAACAAGTCCCACACACTGCTAGAAGGCCAAATATTTTTTCAGAGGTAGATGCAGATAAAAATTATTTTTAATTTGCAGCCTGATGGAGGTCAGTATAGATGGACTAATAGAGAAAGTCCCACACACTGCTAGAAGGCCAAATATTTTTTCAGAGCTAGATGCAGACAAAAAATTATTTTTAATTTGCAACGTGATGGAGGTCAGTATAGATGGACTAATAGAGAAAGTCCCACACACTGCTAGAAGGCCAAACATTTTTTCAGAGCTAGATGCAGATATAAATTATTTTTAATTTGCAACCTGATGGAGGTCAGTATAGATGGACTAATAGAGATAGTCCCACACACTGCTAGAAGGCCAAATATTTTTTCAGAGCTAGATGCAGAAAAAAATTATATTCAGTTTGCAACCTGATGGAGGTCAGTATAGATGGACTAATAGAACAAGTCCCACACACAGCTAGAAGCCCAAATATTTTTTCAGAGCTAGATGCAGATAAAAATTATTTTTAATTTGCAACCTGATGGAGATCAGTATAGATGGACTAATAGACCAAGTCCCACACACTGCTAGAAGCCCAAATATTTTTTCAGAAGTAGATGCAGAAAAAAATGATATTCAATTTGCAACCTGATGGAGGTCAGTATAGATGGACTAATAGAACAAGTCCCACACACTGCTAGAAGGCCAAATATTTTTTCAGAGGTAGATGCAGATAAAAATTATTTTTAATTTGCAGCCTGATGGAGGTCAGTATAGATGGACTAATATAGAAAGTCACACACACTGCTAGAAGGCCAAATATTTTTTCAAAGCTAGATGCAGACAGAAAATTATTTTTAATTTGCAACCTGATGGAGGTCAGTATAGATGGACTAATAGAGAAAGTCCCACACACTGCTAGAAGGCCAAATATTTTTTCAGAGGTAGATGCAGATAAAAATTATTTTTAATTTGCAGCCTGATGGAGGTCAGTATAGATGGACTAATAGAGAAAGTCCCACACACTGCTAGAAGGCCAAATAATTTTTCAGAGCTAGATGCAGAAAAAAATTATATTCAGTTTGCAACCTGATGGAGGTCAGTATAGATGGACTAATAGAACAAGTCCCACACACAGCTAGAAGGCCAAATATTTTTTCAGAGGTAGATGCAGATAAAAATTATTTTTAATTTGCAGCCTGATGGAGGTCAGTATAGATGGACTAATAGAGAAAGTCCCACACACTGCTAGAAGGCCAAATATTTTTTCAGAGCTAGATGCAGACAAAAATTTAATTTGAATTTGCAACGTGATGGAGGTCAGTATATATGGACTAATAGAACAAGTCCCACACACTGCTAGAAGGCCAAATATTTTTTCAGAGCTAGATGCAGAAAAAATGATATTCAATTTGCAACCTGATGGAGGTCAGTATAGATGGACTAATAGAACAAGTCCCACACACAGCTAGAAGGCCAAATATTTTTTCAGAGCTAGATGCAGATAAAAATTATTTTTAATTTGCAACCTGATGGAGATCAGTATAGATGGACTAATAGACCAAGTCCCACACACAGCTAGAAGCCCAAACATTTTTTCAGAAGTAGATGCAGAAAAAAATGATATTCAATTTGCAACCTGATGGAGGTCAGTATAGATGGACTAATAGAACAAGTCCCACACACTGCTAGAAGGCCAAATATTTTTTCAGAGGTAGATGCAGATAAAATTATTTTTAATTTGCAGCCTGATGGAGGTCAGTATAGATGGACTAATAGAGAAAGTCCCACACACTGCTAGAAGGCCAAATATTTTTTCAGAGCTAGATGCAGACAAAAAATTATTTTTAATTTGCAACGTGATGGAGGTCAGTATAGATGGACTAATAGAGAAAGTCCCACACACTGCTAGAAGGCCAAATATTTTTTCAGAGCTAGATGCAGATATAAATTATTTTTAATTTGCAACCTGATGGAGGTCAGTATAGATGGACTAATAGAGAAAGTCCCACACACTGCTAGAAGGCCAAATATTTTTTCAGAGCTAGATGCAGAAAAAAATTATATTCAGTTTGTAACCTGATGGAGGTCAGTATAGATGGACTAATAGAACAAGTCCCACACACAGCTAGAAGCCCAAATATTTTTTCAGAGCTAGATGCAGATGAAAATTATTTTTAATTTGCAACCTGGTGGAGATCAGTATAGATGGACTAATAGACCAAGTCCCACACACTGCTAGAAGCCCAAACATTTTTTCAGAAGTAGATGCAGAAAAAAATGATATTCAATTTGCAACCTGATGGAGGTCAGTATAGATGGACTAATAGAACAAGTCCCACACACTGCTAGAAGGCCAAATATTTTTTCAGAGGTAGATGCAGATAAAAATTATTTTTAATTTGCAGCCTGATGGAGGTCAGTATAGATGGACTAATAGAGAAAGTCACACACACTGCTAGAAGGCCAAATATTTTTTCCGAGCTAGATGCAGACAGAAAATTATTTTTAATTTGCAACCTGATGGAGGTCAGTATAGATGGAGTAATAGAGAAAGTCCCACACACTGCTAGAAGGCCAAATATTTTTTCAGAGGCAGATGCAGATAAAAATTATTTTTAATTTGCAGCCTGATGGAGGTCAGTATAGATGGACTAATAGAGAAAGTCCCACACACTGCTAGAAGGCCAAATGTTTTTTCAGAGCTAGATGCAGAAAAAAATTATATTCAGTTTGCAACCTGATGGAGGTCAGTATAGATGGACTAATAGAACAAGTCCCACACACCGCTAGAAGGCCAAATATTTTTTCAGAGGTAGATGCAGATAAAAATTATTTTTAATATGCAGCCTGATGGAGGTCAGTATAGATGGACTAATAGAGAAAGTCCCACACACTGCTAGAAGGCCAAATATTTTTTCAGAGCTAGATGCAGACAAAAAATTATTTTGAATTTGCAACGTGATGGAGGTCAGTATATATGGACTAATAGAACAAGTCCCACACACTGCTAGAAGGCCAAATATTTTTTCAGAGCTAGATGCAGAAAAAAATTATATTCAGTTTGCAACCTGATGGAGGTCAGTATAGATGGTCTAATAGAACAAGTCCCACACACTGCTAGAAGCCCAAATAATTTTTCAGAGCTAGATGCAGAAAAAAATGATATTCAATTTGAAACCTGATGGAGGTCAGTATAGATGGACTAATAGAACAAGTCCCACACACAGCTAGAAGCCCAAATATTTTTTTCAGAGCTAGATGCAGATGAAAATTATTTTTAATTTGCAACCTGATGGAGATCAGTATAGATGGACTAATAGACCAAGTCCCACACACTGCTAGAAGCCCAAACATTTTTTCAGAAGTAGATGCAGAAAAAAATGATATTCAATTTGCAACCTGATGGAGGTCAGTATAGATGGACTAATAGAACAAGTCCTACACACTGCTAGAAGGCCAAATATTTTTTCAGAGCTAGATGCAGATAAAAATTATTTTTAATTTGCAACCTGATGGAGATCAGTATAGATGGACTAATAGACCAAGTCCCACACACAGCTAGAAGCCCAAACATTTTTTCAGAAGTAGATGCAGAAAAAAATGATATTCAATTTGCAACCTGATGGAGGTCAGTATAGATGGACTAATAGAACAAGTCCCACACACTGCTAGAAGGCCAAATATTTTTTCAGAGGTAGATGCAGATAAAAATTATTTTTAATTTGCAGCCTGATGGAGGTCAGTATAGATGGACTAATAGAGAAAGTCACACACACTGCTAGAAGGCCAAATATTTTTTCCGAGCTAGATGCAGACAGAAAATTATTTTTAATTTGCAACCTGATGGAGGTCAGTATAGATGGAGTAATAGAGAAAGTCCCACACACTGCTAGAAGGCCAAATATTTTTTCAGAGGCAGATGCAGATAAAAATTATTTTTAATTTGCAGCCTGATGGAGGTCAGTATAGATGGACTAATAGAGAAAGTCCCACACACTGCTAGAAGGCCAAATGTTTTTTCAGAGCTAGATGCAGAAAAAAATTATATTCAGTTTGCAACCTGATGGAGGTCAGTATAGATGGACTAATAGAACAAGTCCCACACACCGCTAGAAGGCCAAATATTTTTTCAGAGGTAGATGCAGATAAAAATTATTTTTAATATGCAGCCTGATGGAGGTCAGTATAGATGGACTAATAGAGAAAGTCCCACACACTGCTAGAAGGCCAAATATTTTTTCAGAGCTAGATGCAGACAAAAAATTATTTTGAATTTGCAACGTGATGGAGGTCAGTATATATGGACTAATAGAACAAGTCCCACACACTGCTAGAAGGCCAAATATTTTTTCAGAGCTAGATGCAGAAAAAAATTATATTCAGTTTGCAACCTGATGGAGGTCAGTATAGATGGTCTAATAGAACAAGTCCCACACACTGCTAGAAGCCCAAATAATTTTTCAGAGCTAGATGCAGAAAAAAATGATATTCAATTTGAAACCTGATGGAGGTCAGTATAGATGGACTAATAGAACAAGTCCCACACACAGCTAGAAGCCCAAATATTTTTTTCAGAGCTAGATGCAGATGAAAATTATTTTTAATTTGCAACCTGATGGAGATCAGTATAGATGGACTAATAGACCAAGTCCCACACACTGCTAGAAGCCCAAACATTTTTTCAGAAGTAGATGCAGAAAAAAATGATATTCAATTTGCAACCTGATGGAGGTCAGTATAGATGGACTAATAGAACAAGTCCTACACACTGCTAGAAGGCCAAATATTTTTTCAGAGCTAGATGCAGATAAAAATTATTTTTAATTTGCAACCTGATGGAGATCAGTATAGATGGACTAATAGACCAAGTCCCACACACAGCTAGAAGCCCAAACATTTTTTCAGAAGTAGATGCAGAAAAAAATGATATTCAATTTGCAACCTGATGGAGGTCAGTATAGATGGACTAATAGAACAAGTCCCACACACTGCTAGAAGGCCAAATATTTTTTCAGAGGTAGATGCAGATAAAAATTATTTTTAATTTGCAGCCTGATGGAGGTCAGCATAGATGGACTAATAGAGAAAGTCCCACACACTGCTAGAAGGCCAAATATTTTTTCAGAGCTAGATGCAGACAAAAAATTATTTTTAATTTGCAACGTGATGGAGGTCAGTATAGATGGACTAATAGAGAAAGTCCCACACACTGCTAGAAGGCCAAATATTTTTTCAGAGCTAGATGCAGATATAAATTATTTTTAATTTGCAACCTGATGGAGGTCAGTATAGATGGACTAACAGAGAAAGTCCCACACACTGCTAGAAGGCCAAATATTTTTTCAGAGCTAGATGCAGAAAAAAATTATATTCAGTTTGTAACCTGATGGAGGTCAGTATAGATGGACTAATAGAACAAGTCCCACACACAGCTAGAAGCCCAAATATTTTTTCAGAGCTAGATGCAGATGAAAATTATTTTTAATTTGCAACCTGATGGAGATCAGTATAGATGGACTAATAGACCAAGTCCCACACACTGCTAGAAGCCCAAACATTTTTTCAGAAGTAGATGCAGAAAAAATGATATTCAATTTGCAACCTGATGGAGGTCAGTATAGATGGACTAATAGAACAAGTCCCACACACTGCTAGAAGGCCAAATATTTTTTCAGAGGTAGATGCAGATAAAAATTATTTTTAATTTGCAGCCTGATGGAGGTCAGTATAGATGGACTAATAGAGAAAGTCACACACACTGCTAGAAGGCCAAATATTTTTTCAGAGCTAGATGCAGACAGAAAATTATTTTTAATTTGCAACCTGTTGGAGGTCAGTATAGATGGAGTAATTGAGAAAGTCCCATACACTGCTAGAAGGCCAAATATTTTTTCAGAGGTAGATGCAGATAAAAATTATTTTTAATTTGCAGCCTGATGGAGGTCAGTATAGATGGACTAATAGAGAAAGTCACACACACTACTAGAAGGCCAAATATTTTTTCAGAGCTAGATGCAGAAAAAAATTATATTCAGTTTGCAACCTGATGGAGGTCAGTATAGATGGACTAATAGAACATGTCCCACACACAGCTAGAAGGCCAAATATTTTTTCAGAGGTAGATGCAGATAAAAATTATTTTTAATTTGCAGCCTGATGGAGGTCAGTATAGATGGACTAATAGAGAAAGTCCCACACACTGCTAGAAGGCCAAATATTTTTTCAGAGCTAGATGCAGACAAAAAATTATTTTGAATTTGCAACGTGATGGAGGTCAGTATATATGGACTAATAGAACAAGTCCCACACACTGCTAGAAGCCCAAATTTTTTTTCTGAGGTAGATGCAGAAAAAAATGATATTCAGTTTGCAATCTGATGGAGGTCAGTATAGATGGACTAATAGAACAAGTCCCACACACAGCTAGAAGCCCAAATATTTTTTCAGAGCTAGATGCAGATAAAAATTATTTTTAATTTGCAACCTGATGGAGATCAGTATAGATGGACTAATAGACCAAGTCCCACACACTGCTAGAAGCCCAAACATTTTTTCAGAAGCAGATGCAGAAAAAAATGATATTCAATTTGCAACCTGATGGAGGTCAGTATAGATGGACTAATAGAACAAGTCCCACACACTGCTAGAAGGCCAAATATTTTTTCAGAGCTAGATGCAGAATAAAATTATATTGAATTTGCAACCTGGTGTAGGTTAGTATAGATGGACTAATAGAACAAGTCCCACACACTGCTAGAAGCCCAAATATTTTTTCAGAGCTAGATGCAGAAAAAAATGATATTCAATTTGCAACCTGATAGAGGTCAGTATAGATGGACTAATAGAACAAGTCCCACACACAGCTATAAGCCCAAATATTTTTTCAGAGCTAGATGCAGATGAATATTATTTTTAATTTGCAACCTGATGGAGATCAGTATAGATGGACTAATAGACCAAGTCCCACACACTGCTAGAAGCCCAAACATTTTTTCAGAAGTAGATGCAGAAAAAAATGATATTCAATTTGCAACCTGATGGAGGTCAGTATAGATGGACTAATAGAACAAGTCCTACACACTGCTAGAAGGCCAAATATTTTTTCAGAGCTAGATGCAGATAAAACTTATTTTTTATTTGCAAAATGATGGAGATCAGTATACATGGACTAATAGACCAAGTCCCACACACAACTAGAAGCCCAAACATTTTTTCAGAAGTAGATGCAGAAAAAAATGATATTCAATTTGCAACCTGATGGAGGTCAGTATAGATGGACTAATAGAACAAGTCCCACACACTGCTAGAAGGCCAAATATTTTTTCAGAGGTAGATGCAGATAAAAATTATTTTTAATTTGCAGCCTGATGGAGGTCAGTATAGATGGACTAATAGAGAAAGTCCCACACACTGCTAGAAGGCCAGATATTTTTTCAGAGCTAGATGCAGACAAAAAATTATTTTTAATTTGCAACGTGATGGAGGTCAGTATAGATGGACTAATAGAGAAAGTCCCACACACTGCTAGAAGGCCAAATATTTTTTCAGAGCTAGATGCAGATATAAATTATTTTTAATTTGCAACCTGATGGACGTCAGTATAGATGGACTAATAGAGAAAGTCCCACACACTGCTAGAAGGCCAAATATTTTTTCAGAGCTAGATGCAGAAAAAAATTATATTCAGTTTGCAACCTGATGGAGGTCAGTATAGATGGACTAATAGAACAAGTCCCACACACAGCTAGAAGCCCAAATATTTTTTCAGAGCTAGATGCAGATAAAAGTTATTTTTAATTTGCAACCTGATGGAGATCAGTATAGATGGACTAATAGACCAAGTCCCACACACTGCTAGAAGCCCAAACATTTTTTCAGAAGTAGATGCAGAAAAAAATGATATTCAATTTGCAACCTGATGGAGGTCAGTATAGATGGACTAATAGAACAAGTCCCACACACTGCTAGAAGGCCAAATATTTTTTCAGAGATAGATGCAGATAAAAATTATTTTTAATTTGCAGCCTGATGGAGGTCAGTATAGATGGACTAATAGAGAAAGTCACACACACTGCTAGAAGGCCAAATATTTTTTCAGAGCTACATGCAGACAGAAAATTATTTTTAATTTGCAACCTGATGGAGGTCAGTATAGATGGACTAATAGAGAAAGTCCCACACACTGCTAGAAGGCCAAATATTTTTTCAGAGGTAGATGCAGATAAAAATTATTTTTAATTTGCAGCCTGATGGAGGTCAGTATAGATGGACTAATAGAGAAAGTCCCACACACTGCTAGAAGGCCAAATATTTTTTCAGAGCTAGATGCAGAAAAAAATTATATTCAGTTTGCAACCTGATGGAGGTCAGTATAGATGGACTAATAGAACAAGTCCCACACACAGCTAGAAGGCCAAATATTTTTTCAGAGGTAGATGCAGATAAAAATTATTTTTAATTTGCAGCCTGATGGAGGTCAGTATAGATGGACTAATAGAGAAAGTCCCACACACTGCTAGAAGGCCAAATATTTTTTCAGAGCTAGATGCAGACAAAAAATTAATTTGAATTTGCAACGTGATGGAGGTCAGTATATATGGACTAATAGAACAAGTCCCACACACTGCTAGAAGCCCAAACATTTTTTTAGAAGTAGATGCAGAAAAAAATGATATTCAATTTGCAACCTGATGGAGGTCAGTATAGATGGACTAATAGAACAAGTCCTACACACTGCTAGAAGGCCAAATATTTTTTCAGAGCTAGATGCAGATAAAAATTATTTTTAATTTGCAACCTGATGGAGATCAGTATAGATGGACTAATAGACCAAGTCCCACACACTGCTAGAAGCCCAAACATTTTTTCAGAAGTAGATGCAGAAAAAATAATATTCAATTTGCAACCTGATGGAGGTCAGTATAGATGGACTAATAGAACAAGTCCCACACACTGCTAGAAGGCCAAATATTTTTTCAGAGGTAGATGCAGATAAAAATTATTTTTAATTTGCAGCCTGATGGAGGTCAGTATAGATGGACTTATAGAGAAAGTCACACACACTGCTAGAAGGCCAAATATTTTTTCAGAGCTAGATGCAGACAGAAAATTATTTTTAATTTGCAACCTGTTGGAGGTCAGTATAGATGGAGTAATTGAGAAAGTCCCACACACTGCTAGAAGGCCAAATATTTTTTCAGAGGTAGATGCAGATAAAAATTATTTTTAATTTGCAGCCTGATGGAGGTCAGTATAGATGGACTAATAGAGAAAGTCACACACACTACTAGAAGGCCAAATATTTTTTCAGAGCTAGATGCAGAAAAAAATTATATTCAGTTTGCAACCTGATGGAGGTCAGTATAGATGGACTAATAGAACATGTCCCACACACAGCTAGAAGGCCAAATATTTTTTCAGAGGTAGATGCAGATAAAAATTATTTTTAATTTGCAGCCTGATGGAGGTCAGTATAGATGGACTAATAGAGAAAGTCCCACACACTGCTAGAAGGCCAAATATTTTTTCAGAGCTAGATGCAGACAAAAAATTATTTTGAATTTGCAACGTGATGGAGGTCAGTATGTATGGACTAATAGAACAAGTCCCACACACTGCTAGAAGCCCAAATTTTTTTTCTGAGGTAGATGCAGAAAAAAATGATATTCAGTTTGCAACCTGATGGAGGTCAGTATAGATGGACTAATAGAACAAGTCCCACACACAGCTAGAAGCCCAAATATTTTTTCAGAGCTAGATGCAGATAAAAATTATGTTTAATTTGCAACCTGATGGAGATCAGTATAGATGGACTAATAGACCAAGTCCCACACACTGCTAGAAGCCCAAACATTTTTTCAGAAGTAGATGCAGAAAAAAATGATATTCAATTTGCAACCTGATGGAGGTCAGTATAGATGGACTAATAGAACAAGTCCCACACACTGCTAGAAGGCCAAATATTTTTTCAGAGCTAGATGCAGAATAAAATTATATTGAATTTGCAACCTGGTGTAGGTTAGTATAGATGGACTAATAGAACAAGTCCCACACACTGCTAGAAGCCCAAATATTTTTTCAGAGCTAGATGCAGAAAAAAATGATATTCAATTTGCAACCTGATGGAGGTCAGTATAGATGGACTAATAGAACAAGTCCCACACACAGCTAGAAGCCCAAATATTTTTTCAGAGCTAGATGCAGATGAATATTATTTTTAATTTGCAACCTGATGGAGATCAGTATAGATGGACTAATAGACCAAGTCCCACACACTGCTAGAAGCCCAAACATTTTTTCAGAAGTAGATGCAGAAAAAAATGATATTCAATTTGCAACCTGATGGAGGTCAGTATAGATGGACTAATAGAACAAGTCCTACACACTGCTAGAAGGCCAAATATTTTTTCAGAGCTAGATGCAGATAAAACTTATTTTTTATTTGCAACCTGATGGAGATCAGTATAGATGGACTAATAGACCAAGTCCCACACACAACTAGAAGCCCAAACATTTTTTCAGAAGTAGATGCAGAAAAAAATGATATTCAATTTGCAACCTGATGGAGGTCAGTATAGATGGACTAATAGAACAAGTCCCACACACTGCTAGAAGGCCAAATATTTTTTCAGAGGTAGATGCAGATAAAAATTATTTTTAATTTGCAGCCTGATGGAGGTCAGTATAGATGGACTAATAGAGAAAGTCCCACACACTGCTAGAAGGCCAAATATTTTTTCAGAGCTAGATGCAGACAAAAAATTATTTTTAATTTGCAATGTGATGGAGGTCAGTATAGATGGACTAATAGAGAAAGTCCCACACACTGCTAGAAGGCCAAATATTTTTTCAGAGCTAGATGCAGATATAAATTATTTTTAATTTGCAACCTGATGGACGTCAGTATAGATGGACTAATAGAGAAAGTCCCACACACTGCTAGAAGGCCAAATATTTTTTCAGAGCTAGATGCAGAAAAAAATTATATTCAGTTTGCAACCTGATGGAGGTCAGTATAGATGGACTAATAGAACAAGTCCCACACACAGCTAGAAGGCCAAATATTTTTTCAGAGGTAGATGCAGATAAAAATTATTTTTAATTTGCAGCCTGATGGAGGTCAGTATAGATGGACTAATAGAGAAAGTCCCACACACTGCTAGAAGGCCAAATATTTTTTCAGAGCTAGATGCAGACAAAAAATTAATTTGAATTTGCAACGTGATGGAGGTCAGTATATATGGACTAATAGAACAAGTCCCACACACTGCTAGAAGCCCAAACATTTTTTTAGAAGTAGATGCAGAAAAAAATGATATTCAATTTGCAACCTGATGGAGGTCAGTATAGATGGACTAATAGAACAAGTCCTACACACTGCTAGAAGGCCAAATATTTTTTCAGAGCTAGATGCAGATAAAAATTATTTTTAATTTGCAACCTGATGGAGATCAGTATAGATGGACTAATAGAGAAAGTCCCACACACTGCTAGAAGGCCAAATATTTTTTCAGAGCTAGATGCAGACAAAAAATTAATTTGAATTTGCAACGTGATGGAGGTCAGTATATATGGACTAATAGACCAAGTCCCACACACTGCTAGAAGCCCAAACATTTTTTCAGAAGTAGATGCAGAAAAAATAATATTCAATTTGCAACCTGATGGAGGTCAGTATAGATGGACTAATAGAACAAGTCCCACACACTGCTAGAAGGCCAAATATTTTTTCAGAGGTAGATGCAGATAAAAATTATTTTTAATTTGCAGCCTGATGGAGGTCAGTATAGATGGACTAATAGAGAAAGTCACACACACTGCTAGAAGGCCAAATATTTTTTCAGAGCTAGATGCAGACAGAAAATTATTTTTAATTTGCAACCTGTTGGAGGTCAGTATAGATGGAGTAATTGAGAAAGTCCCACACACTGCTAGAAGGCCAAATATTTTTTCAGAGGTAGATGCAGATAAAAATTATTTTTAATTTGCAGCCTGATGGAGGTCAGTATAGATGGACTAATAGAGAAAGTCCCACACACTGCTAGAAGGCCAAATATTTTTTCAGAGCTAGATGCAGATATAAATTATTTTTAATTTGCAACCTGATGGACGTCAGTATAGATGGACTAATAGAGAAAGTCCCACACACTGCTAGAAGGCCAAATATTTTTTCAGAGCTAGATGCAGAAAAAAATTATATTCAGTTTGCAACCTGATGGAGGTCAGTATAGATGGACTAATAGAACAAGTCCCACACACAGCTAGAAGGCCAAATATTTTTTCAGAGGTAGATGCAGATAAAAATTATTTTTAATTTGCAGCCTGATGGAGGTCAGTATAGATGGACTAATAGAGAAAGTCCCACACACTGCTAGAAGGCCAAATATTTTTTCAGAGCTAGATGCAGACAAAAAATTAATTTGAATTTGCAACGTGATGGAGGTCAGTATATATGGACTAATAGAACAAGTCCCACACACTGCTAGAAGCCCAAACATTTTTTTAGAAGTAGATGCAGAAAAAAATGATATTCAATTTGCAACCTGATGGAGGTCAGTATAGATGGACTAATAGAACAAGTCCTACACACTGCTAGAAGGCCAAATATTTTTTCAGAGCTAGATGCAGATAAAAATTATTTTTAATTTGCAACCTGATGGAGATCAGTATAGATGGACTAATAGAGAAAGTCCCACACACTGCTAGAAGGCCAAATATTTTTTCAGAGCTAGATGCAGACAAAAAATTAATTTGAATTTGCAACGTGATGGAGGTCAGTATATATGGACTAATAGACCAAGTCCCACACACTGCTAGAAGCCCAAACATTTTTTCAGAAGTAGATGCAGAAAAAATAATATTCAATTTGCAACCTGATGGAGGTCAGTATAGATGGACTAATAGAACAAGTCCCACACACTGCTAGAAGGCCAAATATTTTTTCAGAGGTAGATGCAGATAAAAATTATTTTTAATTTGCAGCCTGATGGAGGTCAGTATAGATGGACTAATAGAGAAAGTCACACACACTGCTAGAAGGCCAAATATTTTTTCAGAGCTAGATGCAGACAGAAAATTATTTTTAATTTGCAACCTGTTGGAGGTCAGTATAGATGGAGTAATTGAGAAAGTCCCACACACTGCTAGAAGGCCAAATATTTTTTCAGAGGTAGATGCAGATAAAAATTATTTTTAATTTGCAGCCTGATGGAGGTCAGTATAGATGGACTAATAGAGAAAGTCACACACACTACTAGAAGGCCAAATATTTTTTCAGAGCTAGATGCAGAAAAAAATTATATTCAGTTTGCAACCTGATGGAGGTCAGTATAGATGGACTAATAGAACATGTCCCACACACAGCTAGAAGGCCAAATATTTTTTCAGAGGTAGATGCAGATAAAAATTATTTTTAATTTGCAGCCTGATGGAGGTCAGTATAGATGGACTAATAGAGAAAGTCCCACACACTGCTAGAAGGCCAAATATTTTTTCAGAGCTAGATGCAGACAAAAAATTATTTTGAATTTGCAACGTGATGGAGGTCAGTATATATGGACTAATAGAACAAGTCCAACACACTGCTAGAAGCCCAAATTTTTTTTCTGAGGTAGATGCAGAAAAAAATGATATTCAGTTTGCAACCTGATGGAGGTCAGTATAGATGGACTAATAGAACAAGTCCCACACACAGCTAGAAGCCCAAATATTTTTTCAGAGCTAGATGCAGATAAAAATTATGTTTAATTTGCAACCTGATGGAGATCAGTATAGATGGACTAATAGACCAAGTCCCACACACTGCTAGAAGCCCAAACATTTTTTCAGAAGTAGATGCAGAAAAAAATGATATTCAATTTGCAACCTGATGGAGGTCAGTATAGATGGACTAATAGAACAAGTCCCACACACTGCTAGAAGGCCAAATATTTTTTCAGAGCTAGATGCAGAATAAAATTATATTGAATTTGCAACCTGGTGTAGGTTAGTATAGATGGACTAATAGAACAAGTCCCACACACTGCTAGAAGCCCAAATATTTTTTCAGAGCTAGATGCAGAAAAAAATGATATTCAATTTGCAACCTGATGGAGGTCAGTATAGATGGACTAATAGAACAAGTCCCACACACAGCTAGAAGCCCAAATATTTTTTCAGAGCTAGATGCAGATGAATATTATTTTTAATTTGCAACCTGATGGAGATCAGTATAGATGGACTAATAGACCAAGTCCCACACACTGCTAGAAGCCCAAACATTTTTTCAGAAGTAGATGCAGAAAAAAATGATATTCAATTTGCAACCTGATGGAGGTCAGTATAGATGGACTAATAGAACAAGTCCTACACACTGCTAGAAGGCCAAATATTTTTTCAGAGCTAGATGCAGATAAAACTTATTTTTTATTTGCAACCTGATGGAGATCAGTATAGATGGACTAATAGACCAAGTCCCACACACAACTAGAAGCCCAAACATTTTTTCAGAAGTAGATGCAGAAAAAAATGATATTCAATTTGCAACCTGATGGAGGTCAGTATAGATGGACTAATAGAACAAGTCCCACACACTGCTAGAAGGCCAAATATTTTTTCAGAGGTAGATGCAGATAAAAATTATTTTTAATTTGCAGCCTGATGGAGGTCAGTATAGATGGACTAATAGAGAAAGTCCCACACACTGCTAGAAGGCCAAATATTTTTTCAGAGCTAGATGCAGACAAAAAATTATTTTTAATTTGCAACGTGATGGAGGTCAGTATAGATGGACTAATAGAGAAAGTCCCACACACTGCTAGAAGGCCAAATATTTTTTCAGAGCTAGATGCAGATATAAATTATTTTTAATTTGCAACCTGATGGACGTCAGTATAGATGGACTAATAGAGAAAGTCCCACACACTGCTAGAAGGCCAAATATTTTTTCAGAGCTAGATGCAGAAAAAAATTATATTCAATTGCAACCTGATGGAGGTCAGTATAGATGGACTAATAGAACAAGTCCCACACACAGCTAGAAGCCCAAATATTTTTTCAGAGCTAGATGCAGATAAAAATTATTTTTAATTTGCAACCTGATGGAGATCAGTATAGATGGACTAATAGACCAAGTCCCACACACTGCTAGAAGCCCAAACATTTTTTCAGAAGTAGATGCAGAAAAAAATGATATTCAATTTGCAACCTGATGGAGGTCAGTATAGATGGACTAATAGAACAAGTCCCACACACTGCTAGAAGGCCAAATATTTTTTCAGAGGTAGATGCAGATAAAAATTATTTTTAATTTGCAGCCTGATGGAGGTCAGTATAGATGGACTAATAGAGAAAGTCACACACACTGCTAGAAGGCCAAATATTTTTTCAGAGCTAGATGCAGACAGAAAATTATTTTTAATTTGCAACCTGATGGAGGTCAGTATAGATGGACTAATAGAGAAAGTCCCACACACTGCTAGAAGGCCAAATATTTTTTCAGAGGTAGATGCAGATAAAAATTATTTTTAATTTGCAGCCTGATGGAGGTCAGTATAGATGGACTAATAGAGAAAGTCCCACACACTGCTAGAAGGCCAAATATTTTTTCAGAGCTAGATGCAGAAAAAAATTATATTCAGTTTGCAACCTGATGGAGGTCAGTATAGATGGACTAATAGAACAAGTCCCACACACAGCTAGAAGGCCAAATATTTTTTCAGAGGTAGATGCAGATAAAAATTATTTTTAATTTGCAGCCTGATGGAGGTCAGTATAGATGGACTAATAGAGAAAGTCCCACACACTGCTAGAAGGCCAAATATTTTTTCAGAGCTAGATGCAGACAAAAAATTAATTTGAATTTGCAACGTGATGGAGGTCAGTATATATGGACTAATAGAACAAGTCCCACACACTGCTAGAAGGCCAAATATTTTTTCAGAGCTAGATGCAGAAAAAATGATATTCAATTTGCAACCTGATGGAGGTCAGTATAGATGGACTAATAGAACAAGTCCCACACACAGCTAGAAGCCCAAATATTTTTTCAGAGCTAGATGCAGATAAAAATTATTATTAATTTGAAACCTGATGGAGATCAGTATAGATGGACTAATAGACCAAGTCCCACACACTGCTAGAAGCCCAAACATTTTTTCAGAAGTAGATGCAGAAAAAAATGATATTCAATTTGCAACCTGATGGAGGTCAGTATAGATGGACTAATAGAACAAGTCCTACACACTGCTAGAAGGCCAAATATTTTTTCAGAGCTAGATGCAGATAAAAATTATTTTTAATTTGCAACCTGATGGAGATCAGTATAGATGGACTAATAGACCAAGTCCCACACACAGCTAGAAGCCCAAACATTTTTTCAGAAGTAGATGCAGAAAAAAATGATATTCAATTTGCAACCTGATGGAGGTCAGTATAGATGGACTAATAGAACAAGTCCTACACACTGCTAGAAGGCCAAATATTTTTTCAGAGCTAGATGCAGATAAAAATTATTTTTAATTTGCAGCCTGATGGAGGTCAGTATAGATGGACTAATAGAGAAAGTCCCACACACTGCTAGAAGGCCAAATATTTTTTCAGAGCTAGATGCAGACAAAAAATTATTTTTAATTTGCAACGTGATGGAGGTCAGTATAGATGGACTAATAGAGAAAGTCCCACACACTGCTAGAAGGCCAAATATTTTTTCAGAGCTAGATGCAGATATAAATTATTTTCAATTTGCAACCTGATGGAGGTCAGTATAGATGGACTAATAGAGAAAGTCCCACACACTGCTAGAAGGCCAAATATTTTTTCAGAGCTAGATGCAGAAAAAAATTATATTCAGTTTGTAACCTGATGGAGGTCAGTATAGATGGACTAATAGAACAAGTCCCACACACAGCTAGAAGCCCAAATATTTTTTCAGAGCTAGATGCAGATGAAAATTATTTTTAATTTGCAACCTGATGGAGATCAGTATAGATGGACTAATAGACCAAGTCCCACACACTGCTAGAAGCCCAAACATTTTTTCAGAAGTAGATGCAGAAAAAAATGATATTCAATTTGCAACCTGATGGAGGTCAGTATAGATGGACTAATAGAACAAGTCCCACACACTGCTAGAAGGCCAAATATTTTTTCAGAGGTAGATGCAGATAAAAATTATTTTTAATTTGCAGCCTGATGGAGGTCAGTATAGATGGACTAATAGAGAAAGTCACACACACTGCTAGAAGGCCAAATATTTTTTCAGAGCTAGATGCAGACAGAAAATTATTTTTAATTTGCAACCTGATGGAGGTCAGTATAGATGGAGTAATAGAGAAAGTCCCACACACTGCTAGAAGGCCAAATATTTTTTCAGAGGCAGATGCAGATAAAAATTATTTTTAATTTGCAGCCTGATGGAGGTCAGTATAGATGGACTAATAGAGAAAGTCCCACACACTGCTAGAAGGCCAAATGTTTTTTCAGAGCTAGATGCAGAAAAAAATTATATTCAGTTTGCAACCTGATGGAGGTCAGTATAGATGGACTAATAGAACAAGTCCCACACACAGCTAGAAGGCCAAATATTTTTTCAGAGGTAGATGCAGATAAAAATTATTTTTAATTTGCAGCCTGATGGAGGTCAGTATAGATGGACTAATAGAGAAAGTCCCACACACTGCTAGAAGGCCAAATATTTTTTCAGAGCTAGATGCAGACAAAAAATTATTTTGAATTTGCAACGTGATGGAGGTCAGTATATATGGACTAATAGAACAAGTCCCACACACTGCTAGAAGGCCAAATATTTTTTCAGAGCTAGATGCAGAAAAAAATTATATTTAGTTTGCAACCTGATGGAGGTCAGTATAGATGGTCTAATAGAACAAGTCCCACACACTGCTAGAAGCCCAAATAATTTTTCAGAGCTAGATGCAGAAAAAAATGATATTCAATTTGCAACCTGATGGAGGTCAGTATAGATGGACTAATAGAACAAGTCCCACACACAGCTAGAAGCCCAAATATTTTTTTCAGAGCTAGATGCAGATGAAAATTGTTTTTAATTTGCAACCTGATGGAGATCAGTATAGATGGACTAATAGACCAAGTCCCACACACTGCTAGAAGCCCAAACATTTTATCAGAAGTAGATGCAGAAAAAAATGATATTCAATTTGCAACCTGATGGAGGTCAGTATAGATGGACTAATAGAACAAGTCCTACACACTGCTAGAAGGCCAAATATTTTTTCAGAGCTAGATGCAGATAAAAATTATTTTTAATTTGCAACCTGATGGAGATCAGTATAGATGGACTAATAGACCAAGTCCCACACACAGCTAGAAGCCCAAACATTTTTTCAGAAGTAGATGCAGAAAAAAATGATATTCAATTTGCAACCTGATGGAGGTCAGTATAGATGGACTAATAGAACAAGTCCCACACACTGCTAGAAGGCCAAATATTTTTTCAGAGGTAGATGCAGATAAAAATTATTTTTAATTTGCAGCCTGATGGAGGTCAGCATAGATGGACTAATAGAGAAAGTCCCACACACTGCTAGAAGGCCAAATATTTTTTCAGAGCTAGATGCAGACAAAAAATTATTTTTAATTTGCAACGTGATGGAGGTCAGTATAGATGGACTAATAGAGAAAGTCCCACACACTGCTAGAAGGCCAAATATTTTTTCAGAGCTAGATGCAGATATAAATTATTTTTAATTTGCAACCTGATGGAGGTCAGTAGAGATGGACTAACAGAGAAAGTCCCACACACTGCTAGAAGGCCAAATATTTTTTCAGAGCTAGATGCAGAAAAAAATTATATTCAGTTTGTAACCTGATGGAGGTCAGTATAGATGGACTAATAGAACAAGTCCCACACACAGCTAGAAGCCCAAATATTTTTTCAGAGCTAGATGCAGATGAAAATTATTTTTAATTTGCAACCTGATGGAGATCAGTATAGATGGACTAATAGACCAAGTCCCACACACTGCTAGAAGCCCAAACATTTTTTCAGAAGTAGATGTAGAAAAAATGATATTCAATTTGCAACCTGATGGAGGTCAGTATAGATGGACTAATAGAACAAGTTCCACACACTGCTAGAAGGCCAAATATTTTTTCAGAGGTAGATGCAGATAAAAATTATTTTTAATTTGCAGCCTGATGGAGGTCAGTATAGATGGACTAATAGAGAAAGTCACACACACTGCTAGAAGGCCAAATATTTTTTCAGAGCTAGATGCAGACAGAAAATTATTTTTAATTTGCAACCTGTTGGAGGTCAGTATAGATGGAGTAATTGAGAAAGTCCCACACACTGCTAGAAGGCCAAATATTTTTTCAGAGGTAGATGCAGATAAAAATTATTTTTAATTTGCAGCCTGATGGAGGTCAGTATAGATGGACTAATAGAGAAAGTCACACACACTGCTAGAAGGCCAAATATTTTTTCAGAGCTAGATGCAGAAAAAAATTATATTCAGTTTGCAACCTGATGGAGGTCAGTATAGATGGACTAATAGAACATGTCCCACACACAGCTAGAAGGCCAAATATTTTTTCAGAGGTAGATGCAGATAAAAATTATTTTTAATTTGCAGCCTGATGGAGGTCAGTATAGATGGACTAATAGAGAAAGTCCCACACACTGCTAGAAGGCCAAATATTTTTTCAGAGCTAGATGCAGACAAAAAATTATTTTGAATTTGCAACGTGATGGAGGTCAGTATATATGGACTAATAGAACAAGTCCCACACACTGCTAGAAGGCCAAATATTTTTTCAGAGCTAGATGCAGAAAAAAATTATATTCAGTTTGCAACCTGATGGAGGTCAGTATAGATGGTCTAATAGAACAAGTCCCACACACTGCTAGAAGCCCAAATATTTTTTCAGAGCTAGATGCAGAAAAAAATGATATTCAATTTGCAACCTGATGGAGGTCAGTATAGATGGACTAATAGAACAAGTCCCACACACAGCTAGAAGCCCAAATATTTTTTCAGAGCTAGATGCAGATGAAAAATATTTTTAATTTGCAACCTGATGGAGATCAGTATAGATGGACTAATAGACCAAGTCCCACACACTGCTAGAAGCCCAAACATTTTTTCAGAAGTAGATGCAGAAAAAAATGATATTCAATTTGCAACCTGATGGAGGTCAGTATAGATGGACTAATAGAACAAGTCCTACACACTGCTAGAAGGCCAAATATTTTTTCAGAGCTAGATGCAGATAAAAATTATTTTTAATTTGCAACCTGATGGAGATCAGTATAGATGGACTAATAGACCAAGTCCCACACACTGCTAGAAGCCCAAACATTTTTTCAGAAGTAGATGCAGAAAAAAATGATATTCAATTTGCAACCTGATGGAGGTCAGTATAGATGGACTAATAGAACAAGTCCCACACACTGCTAGAAGGCCAAATATTTTTTCAGAGCTAGATGCAGAATAAAATTATATTGAATTTGCAACCTGGTGTAGGTTAGTATAGATGGACTAATAGAACAAGTCCCACACACTGCTAGAAGCCCAAATATTTTTTCAGAGCTAGATGCAGAAAAAAATGATATTCAATTTGCAACCTGATGGAGGTCAGTATAGATGGACTAATAGAACAAGTCCCACACACAGCTAGAAGCCCAAATATTTTTTCAGAGCTAGATGCAGATGAATATTATTTTTAATTTGCAACCTGATGGAGATCAGTATAGATGGACTAATAGACCAAGTCCCACACACTGCTAGAAGCCCAAACATTTTTTCAGAAGTAGATGCAGAAAAAAATGATATTCAATTTGCAACCTGATGGAGGTCAGTATAGATGGACTAATAGAACAAGTCCTACACACTGCTAGAAGGCCAAATATTTTTTCAGAGCTAGATGCAGATAAAACTTATTTTTTATTTGCAACCTGATGGAGATCAGTATAGATGGACTAATAGACCAAGTCCCACACACAACTAGAAGCCCAAACATTTTTTCAGAAGTAGATGCAGAAAAAAATGATATTCAATTTGCAACCTGATGGAGGTCAGTATAGATGGACTAATAGAACACGTCCCACACACTGCTAGAAGGCCAAATATTTTTTCAGAGGTAGATGCAGATAAAAATTATTTTTAATTTGCAGCCTGATGGAGGTCAGTATAGATGGACTAATAGAGAAAGTCCCACACACTGCTAGAAGGCCAAATATTTTTTCAGAGCTAGATGCAGACAAAAAATTATTTTTAATTTGCAACGTGATGGAGGTCAGTATAGATGGACTAATAGAGAAAGTCCCACACACTGCTAGAAGGCCAAATATTTTTTCAGAGCTAGATGCAGATATAAATTATTTTTAATTTGCAACCTGATGGACGTCAGTATAGATGGACTAATAGAGAAAGTCCCATACACTGCTAGAAGGCCAAATATTTTTTCAGAGCTAGATGCAGAAAAAAATTATATTCAGTTTGCAACCTGATGGAGGTCAGTATAGATGGACTAATAGAACAAGTCCCACACACAGCTAGAAGCCCAAATATTTTTTCAGAGCTAGATGCAGATAAAAATTATTTTTAATTTGCAACCTGATGGAGATCAGTATAGATGGACTAATAGACCAAGTCCCACACACTGCTAGAAGCCCAAACATTTTTTCAGAAGTAGATGCAGAAAAAAATGATATTCAATTTGCAACCTGATGGAGGTCAGTATAGATGGACTAATAGAACAAGTCCCACACACTGCTAGAAGGCCAAATATTTTTTCAGAGGTAGATGCAGATAAAAATTATTTTTAATTTGCAGCCTGATGGAGGTCAGTATAGATGGACTAATAGAGAAAGTCACACACACTGCTAGAAGGCCAAATATTTTTTCAGAGCTAGATGCAGACAGAAAATTATTTTTAATTTGCAACCTGATGGAGGTCAGTATAGATGGACTAATAGAGAAAGTCCCACCCACTGCTAGAAGGCCAAATATTTTTTCAGAGGTAGATGCAGATAAAAATTATTTTTAATTTGCAGCCTGATGGAGGTCAGTATAGATGGACTAATAGAGAAAGTCCCACACACTGCTAGAAGGCCAAATATTTTTTCAGAGCTAGATGCAGAAAAAAATTATATTCAGTTTGCAACCTGATGGAGGTCAGTATAGATGGACTAATAGAACAAGTCCCACACACAGCTAGAAGGCCAAACATTTTTTCAGAGGTAGATGCAGATAAAAATTATTTTTAATTTGCAGCCTGATGGAGGTCAGTATAGATGGACTAATAGAGAAAGTCCCACACACTGCTAGAAGGCCAAATATTTTTTCAGAGCTAGATGCAGACAAAAAATTAATTTGAATTTGCAACGTGATGGAGGTCAGTATATATGGACTAATAGAACAAGTCCCACACACTGCTAGAAGCCCAAACATTTTTTCAGAAGTAGATGCAGAAAAAAATGATATTCAATTTGCAACCTGATGGAGGTCAGTATAGATGGACTAATAGAACAAGTCCTACACACTGCTAGAAGGCCAAATATTTTTTCAGAGCTAGATGCAGATAAAAATTATTTTTAATTTGCAACCTGATGGAGATCAGTATAGATGGACTAATAGACCAAGTCCCACACACAGCTAGAAGCCCAAACATTTTTTCAGAAGTAGATGCAGAAAAAAATGATATTCAATTTGCAACCTGATGGAGGTCAGTATATATGGACTAATAGAACAAGTCCCACACACTGCTAGAAGGCCAAATATTTTTTCAGAGGTAGATGCAGATAAAAATTATTTTTAATTTGCAGCCTGATGGAGGTCAGCATAGATGGACTAATAGAGAAAGTCCCACACACTGCTAGAAGGCCAAATATTTTTTCAGAGCTAGATGCAGACAAAAAATTATTTTTAATTTGCAACGTGATGGAGGTCAGTATAGATGGACTAATAGAGAAAGTCCCACACACTGCTAGAAGGCCAAATATTTTTTCAGAGCTAGATGCAGATATAAATTATTTTTAATTTGCAACCTGATGGAGGTCAGTATAGATGGACTAACAGAGAAAGTCCCACACACTGCTAGAAGGCCAAATATTTTTTCAGAGCTAGATGCAGAAAAAAATTATATTCAGTTTGTAACCTGATGGAGGTCAGTATAGATGGACTAATAGAACAAGTCCCACACACAGCTAGAAGCCCAAATATTTTTTCAGAGCTAGATACAGATGAAAATTATTTTTAATTTGCAACCTGATGGAGATCAGTATAGATGGACTAATAGACCAAGTCCCACACACTGCTAGAAGCCCAAACATTTTTTCAGAAGTAGATGCAGAAAAAATGATATTCAATTTGCAACCTGATGGAGGTCAGTATAGATGGACTAATAGAACAAGTCCCACACACTGCTAGAAGGCCAAATATTTTTTCAGAGGTAGATGCAGATAAAAATTATTTTTAATTTGCAGCCTGATGGAGGTCAGTATAGATGGACTAATAGAGAAAGTCACACACACTGCTAGAAGGCCAAATATTTTTTCAGAGCTAGATGCAGACAGAAAATTATTTTTAATTTGCAACCTGTTGGAGGTCAGTATAGATGGAGTAATTGAGAAAGTCCCACACACTGCTAGAAGGCCAAATATTTTTTCAGAGGTAGATGCAGATAAAAATTATTTTTAATTTGCAGCCTGATGGAGGTCAGTATAGATGGACTAATAGAGAAAGTCACACACACTGCTAGAAGGCCAAATATTTTTTCAGAGCTAGATGCAGAAAAAAATTATATTCAGTTTGCAACCTGATGGAGGTCAGTATAGATGGACTAATAGAACATGTCCCACACACAGCTAGAAGGCCAAATATTTTTTCAGAGGTAGATGCAGATAAAAATTATTTTTAATTTGCAGCCTGATGGAGGTCAGTATAGATGGACTAATAGAGAAAGTCCCACACACTGCTAGAAGGCCAAATATTTTTTCAGAGCTAGATGCAGACAAAAAATTATTTTGAATTTGCAACGTGATGGAGGTCACTATATATGGACTAATAGAACAAGTCCCACACACTGCTAGAAGGCCAAATATTTTTTCAGAGCTAGATGCAGAAAAAAATTATATTCAGTTTGCAACCTGATGGAGGTCAGTATAGATGGTCTAATAGAACAAGTCCCACACACTGCTAGAAGCCCAAATATTTTTTCAGAGCTAGATGCAGAAAAAAATGATATTCAATTTGCAACCTGATGGAGGTCAGTATAGATGGACTAATAGAACAAGTCCCACACACAGCTAGAAGCCCAAATATTTTTTCAGAGCTAGATGCAGATGAAAAATATTTTTAATTTGCAACCTGATGGAGATCAGTATAGATGGACTAATAGACCAAGTCCCACACACTGCTAGAAGCCCAAACATTTTTTCAGAAGTAGATGCAGAAAAAAATGATATTCAATTTGCAACCTGATGGAGGTCAGTATAGATGGACTAATAGAGAAAGTCACACACACTGCTAGAAGGCCAAATATTTTTTCAGAGCTAGATGCAGACAGAAAATTATTTTTAATTTGCAACCTGTTGGAGGTCAGTATAGATGGAGTAATTGAGAAAGTCCCACACACTGCTAGAAGGCCAAATATTTTTTCAGAGGTAGATGCAGATAAAAATTATTTTTAATTTGCAGCCTGATGGAGGTCAGTATAGATGGACTAATAGAGAAAGTCACACACACTGCTAGAAGGCCAAATATTTTTTCAGAGCTAGATGCAGAAAAAAATTATATTCAGTTTGCAACCTGATGGAGGTCAGTATAGATGGACTAATAGAACATGTCCCACACACAGCTAGAAGGCCAAATATTTTTTCAGAGGTAGATGCAGATAAAAATTATTTTTAATTTGCAGCCTGATGGAGGTCAGTATAGATGGACTAATAGAGAAAGTCCCACACACTGCTAGAAGGCCAAATATTTTTTCAGAGCTAGATGCAGACAAAAAATTATTTTGAATTTGCAACGTGATGGAGGTCACTATATATGGACTAATAGAACAAGTCCCACACACTGCTAGAAGGCCAAATATTTTTTCAGAGCTAGATGCAGAAAAAAATTATATTCAGTTTGCAACCTGATGGAGGTCAGTATAGATGGTCTAATAGAACAAGTCCCACACACTGCTAGAAGCCCAAATATTTTTTCAGAGCTAGATGCAGAAAAAAATGATATTCAATTTGCAACCTGATGGAGGTCAGTATAGATGGACTAATAGAACAAGTCCCACACACAGCTAGAAGCCCAAATATTTTTTCAGAGCTAGATGCAGATGAAAAATATTTTTAATTTGCAACCTGATGGAGATCAGTATAGATGGACTAATAGACCAAGTCCCACACACTGCTAGAAGCCCAAACATTTTTTCAGAAGTAGATGCAGAAAAAAATGATATTCAATTTGCAACCTGATGGAGGTCAGTATAGATGGACTAATAGAACAAGTCCTACACACTGCTAGAAGGCCAAATATTTTTTCAGAGCTAGATGCAGATAAAAATTATTTTTAATTTGCAACCTGATGGAGATCAGTATAGATGGACTAATAGACCAAGTCCCACACACAGCTAGAAGCCCAAACATTTTTTCAGAAGTAGATGCAGAAAAAAATGATATTCAATTTGCAACCTGATGGAGGTCAGTATAGATGGACTAATAGAACAAGTCCCACACACTGCTAGAAGGCCAAATATTTTTTCAGAGGTAGATGCAGATAAAAATTATTTTTAATTTGCAGCCTGATGGAGGTCAGCATAGATGGACTAATAGAGAAAGTCCCACACACTGCTAGAAGGCCAAATATTTTTTCAGAGCTAGATGCAGACAAAAAATTATTTTTAATTTGCAACGTGATGGAGGTCAGTATAGATGGACTAATGGAGAAAGTCCCACACACTGCTAGAAGGCCAAATATTTTTTCAGAGCTAGATGCAGATATAAATTATTTTTAATTTGCAACCTGATGGAGGTCAGTATAGATGGACTAATAGAGAAAGTCCCACACACTGCTAGAAGGCCAAATATTTTTTCAGAGCTAGATGCAGAAAAAAATTATATTCAGTTTGTAACCTGATGGAGGTCAGTATAGATGGACTAATAGAACAAGTCCCACACACAGCTAGAAGCCCAAATATTTTTTCAGAGCTAGATGCAGATGAAAATTATTTTTAATTTGCAACCTGATGGAGATCAGTATAGATGGACTAATAGACCAAGTCCCACACACTGCTAGAAGCCCAAACATTTTTTCAGAAGTAGATGCAGAAAAAAATGATATTCAATTTGCAACCTGATGGAGGTCAGTATAGATGGACTAATAGAACAAGTCCCACACACTGCTAGAAGGCCAAATATTTTTTCAGAGGTAGATGCAGATAAAAATTATTTTTAATTTGCAGCCTGATGGAGGTCAGTATAGATGGACTAATAGAGAAAGTCACACACACTGCTAGAAGGCCAAATATTTTTTCAGAGCTAGATGCAGACAGAAAATTATTTTTAATTTGCAACCTGATGGAGGTCAGTATAGATGGGGTAATAGAGAAAGTCCCACACACTGCTAGAAGGCCAAATATTTTTTCAGAGGTAGATGCAGATAAAAATTATTTTTAATTTGCAGCCTGATGGAGGTCAGTATAGATGGACTAATAGAGAAAGTCCCACACACTGCTAGAAGGCCAAATATTTTTTCAGAGCTAGATGCAGAAAAAAATTATATTCAGTTTGCAACCTGATGGAGGTCAGTATAGATGGACTAATAGAACATGTCCCACACACAGCTAGAAGGCCAAATATTTTTTCAGAGGTAGATGCAGATAAAAATTATTTTTAATTTGCAGCCTGATGGAGGTCAGTATAGATGGACTAATAGAGAAAGTCCCACACACTGCTAGATGGCCAAATATTTTTTCAGAGCTAGATGCAGACAAAAAATTATTTAGAATTTGCAACGTGATGGAGGTCAGTATATATGGACTAATAGAACAAGTCCCACACACTGCTAGAAGGCCAAATATTTTTTCAGAGCTAGATGCAGAAAAAAATTATATTCAGTTTGCAACCTGATGGAGGTCAGTATAGATGGTCTAATAGAATGATGCTATGCCCAAAAGATTTTACTTCACTAGGTGCAGTAAAAAAATTGGTATTCTATACACAGGTGGTATGTCTTGCAACACAGATAGGCTACTTCACTGACTAACACACTCTGCAATAGGCCAAAAAGGATTAGCTTTGCTAGATTGATCCAAATGCTGTGAAAAAAACTTGCACAGGACTGGCACAGACCTGCCTGGCAAAAACTGATAGGAACTGATTTGCTAGATTGGCAAATCCAGGGGAGGAGTCCTGAGGAGATAATTTGCATATTCCCACTGCATTTTGGGGTAAGTGAAGAGTCTCCGCGAGCTCAAAGAACACTGGATTTTGGCTGTTGGAGCTGAAAAGAGGACATCGGTAAACCAGGGGAGGAGTCCTGAGGAGATAATTTGCATATTCCCACTGCATTTTGGGGTAAGTGAAGAGTCTCCGCGAGCTCAAAGAACACTGGATTTTGGCTGTTGGAGCTGAAAAGAGGACATCGGTAAACCAGGGGAGGAGTCCTGAGGAGATAATTTGCATTTGGACATCGGTAAACCGCGCGCCTACTGGCGCGCGCATTTTGAAGCTTTTTTTTAAGCTTTTTTCACTGTTTTCCGAACATTAACAATAAGAACATGGAAGAGTCCAGGAGCCATTTGGTGAGCTGCATATCCTGCTACATGTTCACAGACTTGCCAGTGGAAAAGCCAAACTTCACATGCCAGAAATGCAAGCTTGTGTCCCTGTTGGAGGAAAAGTTGCGAAATCTAGAAGAGAGGTTAACTACCTTGAAAATCATTAAGGAAGGTGAAGAGTTCTTAGACAGAGCAGAATTATCTCTTCATGATTCAGAAAGAGAAGAAATTCGAACTGCACCTGACGAAACAGAGGAATGGAAGCATGTGACCCACCGAAGCAGGAGGATCGAGAGGCAGTCAGCACCCATACTGCTCAGGAACCAGTACCAGGCTCTCTCGCAGGAGCACCATGAAGAAATACAGCAAGATAAGACTTTGCCAGCAATGAATAACCTTGTAAGCCCTCAGAATCCTCCTGGATGGAGAAAGAAGAATGTTGTGAAGAAAAAACGGAGAGTGGTGGTCATGGGGGATTCCCTGTTAAGAGGAACAGAGGCCGCTATCTGCAGACCAGACATAACCTCAAGAGAAATGTGCTGTCTTCCAGGAGCAAAAATTAAAGATGTGTCTGACAGGATATCAAGACTCTTCAGACCTACAGATCACTACCCATTCCTGCTAATACATGTGGGGACAAATGACACCGCAAGAAAGGACCTGGAAACCATCTGCAGTGACTTTGAAGACTTAGGCAAGAAAGTGAAAGAATTGGGAGCGCAGGTGGTCTTCTCATCCATCCTCCCAGTGGATGGCCATGGAACAATGAGGTGGAATAAGATTCTACAGGTGAACAACTGGCTACGTCGATGGTGCCGTCAACAAGGATTTGGATTTCTGGATCACGGAATGAATTACCTATACGATGGACTACTTGCTAGAGATGGGGTGCACCTTACGAAGACTGGAAAACATGTATTTGGAAGTCGCCTTGCTACACTCATCAGAAGAGCTTTAAACTAGAACAATGTGGGAAGGGAAGCAAAAGGCCAGAAAAAGCCATACAGCTGACAAATACTATTGAGATCTCTGCTACTGGAAGTGGAAAGGAAGAACAAAGACAAAACAATTTAAATAATAAAAATATGGGAGGAAGAGAAACCAATCACAAACTAAAATGTTTTTATACAAATGCACAAAGCATGGGCAACAAACAAGGAGAATTGGAACTACTAATGCAGGAAAAGGAATATGATGTCATTGGAATCACTGAAACTTGGTGGGACGATACACATGATTGGAATAAAAGGCTAAAAGGATACAACTTATTTGCAAGAAACAGACTTGATAAACGAGGAGGAGGTGTTGCATTGTATGTTAGAAAAGCGTATATCTGCACAGAGATGGAAGCTTCAGAGACTGGGAGTTCTGTGGAAACTGTTTGGGTAAGAATACAAGGAGAGAACAACGGAAAGGACACCATTGTAGGCATTTACTACAGGCCACCTGGGCAAGCTGAAGATATGGATGAACTCTTTATGTATCAAATGACCAAGTTCTCCAAAAAATATGACGTAGTGGTCATGGGAGATTTCAACTATCCAGACATTTGTTGGGAATCTCTCTCAAGTAAAACTAACAGGTCAAGCAAATTCTTATCCTCTCTTGCTGACAACTTTATCTTCCAAAAGGTAGGGGAGAAAACAAGGGGATCTGCTACTTTGGATCTAATCCTTATAAACAGGGAGGAAATGGTTGAGGAGGTAAAGGTGGCTGGGACCCTAGGAGGCAGCGATCATGCTATTATAGAATTTTGGATAACTAGAGGAGGAAGACATGTGAAGACTCAAACTTCAAGGTTAGATTTTAGAAAGGCAGATTTTAAGAGACTCAGAAAGAGAATAGGAGGGATCCAATGGCTGGATGTCCTTAAGGACAAAAATGTCCAGGAAGGATGGGAAATTTTTAAAAATGAGATTCTCAAAGCACAATCGTTAACAATCCCGAAAAGTAGGAAGAATGGGAAGCATTTAAGGAAACCAGGATGGATGAACACAGAACTTAAACACATGCTAAAAAGAAAGAAAGAAATGTTTATTAAATGGAAAGAGGGAGGCATATCTAAAGAAGATTATAATGCAGTCTGCAGATCCTGTAGGGCACGTATCAGGTTAGCTAAAGCTGACAATGAATTAAGGCTTGCAAGAGATGTCAAAAGCAATAAAAAAGGATTTTGGGGATATGTCAAAAGTAAAAGAAAAGTCAAAGATGCTATAGGATTTTTACAGGATGAAAATGGAGAAATGGTAAGAGAGGATGTTGAGAAGGCCGAACTTTTTAATTCCTATTTTGCATCTGTTTTCTCTCAGAAAGAAAATGTAACATCAACTGATCTTCACTGTACTTTTAAAGGAATAGAGGAATCCAAGTTATCTGTAAACAGAAAGATTGTGAGGGAATATTTAGCTAACATAAATGAGTTCAAGTCACCAGGTCCAGATGAATTACACCCCAGAGTACTGAAGGAGATCGTAGAAGAAATTTTAGAACCACTCTCCATAATCTTTGAAAATTCTTGGAGAACAGGAGAAGTCCCAGAAGACTGGAGAAGAGCAAATGTTGTTCCTATCTTCAAAAAGGGGAAGAAGGTGGACCCAGGGAACTATAGGCCGGTGAGTCTGACTTCTATACCAGGAAAGATCTTTGAACAAATTATTAAACAACGTGTATGTAAGTACATGGATAAGAATGAAGTGATTAACCAGAGCCAGCATGGGTTTGTAACTAACAAGTCATGTCAGACTAACTTAATTTCCTTCTATGACAGAATCACTGACTGGGTGGATCAGGGAAATGCTGTAGATATAGTATATCTTGACTTCAGCAAAGCATTTGACAAAGTATCTCACACCATCCTTATTGAAAAAATGACCAAGTATGCAATGGACCAGGCAACTGTTAGGTGGATTCATAACTGGCTTAGTGATCGGACTCAAAGGGTGGTTGTAAATGGCTTCACATCCAGCTGGGTGAATGTCTCAAGTGGGGTACCACAGGGCTCCGTCCTGGGACCTGTATTGTTCAACATCTTTATCAATGATTTAGATGAAGGAATTGAGGGTAAACTGATTAAATTTGCTGATGACACAAAGCTAGGAGGGATAGCTAATACTAGAGAAGAGAGAGAGAGGATTCAAAAAGACCTAAATAAACTGGAGCAGTGGGCAGCAACCAACAGAATGGTTTTTAACAGGGAAAAATGCAAAGTACTACATCTGGGCAATAAAAATGAAAAAAGCATATACAGAATGGGAGGAATAGAGCTAAGCAACAGTACATGTGAAAAAGACTTAGGTATACTAATAGATCATAGACTGAACATGAGTCAACAGTGTGATGCAGCAGCAAAAAAGGCAAATACAATTCTGGGATGTATTAACAGAAGCATACAGTCTAGATCACGTGAAGTCATTATCGGTCTTTACTCCTCTTTGGTCAGACCTCATCTGGAATACTGTGTACAGTTTTGGGCACCACATTTTAAAAAAGACATAGACAAACTGGAGCAAGTTCAGAGAAGAGCGACCAGAATGGTGACTGGTCTGCAAACCATGTCCTATGAGGAACGGTTGCAGGATTTGGGAATGTTTAGCTTGCAAAAAAGAAGACTGAGAGGAGACTTAATAGCTGTCTACAAATATGTCAAGGGCTGTCACATTGTAGAAGGATCATCTTTATTCTCATTTGCACAAGGAAAGACTAGAAGCAATGGGATGAAACTAAATGGGAGGAGACACAGATTAGATATTAGAAAAAACTTTTTGACAGTTAGGGTGATTAATGAGTGGAACAGGCTGCCACGAGAGGTGGTGAGTTCCCCTTCAATGGACGTCTTCAAACAGAGGCTGGACAGACATCTGTCTGAGATGATCTAGTGAATCCTGCTTTGAGCAGGGGGTTGGACCAGATGACCCAGGAGGTCCCTTCCAACTCTACCATTCTATGATTAACCTAGTCCTGAAAAGGACTGCAATTACAATTAGTCTTTACTCCCACAATCTATCTATTTAAGAGCACAGACCTGCCTGATAAAAGTCGTAGGAAATGTTGTAACCTAGTCCTTAAAAGGACTGCAATCACAACTATTCCCTACTCCCAAGCTATCTGTAGATTTGTGCGAAAATTGGCTTGAAATTAACAAGGTATAGCGCACACAGCAACAGCGGTGCCGTCTAACACGCAGCTGCAGCAGTGAGAAAATGGTGGCGACAGGGAAAATGGCTGGGTCTTATAGGGCAAGGACATGTGACATACACTGCCAATGACACATGCCCTTGCTTGTGTGAAAAAAAGCACTTCGCTCCGTGTGTGCGCTGCTGATAGGCTGACAGATTGCACCTCCCCACTGTAAATGCGGGAAAGAGAAAAAAAAATGGAGTTCTTCATTATTCCTGCAGAGATCCATCCCCTGCCCCTCCCCCCACCCCGCTGTACACTCAAACTGCGTATTAACATTAATTTTCATCATTACTGAGAAAAAATCCAGTTATGATTTTGGTGCACGAACAGTTATCGAACATAACCTCGAACAGCCGAATTTTTCTCAAATCGTTCGTGTTCGCCGAACGGCTCGAACACCGCACAAAACAGCTCGAATTTGAGATTGGTGAACAGTTCGAGTAGAACAACGCTCATCTCTAGTTGCCACACTCTTAGATCCCCCAAACTTTTCGATCAACCTTTTCATTTTAATAAAGACCAAAAAAATGGTCATTTTTGATATTATAAGCATTAGCAGGTTATTAGAAACTGAAATCAAACAGTTTTCAACTGAAAACTTTATTCTAGGTGATGTTACATTTTCACATAGGACCCCTTGTTTGAAAGGAGCTTCTGAAATCTTTCGTCCATTGAATTTGTCAGGTTTTGGATGGTTTCTGCTTCAATTGTTTTGCATGAGGCCAGAATACCCTCCCAGAGCTGTTGCTTAGATGTGAACTGCCTCCCGCCATCATAGACACTCCTTTTGATGATGCTCCAGAGGTTCTGAATGGGGTAGAGGTCAGGGGAGCATGGGGGTCACACCTTAAGTTTGTCCCCTTTTATGCCCATATCAGCCAGAGATGCAGATGTTTTATGTGCAGCATGAGATGGTGCATTATCATGCATAAAAATGATCATGCTGTGGAATACACGGTTCTTATTCTTGAACCATGGTAGGAAGTGCTGTTTGAGAAACTCCACATACATTATGGAGTTCATCTTTATACCTTCAGGGATCCTAAAGGGGCCGACAATCTCTCTCCCCATGATTCCAGCCCAAAACATTACTCCACCTCCTCCTTGTTGGCGCTGTAGCCGTGTTTGCGTGGGGTGTCCATCAACCAGCCATCCTCCACGCCATCCATCTGGACCATCGAGCGTTGCACGGCACTCATCCCTGAACAAAACAGTTTTGAAATCAGTCTTCATGTAATGTTTGGCCCACTGGAGCCGTTTCTGCTTGTGTGAAGTGGATAGAGGAGGTCGACAGGATGGCGTATGCACAGCTGCAAACCTCTGAAGGACCCTGCATCTTGTTGTTCGGGGGACGTTGGAGGCACCAGCAGCTTCAAAAACTTGTCTGCTGCTATGACAAGGCTTTTTTGCCGCTGCTCTTTTAACCTGACGTAATTGCCTGTAGGAAAGAGTCCTCAATTTGCCCTTATCAGCACGCACACGTGTGTACTGTGAATCAGCTACATACTTCTTGATTGCCAAGACACTTCATCCTGATCATCGCACAATGTTGATTGTAGTCATGCCTTGACATAAACACTCCACAATTTGTTGCTTCTCAGCAGCCGACACATCCTTTTTCTTTCCCATTTTGGCAGAAAATGTAGGCTGCTTAATAATGTGGGACAGCCTTCTTAAGTAGTCTTGCCTTTCATTGGACACACCTGCCAAACTAATTAGCACAGGTGTATGCAATTGCTTACAGTGATATAAAGAGCCCTGACACACATCACCATCAATGAGTTTAACTGACAAACAAACAGATTCTTCCCTTATCACTCCTAAACACTTTTTGCATAATAATTTGGAACACAGTGTACATGTGCTTTTCCACAAAACACCAGTGGTTCACGTAGTGAATCTTACAGTTCTAACTTGCCAACCGTGGTCAGTATTGAGTAGTTCAATAAAGGGCCCAAAATTAAGATAACATAGATGGGAGAGGTCTCTATGAATAGGAATTCCTAAGTATTTGATACCCTGTGAGGGCCAGGCAAAGGGAAAGTTGGACTGGATGGAATCCTGTATGGATTTGGGGAGGGAGACATCGAGGGCCTCAGACTTCGCTGCATTGATTTTAAAATTTGACCATGTAACAAAGTGATCTATTTCAGCCATAACAGCATGGATGAATATATCTGATTGAGTGATATATACTAGGACATCATCAGCAAATAGAGAGCACTTGTACTCAGTGCCTCCCACCTCAATCCACCTAATATTGGGGTTATGGCGAATTGATGAGAGCAGGTGCTCGGTCACTAGGATGTATAAGAGAGGGGACAGAGGACATCCCTGCCTTGTCCCATTGGTGATTGTGAAAGGTGATGAAAATGTTCTGATGCACCCCCTGGGCCTTGGGACACCCGGAGCCGGACGCTTTTTGGTGGATGCTGGTGGTTGTAGTCTCCGTTGCAGCAACCCGGTTCCGTGGCTCAGGGCGGTCAAACCAGTGGCGGAACTATTTATGTGCTTTTGATGTTTAAATGTCCGACCACGCCACCCGTGGATTGCGGTCAGAGTGAACTGCCGCTGCAGGGCAGACCGCTGAGGCTGGTGTTGTGGGTGCAGCAGAGCGTAGCATAACTCCCCACGGGAGGAGTATAGCCTCAGGGCAGTGTATGCGGAGGATGGGGGTGATGGTGCAGGGCAGCAGCAGTAACGATACGGAGTCAGTGATGCAGTCCAGGGCCTTTACTCACAGTTCTTATTATCCAGTGGCGGTGGCGACTCGCCCGTCCGCACCCCTGGGATCCCTTCGTTCCTCGTTCCTGGAGCCTTCTCCGCTCCTCTTCCTTCTTTCTCCCTCTTCCAGGCCTGGGCCTCTGTTACTAGGCCCCCCTCCGGAGCAGAGCTCATGCAGAGCCCCTGCTCCCTGTCACTTCTGCTCAGACTTCTCTGCACTGAACTAAGATGGTGCCCACCTTTTATACTCCCTTCTCAATGCACCCAGGAACTGCTTCCTCCCTGCTCCTGCACTACAGGGTTCCCCTTCCTCAGTGTTCCCTCCCCCCACTCCAGCCAGGGACAGGGACTGTCGTGCCCATCTCAGGGGCATATTGGTCGCCCTGCCTCACGGCAATGTGGTGTAATGCATGCAGGTGTCGGGTCCTGATCCACTCTCCATCCTTACCTGAGAGTGAGATATCACACCTCTGGGTGAGGTGCAATACCTCTGCAGCAACCGAGCCCTCAGGGTGCTACAGTTCCATTTATCTTCAGCCTAGGTGACGTATTGCAATACAGGGCCGTGATTTTGGCTATAAAAGGGTCCCCTAGACCCCTACCCCAAGCTTTTTAAGAGAATCATATATGGCGTGCCAGGAGACTCCATGGAATGCTTTCTCAGCATCCAACGAGAGTATCTAATTACAAATTTTTAACTGAATCTAGCCCAGGAAATACTTTGTGCCTAGTAGCAGTGTCTGCTAGTCAGCGGATTATCCCGGCTGTTAAGCAAGCTACACCACCTGTAGTTTGGACACTTAATTTTTTCAAAGGAAATGCTTCGGGACCACGGGATACTCAGTGAAAAGCATCAGGAGGCACCCCAAGGCATAGGGGCTGGGACTGGCAGTAGGATGCCTTGCGGTGGACAGCCGAGTTCGATCCTTAAAAAAGCTTTTTAACTGCAGCAGCTTTAGTGGATGCTACTGGAGCTGGAATTACGCGGCTGCTGGCATGAGACTTGCCCTCCAATAGATCCTTGTAAATGGATTTAAAGTGTATTTAACGCGCCCCTGGGCCTGCTGTGTCGCGCAGCGTCTCGCACACGGGGCTTACCCGGAACCGGATCAGATGAGGGTTGTAGTCTCCGAGTGGCGGGGACCCGGTCCGTGCCCAGGGAGTCAAACTCAGTGTGTGGCAGTCTTGATAGATGTTATTTGAGTGTCGACTACGCCACCCGTTGATTTGCAGCTATGGAGCTGCCGCTGTAGGGCAGACCGCTGAGGCCGGTGTAGAATTGTGCAGCGTGATAGTATAACCCCCAACGGGAGGGGTATGGCCTCAGGGCAGCCGACATGGAAGATGGGGGTAGCAGGAACCACTCAGAGACGGTGCGGTGTAATTCAGGGTTTTTACTGGTAACAACGATAGACCCTCCCGGAGTACTTGCTAGCGAACGGGGCCTGGTCAGTCCTTGAGCAGATGGGATCTCCCCTGGCCAGGCGGAGTTGTAGGCCTCCCAAACTGACTGTACTCTTCTGGCTACCTTGCTAGAAGCGGATATAAGTAGCCCACGTCCCTGAGTGTACCGTGTGGTGCTCACCCGTATGGCCAGTGACTCGGGGCCTTCTATGGCTTCCGCTCCACGATGGCGGTGCTGGTCCCACGCGTGTGACCGTGCCTTCGGGTTTCTGGGCCTGAGGACCTGAAATCCCCTGCCGGTCGGCTTCTGCTGCTGGGTAAGAGTTAGTCCCCACAGCCTCGGATGCCGGGTCCGGTAAGAAAGCTTCTCAGTCAGGGCGAGCTCTGCAGCTGCCAGCCCCTGACTCGTAGTAGTATTGCTCCCACTGAGCTTCTGCTGTTTCTTCCTATGCTGCTTCTCTTCTCTACTCTCCTTGACTGACTAACCCTGCCTCAGCCCCGGGTTTATACAGGGGAAGTTCTTCCCCTCCCAAGACTGGGCAGGAGGTGTGGCATGCACAGGATCCCTGACCAAAGGACCTCCCACCTGCTCTCAGACATAACATTACATTACTGTGGAAACCAGACCCCTGGGGTGCCACATTCCCCCCTAGTAAAATTTAGTACTCCGGGACTAAACATATTTTAGAAAAACATAACAAGATATAACAACAATAACAGTACAATAAGAAGAAACACATAAAGGTGGTCACGGCATGTCCGTAACCGGGTGCAGTCTTTGAAGAAAAGCAAGGTGTCCATTTCACCAAAACAGGGAGACGTAACCAGGTAGGGGTTTGTCCTGCCCCGAGTCCTTAACAGTCTTTAGTCCATCCTGGGTTACGCTCCAACTATGTACAAGGGATTCCCGGTAAATCCACCAAGGACTCCTACAAATAACTAGAAACACAAAATTATACACAAGCAACAATACACAGGTAAACATAAATAAAACAATTTATACACTTCAAATCCTCCAACGTGCGGGTAACTGGCCTCTAGTGGCCCTAGTGGACCTACGGAGCTGACTGTCTAGCCCTGAACTACAGGGTGTAGGAGCTGTCAAGGGTAAACTGGGCAGCTGTCTACCGGCTCTTTGGCTCACTAGGGATATGGCAGGCTCACTGCAAGCAGAGGGTTGATCCTCCTGGTCTGCTGGTGTGGGGTCTTCTGCCTCCTGGACCGGCTGTTCTTCCAGCTCTACCTGTTGCTCCGTAGGTGCTTGGGATGCTGGTTGGAGGAAGGTGAGTACGGGTACCACAACTGCACCATTGACTTGAGTCCAAGACCGAGGGAAGTCCCCGAGCACAGTACTAACCATATCTTCCCTTTCCTCTACGGGTCGATGGTCTTCTTGTTCCTCTTCAGGGTTCCTCAGTTGTTCGGGACACTTTTTCAGGTGGTCCCGGGATACAATGGCTGTGGTTTCCCCTCCATCTTTACTGATGGTACAAACCTTCGGGTTCTCGTGGCTTGAGGGCAGTACGGTGTACGGGTCCTTCTCCCACTGGTCGTCCAACTTGTGGAGCCGTCTCTTCCTCTTCAAGACCTGCTCTCCGGGTACCAGGGGAACAGCGGGAGCATACTGGTTGTAAGTTTTCTCTTGTCTTTCCCTAGCCTGACAGAGACTTCGCTCCACGCTCTCCTGTACTCTCCGGTACTGCTGCTGCCTCTCTGTGTCCCAGTCTGCTTCTGGTGAAGTGTCCTCGGGTGTCAGGACTCCCATTTCCAGGTCAACAGGTAACTTACCAGGTCTTGCCCTCATTAGGTAAGCCGGGGTACAGTTGGTGGAACCTACCGGGATGTGGTTGTATAGGTCCACCAGATCGGGCAGCTTCTCAGGCCACAGACTGCGTTCTTCCAGGGGCAACATTTTCAGAAGATCCATTACCACCTGGTTCATTTTCTCACAAAGTCCATTAGTTTGCGGATGATAGGGTGTCGTCCTTATCTTCCGGCAGCCATACAGAGTGCAGAATTCTTGGAAGACCTCCGCTTCAAAGGCAGGTCCCTGGTCTGTCAACACTTGGTCCGGGTACCCGTGTGGACGGCAGAAATGCTGCTGGAAGGCTCTCGCTGCTGTTCGAGCTGTTAAGTCCTTGACGGGGACGACAACCAAGAACCGGGAGTAGTGATCCACGATGGTTAGTGCGTAGACGTAGCCACTTCTGCTTGGGGTCAGTTTTACATGATCCAAGGCTACCAGTTCCAACGGCTGCCGGGTGACGATGGACTGCAGGGGAGTCTTCTGGCTGGCACGGTCCTTCCTTCTTAGGTTGCACGGGCCACAGTCTCTGCACCACTTCTCAATGGTTCCCCTCATGCCTACCCAGTGGAATCGCTCGCGCAGCAGGAACTCCAGCTTCTTCCACCCGAAGTGTCCAGCTCCGTCGTGGTATGCCTCCATCACCATGGCTGCGTCTCTTCGTGGCATCACTACTTGCCAGAGTAGTTCATGCGTCCGGGAGTTAACCATTCTGCGGCACAACTTCCCCTTGTAAAGGAACAGTCAACTCCTCTCTGCCCATAGTTGTTTGGCTTCCTCCGGAGCGTCTGGTTTAAGGCAAGCCTCCGGGCGAGTCAGCATCTCCTTCACCAGTCGGACGGCAGGGTCGCTGTCTTGCGTTTCCGCCCAGTTGTAGTGAGGTAAGGGGTTCAACGTAGCAGCCTGCTTACTCCTTACCCGGTGGGAGTACTGGATAGTCCCATGACGGTGGAACGCAGGGAGTTCAACTTCTTCCAGTCCCTCCGGATCTTCTCCTTCGTCCGGCAGGTTGGGCATCCTGGACAGGGCGTCCGCGTTGGTATTGGAGCGTCCGGCCCGGTATTTGATTGTGAACTCGTAGTTGGACAGACGGGCCATCCACCTCTGCTCCAGGGCACCGAGTCTTGCCGTGTCCAGGTGTGTCAACGGGTTGTTATCCGTGTACACGGTGAACCGGGAGGAAGCGAGGTAATGCCTAAAGCGCTCGGTGACTGCCCATACTACGGCCAGGAACTCTAGCTTAAATGAGCTGTAATTCTCGGGGTTCCTTTCGGTGGGTCGCAGCTTTCGGCTGGCGTAGGCGATTACTCGTTCCTTCCCCTGCTGGATCTGGGACAGTACGGCTCCTAGCCCGATGTTACTGGCGTCGGTGTAGAGGATAAAGGGCTGGCTATAATCCGGGTACGCCAGGATTTCGTCCCCCGTGAGGGCCATCTTCAGCTGGCGGAAGGACTCTTCTTCCAGCTCCTCCCATTTGAAGGGCGGCTTCTGGTTCTTGGCCTTCCGGGACTGGCCTATCAGGAGGTCCTGCATAGGTGCTGCCTTTTTGGTGAAACCGGGAATAAACCTTCGGTAGTAGCCTACCAACCCGAGGAACTGCCGCACTTCTTTTACGCTGGAGGGGCTTGGCCATTCCTTAATTGCGGTGATCTTATCAGGGTCAGGAGCCACTCCGTCAGCGCTCACCACGTGTCCCAGGTACTGCACCTTTGGTTTCAGGAGGTGACACTTGGAGGGTTTCACCTTTAGGCCGTAACTCGCCAGAGCTTCGAACACTTCCGCCAGGTGTTTCAGGTGGTCCTCATACGTCTTGGAATATACGATGACATCGTCCAGGTACAACAGGACCGTCTCGAAGTTTCTGTGGCCCAGACAACACTCCATTAGTTGTTGGAAGGTTCCTGGTGCGTTGCAGAGTCCGAACGGCATGCAGGTGAACTCGCTAAGTCCCATCGGGGTGGTGAATGCGGTCTTCTCCCGGTCCGCCTCTGCTACAGGAACCTGCCAGTACCCGCTAGTGAGATCCAAGGTAGAGAAGAAGTTAGCAGATCTTAAAGCAGCCAATGACTCCTCTATCCTTGGTAAGGGGTACGCATCCTTGTGTGTGATACGGTTGATTTTCCGGTAATCTACACACATCCTCATGGTGTTGTCTTTTTTTCTGACTAAGACTAGTGGAGCTGCCCAGGGGCTACAGCTATCCCTGATCACCCCAGCCTCCTTCATGTCTCTAAGCATCCCCTTGGCGTGTTGGTAGTGTGCAGGGGGTACGGGTCGATACCTCTCTTTTATGGGAGGATGGTCTCCCGTGGGGATGTGGTGTTCTACCCCCTTGACTCGCCCGAAGTCTAACGGGTGTTTACTAAACACTCTCTCGTACTCTTGAACCACCCGATAGACTCCCTGTTTCTGATGTGAGGGAGTGGAGTCAGTACCCAAATGTAGTTGCTGACACCAGTCCTCCATTGTTTTCTTAGAGCCGTTACCTTCCTCCGGGTGAGATGGAGGCAAGGGTTCCACAGATTGTATAGCATTTTGGTTAATGGTATATAATTTGGCTAGCGTGGCATACCGGGGCAGGTACACTTCCCTCTTCCCGATATTGATTATGCGAACGGGCACCCTCCCATGGCGTACATTAACCACCCCCCGTGCTGTCAAGATGGTGGGCCTACTGTCTGAGTAAACTGGTTCTACCATTGCCTGGTAATCTCTACCTCTCAGACCAATAGCTGCCCGGCACCAAATCATCATTTCACTTTTTGGGGGCATGGCAATAGGAAAAGGGTCACACATTCTTACGCTACCAATCTCACCGCCGGAGAGTTCCACCTGTTGCCGTCGTATCAGTGCCCGGATCTCTTTCTGGAGCACCCGCTGCTCGCCGGAGCTGGCGTTCTTGGCAACCTGCTGTAAAAGGAAAATCACCTCTGCAAGACAATTTTCAACTACATTAGTTCCTAGCGTTATCTTTGGGTGACTCTCGTGTTTGTCAATGTCTACAATAATCAGTCCCTGTGCTGCTAGTTCGACTCTACCAATTTTAATGGTCGCCTCTTTAAATCCGATCTGTGGCACGGGCTGACCATTGCTGGCGATGATACTCAAGTCGTCGTCAGGGTAGCGGGTTATATCCGAGTCATTCCAGTACTGCTTGAAGAGCACGTACGGGATGGTGGTGACCTGTGACCCGGTGTCCAGTAGGGCACTCATAGGGATGCCATCCAGTACCACAGGCAAGACTGGACGTCCTCCGACATATTTGTCGCGCCAGTTCGATGGGCCTGGTGATCTTTTTCCTGGGGGTTGGCCCTCTACTCCAGGTTGTGCCAGTTTAAAGGACAGTACCTTGCCATATGTCCGGGTTGATTGCAGCGGCGGCAGATGGGTCGTCCGTCCTCGTTGTACCGGTCACTGGGTCTTCCTCTGGCCGGTGGGGTCCTCCTTGGTCGACGCCACGGGATGTTCTCCGGTCCGGATGCCAGCTGGATCTTCCCTGGAGTGGAAGCCTGTAAAGACTGCACAGTTCGGGTTAACGCAGCAACGCTTTTAGCTAGCTCTTGGACCTGATGGTGCAGGTCTGGAGCCGGGTCATTGTTCAAAGCCTGCGCATCAGCCCCTACAGGCCCTGCCGACAAGGGCGCCGCCTCCTGGTGGTAAGTGATAGCTGGGCGCCTGTGGGTCACAACGCCATCCGGTGCCGGTTCTCGGAGCACCCGGATGGCTCTGTCCTTGAACTGTGCAAATCCCAGATGAGGGTCCTGTAGGGCCATTGCCCGCAACTGGGTTCGGTGGGCATTGCAATATAAACCCTCTATAAATTGTTCAGTCAACAGCCTGTCCTCGTCTCCCACGCCGTCAGGGTCGGTCTGCTTAACGGCTCTCAGGGCCTCTTGTAGGTTCAGGGCATAGTCCCTTATACTCTCATGGGCCCGCTGTTTGCACCCGTAGAATCTAAGCTTGATCTCGGCTGAGGTGCGGGTATCAAAGGTGTCCCTCAGCCGGGTTAGTATCCCTGCGACAGTCCTCTCCCCAGGTGGCCAGGACTTTACCTCCCTTCGGGCTGCTCCGGTTAATTGGGCCACCAGGATGCTCACTTTTTGCTCCTCTGTGAGGGGGTACACCTGGAAGAGGCTATCCAGCCTTTCTCTAAAGTCCTGCAGGGTATGTGACTCCCCTGAGTACTGGGGTAGCCAGGCTGCCCCCGGGATATAGGGCATGGTGAAAGGAATGACCGCGACAGCGGTGGCGCTGGCGGGGGTTGAAGCGGTGAAGCTCTCCTCCGTATCCGACATCCTTCTCCCCCCTAGTGGACCGTGGCCTACCTTGCGATGATCCTCTTCCGTAGGCCGCGGCTCCGCAGTGGATCGTCAGGGTTGAGGACCTTCCGTCGCGCTCCGGTGACGTCGGCGTCTGCTGGGCTCCTTCCAGGACCTTACGCAACGTCCGGACGTGAGGCGGGGCTTCAGTTCTCGCGGGCTTTTCGGAGTCCACGCCCCTCTTCTTCCCGCGCGGCGTCCTCAAGATGGCGTCCAACGGCGGGAAAACTCCACGGATGGCGGGAAGAAGGCTGAAGATGGCGCCGGATGGCGGGAATCTTCACAGATGGCGGGAAGAAGGCTGAAAATGGCGCCGGATGGCGGGAATCTTCACCGATGGCGGGAAAACTTCACGGATGGTAAGTTTTAAAAGTCTCTTTTTCAGGCACGCAGTACCCGGTGGTTGCGGGCACGAAATCCTGCCGACTACGCCAAAGTTAACGCGCCCCTGGGCCTGCTGTGTCGCGCAGCGTCTCGCGCACGGGGCTTACCCGGAACCGGATCAGATGAGGGTTGTAGTCTCCGAGTGGCGGGGACCCGGTCCGTGCCCAGGGAGTCAAACTCAGTGTGTGGCAGTCTTGATAGATGTTATTTGAGTGTCGACTACGCCACCCGTTGATTTGCAGCTATGGAGCTGCCGCTGCAGGGCAGACCGCTGAGGCCGGTGTAGAATTGTGCAGCGTGATAGTATAACCCCCAACGGGAGGGGTATGGCCTCAGGGCAGCCGACATGGAAGATGGGGGTAGCAGGAACCACTCAGAGACGGTGCGGTGTAATTCAGGGTCTTTACTGGTAACAACGATAGACCCTCCCGGAGTACTTGCTAGCGAACGGGGCCTGGTCAGTCCTTGAGCAGATGGGATCTCCCCTGGCCAGGCGGAGTTGTAGGCCTCCCAAACTGACTGTACTCTTCTGGCTACCTTGCTAGAAGCGGATATAAGTAGCCCACGTCCCTGAGTGTACCGTGTGGTGCTCACCCGTATGGCCGGTGACTCGGGGCCTTCTATGGCTTCCGCTCCACGATGGCGGTGCTGGTCCCACGCGTGTGACTGTGCCTTCGGGTTTCTGGGCCTGAGGACCTGAAATCCCCTGCCGGTCGGCTTCTGCTGCTGGGTAAGAGTTAGTCCCCACAGCCTCGGACGCCGGGTCCGGTAAGAAAGCTTCTCAGTCAGGGCGAGCTCTGCAGCTGCCAGCCCCTGACTCGTAGTAGTATTGCTCCCACTGAGCTTCTGCTGTTTCTTCCTATGCTGCTTCTCTTCTCTACTCTCCTTGACTGACTAACCCTGCCTCAGCCCCGGGTTTATACAGGGGAAGTTCTTCCCCTCCCAAGACTGGGCAGGAGGTGTGGCATGCACAGGATCCCTGACCGAAGGACCTCCCACCTGCTCTCAGACATAACATTACATTACTGTGGAAACCAGACCCCTGGGGTGCCACATTTTCATTCAAATTAGAGAGACAATTTAAATTAAAAAGCTTAGAGCTGCCTCCACCACAGGGGGGCTCGCTCGACCCACCAGCGGACAGGCACCAGTATTGGGAGAGGGGGGCTGGCCGTCAGGGTTCACCGCGGCTCTGGCACAAACCCGGCGACACGGAGGTGGCACGGGCAGGAGCGGACTGGCCGTGTCGGCTTCTCACTTTTTGGATTTTAGAAGTGCATGACATGCTTATATCTGTGTCTCCCCCTCCTTTTACTCCTCCACCTCTTTTCTTTTCGCATGACTATATGTACTTGTCACTTTTCCATGTGTTAGTTGTGTCTTCTGAGCAGTTTGTCAGCTTTTGGACACCTTTGAAGGTGTTTTCTATGTGTTTCTATGTGTTTTTGTTTGCCTGCCATTGGTTTTAACGGTGTTCGAAGGTGTTCGACGAACAGTTCGACGAACAGTTCGGCGAACACACGGGTGTTCGACGAACCGAACCGAACTCGAACACTACGGGGGTGGCTCAACACTAGTGTTGAATAACATTTAGTTGCATCAAAAGGGAGAGAATGATGTGGCAAAGGGCAGCCGCAGTGCCAGTGGATTTGATCAATGTATTCAAATTACACATATTGTGTGATACTCGGGTGCTCGACCCGAGCAACGAGCCCAATGTTAGTCTATGGGAGACCCGAGCATTTTTGCGGCGGCACCCCCGGCAGTCTTTTAAAAGCCTAACAAGTGCCCAAAACGATAGTGACAGTGCTCAAATGACATGGGGACAGCATGGGGATCGCCCCAGGAAGCATTTCTGACCCCCAGGTCACTGCTGTCAACAACGTGGTCAGAGGTATTAAGCCACTTTTACGGGCTCACAATAAAACGTTCAAAAACGAAACTGAAACTGCTTTCCTGTGAAATATGTTAAAGAAGTTCCTTTCCAGGGTAAAGACTTGTATATAAGGTAAAATAAATACCCCCCCCCAAAAAAAATACTCCTCCACACTTTGGGCTATGTTCACAAGTAGCATTTTTTATGCATTTTTGCACTTTTGTATTGCTTTCAACCGTGACAAATGCATTCACTGAGAAATGTCATTCTAACATTTTACAATCTTATCTGGCCATGTGCTATGTGACACATGCATACAGTGCTGAAAAGACATAGGAACAGCATGGGGAAGACCCCTGGAAGCATCTCTGACACCCAGGTCACTGCCTAAAAGTGTGGCCATCAGAAGTGATCCTTGCCGCATCAGAAGATGCAGACTTGCAACTATCCCCGTACAAGTCCTTGTCTCAGGGCAGTGTTCAATTGTACCTCCCCCATTCCTTGCAATGCAAGCGCAAATATGCAGCCACCCACCCACCCACCCATCCGCAGGCTGCAATACTATACTGCTAGCTTGCACTTGAAATAGGGCCTTTTAGTTTGGAGGAGGTCGAAGCTGGCCACTACCTCATGGCTGCTTCCGCAGCGAGGTATCCATACTCAGTCCCCAGCTGCCCAGCGGCCGGGTGTCCACGCTCGGTCCCCTGCCGCCAGGGGGCGGCCGTGTGTCCACACACGGTCCCCAGCCTCCTGGGGGCGGCCGGGTGTCCATAAACAGTCCCCAGCCGCCCCTATTTCTCCTGTCACCTTCCCACACACTTTTCTTAGCCTGGCCTGCTTTAGGGCAGCATTGGACGAGCCAACCAGAGAACCAAACTCCTCCGGTGGGCCCTAGCTTCCACATCAGGGGAGTTGAGAGTGCCAAGGTGAGGAGCATGATGATGATGATAAAAGTTAGCATCTGCTTTGTTTTCTTTTAACGCAAGCGTAAGTGTTCAGCCTGCCACCCACCCCCAGGCTGCAATGCCATACTGCTAGCTTGCACTTGAAATGGGGCCTTTTAGTTTGGAGGAGGTTGAAGCTGGCCACTACCTCATGGCTGCTTTGGCAGCGAGGTATCCATACTCAGTACCCAGCCGCCGGGTGTCCTCCGGTGGGCCCTGGCATCTCCATCAGGGGAGTTGAGAGTGCCAAGGTGAGGAGCATGATGATGATGATAGAAGTTAGCATCTGCTTTGTTTTCTTGGAATGCAAGCGCATGTATGTAGTAGCGGCTAGGCCTGAGGTGGTCAGCGTTTTTGTGCATATCCTACCTTCTCCGAGGATTGCTGGATGTTTTCCTGCTACTATCCCAGATCTATGACTCCCGTTAAAACAAAGCTTCAGGTAATAAATGATGGATGAGGTAGTGGCAAAGGAGAAAGAGCAGGAGGAACAGGGACCATTCACATCAATATCAGGCCAGTCAACCACATATGTCTTGTAGGATATGTTTCTGTAACAAAAGGAGCGGTTCGGCTACATGTCCCTTGGAAGAGACGTGGAGGTCCCAGTAGCGTAACAAGACGGTTTGAATGCCCCTCGGAAGAGACGTGGAGGTCACAGTAGCTTAACAAGACAGTTTTAATGCCCCTAGGAAAAGTGGTGGAGGTCACAGTAGCTTAACAAGACGGTTTTAATGCCCCTCGGAAGAGACGTGGAGGTCCCAGTAGCTTAACAAGATGGTTTTAGTGCCCCTCGGAAGAGACGTGGAGGTCGCAGTAGCTTAACAAGACGGTTTTAATGCACCTTACAAGAGCCATACAGTACAGCATCTTAAAAATATTTTTCCCATTATTGGGGAGTGGGTCTTCCACAGTCTTTGCTTATGCCTTCCAAGCAAAAGCTGACAAAAATAAGGACGGAGGAACTTTCAATAATGGCAACACGGACCATGGTCACCCTGGTGGTATAGTGGTGGTGGAGGCTGAGGATAAGGAGAAGAACATAAAACAGCCGAAACGAGGAAGCGTATACCCATGTGTGGGTGTGAAGCGGTGCATGTGAATACACCTCCCGAAATAACACAGTGGATTTGACTTTATGTTACTCTGCTATCATTTGGTGGTGATGAGAAGTCTGGCCCAATCCAGCCCTTGTTCATTTTGATAAGAGTCAGCTTGTCAGCATTGGCAGTTGACAGGCGAGTGCGCTTATCAGTTATAATTCCCCCAGCAACACTAAAAACACGCTCCGATAACAAGCTAGCGGCAGGGCAGGCCAGTACCTCCCAGGCGTACAGAGCGAGTTCATTCCAAGTGTCCAGTTTGGATACCCAATAATTAAAAGGCACAGAGGAATAATGGAGGACGCTGGTATGGTCAGCAAGGTACTCCCTCACCATCTTTTGAAATTTTCCACTCCTTGTGAGAGTACCCCGCGCCTCAGGGTCTGTCTGAAGGGAGGGTCTGAGAAAACTGTCCCAGAACGTTGACAGTGTTCCCCTGCCACTGCTGGATTGGAGTTGCGTCTCTCTCGCATGTATGCCTTGGTTGGGCAACAAACTGTGACCTCTACCGCTAGTGTGTTCAGATGGGAATTTTTTTAACAGTTCTGCAGCAAGGGCCTTCTGGTACTGCCCCATTTTTGTAGACCTCTCCACCTCAGGAATAAGAGAATGAAAGTTCTCCTTGTAGCGGGTGTCTAAAAGTGACACCAATCAGTAATGACTGTCACCCAACATTTTGACAACGCCAGAGTTACGGTTAAGGCAGCGTAACATAAAGGCAGCCATGCGTGCCAGACTGGTAACGGGCAAGACTTCCGTGTCCTCACCAAGATGACGACTGACCATGCTCTCCTCCTCCCCCCTGTCCTCAGGCCACCCACGCTGAACCGACGGTATGACAGTTGTACAGGTACTACCGTCTACAGCGCATGATACAAGCTCCTGTTCTTCCTCCTCCTCCTCTCCCTCATTGTCCCCCAATGCACGTTGGGATGAGATGAGACTGGGCTGTGTGTATTCGAACGCTAAGGCTTCTTGATCCATCTCATCATGCTCTGGCTGCAATGCCTCCTCTTTAATTCTCTGCAGAGAGCGTTGCAAAAGACAGACAAGTGGAATGCTGATGCTAATGATGGCGTCATCGCCACTCACCATCTTGGTGGACTCCTCAAAGTTTGTCAAGATGGTACATATGTCAGACATCCGGGTCCACTCCTGAGATCTTATGTGTGGAGTTGGACTGAATATCGACGGCCTTGTTGCAGCTGGTACTCCACAACTGCTCTCTTCTGCTCACAAATCCTTTGCAACATGTGGAGGGTAGAGTTCCAACGTGTGGGGACATCACACACCAGTCGGTGTGACGGAAGCTGCAAACGCTGCTGCAACACAGCAAGGGCGGAGGAAGCTGTAGCCGATTTGCGAAAATGAGCTGACAGGCGGCGTACTTTGACGAGCAGATCTGGCAACTCGGGGTATGATTTAAGAAACTGCTGAACCACGAGGTTAAGCACAAGAGCCAGGCATGGTACGTGTGTGATCTCGCCTCGCCTCAGAGCCGCCACCAGGTTACGGCCATTGTCACACACGACCATGCCTGGATGTAGGATCAGCGGTCTCAGCCACAGATATGCCTGCTCTATCACAGCTGTCCACAACTTACAAGCAGTGTGAGGTTTCTCACCTAAGCTTATGAGTTTCAGCACAGCCTGTTGCCGCTTGGCGGAGGCAGTACTGCAGTGCTTTCAGCTTGTAACTGATGTGGTGATATCTGAGATGGAGGCTGAACATGAGGAGGAGGATGATGCGCAGGAGCTGTACACTGTGGGGGCAACTCTGACTGACATAGGGCCCACAATCCTCGGTGTGGGGAGGATGTGTTCCGTCCCAAGGTCCGACTGGGTCCCGGCTTCCACTATGTTTACCCAGTGTGCCGTCAGGGAGATGTACCATCTCTGGCCACAAGCACTTGTCCACGTGTCCGTTGTCAGGTGGACTTTTCCAGTAACTGCGTTGTTGAGGGCACGGCAGATGTTTTGGGACACGTGCTTGTGTAGTGCGGGGATGGCACACTGGGCAAAATAGTGTCGGCTGGGGACCGAGTACCGAGGGACGGCCACCGCCATAAGGTTGCGGAAGGATTCCATCTCCACCAGCCTAAAAGGCAGCATTTCCAACGCAAGCAGTCATGAAATGTGCGAATTTAGGACTGTGGTCTGTGGGGCGTTAGCTGCGAATTTCCACTTTCGTTCAAAGGTCTGGGATATGGACAACTGAACGCTGCGGTGGGACGTGGACGTGGACGTTGATGCTGTTTCTTGAGAAACTGCCATAACAAGTGAAGACTGAGAGGAGGGGGCATTTTTGCATGCAGTATGGACAGGGGATTGCCTTGCACACACAACAGGGGGTTCTATTGCAAGCACAACAGCGGAAGAAGCAGTGGTGACATCCACTGACACTGGTCGTGGACCCTGGGGTTCGCCCCACAAAGTCGGGTGCTTTGCTACCATGTGCCTGATCATGCTGGTGGTGGTCAGGCTGGTAGTTTTGTCACCCCTGCTGATGCTGGCATGGCAGGTGGTACAAATGGCCTTTTTGGGGTTATCAGCAGAGTCTTTAAAAAAATTCCAGACTCTGAAAGACCTACAGGTTGTACTGGCAACGTCCCTCGTGTTGGTGTTACGGGGAACTGTTGCCTACCTTCTGTGTTCGGCCACCACACTGCTTCTTCCTGCCTGTTGGGGTACTCTGCCTCCCTCACCCTGTGTGCTGCTGGCCTCGCTCTGCATGTCCTCCTGCCACGTTGGGTCAGTTACTAGATCATCCACCACATCCTCCTCTTCCACTTGCGCACCATGATCCTCCTCCCCACTTCCTGGCAATTGTGTCTCGTCATCATCCACCTCTTGTGACAAATTGCCAGCTTCGACTACCTGGGATCTCCTCTTCCACCACTTCAAGCGGAGCAGGCGAGGGGCACAAATCTGGAAATGGACCAGTGAGCAGCTCTTCAGAGTGTCCAAGTGTGGGATCAGTTGCTGTCTGACGACACTCGGCATGGTGGGAGGAAGGAGCATCAGGGTGAGGAGGAGTATGCGGTTGAGACTCTCGGCTACTAAGATTTGACCGTGTGGAAGACAGAATGGAGGTGGTGGTGCCCAGGTAACTGGAAGTATTATCTGCTATCCAATTAATAACCTGTTCACACTGATCAGTTCGCAATACTGGTGTTGTTCTGTGCTTCCCTAGTAATTCGGTCAAGAAGTGGGAGCGAGAAGATGTGGCTGTTGGTTGTGGCACATTTTCACCTTGGCCACGGCCCCGTCCTCTGCATGCACCATCACCAGAATGTCCAGTTCCACGTCCCTTGCCACGCGCCTTGCCCATTGTAAAGGAAGCAAAATAGCTTACACTCGCACTATCAATGGAAAAAGAGTAACAAAAAGTAGATTAGAACCGTGGAAGAGGAAAACCACAGTTCTATTTCTCTGGCCTATACCCGACTCTTTTAAACAATCTGAACAATCAGGGAGAAACTATTACTGTTTTTCTTTACGGAAAAAATAACAAAAGCTGGATAATAGAGATTTTTTACCGTGGAACGGCAAAACCACAGTTATAATTTACTGGTGTATACCAGACTTTTTTAAATATATATATTTGCAGCTGAACAGTGAGCGACACACTCAAACTGTTTTTTTTAGATACAAATGGCCCAAAAGTGGATAATACAGAGGTTTGAACCGTGGAACTGCAAAACCACTCTTCTGTTTCTCTGGCCTACACCAGACTATTTTCAACAGATATATTTGTGTCTGAAAAATCAGGGAACCACTATTAGTTTCTTTTTTACGGCAAAAAATGCCAAAAGCAGGATAATAGAGATTTTTTACCGTGGAACAGCAAAACCATAGTTATAATTTACTGGTGTATACCACACTTTTTTAAATAAATATATATTTGCGGCTGAACAGTGAGCGACACACTCAAACTGTTTTTTTTAGATACAAATGGCCCAAAAGTGGTTAATACAGAGGTTTGAACCGTGGAACTGCAAAACCACACTTCTGTCTCTCTGGCCTACACCAGACTATTTTCAACAGATATATTTGTGTCTGAACTGTCACAGACACACTTTTTTTTTTTTTTTTTTGGGGGGAGTGGGGGGGACACCAAAAGGTTAATAAGACGGGTATTTGTACGGTGTGAAGGAGGAAAAAAAAAAGAGGATTTAGATGAAAAAGAAAGGATTTTTCCTGGCCCCCGAGACCTGGAGCTAAGTCCAGCAATTTCAGCAACAGGAGCACACAGGACTGTAATGCAGCATTTGCTGGTATAACCACTGCGTCTCCTATACAGCCTGCTTGCCTGATATCTGGGATGGATATTAGTCCTGAGAAGGACTGTTTGTTTGATCTGACAGCCTTTACAGACCCTACACTAACTATTTCGCTGTATATATCTCTCCCTAAATCAGCTGCGCTGTCCCTACACTGTCTGATCCCAGCCGTCAAGTGTCCAAGATGGCGGCACCCGGTTTTAAATACTCGAGGTGACGCTGTGCGGCCAGCCAATCAATGTAATGCCCACAACCAACATGGCTGCGGCATTACAGTGACTGGCTGGCAATCCCTGCATGTTCATTGGCTCTGTAAAGAGTGCCAAACATGCAGGGCGGAGACCCGAGCTCCCGCCCGAGTAACCCGGAAATGCTCGGTGCTCGCCGAACATCCCGAGTAGCGTGATGCTCGGGCGAGTACCGAGCAGTGTCGAGCATGTTCGCTCAACAGTAGTTTTCATCATTCTTGCAGCACAACAGTTTGGTCTCTCTATCTCTTTCTCTCTCCTTCTCCCTTTGACTAAAGGCTATATTAAGAATAAAACAGACTGGATTCAATATTGAGGGACAATAAAGTGTTCTACACACTGTTTCATGGCAATTCAACTACTTGAAGTTTGCCAAAAATGTAACTTACTTTTAAAAATTTGCCAAAGCTTGCGAATTTGAATTTCAAGAGTCTTGATTATTATACTTTGCTTACTTATTTAACGCCATCAAATTCCATAGTGCTTTACAGACATTGTCATCACTATCCCCATTGGGGCTCACAATGTAAATTCCCTGTCAGTATGTCTTTTGAGTGTGGGAGGACATCGGAGGTCCCGGAGGAAACCAATGCAAATACGGGGAGAACACAAAATCTTGCAGATGTTGTTCTTGGTGGGATTTGAACCCAGAACCCTGATGATGAAAAGCAACAGAGCTAACAGATGAGCTACCACACAAGCATCTCTAATCATAACCAATATTAAAGTCCTTGAAAATCTCTTTAAAATTGCCAGAGTTATAATTCCATGAAGAATGCCATGACAAATTATTGAATTACTTCTGCTTCAATTTTTCCCCTTGAATATTGTGTTTTCTTTAGATATTTATGTGCCATATAAAGTATATGAAAGCTAATTTCTAGTGTTAAATTATTTAAGAAAATATAAAGTAATGGAAGAAATGGCTTGGGCTTAATTTAAAAAAGGTAATTAGATCTTAGTATGTGCCAGTTACCTACTTATTCCCCTGCTTGCAGAAATCTGTTGTGACTATTATGGGTTATTTATTTTTACAAAGTAATAGTTGTATGGTAGAATTATATTAAAATTAACTCACTATTTTGACCCCAATATTCAGGCATTATAAAGCCATTATTTAACAACCTGTGGCGCTGAGTCACTTCTCTTGGACAAGTTGTGAGTTAGGATAGTCAAGGAGTCCAAGGTCAACAGCCAGAAGGGTAAGTCATAAAGAGAGGAAAGAGACAAAGGCATAGTCAGGTAACGATCTGAGGTCAAAATACCAGGAGGATAGCGGATCAGAGCAGAAGGGGTTAAAAAAATGGATGGTCAGAAGGAGGTCCAAGATCAGGCAGCAATAGATCAACAAGCAAAGCCTAGGCAAAGAGAAAACAAACCACACTGAGCAGATGCTACAGCTGGCAGCTATCTGGGACTGCCAGCCCAGTTAAGTAGCTGAGTAATAAAGCTAACAGTGAGTACCTGAAGAGAGTTCAGCACCTTCTAGTCCCAGATTGGACCGCCGAGCTGTCCATCAAAACACAGACAGCTCAGCATGCCCCTGCACCAGACTGAACACTGCATCCTCAGACACACTGAGAGGTGGAATCATTACACAACCATTATGAGGTAGATATAGCCATTGATTCCTACATCTAGATGAACATTGGGTTATCATTTAACTATAGTGACCTACTGGACACGGTTATTTGTCTTGCACTCATAAGTAAGGTCCAACTCTAAAAGATTATGGACCCAGATTTATCACGGTGTTTTTACCAGAATTCAAGGGTAAAATACCTTGAAAAATCACAAAAAATTTGCGGAACTTGAAGTTGTGCCAAAATTTTGTCATTTTTACAACAGTCCCAAGAAGCTCCACCAAAGCAAGGTGTGGCATGGCAAAGCGGACTTGTCAAATTTATCATAATTGTTATATTACAACAAATTATATGCCACATCTTAGTTGGATTAACATTTCTGACAAAGGCACATGGTAGAATTTGTAGGACCCACTGCCTACTGATCCTGCGCTCCCTTCCTTAAGACTGGCATGCAAAATTTCAGTTTTAATGAAATGGGCCTGTATGCCTTAGCCTGTGCTGTTTAGAAGACTGGAGCATTAGCAGCTGGCTCTATGTTGGGAGCACAGTTAGGTAAGTATGTGACACCTAAACTGTATATTGACCTTGCAGCCGATTTCTGCCTTGTTATTGATAACGATTGTCTGCCTGTCCACTGGTCAGCTCTTGCTATTGTAGACTATTTTGGGTACTGTGACTTAAAAGTATTGTGTTTCATTATTCACTTCCAAATCAGAAGGTAAGCCTCACCAATGACATTGAGTCAGCCGTTACCTGCTAGAACAATTGGCAGGTATCATGCACTTGGCCCTACTCAATTAAAAGCACATATGTATGATATCTAGCAATTGTGAGTATCTGTCATTGAAGCGTCATCATCATCACTCACTCTCAACGCTGGACAACCCAAAAAATTCAAAGAATGCCTTTGACAAAGACCTTACTTCCAGATAGGAGGAATGTTAAAGAATTAAGTAATGTGGACAAAGTACACTGACAAGATCAAATGGGTCCTACTCTGATCCTTCAATGAGGTGGTCATCTAGATAGTTAATCATCATTAATGTTGCTGGGATATGACTGCTTCAAACACAGTTCATATCAGTTTCAGGATTCCATTAATTATGATAATCTCTGTCTATTTAGTGTCAATACAAAGTGATATTCTGAAGAGATGAGCGAAGAAATTAAGGTTTAATTTAATTCTACTCAAATTTTACAAAAAAAAACGCATTTGCCAAAATACATTTTTTTTGTAATTTGCTTCTGTGTGGATTCATCAAAATCACGGTTGCTAGCCACCATTCTGAGCCCTGAAAGTCCATCAAAATGTTTATAAAAAATCCTTATACTCACCTCACTGCTCAGCTCTCTGGTCCCTCTGCTCCTCACTGTCATCAGTCTTGTCCTCGCCGCATCCTCTGATCGCCATCATGAGTGCTGAAGTCCCATCATGACGCCATGACTTGACGCTTGCACAGAACTCTCCCAACTTCAACCAAGCCGTAAGTCCTGGTCCAGCATGAGAGGCCTGAGGATTTCATCAAGGACCGGACGGGTGAGGAGGGTGAAGAGCAGCAGGGCTGGAGAGATGACCAGTAAGGTGAGTATAAGTAAGGACTTTTTTTCCTTTTACATATTATATTTATTAAGCTTTGTGGTCAGGAGATACCTCAGAGCATAATAAAGAACATTGAAATCCTGGGGAAAAAAAATGCGAACTTTGCCTGATCCACTCATCTCTAATACTCCATGTCAGATCTTGCCAGCTATACGAGTATAATGATATCATCATTTTAAAAATCTGAAGCTATCTGAGATTGTAAAAGACAAGATTCATATTTGGCAATCTTGCTGAGGAATGGGCATTGCAGAAATTTAGGTGCTTGATGTAGAACAGTCCCATTCAAATGTATGAGATGTCCAATTAAGAAAACTGATTTTCCCATTCATTTTTAGAAAATGGAAAAAAAGAGTTCAGGATTCTCATATTGGCCATAGTGGAGAGCCATTACAGCTCTGTCGCTCCGGAGGACCTGTCTTGTCCTGTATTTCATAGACAATCCATTGTTTTGAGTGAATATTGAGTAATGCTTCAATTCTCCTGTGGGGGAGCTGTAGGGAAATTTGAACACACTACCAGATTTAAGGCCTCCATACACATTAGACTAATGTCTGCTGATATTGACGGGTTTGGATGATGGTCTAATGTGTATGGGTGCACCAGGTGATTGATAGTTGGGAAAGAAGTTAATTAGACATGTCTGATAGTTGGGAAAGATGTTAATCAGACATGTCTGCCATGCCGTCGGCTGACAGGTCAGTTTGCAGATTTCTCACAGAGAACACAAGTATGGGAATATCGGATGAGATGGCTGTCAACTAATGTGTATGGCCATTTTTAGCCTACATTTACAGCTGATTGCTGGGGGTCCCAGCAGGGGAATGCTTTGTTATCAGGCTATCTTCAATAGATCTAAGCATTGTCCAAAGCTGACCCTTTTCAGTATTTTTTGCAATAAATCTACCCTGTGGAATAGACCATGGAGTTTTATTTTTATATATTATTTAAGCTAAAATAACGAGGATCAGACGATTTTGAGATTATAAGCGGCCATCAGCCAGGTGCCCTATTATATAAATCTTCTCCTCACCTTCTTCCCTTATGTCCTGTAGGTCTATTGTCTGTCCTCCTTCCATGCATCGTGCCCTTCTCTGTTCTATTCACTTTATTTTTATCCAAATATCTTTTGATTTCCTTCTTTCTAGAACAGCCTGCTTCCTCCCTCCCAGCATTGTCTGTAGAACAGTACAGCGGAAGAAAAAAAAAACACATATAATTTGTTACAGATAAACCTCAAATCCTTGCAAATCCCTTGAAATAGGAGAGAGAATTAACCTTGTACAACTGTATGTAAGATGCTGGAAATAGTAATTTTCTTTCTCCTGGTTTCGGAATCCAGCTGTATTTGAAGCAGCAAAGTAATTTATAAAAGCATGGCTTTGGGTTTGCAAGTGGGGGTCTGTGACCTTTTAGTTTATCCCGTCGTCTGCATATTGCTGTCGCTAATTGGATCACTTCCTCTATTTCCTTTCTGACCAGAAAGTGGCAAGGCATTGTTCACCGCTTTCTGTCACTCCGTAAGTTTAGTTTTTTTTTTTTTTTTACTACATCTGATCAGTGAACCTGTATTTCACTCATCTGAAGGCAATTTCCAGGGACTCTTAGCTGCTGGGCAACTGCATCTATCAAAGTCATGAGTGGTACACTCTATAAAGACACAGAGTAATGTGCACCTCAGTTTAACGGGATTCTTGGACATAATCATGAAACAATAAAACGCAACTTCTATGGCATGCAGAAGAGAAACAGATATTGTAAAATGGACAAAAATAAGAATAAAAAATGTTAAAAGAACGGGGATAATGGTAGTCATAAAGGGCTTAAAAACAAATCTTAAAAATATAGCGACTATGTCATCACCCAAAGTAAAAACAAATGCAGCGTTTATGATAAAAAACTTATTTAGATGATATTTTACTTAAAAGGACCCTCTCAAAAACTTTTGCCCCCCCAAACCATTTTTATGATTTTGTAGTCTTTAAAGGATAAGCCAGTCGATCATTTTATGATTCCAAAGTGCTGAACTTTGTGTTTGAAAGTTCAGGTTGGAAGTGCATTGGGACATAACGATGCACTTACAGCGACTCATCCTCCGCTGTATTTCCTAAGTAGCAGCACCCTCTGCTGTTTGATTGATAGGTCGTTTGCTCCGGTACACTGACTAATGACCTGTCAATCAGCCTGTTATGACTGTAAAAGCACACTCACACGGATTACGTACAAATCAGGAGAGACAAATACTTGAACCCAACAGGTCTCTGTTCAGACTAGGAAAGTCTCTAATCTGACCCTGATTTGTCCCTGCTTGACCATGGAGGTTGGCTCCCAAGGTATATGCAATGGCACCCCCACTTAATGTCGGCTTACCCTGAATGTCCTAATCTTCACCCTCTCTATAAACAATGTGCAACACTTAAACAATAATAACTATAAAATGAAATAAACAACAATCTGAGAAAGCGGCACAGGCCTATGAACGTGTTCACACAGACAAACAGGAAAGACAGAATAAAATAATAAGAACCACACAACAAACGGAAATCTTCCTAGACCCCAAATGTAAAAGACAAGAAAGTGTACTGGGGAGGGAGACACACAAACAAACCATAGGAAAAGCAACAGTGAATTAACAAGATAAAATAATGCCTAGGTGAGGAGCTGGATCTCCAAACACTGTCTTGAAATATAACCAGCAAAGACTGCATATTCATGGTGAGTATAAATAGTCCCTCCCACGATGTGACGGGACAAACAAAACGAGGAACTGAAAACACCTTCAAAGGAGCAACACAGAAAAGCAAAGACAAGAGCATAATCAAGAGCATAATCAGCAATTGGTCATAGACAACACAGGCTGTGGTCCAACCCAGAGGGAACACGACCACACAGCAAGAAGTCACCGAATCGAGCCCCAGAGTCGAGTCATGACACAGCCAATGGAGTGTGCTGCTAGTTAGGGCATGCAGTGGAAGCTGAGGAGCTGTAAGTGCATCGTCACACCTGACGCACTTCCAGACTTAACTTCAAAATGTAAGAGATCAGCACTTTGGGGTCATAAAGTGATCTACTGGCTTATCTTTTAACCCCTTCCCAACATGCGCCGTACATATACTGCTCTGCGGTTGCTGCGCTCCCACAAAGAGCAGTATATGTACGGCACACTGATCGTGCAGGCTCATGCTGAGCGCCGCCGCGATCACAGGCCGGTGTCAGCTCTATGTGAGAGCTGACACCCCTGCTAGCACCGATCACGGGCGTTTTACCCCTGTGATGCTGCTGTCAATAGTGACAGCGACATAGCGGAGCATCGCAAAGGGAGTGGGCTCCATCTCTGCTTCCATCAGCACAAAAGCGATATGATCGCGTTGTGATGGTGGTCTCCATAGTTACATCCTAAGATGGTGGCGGGGTTCTTCAGGGGGCCTTCGGAAGGTGGTTGTGTCAGCTCCTGCTCAGAAAACAGGAGCTGAGACACCTTCTTCCTGCCTGTCATATGCTGATCTAATGCTCTGCAGTGAATCACAAAATAAAGAACAAAAAAAAGAAAAAATATTAATCCAATAAAAATACATTTATCTGTGTAAAATAAAAAAATAAACCAAAAAAGTACACATATTTAGTATCGTCTCGTCCAGAACGACCCAACCTATAAAACTGTTCCACTAGTTAACATCATAAAAAAATAAATGAAAAACAAGGCAAAAAATGATTCTTTATCATCATACCGCTGAACAAAAAGTGGAATAAATTGTGATCAAAAAGACGCATGTAAATAAAAATGGTACCACTGAAAACCTCATCTTATCTGGTAAAAAACAAACTGCCATACAGCTCCGTCAATAGAAAAATAAAAAAGGTACAGCTCTCAGAATAAAGCGATGCAAAATTAATTATTTTATCTATAAAATAGTTTTTATTGTGGAAAAGTGCCAAAACATAAAAAATAATATAAATGTGGTACCGCTGTAAACGTACTGACCCGAAGAATAACGCTGCCTTATCAATTTTATCACACACGGAATGGCATAAAAAAATCCCCAAAAAATAATTCCTGAATTGCTGGTTTTTGTTCATTCTGCCTCCAAAAAAACAGAATAGAAAGCGATCAAAAGATGTCATGTGCCTGAAAATGGTACCAATAAAAACATCAACTAGTCCATCAAAAAAAAGCCACCACATGACTGATGGCAGAAATATGAAAAAAGTATAGCTGTCAAAATATGGCGAAGCAAAAACTTGTTTTTACAATAAAAAGCATCTTTTATTGTGTGACAGCTGCCAAACATAGAAACCAGATATAAATCTGATGTCGCTGTAATCGCACCAACCCAAAGAATAAAGTCGGCTAATAACTTATACCGCATGAGGAACAGCGTAAAAAATAAATAAAACCAATTCTTCACCTTCTGTTGATTTGTTCATTCTGCCTCCCAAAGATCGCAGTATGGCTCGGAACACATTTATCCTGCGCTCTCCGCTGAGCGCTTACACCGGGGTTTCCGTGTAAATCTCTGAAATACGTGATTCAGACGGAACCCCCGGCGGAAGATTCCCTGTAATTAGGCAGATGGAGGCACTGTGGACGCTGTCTGGCCCATGATCAGGTGGTGTCAGTCTTTTTATCAGGTGTGAATAAAAGTGCCGTCGGCCACAGTTTTGTGCACTTCTGAAAAGAAGGAATACTCTGAAGTAGTCAAGAGTATCTCTACTGCCTTAATATAGTGAATGGATCCCTCGGGGGTTTCATCTGAATCATGTCACTCGCAGATTTTGATGGAAACCCCGATATAAGTGCTCAGCCTAGAGTGCTGGATAAATGTGATCCCAAATGTTATGTAAAATGTTCCCAATAAATGCTTTGACTCAATCCACAAAAAAAGCAAGTCCCCACTCAGGTCCGTCATCTGTTAACGGAAATATAGGGGGCCTTCACGTTACTGGTAGCACAAAGACTCTAGAAAAGCGCAATGGCTCCTCGCCCTCCAAAACAAATCCAGCGAATTCTGAGCTCCCAAACCCAAATGCCCATCTCGCTTCTGAGCTCCAGGGTGCCTAAACTGCAATGTTTGGCATTCCTGTAGCAATGAGCGCCTGCCTAATTTACAGGTGCAGGTCTCCATAAGCACGAGCTGGGCATATTGTACTGGTCACTACAACAGCAGTTTGCAATCTTCACTTAGCAACATCCATTGCTGCTTGTTTCTGGAAAATACCCATGGGGCAAAATCGTCATTACACCTGTAGATAAATTCACAAAGGGGTACAATTTTCAAAATGGGGACACTTAGGGGCTCTGTATATGGAGTCCGCAAACAATTCTAGGAAAATCTGTGCTGCAGGAGACAAAAAGCTATCTGTTACTCCCAAGTCTCGCCGTATGGCTAAGCAGTACTGCACAGCCACATATGGGGTATTTCTACATTCAGCAGAAATTGCGGGACAAATGTTGGTGCCATTTTTACCTATTTCCCAGTGTGAAAATGTAAAATCTGGAGCTAAAACAAAATTTTGTTGGTAAAAATGTAATTTATTTTTTCTTCACTGTCCAATGGTATAAAATGCTGTAACACACCCGTGGTGTCAATATGATCACTGCACCCCTAGATGAACTCATTGAGAGGTGTAATTTGTAAATTGAGGTCACTTATGGGGGGTTCGGCTGATCTGGCACCTCAGGGGCTCTACTATGGAATGGCACTCTCAAACCAGTCCAGCAAAATCTGAACTCCAATATGGTGCTTCTTCCCTTCTGAGCTTTGCACTATCCCTCAAAAGTAGTTTTTGACCACATTTTGGGTATCTGCATATTCAGGAGAAATTGAACAACAAATTTTGGGGTCCATTTCTCCTGTTACCTTTGTGAAAATGCAAAATTTGGGATATAGTTTCCAAAATGGGGTCACTTGTGGGGGGTTCCCCCTGTTTAAGTACATCAGGGGCTCTCCAAACTCGACATGGCATCCTCTAATTTTTCCAGCAAATTTTTCATTCAAAAAGTCAAATGGCACTTCTTCGCTTCCAAGCCCTGCCATGCACTCAAACAGTGGTTTTTCTTCAAATATTGGGTATCGGCGTACTCAGGAGAAGTTGCACAACAAATTGCATGGTGCAATTTCTCCTGTTACTCTTATGAAAATGTAAAAGTTGGAGATAAAAAATATTTTTATGGGAAAAATGTGATTTTTTTATTTTCATGGCTTAACGTTATAAACTTCTGTGAAGCACCTGGGGGTTCAAGATGCTCACATCTAGATAAGTTCCCTGAAGGGTCTAGTTTCCAAAATGGTTTCACTTGTGGGAAGTTTCCACTGTTTAGGCACATCAGGGGCTCTCCAAACTCGACATGGCATCCTCTAATTATTCCAGCAAATTTTTCAATCAAAAAGTCAAATGGCACTTCTTCGCTTCCAAGCCCTGCCATGCACCCAAACAGTGTTTTTTCTCCACATATTTGGCATCGGCGTGCTCAGGAGAAGTTGCACTACAAATTGCATGGTACAATTTCTCCTGTTATCCTTGTGAAAATGCAAAATATTGGTCTAAAAACATTTGTGTGGGAAAAATGTGATTTTTTTTATTTTCATGGCTCAACATTATAAACTTCTGTGAAGCACCTGGGGGTTCAAGGTGCTCACTAAACATCTATGCAAGTTCCCTGAGGGGTCTAATTTGACAAATCTGCGATTCAATCAGCACGAATAGCCAAAAGTGGCAGCCAATATTTTACACATTGCAGAAGATTGAATCAGTCAGAGAAAGCTCACATGACCTCAGGCAATAGAATTCTTTATGATGCCTTGTAGGTATCACATCTCATAGTATCACACAGACAATCAGGAGGGACCATCACAGCCTATTTAAAAGCAGAGGCAGGGAATGCAGAAGTCATTTTTTGTTGACTGGCTAGTGAGGGGATGTCACAACTCACTGCTTGACTAGGGAAGTCATAAAACACTGAATAAACATTACACATAGTGTGTGACAGCACACCAATGCTAAACATTTATCATCTGCTTACCCATAGCCATATACTGTATGAGTTCACTTTTGATACTGCTAAGGCTGTGTTTTAAGATGGATACAGTCACATATCAATTCACCATGAATACAATTATTAAAAAATTTGGACAAGTCCCCTTTTTTGATAAAAGGTACAATAAACAATAAATAGATCATACGGAATTCTATACCAGCTGTGGGATAAAAATAATAATAAAAAATGTGTGGGAAAAAAACATCAGCAAGTGTGTAATTCTCCTATAGCATCACAACAGGGGAAATTAAGCATTACATAGTTCTCATTGAAAACAATAGCCTGTTTGTGTAATGCACAAACGTGTTGAGTCCCCCAGAGAGTAAAATATGCTATTTGCATCCCTCTTTTGCAGATGAAAATACTGATTAAAAGACCATTCACTATTAAATGAGAATTCTGATGGGCTGCTATGAGTAACAACTCCACTTTTTCTATCCATTACTTTTCATACAAGTACCCAATACGATATTTTTATTGCATATTTCTATTGTATTTTCAGATCAGCAGACATTGCAATAGCGGCTGATCATAAAGAAGTTGGACCTGAATCGATCATCTGATCACCTAGTCATCTTCCATAGTAAAAGGGAAAATAGCTCTTCTATTTGTTGCCAGCAGACAGGTAATCCCATATAAATAATATGAATGTAAAACCCCTTTGTACTGTATCTTTAGGTTACTTAAAGGTAATGTGTCATGAAAAAATGCAACAATTAAAAAATGTAATGTTTTAAGAATTTTTTTTTAAATATTTAATTTTTTAATTGGTATAAAATATGAAAAACATGTTCAAAAGTTTTGATATTTTAAACTTTTAAACACTAGGGGGAGCAGCTACTGACATCTGTCATGAAAACCAAATATAATGCCAGCTCTCTTTACGACTGCAGTAAATGTTGGCCGGATCTGCTGACATATGTCTGACGTCACTCCTCCCCTCCTCTTCCGGGTGTTTGGATAAGAGAGGATTTAGGATCACAGTGCGGAGACATTTTGTTGGTGACTGCAATGTGATACTGAGATGTGGACAGAGTCACCGAGGACGGCGGCAGCACTGATTCTATCCTTCCTGCTAACCGAAGTGAAAGTTGAAATTGCGCTTCTCCCCGGAGTGCAATACTGACATCCAGCAAATAACTGTAATCTCCTCTATTTTTTTGTTTTTATGTATTTATTTCATTGTATCATTAAATACATGGGTGAAAAATACAGAAGTGGTGATGTGTTTCTATTATACTTTTGCTCTGATTTTTCCACTCCTGGCTTTGTCTTACAAATACTGATGTAAAATACTGACCAAATACTGAACGTGTGAATGTGACCTTATGGTAAGTGACATAAAGGCATGTGATTATTGAGGCACATGATATTTAGAGGCACATTGCTCAGAGCAAATATTTTGACTGAAGGTAAGGGCTTGCCTTTATTGAAAAGAATGTATTTATGTGGTTTGATCCCCTTAAAATCTGTGAAAACCCCTTGACTGTGGTGGTGGGTATAGGTGGCTTTATGTAAAGGTCTCTCTTTATTATTGCCTACATTAACCTTTTCCTTTAATGCATACACTCTATAACCTTTCTCAGAGCTAGAGATAATGCGGATGGTGGAGGAGCTGTTTACTCATGTTTCCCTTGGATACAACACACAACTTCTCCCTAGGCTAAATGTACAGAGCACATAAAGCTGCGTTCAGTCCAAGAACTACAAAGACAATGAACAAATCAGTCAATTAACTCCTTCAACACTTTTTATTCCATTAGCACTGCAATTAACTTTTCGTTTCCCTAAACCTGTGTAAATGTTAGTGTATTTATACTCACCCATCGCCATCTTCTCCGATATCCAGCGCAGTTCTGCTCCTCTTTTGAATCACGTAATGGTGATGCAGACTCTTCGAATCACTCTACGCTCTATGTGTGAGCCAGAAGTCTCCTTTTCAATGTAAGGGCTTGTAACGACACAGCTTTTAATCTTAATTAGCCAGACGTATAGATTTGTTAGGCCAAGAGAAATACACTATTGTGTTTGTGTTGACTTTTGATTGTGTGTGTTTCTTTGGTGGGTCAAGAAGAACAGACTAGTATTTGTATAACCCTGAATGTTGGCATCTATTGGTCTGTGAAAAATGATGATTGTTACTATGCTAATTGCATATTGTACTAAGCCAGCTTGTTGTTGATTTACAAGAGCAGGGGGGTACCAACTATGCAAATTGATAACATGCTTAAACAATGAGACCTGAGCCCTGCACCTTTCCCCCTGACCTGTGAATGATGACCTTAGTCACATATGTAAATATAAAAAGGGTTTTCTATCCTGTTGCAAGGAGAATCAAGGAGAAATCAGAAGATCTGAGAGACTCTTCAGGACTGTAGCTTAATAGCATTGCTCCATCCAGAGAGATACAGATTTGGATTCTACAGGATTCCAGCCTAAGGGTACATGGCACTGGCAGGAATGATATAGATCTGCTCCATTGACCATCAGAGAGCCCTTGGATACATTTGAGGAAACCAGGTTGGAACGATGAGGTCACCTGCCCCATGAATATGTTGTTTGGAGTTGCCAGGTGGGAACCTCCAGTCGCCTGCGACCCATGGAGACGCTCGGAGAAGCCAGGGTAGGACTCTCGGGTTTCCTGGCCTTGTACCTCAATGTACTGTCAGCTTCCTAAATTTTCAAGAGACATAGAGGTCAAAGAGCCTCCTAAAAACAATGTTCCCATTATTAGGAAGTGGGTCTCCCATAGTGTTTGCATATGCAGTGAAGCAACGGCTGCCAACATTTTGGAGGAACTCAAATGCCCATTGCAAGAGATGCAGAGGTCAAAGAGCCTCCTAAAAACAATGTTCCCATTATTAGAAAGTGGGTCTCCCATAGTGTTTGCCTATGCAGTGAAGCAATGGCTGCAAAAAATTTGGAGGCACTCCAATTCCCCTTGCAAGAGACGTAGATGTCAAAGAGCCTCCTTAAAACAATGTTCTCATTATTAGGAAGTGGGTCTCCCATAGTGTTTGCCTGTGCAGTGAAGCAACGGCTTCCAAAAATTTGGAGGAACTCCAATGCCCCTTGCAAGAGACGTAGAGGTCAGAGAGCCTCCTAAAAACAATGTTCCCATTATTAGGAAGTGGGTCTCCCATAGTGTTTGTCTATGCACTGAAGCAACGGCTGTCAAAAATTTGGAGGAACTCCAATGCCCCTTACAAGAGACGTAGAGGTCAGAGAGCCTCATAAAAACAATGATCCCATAATAAGGAAGGGGGTCTCCCATGGTGTTTGCCTATGCAGTGAAGCAACGGCTGCCAAAAATTTGTAGGAACTCCAATGCCCCTTGCAAGAGACGTAGATATGTTGATATGGTACATATGGTGGTGATATGGTGGTGGAGGATGAGGATGCGGAGAAGGAGCCGGACAAGAGCAAATAGACAAAATCAGGAAGCGTATACCCATGTCTAGGTGTGAAGACAGAGGCGCATGGGAGTAGAGTTAGACCTCCCAAAAAAAGACACTGTATTTGAGTTTATGTTACGCTGCTATCATTCGGTGGTGTTGAGACGTCTGGCCCAATCCAGCCCTTGTTCATTTATATAAGAGTCAGACTGTCAGCATTTTCAGTTGACAGGCGGATGCACATATTGGTTATAATTCCACCGGCGGCACTAAAAACCCGCTGTGATAAAACGCTAGCGGCAGGGCAGGCCAGGACCTCCAAGGTGTATAGAGCCAGTTCATGCCACGTGTCCAGCTTGGATACCCAATAATTATAAGGCACAGAGGAATCACAGAGAAAGTTGGTACGGTCGGCAAGGTACTCCCTCACCATCTTCCGAAACGTTGCACTCCTTTTGAGAGTACCCTGCGCCTCAGGGCCTGTGCGATGGGAGGGTCTGAGAAAACTGTCCCAGAACTTTGACAGTGTTCCCCTGCCTCTGCTGGGTTGCATTTGTGTCTCCCTCGCCTGTACTCCTTGGTTGTCAAACGAACTGTGACCTCTACCGCTAGCGATTTCAGATGGGAATTTTTTTAATAATTCCGCAACAAGGGCCTTCTCGTACTGCACCATTTTATTAGACCTGTCCTGCAAGGGAATAAGAGACAGAAAGTTCTCCCTGTAGAATGGGTCTAAAAGCGTCACCAACCAATAATGATTGTCACCCAAAATTTGGACAACGCGAGGGTCACGGGAAAGGCAGCGTAACATAAACTCAGCCATGTGTGCCAGACTGCAAAGAGGCAAGACTTCACCAAAAGGACGACTGACCATGCTCTCCTCCTCATCCTCCTCCTCTTCTTTCTTCTCCCTGTCCTCAGGCCATACACGCTGAGCAGACGGTATGATAGTTGTGCAGGTGGTACCATCTATAGCGCAGGAAACTAGCTCCTGTTTTTCCTCCTCCTCTTCTTCCTCATTGTCACCTAATCCACGTTGGAATGAGATGAGGCTGGGCTGTGTGTAATCACCCTGTATGGTTACTTGCTCCATCTCATTGTGCTTTGCCTGCAATACATTCTCATTAATTGAGAGCAGAGAGCATTTCAGAAGACAGAGAAGCGGGATGGTGACACTAATTATGGCATCATCGCCGCTCACCATCTTGGTGGAGTCCTCAAAGTTTTGGACGATGGTACAGTATCTGACATCCATGTCTACTCCTGAGGTTTTATGTATGGAGTCTGACCAGAATACAGACGGCCTTGTTGATGCAGGTAGTCAACAACTGCCCTCTTCTGCTCACAAATCCTTTCCAACATCTGCAATGTAGAGTTCCAACGCGTGGGGACATCACACACCAGTCGGTGAGCCGGAAGCTGCAAATGCTGCTGAAACACGGCAAGGGCGGTGGAAGCTGTAGCTGACTTTCTAAAATGGGCACACAGGCGGCATACTTTGACAAGCAGATCCGACAGATCTGGGTAGGTTTTGAGAAACCGCTGAACCACGAGGTTAAGCACATGGGCCAGGTATGGTACGTGTGTGAGATCGCCTCGCCTCAGAGCCGCCAGCAGATTCTGGCCATTGTCACACACGATCATGCCTGGCTGTAGGTTCAGCGGTGTCAGCCACAGATCTGCCTGCTCTTTCAGAGCTGTCCACAGCTCTTCAGCGTTGTGTGGTTTGTCACCTAAGCAGATTAGCTTCAGCACAGTCTGTTGCCGCTTGGCCGAGGCAGTGCTGCAGTGCTTCCAGCTTGCGACTGATGTGGTCATTTCGGAGATGGATGCTGAAGAAGAGGAGGAGGTGCAGAAGCTGTAGAATGTGGGGGCAACCCTGATTGACCCAGGGCCTCCAATCCACGGCGTTGGGAGGACGTGTTCCGTCCCAAGGGCCCACTGAGTCCCGGCTTCCACTATGTTAACCCAGTGTGCCGTCAGTGAGATGTACCGTCCCTGCCCATAAGCACTTGGCCAAGTGTCCGTGGTTAGGTGGACTTTCCCAGTAACTGCATTGTTGAGAGCACGGCTAATGTTGTGGAACATGTGCTTGTGTAATGTGGGGACGGCACACCGGGACAAATAGTGGTGGTTGGGGACTGAGTACCGAGGGGCGGCCGCCGCCATCAAGTTGCGGAAAGCTTCCGTCTCCATGAGCCTAAAAGGCAACATTTCGAGTGCAAGCATTCGCGAAATGTGTGAATTTAGTAATACTCGTTTGCTGCGTATTTGCGTTCCAAGGACTGGGATAGGGCCAACTGAACGCTGCGCTGGGACAAGGACATGGACGTGCTTGCTTATGGTGCTAGTTGAGAGTATTCAATGACATGTGCAGGGTGGGAGGCATCTTGGCATGCGCCATGGACAGGGGATTGGCGTGCACGCACAACAGCCGAACAAGCAGTGGTGTCACCCGCAGACACTGTTGCTGGACCCCGGGGTTCGGCCCACTTAGTTGGGTGCTTTGCTGCCATGTGCCTGATCATGCTGGTGGTGGTCAGGCTGCTAGTTTTGCTACCCCTGCTGATGCTCGCCTGGCAGGTGGTGCAAATGGCCCTTTTGGGGTTATCGGCAGAGTCTTTAAAAAACAACCAGACTTGGGAAGACCTAACAGTTGTAGTGGCAACTTCCGTCGTGTTGATGTTACAAGCAACGGTTGCCCGCCTTCTCTCTGTGGCCACCACACAGCTTGTTCTTGCCTGTTGTGGTGCTATGCCTCCCTCCCCCTGCGTGCTGCTGTCCTCGCTCTGCAGGTTACCTTACCAGGTTGGGTCAGTGACTTCATCGTTCACCACCTCGTCTTCCACTTCCGCACCCTGGTCCTCCTCCTGACTTTCTGGCAATTGTGTCTCATCATCATCCACCACTTGTGACAATTTCCCATTGTCGCCTTCGTGTGACCGTGGCTGCTCAAATATTTGGGCATCGCTACATGCGATCTCCTCTTGCGCCGCTTCAAGTGGACCAGGCGAGAGGCCCGAATCTATAAATGGAAAAGTGAACAGCTCTTCGGAGTGTCCAAGTGTGGAATCAGTTGTCTCCGGGCACTTGGCATGGTGGGAGGAAGGAGGATCAGGGTGAGGAATAAGCAGTCCAGACTCACGGCTACAGAGAGTTGACCATGTGGAAGAGAGGGTGGTGGTGACTGGAAGCATTATCTGCTATCCAACCAATAACCTTTTCACACTGCTCTGTGTTCAATAGTGGTGTTCTGCGGTCCCCTATTAATTGGGACAGGAAGGTCGAGCGACAAGATCTGAGTGTTTGGAGTGGCACAATTATAGCTTCCCCACGGCGTTGGCCTCGTCCTCTGCATGCACATCACCATCACGTCCACTTCTCCATCCCTTGCCACGCGCCTTGCTCATTTTAAATGGAGGACAATATTTTCCACATTCATTACAAATGGCTGGATTTGAACAGCAGTGATATGTGATACATGTGATGGAAAACCACAGCTTTAAATAGCTGGCCTGCAGGTTACTATTTTTCACAGCGACCTGGTGTCAATAACTTCACTAACACACTGCAACAAAATTTAAATGGAGGCCAGAAATGGCAGAATTTTGAGTGATCTTGTATGTAATATGTGTGACGGAAAACCACAGTTTAACCCCTTTAAAGCCCAAGACATATTAATACACGTCTGTGCCCTGGGTTCTAAGAGCCTGACCCGTATTAATACGTCATTGCGATCGTGCGCGCACGCAGGCTGTGCGGGCGCGATCGCCGCTGGGTGTCAGCTGATTGTCACAGCTGACACCCAGTACTATGTGCAGGGAGAGGTCCCGCACCACTCCCGGCACATTAACCCCCGCAATGCTGCGATCGAAGTCGATCGCAGCATTGCGGTGGCTAAGGGGAGGTGATCGCAATACTCACCTCCTCTTCTGGCCTCCAGCGCTGTCTGCCGCGGCTTTCCGGATGTTTCCTTGACGACCCGATGTCATTATGACAACATTCGGATCACCAGACAGCAGGAAGATTTTTTGGTCATGCGCAGTGCATGACTAAACTATCTTCTCCCTGTGCAGCGCTGACAGCTTGTATAGCACAGGAATGGTGCTGCATTCCTGTGCTATACAGGCGATCAGAATGAAAAAAAGTGAAAGTCCCATAGTGGGACAAAGTATAAAAGTAAAAAAACTGTCAGAAAGTGAAAAAAAAATAAAAAAAAATTAGTAAAAATATTAAAAAAATAAATGAAAAACTAATCCACCAAAAATAAAAATATAATGTACCCATCAATAAATATTATTATGAAAAAAAACAAACAAACAATAAAAGTACAAATATTTGGTATCGCCGCGTCCAGAACGACCTGACCTATAAAACTGTCCCACTAGTTAAACCCTTCAGTGAACACGGTTAAAAAAGTAAAGAAAAAACGAAGCAAAAAACAATGCTTTATCATCATACCGCCAAACAAAAAATGGAATAACACGCGATCAAAAAGACGAATCTAAATAAAAAATATTACCGCTGAAAACGTCATCTTGTCCCACAAAAAACAAGCTGCCATACTGCTCCATCAGCTGAAAAATAAAAAAGTTATAGCTCTCAGAATAAAGCGATGCAAAAAAATAGTTTTTTCTATAAAATTGCTTTTATTATGTAAAAGCACCAAAACATAGAAAAACGATATAAATGTGGTACCGCTGTAAACGTACTGACCCAAAGAATAAAGCTACCTTATCAATTTTACCACATGCGGAGCAGAAAAAAAAATAAAAAAAAACAATTCCTGAATTGTTGGTTTTTGTTTATTCTGCCTCCCAAAAATTGGAATAGAAAGCGATCAAAAAATGTTACGTGCCGGAAAATGGCACCAATAAAAACGTCAACTCATCCTGCAAAAAGCAAGCAGTTACATGACTCTGTCGGCCAAAATATGGAAAAATTATAGCTCTCAAAATATGGCGATGCAAAAACTAGATTTTACAAAAAAATGCATCTTTTAGTGTGTGACAGCTGTCAATCATAAAAACCCGATATGATTCTGGTATCTCTGTAGTCGCACCGACCCGAAGAATAAAGTAGTCTTATTATGGGGTATTGGCGTACTCAAGAGAAATTGCACAAAAGTTTTTGGGGTCCATTTTCTCCTCTTACACTTGTGAAAATAAAAAAATTGGGGCTAAAACATAATTTTTGTCTAAAAAGTTTGATTTTTTATTTTCACGGCTCCATGTTATAAACTTCTGTAAAGGACTTGGGGGTTCAGGGTGCTCACCACACATCTGGATAAGTTCCCTGAGGGGTCTAGTTTCCAAAATGGTATCACTTGTGGGGGGTTTCCACTGTTTAGGCACATCAGGGGCACATCCGCTAATTATTCAAGCAAATTTTACATTCAAAAAGTCAAATGGTGCTCCTTCGCTTTCGAACCCTGCTGTATGCCCAAGCAGTGGTTTTCCCCCACATATGGGGTATCTGCTTACTCAGGGGAAATTGCACAACAAACTGCATGGTGCAATTTCTCCTGTTACCCTTATGAAAATGCAAAATTGGGGGCTAAAAAACATTTTTGTGGGAAAAATGTGAAAATTTTATTTTTACGGCTCAATGTTATAAACTTCTGTGAAGCACCTGGGGGTTCAAGGTGCTCACCACACATCTAGATAAGTTCCCTGAGGGGTCTAATTTCCAAAATGGTTTCACCTGTGGGTGGTTTCCACTGTTTAGGCACATCAGGGGCTCTCCAAACGCAACATGGCGTCCGTTCATTATTCTAGCAAATTTTACAATCAAAAAGTCAAATGGCGCTCCTTCCCTTCCGAACCCTGCCGTGCGCCCAAGCAGTGGTTTTCCCCCACATATGGGGTATCTGCGTGCCCAGGGGAAATTGCACAACAAATTTTGGGGTCCATTTTTTCCTGTTACCCCTGCGAAAATAAAAAAAATAGGGTCTAAATTAACATTTTTGTGAAAAAGTTAAATGTAAATTTTTTTCTTCCACATTACAAAAATTCCTGTGGAGCACCTGAAGGGTTAATAAAGTTCTTGAATGTGGTTTTGAGCACCTTGAGGGGTGCAGTTTATAGAATGGTGTCACTTTTGGGTATTTTCTGTCATAAAGATCCCTCAAAGTGACTTCAAATATGATGTGGTCCCTAAAAAAATGGTTTTCTAAATTTTGTTGGAAAAATGAGAAATCGCTGGTCAACTTTTAACCCTTATAGCTCCCTAATAAAAAAAAATTTTGGTTCCAAAATTGTGCTGATGTAAATTAGACATGTGGGAAAAGTTATTTATTAACTATTTTGTGTGACATATCTCTCTGATTTAAGGGCATAAAAATTCAAATTTTGAAAATTGCTAAATTTTCTAAATTTTCTCCAAATTTTATTTTTTTTCACAAATAAACACAAGTGATATCGAATAAATTTTACCACAATCATGAATTACAATATGTCTTGAAAAAAACAGTCTCAGAATCAGGGGGATCCGTTGAAGCATTCCAGAGTAATTACCTCATAAAATGACAGATGTCAGAATTGTAAAAATTGGCCTGGTCATTAACGTGCAAACCACCTTGGGTTGTAAAGGGGTTAAATAGCTGGCCTGTAGGTTCCTATTTTTCACAGCGACCTGGTGTCAATAACTTCACTAACACACTGCAACAAAATTTAAATGGAGGCCAATATTTTCCACGTTCACTACAAATTTCTGGATTTTTATCACTGTAATATAGAAAGGACCTGGCTGTATTCTACAATGGCAACAAGCAAATGGAGCAGTAAAACATTTTTTTTCTAGATTGCTTTTTAAGCAAATAATCAGGATTAATACATATATATATAAAATATCCCTGGCCCCTGATACCTGGGGCTATTTCTTGAAATATTTGTAACAGCAGCAGCAGACAGAACTGGAATGGAGTCTCTTGTGCTGTATGCACTGCAGTCTGCCACATACACTGCCTGCCTAACTCCTGCTGTCACCACTGAGCAGATACAGCTGGATTAGTCATCATAAGGACTGTTAGTTCAGATGGATATGTATATATGTTGTGGTATACCTACACTAACTAATAAAGAAGCAAATCTCTCCATAGCTCAGCAGCACTTCTCCCTACACTGCTTGATTCCGGAGTGACTGTGACGAGCATGGCGGAGCCAGATCTTATATAGACCTGATGACGCTGTGCGGCCAGCCAATCAACATGGCTATGGCATTACAGTGCGTGGCAGGCAATCCCTGCATGTTCATTGACTCTAAAGAGCGCCAAACATGCAGGGAGGGGACCCGAGCTCCCGCCCGAGCAGCCAGGAAATACTTGTTGAGCGCCGAGCATCTCGAGCAGTGAGATGCTCGGGCAAGTACCGAGCAGTGGCGAGCATGTTCGCTCATCACTAGTGGTAAACCACATACACATTCCAGAGTAAGGCCTCATTCACACGTACTGGAAACACTGACACACGCAAACCCATTCAAATGAACGGGTATGCGCACATGTCTGTGTGTTTCCATGGACCATGTGTCCATGGGCAAAACACGCTGACTTGTCCGTTTTTGACATGCAGCATGGGCCAAAAACCATCCCACACACGTGCACACTGATGACACACGGATGACATCCGTGTGTCATCAGTGTGACACATACCAGCGCCTGGGAATCAGCGGTACAGTTCGCACTGTTCCCTAGTGCTGGGTGCTGGAGGCAGCTCTCATCATTGTCCCCTGCTGGCGCTGAGATCAACGCGAGCAAGTGAGAATGTTGAGAGTTATATTCTGCCCTCGCTGTCTCCAACAATTGTAAAAATAAGAATAAAATGAATGCCGAGAGCGAGTGCCGACACAGCTGGAACGGCGGCAGGACAGGAGGTGAGTATAAGCTTTTTTTATTTTATCTGGGCCAAGCATGGGGTATGACAAGGACTTTTCCAAGTAATGGACAACTTCTTTAAACTTGTATGACTCTGACGCGCCCCTGGGCCTGTGCTGAGTAGCGTTGCGCACGCGGGAGCCTATCCGGAGCCGGATCTGATAGGGGTAGTAGTCTCGTGGCGGTGACCCGGTCCGTGCCCAGGGAGTCAAGCTGAGTGGCAGTTTTTAGCAGAAGATGGTACGGTGTTCAACTACGCCACCCGTTGAATGCGGCTATGAAGCCGCCGCTGCAGGGCAGACCGCTGAGGCCGGTGGTAAGGTCGTGCAGCGTAGCTGGTAGAACCCCCAACGGGAGGGGTATGGCCTCAGGGCAACCGACGTGTTTGAAGGGGGTAGCAGGAACCACTCAGAGACGGTGCGGTGTAGTTCTGGGTCTTTACTGGTGACAAAGTAGACCCTCCCAGAGTACTGGCTAGCGATCGGGGCCTGGTCAGTCCGTGAGCTGATGGGATCTCCCCTGGCCAGGCGGAGTTGTAGGCCTCCCCAACTAATCGTACTCTTCTGGCTACCTTGCTAGAGGCTGATAAAAGTAGCCCATGTCCCTGAGTGTACCGTGTGGTGCTCACCCGTATGGCCGGTGACTCGGGGCCTTTTGGTAGCTTCCGCTCCACGTCGCGGTGCTGGTCCCTTGCGTGTGACCGTGCCTTCGGGTTTCTTGGCCAGAGGACCTGAAATCCCCTGCCGGGCGGTTTCTGCTGCGGGGTAAGGATTAGTCCCCACAGCCTCGGACTCCGGGTCCGGTAAGAATTCTTCAATCAGGGCGAGCTCTACAGCTTCCAGCCCTGACCTCTTTTAGCACAGCTCCCACTGAGCTCCTGATCTTTCTTTCCTATTGCTGCTCCTCTCCAGACCAGACTGTGTCTCTGTCTGTGTTCTCTCACTCTACTCACTAACCCTGCCTCAGCCCCAGCTTTATATAGGGGAAGTTCTTCCCCTCCCAGGACTGGGCAGGAGGTGTGGCATGCATAGGATGTCTGACCAGGAAACCTCCCACCTGCTCACAGACGTAATATTGCTATCACTGTGGGAACCAGACCCCTGGGGTGCCACATTCCCCCCTAGTGAAATTTAGTACTCCGGGACTAAACATATTTTTGTAAAACATAACAAGTAAAAACAGAAACAGTACAATAAAGAAAAACACATTAGGATGGTCACGGCATGTCGGCAACCGGGTGCAGTCTTTGAAGAAAACAAAGGTGTCCATTTCACCAAGAGACAGGGAGCCGTAACCAGGTAGGGGTCTGTCCTACCCCGAGTCCTTAACAGTCTTTAGTCCATTCCTGGTTACGCTCCAACATATGTACAAAGGATTCCGGATAATCCCTAAACGACACCTATAGAATAACTAAAAATACACAATTATTTACAGGTAACAGAAAACAGGTAAATACAAATAAACAGTCTAAACACTTAGATCCTCCAACGTACGGGTAACTGGCCTCTAGTGGCTCTAGTGGACCTACGGAGCTGACTGACTGGTCCTGAGCTACGGGGTGTAGGAGCTGTCAAAGGTAAACTGGGCAGCTGTCTACGGGCTCTTTGGCTCACTAGAGGTACGGCAGGCTCACTATAAGCAGAGGGTTGATCCTCCTGGTCTGCTTGTGTGGGGTCTTCTGCCTCCTGGACCGGCTGCTCTTCCAGCTCTACCTGTTTCTCCGTAGGTACTTGAGATGCTGGTTGGAGGAAGGTGAGGACGGGTACCACAACTGCGCCATTGACTTGAGTCCAAGACCGAGGGAAGTCTCCGAGCACAGTACTAACCATATCTTCCCTTTCCTCTGCGGGTTGAGGGTCTTCTTGTTCTTCTTCAGGGCTTCGTAGCTGTTCGGGACACTTCTTCAGGTGATCTCGGGATACAATGGCGGTGGTTTCTCCTCCATCCTTACTGATTATACAGACTTTCGGGTTCTCATGGCTTGAGGGCAGTACGGTGTACGGGTCCTTCTCCCACTGGTCGTCCAACTTGTGGAGGCGTCTCTTCCTCTTCAAGACCTGCTCTCCAGGTACCAGGGGAACAGCGGGAGCATACTGGTTGTAAGTCTTCTCCTGTCTTTCTCTAGCTTGACAGAGACTTCGCTCCACGCTCTCCTGTACTTTCCGGTACTGCTGCTGCCTTTCTGTGTCCCAGTCTGCTTCTGGTGAAGTGTCCTCGGGTGTCAGGACTCCCATCTCCAGATCAACAGGAAGCTTACCAGGTCTTGCTCTCATTAGGTAAGCCGGGGTACAGTTGGTAGAACCTACCGGGATGTGGTTGTATAGGTCCACCAGATCAGGCAGTTTCTCAGGCCACAGACTGCGTTCCTCCAGGGGCAATGTTTTCAGAAGATCTATCACCACCTGGTTCATTTTCTCGCAGAGCCCATTGGTTTGCGGATGATCGGGTGTTGTTCTTATCTTCCGGCAGCCATACAGAGTACAGAACTCCTGGAAGACTTCCGCTTCAAAGGCAGGTCCCTGGTCCGTCAGCACCTGCTCCGGGTATCCGTGTGGACGGCAGAAGTGCTGCTGGAAGGCTCTAGCTGCTGTTTGAGCCGTTAAGTCCTTGACCGGGACCACCACCAGGAACCGGGAGTAATGATCTACGATTGTGAGGGCGTAGACATACCCAGATCTGCTTGGAGCCAGTTTCACATGGTCCAGGGCTACCAGTTCCAGTGGCTGTCGGGTGATGATGGGCTGCAAGGGAGTCTTCTGGCTGGCACGGTCCTTCCTTCTTAGGTGGCACGGTCCACAGTCTCTGCACCACCTCTCGATGGTTCCTCTCATGCCTACCCAGTGGAACCGCCCGCGCAGCAGGAACTCCAGCTTCTTCCACCTGAAGTGCCCAGCTCCGTCGTGGTATGCCTCCAGTACCATAGCCGCGTCTCTTCTTGGCACCACTACTTGCCAGATCAGTTCATGCGTCCGGGAGTTAACCATTCTGCGGCACAACTTCCCCTTGTAAAGGAACAGTCGACTCTTCTCAATCCACAGTTGCTTGGCCTCCTCCGGAGCGTCTGGGTCAAGGCGGGCATCTGGCTGAGTCAGCATCTCCTTCACCAGTCGGACGGCGGGGTCACTGTCTTGCTTTTCCGCCCAGTTGTAATGAGGTAAGGGGTTGAACGTAGCGGATTGCTTACTCCTTACACGGTGGGAATACTGGATAGTCCCATGCCGGTGGAACGCGGGAAGTTCAACCTCCTCCAGTTCCTCTGGATCTTCCCCCACGTCCGGTAGGTTTGGCATTCTGGACAAGGCGTCCGCGTTGGTATTGGAGCGTCCTGCCCGGTATTTGATTGTGAACTCAAAGTTGGACAGGCGGGCCATCCATCTCTGCTCCAGGGCACCGAGTCTTGCTGTGTCCAGGTGTGTCAACGGGTTGTTATCCGTGTACACGGTGAACCGGGAAGAGGCGAGGTAGTGCTTAAAGCGTTCGGTGACTGCCCACACCACTGCCAGGAACTCTAGCTTGAATGAGCTGTAATTCTCAGGGTTTCTTTCGGTGGGTCGCAGTTTTCGGCTGGCGTAAGCAATTACCCGTTCTTTCCCCTGCTGGATCTGGGACAGTACGGCTCCTAGCCCGATGTTACTTGCGTCGGTGTAGAGGATAAAGGGCTGGCTGTAATCCGGGTACGCCAGGATTTCATCCCCCGTGAGGGCCATCTTCAGCTGGCGGAAGGACTCTTCTTCCAGCTTCTCCCATCTGAAGGGCGGCTTCTGGTTCTTGGCCTTCCTGGACTGGCCTATCAGGAGGTCTTGCATAGGAGCTGCCTTTTTGGTGAAACCGGGAATGAATCTTCGGTAGTAGCCTACCAACCCGAGGAACTGCCGCACTTCCTTTACGCTGGAGGGGCTTGGCCATTCCTTAATTGCGGTGATCTTATCAGGGTCGGGAGCCACTCCGTCAGCACTCACCACGTGTCCCAGGTACTGCACCTTTGGTTTCAGGAGGTGACACTTGGAGGGTTTCACCTTTAGGCCGTAGTTTGCCAGGGCTTCGAACACTTCTGCCAGGTGTTTCAGGTGGTCCTCGTAGGTCTTGGAGTAGACGATGACATCGTCCAGGTATAACAGGACCGTCTCGAAGTTTCGGTGTCCCAGACAGCATTCCATCAACCGTTGGAAGGTTCCTGGTGCGTTGCAGAGTCCGAACGGCATGCAGGTAAACTCGCTAAGTCCCATCGGGGTGGTAAATGCGGTCTTCTCCCGGTCCGCCTCTGCTACAGGAACCTGCCAGTACCCGCTAGTGAGATCCAAAGTAGAGAAGAAGTTAGCAGATTTTAAAGCAGCCAAAGACTCCTCTATCCTTGGTAAGGGGTACGCATCTTTGTGTGTGATACGGTTGATTTTCCGGTAATCTACACACATTCTCATGGTGTTGTCTTTCTTTTTAACCAAGACTAGTGGAGCTGCCCAGGGGCTACAGCTATCCCTGATTACCCCAGCCTCCTTCATGTCTCTAAGCATCCCCTTGGCGTGTTGGTAGTGTGCAGGGGGTACGGGTCGGTATCTCTCCTTTATGGGAGGATGGTCTCCCGTGGGGATGTGGTGTTCTACCCCCTTTACTCGCCCGAAGTCTAACGGGTGTTTACTAAACACTCTCTCGTACTCTTGAACCACCCGATAGACTCCCTGTTTCTGGTGTGAGGGAGTGGAGTCAGTACCCAAATGTAGTTGCTGACACCAGTCCTCTATTGTTTTCTTAGAACCGTTACCTTCCTCTGGTTGAGATGGAGGCAAGGGTTCCACGGACTGTACAGAATTCTGGTTTATGGTGAACAATTTAGCTAGCGTGGCATACCGGGGCAGGTGTACTTCTCTCTTCCCGATGTTTATTATGCGAACGGGCACCCTCCCATGGCGTACATCAACCACCCCCCGTGCTGTCAAAATGGTGGGCCTACTGTCTGAGTAGACGGGTTCTACCATTGCTTGGTAGTCTCTACCTCTTAGACCAATAGCTGCCCGGCACCAAATCATCATTTCACTTTTTGGGGGCATGGCAATAGGGAAAGGGTCACACATTCTCACGCTTCCAATCTCACCACCGGAGAGTTCCACCTGTTGCCGTCGCACCAGTGCCCGGATCTCTTTTTGGAGCACTCGCTGCTGGCCGGAGCTGGCGTTCTTGGCAACCTGCTGTAAAATGAAAATCACCTCTGCAAGACAATTTTCAATCACATTAGTTCCTAGCGTTATCTTTGGGTGACTCTCGCGCTTGTCAATGTCTACAATGATCAGTCCCTGTGCTGCCAGTTCGACTCTACCGATTTTAATGGTCACCTCTTTGAATCCGATCTGTGGCACGGGTTGACCATTGCTGGCGATGATACTCAAGTCGTCGTCAGGGTAGCGGGTTATATCCGAGTCATTCCAGTACTGCTTGAAGAGCACGTACGGGATGGTGGTGACCTGTGACCTGGTGTCAAGTAGGGCACTCATAGGAATGCCATCCAGTACCACAGGCAAGACTGGACGTCCTCCCACATATTTGTCACGCCAGTTCGATGGGCCTGGTGATCTTATTCCTAGGGGTCGGCCCTCTACCCCAGGTTGTGCCAGTTTAAAGGACAGTACCTTGCCATATGTCCGGGTTGATTGCAGCGGCGGCAGATGGGTTGTCCGTCCTCGTTGTATCGGTCGCTGGGTCTTCCTCTGGCCGGTGGGGTCCTCCTTGGTCGACGCCACGGGATGTCCTCCGGTCCGGATGCCAGCTGGATCTTCCCTGGAGCAGAAACCTGTAACGACTGCACAGTTCGGGTTAGCGCGGCAACGCTTTTAGCTAGCTCTTGGACCTGATGGTGCAGGTCTGGAGCCGGGTCATTGTTCAAAGCCTGCGCATCAGCTCCCACAGGCCCTGCCGACAAGGGCGCCGCCTCCTGGTGGTAAGCGGTAGTAGGGCGCCTGTGGGTCACAACGCCACCCGGTGCCGGTTCTCGGAGCACCCGGATGGCTCTGTCCTTGAACTGTGCAAAGTCCAGATGAGGATTCTGTAAGGCCATTGCCCGCAACTGGGTTCGGTGGGCATTGCAATATAGTCCCTCTATAAATTGTTCGGTCAACAGCCTGTCCTCGTTTCCCACGCCGTCAGGGTCGGTCTGCTTAATGGCTCTCAGGGCCTCTTGTAGGTTTAGTGCATAGTCCCATATATTCTCATGTGCTCGCTGTTTGCACCCGTAGAAACTAAGCTTTATCTCAGCTGAGGTGCGGGTATCAAAGGTGTCCTTCAGCCGGGTTAATATCCCTGCGACAGTCCTCCTCCCAGGTGGCCAGGACTTTACCTCCCTTTGGGCTGCCCCGGTTAGTTGGGCCACCAGGATGCTCACTTTTTGCTCTTCTGTGAGGGGGTACACCTGGAAGAGTCTATCCAGCTTTTCTCTAAAGTCATTCAGGGTATGTGACTCCCCTGAGTACTGGGGTAGCCAGGCTGCCCCCGGGATATAGGGCATAGTGAAAGGCATGACCGCAGCAGCGGTGGCGCTGGCGGTGGCTGCGGCAGTGAAGCTCTCCTCTGTATCCGACATCTTCCTCCCCCCTAGTGGACCGTGGCCTACCTTGCGATGATCCTCTTCCGTAGGCCGCGGCTCCGCAGTGGATCGTCAGGGTCGAGGACCTTCCGTCGCGCTCCTATGACGTCGGCGTCTGCTGGGCTCCTTCCAGGACCTTACGCAACGTCCGGACGTGAGGCGGGGCTTCAGTTCTCGCGGGCTTTTCGGAGTCCACGCCCCTCTTCTTCCCGCGCGGCGTCTTCAAGATGGCGTCCAACGGCGGGAAAACTCCACGGATGGCGGGAAGAAGGCAGAAGATGGCGTCCAACGGCAGGAAAACTCCACAGATGGCGGGAAGGAGGTAGAAGATGGCGTCGTATGGCGGGAATCTTCACCACAGGTAAGTTTAAAAGTCTCTTTTTCAGGCACGCAGTACCCGGTGGTTGCGGGCACGGAATCCTGCCGACTACGCCAAAGTTGACGCGCCCCTGGGCCTGTGCTGAGTAGCGTTGCGCACGCGGGAGCCTACCCGGAGCCGGATCTGATAGGGGTAGTAGTCTCGTGGCGGTGACCCGGTCCGTGCCCAGGGAGTCAAGCTGAGTGGCAGTTTTTAGCAGAAGATGGTACGGTGTTCGACTACGCCACCCGTTGAATGCGGCTATGAAGCCGCCGCTGCAGGGCAGACCGCTGAGGCCGGTGGTAAGGTCGTGCAGCGTAGCTGGTAGAACCCCCAACGGGAGGGGTATGGCCTCAGGGCAACCGACGTGTTTGAAGGGGGTAGCAGGAACCACTCAGAGACGGTGCGGTGTAGTTCTGGGTCTTTACTGGTGACAAAGTAGACCCTCCCGGAGTACTGGCTAGCGATCGTGGCCTGGTCAGTCCGTGAGCTGATGGGATCTCCCCTGGCCAGGCGGAGTTGTAGGCCTCCCCAACTAATCGTACTCTTCTGGCTACCTTGCTAGAGGCTGATAAAAGTAGCCCACGTCCCTGAGTGTACCGTGTGGTGCTCACCCGTATGGCCGGTGACTCGGGGCCTTTTGGTAGCTTCCGCTCCACTTCGCGGTGCTGGTCCCTTGCGTGTGACCGTGCCTTCGGGTTTCTTGGCCAGAGGACCTGAAATCCCCTGCCGGGCGGTTTCTGCTGCGGGGTAAGGATTAGTCCCCACAGCCTCGGACTCCGGGTCCGGTAAGAATTCTTCAATCAGGGCGAGCTCTACAGCTTCCAGCCCTGACCTCTTTTAGCACAGCTCCCACTGAGCTCCTGATCTTTCTTTCCTATTGCTGCTCCTCTCCAGACCAGACTGTGTCTCTGTCTGTGTTCTCTCACTCTACTCACTAACCCTGCCTCAGCCCCAGCTTTATATAGGGGAAGTTCTTCCCCTCCCAGGACTGGGCAGGAGGTGTGGCATGCATAGGATGTCTGACCAGGAAACCTCCCACCTGCTCACAGACGTAATATTGCTATCACTGTGGGAACCAGACCCCTGGGGTGCCACAACTCATGCAGCCAAAGTCTGATATATGCTGCCAGTGTATCAGGCAGAATATTTTAGCAGTCAGGTTCAGTTTGATGAATCAGGCGCCTTGCACTCAACCAACACTGGTGTTGATGAATCAGGGCCTTCGTTTGTCTACACTAGAACCCAATCCACTTGTGTAATTGACCCATACTTGTGATGGGAGACATGAAGACCCCAAGGCCTTAAAGGGAATCTGTCACCAGGTTTTTGCTACCATATCTGAAAGCAGTATAATGTAGAGTCAGAGATTCTGATTTCAGTGATGTATCACTTAGTGAGCTGCTTTCCGCAATTTTGATAAAATCAGAGATGAATCTGCTGCAGATCTACCAGTTCTCTGAATATTGAGCTCTCTATAACTCCTCCCTTACCACTAATTTTCAGCTTTCTGCCCATGTACAATGTACACAGAAAGCTGTGAATCAGTGATAGGGGCTGGGATATTCAGAGCTCATGGAGAACTACCTGGCAGCAGGTTTACTAGTCCTCTAGTAATAATCTCCTACTTATAAAACAGCGATTTTATCAAAACTGCAGCAATCAGCCCAGTAATTGACACATCACTGGAATCAGCATCTCTGTCGCTACATTTTGCTGCCATTAGATAAAATGGCAAAAACCTGGTGTCAGATTCCCTTTTGTCTTGACCCTCCTATACACTACAGTATCGCTGGTGCCTTGGTAATAAGGAACTTAATAAGAAATCAGAAAGTTTTTCCAACTTTTTCTAACAGTTCTGAACGCAGAAAAGCAAGGAAACCAAAAATGTTGGATACTTTGTATGTAAAAGTATTTGATGCTTATTTTTGCAGACTTTTGTTATTATATTATCTTTACTTTATACAAAACCCTAAGTGTAGTGTAAATGTATACATAAAGGGTGGGTGAAGGGGAAGTAAATGCTGCAATGAAATCCCCGTAATCATGAATGTTATTCCTTCTGAACGGTGGTGATGCAGAGCGAGATAGGGATCAGAGCTGTATAGCTTCCATTGACAGCTGGTGAACACGACTAAGCCCAGGGAACAAGAGAAACAGGCTCAGCCTAGATCAACATTTCACAGGGGGCTAAAGTAATATTTAGAACCAATTTAGGCCATGCAGTAAAAGCTGAAGCCGCGATGCTCCTCTACACATGTGATCTATATTACAAATCAAGTGCTTTCTCAGGCTCTTTAATGCAATAAGCTGCATCAGTCTCACTGTTCAGCTCAGGCTGTGCCCCCTTTACTTTCAGTGTAATGTAATACATTTCTGCAGCTTCTCATAATCTTCTCTATTTCTCCTGTCTCTGTTTTTCACAGAAAGGGACTAACTTGTTTTTGTGAAATAATGCCTTATTTCAGAAGAAAAAGCAGAAAAATATTTTCCCCATTCGAACACAAGAAATAATATATAACTACACTGCTCAAAAAAATAAAGGGAACACTTAAACAACAGAATATAACTCCAAGTCAACCAAACTTCTGTGAAATCAAACTGTCCAGTTAGGAAGCAACACTAATGGGGAATCAATTTCTCCTGCTGTTGTGCAAATGGAATAGACAATAGATGGAAATTATTGGCAATTATCAAGACACCCTCAAAAAAGGAGTGGTTCTGCAGGTGGGGACCACAGACCACATCTCAGTACCACAGACCACATCTCAATACCAATGCTTTCTGGCTGATGTTTTGGTCACTTTTGAATGTTGGTTGTGCTTTCACACTCGTGGTAACATGAGACGGACTCTACAGCCCACAGAAGTTGCTCAGGTAGTGCAGCTCATCCAGGATGGCACATCAATGCGAGCTGTGGCAAGAAGGCTTACTGTGTCTGTCAGTGTAGTGTCCAGAGGCTGGAGGCGCTACCAGGAGACAGGCCAGTACACCAGGAGACATGGAGGGGGCCATAGGAGGGCAAAAACCCAGCAGCAGGACTGCTATCTCTGCCTTTGTGCAAAGAGGAACAGGAGGAGCACTGCCAGAGCCCTGCAAAATGACCTTCAGCAGGCCACAAATGTGCATGTATCTGCACAAACGGTTAGAAACCAACTCCATGAGGGTGGTATGAGGGCCCGACGTCAACAGATGGGGGTTGTGCTCACAGTCCAACAGCGTGCAGGATGCTTGGCATTTGCCACAGAATACAAGAATTGGCAAAGTCGCCACTGGCGCCCTGTACTCTCCAGATGAAAGCAGGTTCACACTGAGCACATATGACAGACGTGACAGAGTCTGGAGACGCTGTGGAGAGCGATCTGATGCCTGCATCATCCTTCAGCACGACCGGTTTGGCAGTGGGTCAGTAATGGTGTGGGGTGGCATTTCTTTGGAGGGCCGCACAGCCCTCCATGTGCTTGCCAGAGGTAGCCTGACTGCCATTAGGTACCGAGATGAGATCCTCAGACCCCTTGTGAGACCATATGCTGGTGCGGTTGGCCCTGGGTTCCTCCTAATTCAGGACAGTGCCAGACCTCATGTGGCTGGAGTGTGTCAGCAGTTCCTGCAAGATGAAGGCATTGAAGCTATGGACTGGCCCGCCCATTCCCCAGACCTGAATCTGATTGAGCACATCTGGGACATCATGTCTCTCTCCATCCACCAACGTCACGTTGCACCACAGACTGTCCAGGAGTTGGCGGATGCTTTAGTCCAGGTCTGGGAGGAGATCCCACAGGAGATTATCCACAACCTCATCAGCAGCATGCCCAGGCATTGTAGGGAGGTCATACAGGCACGTAGAGGCCACACACAATACTGAGACTCATTTTGATTTGTTTTAAGGAAATTACATCAAAGTTGGATCAGCCTGTAGTGTGTTTTTCCACTTTAATTTTGGGGGTGACTCCAAATCCAGGCCTCCATTGGTTAATAAATTTGATTTTCATTGATGATTTTTGTGTGATTTTGTTGTCAGCACATTCAACTTTGTACAGAACAAAGTATTCAATGAGAATATTTCATTCTTTCAGATCTAGGATGTGTTATTTGAGTGTTCCCTTTATTTTTTTGAGCAGTGTATTACAATACATTGTTCAGGGAGATACATAAAAATCAGGGGAACCCATAGCAAAAGCCTAAAAACGCGCGTCGGTGTGGCGACATTACCAGTGATAGAAAAAGGCAACTTGGCTGGCTAATAAGCCAATGGTCTCTTTGTTAATTAGCCACCTCAATCTGATGTTTCTGGTCAAAAGCAAAAACAGGGCCAAAGGAGCAGGACCATTCAGAACCAGACACCCCCAACTTATGGGCCTCTTAGCAGGAAAACATGTGAATGAGTCCTCATGATCACAAGTATCTTTGAGTATAAATGCAGCTTTACTGGGCTGCTTGCTGTAGATTTTATAAAATCATTGTTTTATCAGCATTAGTACTCGCCACTCGAGTTTGCATGGCGTGCTCAGGTACGCTCTGAGGTTTGCGGGTGCTCGAGCAACATATTCGAGTACCCGCCCCACATGTTTTACGGTTGTTAGAAGGACAAAAAACATGCGGGAATTGCACGTGTATGTCAGGCAATCCCCGCATGTTTTTTGACTGTCTAACAGCCCCAAAACATGTGGACGTGGGGATTCTAACATGTCGCTCGAGCACCCTCCAACCTTGGTGCGTACCTGAATATCCGATGCAAATTCGAGTAATGAGCACTTCTGCTCATTACTAATGACCATGTGATTTTCACTAGAGGACTAGTAAATATACTACCATGTAATCCTTCAGCTGCCAATCAGTGGTATGGGGCTGGGTTATACTGAGCTCAGCATTCAGAGAACTGGTAGATCTGCAGCAGAGAAAACTGTGACTTTATAACAACTACAGCAAACAGCTCAATAAGTGACACTTCACTGGAATCAGCATCTTTGCCCCTATATCATGCCTTCTCTGGCTCTAGGAAGTCAGAGCTGTCAATCAAATAAGAGGGAGGTGGAGATGGTGGGAAGGTGTATTTAAATGATTAGTCTCGCCATGAAGCACCGAGCGACGGGACTTAGTTTGGACAGGCATTCTGTGCTAATAGAGTCCCATTAGGGTATGTTCACACAGGGTGTTTTTAGTGCATTTTTTTCTGCAGGAAAACCTGCTCTATTGGTAGTAAAGAAGCAGTGTCAAAAAGGCAGGTTTTGATGCATTTTTGGTATGTTTTTTGGTGCGTTTTGGTGTATTTTTCAGGATCCCAAAGTTCAGCTTTGTTTCCACCACAGAAGCATGGTCACCAATACAAGTCATATGTGAAACCATATGAACCAAAATTAAAAATGTAACAGTGGGGGAAAGTGAATTGTTCTGGAATAGTTTACCTAGAACATTGGAAGAGCATTGAGTTTGTAGGGCACTGTTTAGTTTCACACTTTGGTCTGCCATTGAGTTGCTGAGGCATTGTTCATTTCACACCTTGGTCGGCCACAGGTTTTGTTTTTTCTTCCATCTCACACCTTGGTCAGCCAATGCTTACTGTGTACGCATCACTAATTTACTGTACTAATCCTAACTGCTATCTCAGGTGACCAAGACAAGATGGTAAACACAAGAATTAATGTGTTTCACTTACTGCTGTGCTTGCTTTTTTCACTGAAAATGCAGCAAAACCTGATACTTGTGTTTTTTGCAGCATTTGTTGTACTACCCATTGCTTTCAATGGATGAAAAACACTGAAAAAATGCTAAAAAAAAGCTGAAAGAAGTGACATATGCTCCATTATGCAAAAAAACATGCAAAGCACAAAATACTGAGGACAAAAAAAAACAAGCTGCTTGCATGAAATTTCTGAAATCTCATAAACTTAGCAGGTATTGTAAAATGCAGCTGAAAATTTGCATAAAATAAACGCATCAAACACAAGCTGAAAAAACACCTAGTGTGAATGTAGCACCCTGAGGATTCGGCTGCTATAGGGGTATTGCACCTCGACCCAGAGGTGTGGTATTCCACTCCCGGGTAAGGATGGAGTGTGGGACTGAGCTCAGTAGGCTGCATGCACTACATACATCCCATTTCCGGGGGACAGAACTACGGTACTCCCACCAGTATATGTGCAGGTACGACAGCGTCTGTCCCTGGCTGGAGTGGGAGGGGGGTGGAACATCCCAGTAGTGTAGGGGCAGATAGGGGGAGTAGTCTGGGTAAAGCTAGGAGCTCATTGGGTGCTAGTCACCTGGGCTCACACATAGAGGGAGTATATATGGTGGGCACCATCTTAGGACAGGGTCTTTTTAGCCTGAGGAGCAGAGCAGAGGAGTTCAGCCAGGAGGGCTGACAGGGAGCTGTGGCTCCGGCTGGGCCCAGCTCCAGAGCTAAGCCTGCAGAGGAGAGAGGAGAAAGAAGGACCCAGAGAGAAAGACAGAGGGAACCCCAAGAACCCAGAAACAGACCAGAAAGGGTGAAGGGTTGGCGGACACGGGTACCGGAACCCGAACTGGTGGAGGCCACTTATCCTCAGCCAGGAACCGGAGGTCGTGGTCAAAATTTGCCACGACCCTCACCAAATCCACCAGAAAGGCACACCAAGCATAGGGTCAGGGAACCCAGAGGAGGTTTGACCACTAAGAGACCCGAGGGAGCCGGCCAAAGGTGGATCCCTGGTGGGAACGGCCAGAGACAGAGAGAGAGAAGGGAGCTCAGGACCACGCTTCAGAACTGCCTGGGGGTTAGCCGAGTCCAGGACGCAGCACGGTGGACGCAGCACGGCTCGGGTGGTCACTCAAGGCCAGAGTGACTGAGAGAACACTTGTGAGTAAAACCCCTGAAACTGCATCTCCTGACTCTGACTCTTCTTACTGACCGTCACAACCCCCATCATCTTCACCTGCTGCCCTGAGGCCATAACCCTCCCGATGGGGGTTATACCATCATCGCTGCACCCATACCACCGGCCTCAGCGGACTGTTCTGCAGCGGCGGCTGCAAAGCCGTACTCAACGGGTGGCGTAGTCGACATCCAAGTTAACATCTCCCTGCCATAGACTGCCACTTAGTTTGACACCCTGGGCACGGACCGGGTCACCGCCACAAGGACTACTACCCCTATCCAGATCCGGCTCCGGGTATCCCCTGAACATGGCCCAGGGGGTGCGTCAACTTTGGCGTAGTCGGCAGGATAACGTGCCCGCAACCACCGAGTACTGCGTGCCTGAAGAAAAGTTTATCTGTACCGTAAAAAGAAGTCTCCCACCAATTCCGGAGGGTCCCCGCCATCGGACGCCATCACGGGTCGTTTCCCGCCGGTTGCCCGCCATCTGCAGCTTTTTCCCGCCATCCACGGAGTTTCCCGCCACTGGGAGACGATTCCCGCCATCTGAGAAGATTTCCCGCCCTGGCAGAGCGGACGCCATTATGGGCGTGCCAGAGGGTGGTAAGAGACGACCTCCCATCGTGGGCCAGGACCAAGAATGGCGCCAAAAACGAAGACCGCCCCCACCAGCAGAGGCTGCGATGCTAACGATGTCCATCAGCGTGGGGGGTCTGCCCCTGGAACTGACAATCACCAAGTTGCCCCAGGACCGCCCTGAGTGTGGGCGGATACAGAACAAAAGAGCGAAGATGGGTGCAGCCTGGAGAAGTCTGGAGGAGCCGTACCCGGAGATGGAGGGAGAGGCAGGCAGCACCGACCCTGTGGTCAGGAGCCTGATGCAAGCAACCACCCCACAAGACCTGGTGGAGATCCTGGCACAGCTTCCCCGAGACCGGGAGCGTGCACAGACCGCGCTGGAGGGCCTCGCACGGAGGATGGCCCAAGTGCAGCGAGAAACGCTGATGGAGTGGAGCAGGGAGATGGCCCAGCAGGCTGGAACCCGCCAGCGGAGCACACCACCCGCAACGAGGAGCACGCCTGCCCCTGAAGAGGATGCAGAAGGGACGGAGGCCGGAGACGACGCCGCAGAGGGAGCTGAAGAGACGGAGGCAAGTAAAGGGGACGTTACTACCCCGAGCCCAGCCACCGTAAGCCTACCCCCGCTCCCCGTCGCAGAGCCCGAAGTCCCACTGATCGTGCCCGTTGCCGCACCGCTACCGCTCCAGACTAGGCCCCAAGCAGCAGCCGCGACCACGCCCCCTGTGACGTCACGCGCCTCAACCCTGAGCGCGGCCAAGCAGGAGACGCCACCGGCCTGGTCGCAAGGCCGAGTGCCCCCGGGCGCTGCCGTCTTCACGGTGCCCTTTACCTTCAGGGTACCCCAAGCCTGGTCGCAAGGCCTAGTGATCCCGGGCGCCGCTGCCACCACCGCGCCCTCAATTTCCACTGTGCCGCACCTGGGTGATGAGGTTACCTTCACCCGGCACCAATGTGCCAAAGGACCCTATGCCCTTCATGTACACCGACTGACAGAGAAAGAGCTGAGGTGTCAGGAGGAGCAAGAGGACCCGGACGGGTCTGAAGGGTACACGGAGGAAGGAGCAGGAGGACGTCGCCACTGATGTACAGTAGGAGCACTGTAAATAGTTACCCGTGAAGGTACAATAACTGTTACCATTATAGTCCCCGTTGGGACCAGTGAACTGTTCCAGTGTGTCCCATCTCCCCACAGGCTGAGGACTGTGAGCAGCCATCCCCTTTTCCCACTGGCCGAGGACTGAGAGCGGCCATATCCCTTGTAAATAGTTGCGCTTCTTAAAGCGCCCCCTACTGGTTTTATAGGAAACTGTTTTTTCTACCAGAGACTGTGGCACTTACCTGGTCACAATTTGCACAAGTGGCCAGAGGTCAAAAATGTTTTATATGAAAAGTTTTATTATGATGAAAGAGTTAATATTATTTTATGATGTGTCCGTAACATTTTAAAAGAGAAGTACCTCCCATAAAGGGATGATTGAAGGTTACTGTTTATATATTTTATATGAAGTGCACTTTAAAAAGCTTGTATGTTTTATGTTTTTGCTCTTTTACAGCCCGAGGACGTGCTGTGATTTACCGGGGGGGAATGTAGCACCCTGAGGATTCGGCTGCTACAGGGGTATTGCACCTCGACCCAGAGGTGTGGTATTCCACTCCCGGGTAAGGATGGAGTGTGGGACTGAGCTCAGTAGGCTGCATGTGTGACACCCCAGGGGTCTGGTTGCCACAGTGATAGAGATATTACGTCTGAGAGCAGGTGGGAGGTCCTTTGGTCAGGGATCCTGTGCATGCCACACCTCCTGCCCAGTCTTGGGAGGGGAAGGACTTCCCCTATATAAACCCGGGGCTGAGGCAGAGTGAGTGAGAAAGGAGACAGAACAAGAGTAGAGAAGAGAAGCAGCATAGCAAGAAACATCAGGAGCTCTGTGGGGAGCAGTGTTACAAGGAGTCAGGGGCTGGCAGCTGAAGAGCTCGCCCTGACTGAGAAGATTTCTAACCGGACCCGGAGTCCGAGGCTGTGGGGACTAACTCCTACCCAGCAGCAGAAACCGTCCGGCAGAGGATTTCAGGTCCTCTGGCCCAGAAGCCCGAAGGCACGGTCACACGCGTGGTACTCAGGGGAGTCACATACCCTGCATGACTTTAGAGAAAAGCTGGATAGCCTCTTCCAGGTGTACCCCCTCACAGAAGAGCAAAAAGTGAGCATCCTGGTGGCCCAACTAACTGGGGCAGCCAAAAGGGAAGTAAAATCCTGGCCACCTGGGAGGAAGACTGTCGCAGGGATACTAACCCGGCTGAAGGACACCTTTGATACCCGCACCTCAGCTGAGATTAAGCTTAGATTCTACGGGTGCAAGCAGCGAGCGCATGAGAGTATAAGGGACTATGCACTAAACCTACAAGAGGCCCTGAGGGCCATAAAGCAGACCGACCCTGATGGGGTGGGAAACGAGGACAGGCTGTTGACTGAACAATTTATAGAGGGTTTATATTGCAATGCCCACCGAACCCAGTTGCGGGCAATGGCCTTACAGGATCCCCATCTAGACTTTGCACAGTTCAAGGACAGAGCCATCCGGGTGCTCCGAGAACCGGCACCGGGTGGCGTTGTGACCCACAGGCGCCCAGCTATCACTTACCACCAGGAGGCGGCGCCCTTGTCGGCAGGGCCTGTGGGAGCTGATGCGCAGGCTTTGGACAATGACCCGGCTCCAGACCTATGCCATCAGGTCCAAGAGCTAGCTAAGAGCGTTGCTGCGCTAACCCGAACTGTGCAGTCTTTACAGGTTTCCACCCCAGGGAAGATCCAGTTGGCATCCGGACCGGAGGACATCCCGTGGCATCGACCAAGGAGGACCCCACCGGCCAGAGGAAGACCCAGTGACCGATACAGCGAGGACGGACGACCCATCTGCCGCCGCTGCAATCAACCCGGACATATGGAAAGGTACTGTTCTTTAAACGGGCACAACCTGGGGTAGAGGGCCAACCCCCAGGAAAAAGATCACCAGGCCCATCGAACTGGCGCGACAGATATGTGGGAGGACGTCCAGTCTTGCCTGTGGTACTGGATGGCATTCCCATGAGTGCCCTACTGGACACCGGGTCACAGGTCACCACCATCCCGTACGTGCTCTTTAAGCAGTACTGGAATGACTCGGATATTACCCGCTACCCTGACGACGACTTGAGTATCATCGCCAGCAATGGCCAGCCCGTGCCACAAATCGGATTTAAAGAGGTGACCATCAAAATCGGTAGAGTCGAACTGGCAGCACAGGGACTGATCATTGTAGACATTGACAAACATGAGAGCCACCCAAAAATAACTCTAGGAACTAATGTAATTGAGAATTGTCTTGCAGAAGTGATTTTCCTTCTACAGCAGGTTGCCAAGAACGCCAGCTCCGGCGAGCAGCGAGTGCTCCAGAAAGAGATCCGGGCACTGATGCGACGGCAACAGGTGGAACTCTCCGGCAGTGAGATTGGTAGCGTAAGAATGTGTGACCCTTTCCCTATTGCCATGCCCCCAAAAAGTGAAATGATGATTTGGTGCCGGGCAGCTATTGGTCTGAGAGGTAGAGATTACCAGGCAATGGTAGAACCAGTTTACTCAGACAGTAGGCCCACCATTTTGACAGCACGGGGGGTGGTCAATGTACGCCATGGGAGGGTGCCCGTTCGCATAATCAATATCGGGGAGAGGGAAGTGTACCTGCCCCGGTATGCCACGCTAGCAAAATTATATACCATCAACCAAAACTCTATACAGTCTGTGGAACCCTTGCCTCCATCTCACCCGGAGGAAGGTAACGGCTCTAAGAAAGTAATGGAGGATTGGTGTCAGCAACTACACTTGGGAACTGACTCCACTCCCTCCCACCAGAAACAGGGAGTCTACCGGGTGGTTCAAGAGTATGAGAGAGTGTTTAGTAAACACCCGTTAGACTTCGGGCGAGTCAAGGGGGTAGAACACCGCATCCCCACGGGAGATCATCCTCCCATAAAAGAGAGGTATCGACCCGTACCCCCTGCACATTACCAACACGCCAAGGGGATGCTTAGAGACATGAAGGAGGCTGGGGTAATCCGGGATAGCTGTAGCCCCTGGGCAGCCCCGCTAGTTTTAGTCAAAAAGAAAGACAACACCATGAGGATGTGTGTAGATTACCGGAAAATCAACCGTATCACACACAAGGATGCGTACCCCTTACCAAGGATAGAGGAGTCATTGGCTGCTTTAAGGTCTGCTAACTTCTTCTCTACCTTGGATCTCACTAGCGGGTACTGGCAGGTTCCTGTAGCAGAGGCGGACCGGGAGAAGACCGCATTCACCACCCCGATGGGACTTAGCGAGTTCACCTGCATGCCGTTCGGACTCTGCAACGCCCCAGGAACCTTCCAACGATTAATGGAGTGCTGTCTGGGCCACAGAAACTTCGAGACGGTCCTGTTGTACCTGGACGATGTCATTGTATACTCCAAAACTTATGAGGACCACCTGAAACACCTGGCGGAGGTGTTCGAAGCTCTGGCGAGTTACGGCCTAAAGGTGAAACCCTCCAAGTGTCACCTCCTGAAACCAAAGGTGCAGTACCTGGGACACGTGGTGAGCGCTGACGGAGTGGCTCCCGACCCCGATAAGATCACCGCAATTAAGGGATGGCCAAGCCCCTCCAGCGTAAAAGAAGTGCGGCAGTTCCTCGGGTTGGTAGGCTACTACCGAAGGTTTATTCCCGGTTTCACCAAAAAGGCAGCGCCTATGCAGGACCTCCTGATAGGCCAGTCCCGGAAGGCCAAGAACCAGAAGTCGCCCTTCAAATGGGAAGAGCTAGAAGAAGAGTCCTTCCGCCAGCTGAAGATGGCCCTCACGGGGGATGAAATCTTGGCGTACCCGGATTATAGCCAGCCCTTCATCCTCTACACCGACGCCAGTAACATCGGGCTAGGAGCCGTACTGTCCCAGATCCAGCAGGGGAAAGAACGAGTAATCGCCTACGCCAGCCGAAAACTGCGACCCACTGAAAGGAACCCCGAGAATTATAGCTCATTCAAGCTAGAGTTCCTGGCCGTGGTATGGGCAGTCACTGAGCGCTTTAAGCATTACCTTGCTTCTTCCCGGTTCACCGTGTACACGGATAACAACCCGTTGACACACCTGGACACGGCAAGACTCGGTGCCCTGGAGCAGAGGTGGATGGCCCGTCTGTCCAACTACGAGTTCATAATCAAATACCGGGCAGGGCGCTCCAATACTAACGCGGACGCCCTGTCCAGGATGCCCAACCTGCCGGACGAAGGAGAAGATCCGGAGGGACTGGAAGAGATTGAACTCCCTGCGTTCCACCGTCATGGGACTATCCAGTATTCCCACCGGGTAAGGAGTAAGCAGGCTGCTACGTTGAACCCCTTACCTCACTACAACTGGGCGGAAACGCAAGACAGCGACCCTGCCATCCGACTGGTGAAGGAGGCTTGCCTTGAACCAGACGCTCCGGAGGAAGCCAAACAACTATGGGCAGAGAAGAGTCGACTGTTCCTTTACAAAGGGAAGTTGTGCCGCAGAATGGTTAACTCCCGGACGCATGAATTACTCTGGCAAGTAGTGGTGCCACGAAGAGACGCAGCCATGGTGATGGAGGCATACCACGACGGAGCTGGACACTTCGGGTGGAAGAAGCTGGAGTTCCTGCTGCGCGAGCGATTCCACTGGGTAGGCATGAGGGGAACCATTGAGAAGTGGTGCAGAGACTGTGGCCCGTGCAACCTGAGAAGGAAGGACCGCGCCAGCCAGAAGACTCCCCTGCAGTCCATCGTCACCCGGCAACCGTTGGAACTGGTAGCCTTGGATCATGTAAAACTGACCCCAAGCAGAAGTGGCTACGTCTACGCGTTAACCATCGTGGATCATTACTCCCGGTTTCTGGTTGTCGTCCCCGTCAAGGACTTAACGGCTCAAACAGCAGCTAGAGCCTTCCAGCAGCACTTTTGCCGTCCACACGGGTACCCGGACCAAGTGCTGACGGACCAGGGACCTGCCTTTGAAGCGGAGGTCTTCCAGGAATTCTGCAATCTGTATGGCTGCCGGAAGATAAGGACGACACCCTACCATCCGCAGACTAATGGACTTTGTGAAAAAATGAACCAGGTGGTAATGGATCTTCTAAAAACGTTGCCCCTGGAAGAACGCAGTCTGTGGCCTGAAAAGTTGCCCGATCTGGTGGACCTATACAACCACATCCCGGTAGGTTCCACTAACTGTACCCCGGCTTACCTAATGAGGGCAAGACCTGGTAAGTTACCTGTTGACCTGGAAATGGGAGTCCTGACACCCGAGGACACTTCACCAGAAACAGACTGGGACACAGAGAGGCAGCAGCAGTACCGGAGAGTACAGGAGAGCGTGGAGCGAAGTCTCTGTCAGGCTAGGGAAAGACAAGAGAAAACTTACAACCAGTATGCTCCCGCTGTTCCCCTGGTACCCGGAGAGCAGGTCTTGAAGAGGAAGAGACGGCTCCACAAGTTGGACGACCAGTGGGAGAAGGACCCGTACACCGTACTGCCCTCAAGCCACGAAAACCCGAAGGTCTGTACCATCAGTAAAGACGGAGGGGAAACCACAGCCATTGTATCCCGGGACCACCTGAAGAAGTGTCCCGAACAACTGAGGAACCCTGAAGAGGAACAAGAAGACCATCGACCCGTAGAGGAAAGGGAAGATATGGTTAGTACCGTGCTCGGGGACTTCCCTCGGTCTTGGACTCAAGTCAATGGTGCAGTTGTGGTACCCGTACTCACCTTCCTCCAACCATCATCCCAAGAACCTACGGAGCAACCGGTAGAGCTGGAAGAACAGCCGGTCCAGGAGGCAGAAGACTCTACACAAGCAGACCCGGAAAATCAACCCTCTGCTTATAGTGAGCCTGCCATACCCCTAGTGAGCCAGAGGGCCCATAGACAGCTGCCCAGTTTACCCTTGACAGCTCCTACACCCTGTAGTTCAGGGCCAGACAGTCAGCTCCGTAGGTCCACTAAGGCCACTAGAGGCCAGCTACCCGCACGTTGGAGGATCTAAATGTTTAAGCTATCTTATAATGTTTACTTGTTTATAGTTGCTTGTGTATAATTTTGTGTTTCTAGTTCTTTTTAGGAGTCCTTGGTGGATTTACCGGGAATCCTTGTACATAGTTGGAGCGTAACCCAGGATGGACTAAAGACTGTTAAGGACTCGGGGCAGGACAGGCCCCTACCTGGTTACGTCTCCCTGTTTTGGTGAAATGGACACCTTGCTTTTCAAAACTGCACCCGGTTGCGGACACGCCGTAACCATCTTATGTGTTTTTCTTATTGTATTGTTATTGCTATACCTTGTTATGTTTTTTTTTCAAAAAAAAAAAAAATATGTTTAGTCCCGGAGTACTAAATTTCACTAGGGGGGAATGTGACACCCCAGGGGTCTGGTTGCCACAGTGATAGAGATATTACGTCTGAGAGCAGGTGGGAGGTCCTTTGGTCAGGGATCCTGTGCATGCCACACCTCCTGCCCAGTCTTGGGAGGGGAAGGACTTCCCCTATATAAACCCGGGGCTGAGGCAGAGTGAGTGAGAAAGGAGACAGAACAAGAGTAGAGAAGAGAAGCAGCATAGCAAGAAACATCAGGAGCTCTGTGGGGAGCAGTGTTACAAGGAGTCAGGGGCTGGCAGCTGAAGAGCTCGCCCTGACTGAGAAGATTTCTAACCGGACCCGGAGTCCGAGGCTGTGGGGACTAACTCCTACCCAGCAGCAGAAACCGTCCGGCAGAGGATTTCAGGTCCTCTGGCCCAGAAGCCCGAAGGCACGGTCACACGCGTGGGACCAGCACCGCCATCGTGGAGCGGAAGCATTAGAAGGCCCCAAGTCACCGGCCATACGGGTGAGCACCACACGGTACACTCAGGGACGTGGGCTACTTATTCCCGCCTCTAGCAAGGTAGCCAGAAGAGTACAGTTAGTTGGGAAGGCCTACAACTCCGCCTGGCCAGGGGAAATCCCATCTGCTCAAGGACTGACCAGGCCCCTATCACTAGCAAGTACTCCGGGAGGGTCTATCTTTGTCACCAGTAAAGACCCTGAACTACACCGCACCGTCTCTGAGTGGTTCCTGCTACCCCCATCATCCACGTCGGCTGCCCTGAGGCTATACCCCTCCCGTTGGGGGTTATACCATCCACGCTGCACCATCCTTCCACCGGCCTCAGCGGTCCGCCCTGCAGCGGCAGCTCCATAGCTGCATTCAACGGGTGGCGTAGTCACCAACCATCTACTGCTAGTACATCGCCGCTCAGTTTGACTCCCTGGGCACGGACCGGGTCGCCGCCACGAGACTACAACCCTCAAGAGATCCGGCTCCGGGTAAGCTCCCGCGTGCGCAACGCAGCGCGACACAGGCCCAGGGGCGCGTCACATGCACTACATACATCCCATTTCCGTGGGACAGAACTACGGTACTCCCACCAGTATATGTGCAGGTACGACAGCGTCTGTCCCTGGCTGGAGTGGGAGGGGGGTGGAACATCCCAGTAGTGTAGGGGCAGATAGGGGGAGTAGTCTGGGTAAAGCTAGGAGCTCATTGGGTGCTAGTCACCCGGGCTCACACATAGAGGGAGTATATATGGTGGGCACCATCTTAGGACAGGGTCTTTTTAGCCTGAGGAGCAGAGCAGAGGAGTTCAGCCAGGAGGGCTGACAGGGAGCTGTGGCTCCGGCTGGGCCCAGCTCCAGAGCTAAGCCTGCAGAGAAGAGAGGAGAAAGAAGGACCCAGAGAGAAAGACAGAGGGAACCCCAAGAACCCAGAAACAGACCAGAAAGGGTGAAGGGTTGGCGGACACTGGTACCGGAACCCGAACTGGTGGAGGCCACTTATCCTCAGCCAGGAACCGGAGGTCGTGGTCAAGATTTGCCACGACCCTCACCAAATCCACCAGAAAGGCACACCAAGCATAGGGTCAGGGAACCCAGAGGAGGTTTGACCACTAAGAGACCCGAGGGAGCCGGCCAAAGGTGGATCCCTGGTGGGAACGGCCAGAGACAGAGAGAGAGAAGGGAGCTCAGGACCACGCTTCAGAACTGCCTGGGGGTTAGCCGAGTCCAGGACCTGGTGGACGCAGCACGGCTCGGGTGGTCACTCAAGGCCAGAGTGACTGAGAGAACACTTGTGAGTAAAACCCCTGAAACTGCATCTCCTGACTCTGACTCTTCTTACTGACCGTCACAACCCCCATCATCTTCACCTGCTGCCCTGAGGCCATACCCCTCCTGTTGGGGGTTATACCATCATCGCTGCACCCATACCACCGGCCTCAGCGGACTGTTCTGCAGCGGCGGCTGCAAAGCCGTACTCAACGGGTGGCATAGTCGACATCCAAGTTAACATCTACTGCCATAGACTGCCACTTAGTTTGACACCCTGGGCACGGACCGGGTCACCGCCACAAGGACTACTACCCCTATCCAGATCCGGCTCCGGGTATCCCCTGAACATGGCCCAGGGGGTGCATCATGAACATAGCCTAAAGCTCAGTAAGAAGCAGAGCAGCTTCACCTGGACTGCACATTACTCAAACTGCAGGGCAAAGGAGTAAGGCCACGTTCACACGTTGATTATTTGGTGAGTTTTTTTTACCTTAGTAAAGTAAGCTAAAACCAAGAGTGGACCAGTTGCTTACAAATACTGATGTAAAATACTGACCAAATACTGAACGTGTGAATGTGAACTTAGAAGTCCTGCTGTTTGCACCAAAAGCCTCATCAAACAATTTTTGCTGATGAAACCATACTTTCCTTGAATCCTTTTTAGGATGGGTGAGGAATAATGTACACTCTGTTAAAAGGAACCTGTCACATGAAAAAATGCTAATAACCTGTAGATATGGGGTTAATCTGTAGGTTAATAGTCTTCTGATGCAGCCCGGTGCCTGCACTTAGACCCCCGTTGGTGGGAGGAAATTCATTTTATTCTCCACGTAAGCCTGTTTTTTCAGTCATGGAGGTGGCGATGGCGCTGGTTCAGTCACTGCACTGTGTATAGAGAGTGGGACTGTAACTGCGCCCCCCACACTGACTGACAGCCGGCCTTAATGCTGAGTTGCTGTCAGTCGGCGTGGGGGGTGCTGTTACTGCTGCTGCTCTCTATGCACAGAGTGGTGACTGAAACCCGAGTGCTGCCATGGTGAAAATAAAGTTAATATTCTCCTGGCAGTGGGGCTTTACGTGGGGGTGCCGGGCATCATCAGAATGATATTAACCTGCAGGTTAACCCCATATATGCAGGTTAATAGCATTTTTTCACATGACAGGTTCGCTTTAAGTTCTTTTTTTTTTTTTTAGCTTCGTGCTTATAGAACTTTATGGGGTATAGCGAGCAAGGAGAAAGTCTAAAGAAAACAATAGTATTAGGAAACAAAAATGCTCCATCAGCTAAAGGGTTACACAGCCCGATGCACCCTTTGTAGCCTTTTTAGGTGAGTGGATAAGCGCTCATCGTGAAGCTTTTTATGACACCTAAAACCTGCAAATTGCTCAAAGGAAAATATGTGAAAGGACGTCAGAGCTTATCACCGCCACACACTGAGGCTTTTGTGTATTGTTAGGATTCGATATTGAATATGGACATATTCTCCTTAGCTGTCCCTGTTCCTCGCCGCGGCCTCTGATCTTCCCCTGGGAGAACATACCAGCGTAATGTTGTTCTAAGTGACTTAATCATATGAATAAAAACAAGACGAGGTAGGCCCCATGTGTCGTCAGTGTGAGCCCCTCAGGCATCATTCCGCTCTCCATCGCTATGTTTTCCCATGTAATCCTCTCACTGGCACGTACCCTCTGTATTTGTTCTGTTATCTGCCAGGAATTATACAGGTTTGGACTTGAAGAGCTGTCAGAGGCCTCGTTACCGTTAACAGGAAGTCCTATCGCAGACATCTATCACGCTTCATGTCGCCCGCCGCTGCTCTGATGATAAAAGGCTATTATTTAGAATCACAAGGCCAGGGCTGCTTTAGATTTGGCTAAAACAAACCGTGCCATTTGTGATCACATCGCTTCAGCACCCCGCATCTGAGCCTATACAGCTGTAATTGGGCGGTAATGACAGTCTTCCTATTTTCCATTTCTGTTATTTTTGTGCTGCATGTAAAACACAGAGCGGGAGAGATGGATGTGAGAGACGATATTCATGAATTTACATTACAGGAGAAATATGAGATTCTGTAGGGCGCATACATCAAAGCATTGCAGTTTCTGGGGGCATTGTGGGGTACTCTTGTGGCCAGCGGTATACATAGAAATCATAGCGCCCCATAGTAAAAGCTCTAATTGCCCCCCCCCCCCCCCCCCCTCCAAAACAAGTGTGCATATACAGTATATATTTGGCAGATTCATATCTCCCAACTTTTATAAACCAGGAGAAGGGCATCTATTGTTGCCGGAACACAGTAATTATGTCCCTAATGAAACCCCTTAGTGTTCTCACCGGCGATACCCCTTTATGGCCATTATTGAGTATGATACTCCCAAAAATGCTGCCAACCCACATACACATTGAGTCTGATATCCCTTCATTCTCCCCTCCACATAGTATCATCCCACATGTACAGTATAGAAAGTGATGACTCCACAGTGCCACCAACACAATAAAATACCCCCACAACATGATGCACCTAAAGTACCCCCATATAGTTTGATATCCCCATACACACAGTGTCATGGCCCCTACACAGAATGATGACCCGTCAGTATGATGCCCCTACAGCCCCTACTCAGTATGAGTGTGTGTAGAAAAAGAGAGCGGTCTATGGAGCGCTAGAGTGATCGCTAGAAAAAGCAGATTTGGGGCTAAAAACATTTAATAAGCCCTTTCCACAAAGCGTTTCGATAGTAAACTATCTTCATCTTCATTCAGATGAAGATAGTGTACTATCGAAATGCTTTGTGGAAAGGGCTTATTAAATGCTTTTAGCCCCAAATCTGCTTTTTCTAGTGATCACTCTAGCGCTCCATAGACCACTCTCTTTTTCTATGCACAGTTTTCCATTCCCTCTTTGAGGGTCAGCGGCAGGAGCAGCCTTGTGGATCAATTTACCAATCATCCCTGCAATTCCTTCCCACTCATCAATCGAGGACCTGCGGCAAGGGAGCCGCCTCTTTCAGACTCACAGGACCTGTGGTGACGCGCATCCGATCCCGAGTCACGTGGTTCGTGGCCGGTCACGCGGTCTGCGAACAGGAACCCGGAAGCGTCGGGCACAGCCAGTGGTCAGCAGCACACAGCACGTAGCAAGCCCACCGGTCCACACCATGTGGTAAGACTCACCTTGTCTCCTCTCTCCATCCTTCTGCAGTCACCGGGGTTGTGCAGGGGTGCACAACTCCAGCGGGTGAGTGGCCTCTTGGCCGTCTCTAATTCCCATTGGTTCATCTGGTCCTTCACACAGCGTGCTTCTCTCCCCTCTTTTTTCTTACTCAGTATGAGGGCTCCCTCAACCACCTAGTCAGTATGAGGGTCCCCGCAGTCACCCACACAGAATGAGGACCGCCACAGTCCCCCATACAAAATGAGGACCCCCACAGTCCCCAACTCAATATGATGGCTGTCACAGTTCCCAACTCAGTATGGAGGCTCTCACACAGTATAATGCCCCCACAAGCTCCATACTCAGTATTATGACCTCCACCAGCATCCCACTCAGTATAATGCATGCTATAGCCTCCCACTTAGTATAATGCCCTCACTCACTATTATGGCCTGCACAAGACCCCTAATCAGTATTATGGCCAGTATCAGCCCAACACTCAGTATAATTGCCCCTAATAGCCCCTCATTTAGCATTATTGTCCTCTACCAGCCTCCAATCAGTATGATTGGCCCCTACAAGCCCCGCATTTAGTATGATGGCCCCCACATTTACGGGAATTAAAAAATAAATAAAACACTACTCACCATGCCCCGTTCCCCTTGTGTACTACTTTGTTCTGTGAAGTGTGAGTACTGAGGCTTGCTAACTCTTTCGGAATGACCACAGTCTTACGGAGGTTTCTTGTCTTTGATGCTGGGAAGCTCCACCATTGCTCCATGGTCATGAGACAGGGCATGGTTGAAAATACCAAAATTCGAGCTATAAGGGCTCATTTACAAGATGGTATTTTCAGTTCTAGTGCTGTCTGTGAAAAAAACAAACAGCACTAGGACCAATGTTATTCAATGGAGCAGTGCAGATGAGCGATTCTTGTCACTGACTGAATCTGCATGTAAAAAAAAATTGCAGCATGCACTAGTTCCTTACGTAAATCGGATGCGTTTCACCCATTCAAGTCTATGGGTGCATCAAAAAAATCAGATGCCATACAGAGCCACAGTATAGCATTCGATTTTTCTGGATACATTATAATTCTGTAACATAGGAAACTGTAAATGATTAATAGCTGCTGCTGCTGTACAAAACAGATTGCGAATGGACTGCCCACAGATGACAAAGGAGAAAAAACGTGTCCGAGTTTTCAGAAAAAGACAACAAAAGACACAAATGCATGTTTTTCTCAATATCTGACATGAAATCAGAATAAACCTTTCCTGTTTTATGTCAATTAGGATTATCATAATTTTTAATATTTGCCAAATGCCAGAATAATGAGAAATAGAGTGTAGCGTCGGCGTCCCTGCCCTCTGCTAGGCAGGGACGCTGTTCCCCTCACCTCCCCGCTCCGAGCCCGGCGTCCTCCTCCCGCTCTGCTGGCAGCGCGCGCTCCTTCCCGGCCACGGTGCTTAGGGCGCGCGCGCGCTCCCCCCCTTTTAAAGGGGCCGCGCGCGCCGTCCTAAGGAGTCCCCGGCCAATGGCCGGAGGACTTCACCATATATAAGGCACCTCCTCCAAAATGGAGGTGCCCGAGCAATGTTGTTGCACTGTTCACTACTCTGCTTCAGCCCTCAGGTCCCGTTTCCAGTTACCTGCCAGTTACCTGCCAGTTTCCTGCCAGATTGCTGTCTGATTCCTGCCTGTTATCCGCTTACCTGCTTGCTAGCCTGAGGTCCGACGGTCTGCCTTCCTACACCTGTCAGTCTGTCTATGGACCAGCTTGCCCGCTCACCTGGGAGCACCCACCTGCTACCCGCCTGCTAGCCTACCTGGAGGTTCCGCCGTCACGTGCTGTGACCACCTGCCAGTCCAGAGACTCTTGCCCGCTCACCTGGGAGCGCTCATCTGCTACCTGTCTGCTAGCCTACCTGGAGGCTCCGCCGTCACGTGCTGTGACCACCTGCCAGTCCAGAGACTCTTGCCCGCTCACCTGGGAGTGCTCATCTGCTACCTGTCTGCTAGCCTACCTGGAGGCTCCGCCGTCACGTGCTGTGACCACCTGCCAGTCCAGAGACTCTTGCCCGCTCACCTGGGAGCGCTCATCTGCTACCTGCCTGTTAGCCTACCTGGAGGCTCCGCCGTCACATGCTGTGACCACCTGCTTATCCAGAGACTCTCGCCTGCTCACCTGGGAGCACACATCTGCCATCTGCCTGCTAGCCTACCTGGAGACTCAGCCGTCACAGGTCGTACCTACCCTTTACCCAGAGACTGTCCCGGTCACTTGCCGTGACCTCCTGCCCATTCACCCAGAGACTGTCCCGGTCACTTACCGTGACCTCCTGCCCGTTCACCCAGAGACTGCCCCGGTCACTTGCTGTGACCTCCTGCCCGTTTACCCAGAGACTGTCCCGGTCACCTGCTGTGACTACCTGCCTGTCTTCCCTGGTCGCCACCCGCTTCCTTACAAGGACCGCCCCCTTGTATAAGTTGCTCAGAGGTTCCGCCTCCCAGACCCGTTACAGTTTGCTCGGGCCATGGAACCCGGTGGCGCCCAAGCTCCCTCGCTCTCGGACCTTTGTCATGAGCTGTCCCGTCAAAGGTCCCAACAGGAGTCCATCCTGAGTCACCTGCGGAATGTCAATTCTCGCCTGGACACTCTGACTGCTCCACCAGCAACCACCGCTAGTGTCTTGACTCGCAACCCGGCAGCTCCGCTGCCCACCAATACCATGGTATCCTGCTCCGGACCCCGGCTTTCTGCACCTCCTCGCTTCGGAGGCGACTCCGCTCTGGCTCGGGGCTTCATAAACCAGTGCACCCTGCACTTTGAACTCCTGTCCCACCAGTTTAACTCCGACCGGGCCAAAGTAGCCTTCATCATGTCCCATCTCACGGGGGAGGCACTGGCTTGGCTAAATCCTCTATGGGAGAGAGGAGACCCCCTGGTGTCCGACTTGCCTGCCTTTCTCACGGCTTTCCGGAAAGTCTTCGACGAACCCGGACGGAAGACCTCATCCGCATCGTCTCTGCTACGCCTCCGTCAGGGAAGTCTCACCGTGGGCCAATATGCCATACGGTTCCGTACCCTTGCCTCGGAGCTGGCCTGGGATAACGACGCTCTGGTGTCTGTCTTCTGGGAGGGTCTGTCCGGCCGTATTAAAGATGAACTCGCCGGTCGGGACATTCCTACCACTCTCGATGACTTGATAACTCTTGCCACCCGGATTGACCTACGGTTCCAGGAGCGTGCCAAAGAGGTCACCCATGAGAGGAGGTTTCCACGTCTAGCTCCTACCTTCCAGAAACCCGTCACTCCCTCCGTTTCTCCCCAGGTACACTCTCCTGAGCCTATGCAGGTCGACCAGACCAAGATGGTCAAAACCCGTCAGGACTTACGCCGTGCCGAGGGGAGCTGCTTCTACTGTGGCAGCAAGGAGCACCGGATCCGTACCTGCCCGGAGAGGTCGGGAAACGCCTGTGTCTAGGTTCGCTCAGAGAGGTCGACCTAGACAAGAATAAATCCTCTCCATCTCAGCTGCTGTCAGTCTCAATTATCTGCGGGGAGAACCGTTTTTTCGAACTAGCCCAACTTGACTCTGGAGCAGCCGGGAATCTTATTTTACAGTCCCTGGTAGAAAAACACCGCATTCCCACCAAACCTCTGGCTGTACCCTTATCTGTCGCTGCCGTGCATGGGGGCCTCTTACCACGTCCCATCCAACTCATCACCGAATCCATTACTCTGCAGGTGGGAATGCTGCATTCTGAGAGCATCTCTTTTCATGTTCTGCCTGGACTCTCTCACGCCCTCTTACTAGGCCTACCTTGGCTCCAGAGACATGCACCCGTGCTTGACTGGAAGACCGGAAAAGTCCTTCGTTGGGGACAGGACTGCCATAAGACTTGTTTGGTTCCCGTTCATCCCGTCCGTCCTTCTCCTACCCCAACTAATCTACCTGGACTTCCGATTCCTTATTGGTCATTTGCTGATGTCTTTAATAAAAAGGAGGCAGAGACATTACCCCCTCATAGACCATACGACTGTCCTATCGACCTGTTACCCGGTACTATGCCTCCCCGTGGGCGTATTTACCCATTGTCCGCTGCTGAGACCCGGTCGATGTCCGAATATATTGAGGAGAATCTGGCCCGGGGATTCATCCGGAAATCTACCTCCCCGGCGGGAGCAGGCTTCTTTTTCGTTAAAAAGAAGGATGGCTCTCTCCGTCCCTGTATAGACTATAGAGGCCTTAACCAGATCACGGTGAAGAATAAGTACCCCCTTCCGCTCATTCCGGAGTTATTTGATCGTCTGAGGGGGGCTAGAATCTTCACTAAACTGGACCTCCGTGGGGCGTACAACCTGGTCCGTATCCGTCAGGGGGATGAATGGAAGACTGCATTCAACACCCGGGACGGCCACTATGAATATCTGGTAATGCCCTTTGGTCTCTGTAATGCTCCTGCCATCTTTCAAGAGTTGGTCAATGACATCTTCCGGGACCTTCTCTACTCCTGCGTAGTGGTGTACCTGGACGACATCTTGGTCTTCTCTCCGGATCTCCAGACTCACCGGAGGGATGTTCGTCAGGTCCTGCTCAGGCTCAGGCAGAATCACCTCTTCGCTAAATATGAGAAGTGCCTCTTTGAGCAGACCTCGCTTCCGTTTTTGGGCTACATTATTTCTCAGACCGGCCTCCGAATGGATCCAGAGAAACTGTCTGCCATCGAGAAATGGCCTCGACCGGAGGGGTTGAAGGCTATTCAGCGGTTCCTGGGCTTCGCCAACTACTACCGCCTCTTCATACCGCACTTCTCTTCCCGGACTGCCCCAATTTCCGCGCTCACCCGTAAGGGCACTAATCCCAGAGAGTGGCCGCCCGAAGCAGAGGAGGCCTTTCTTTCCTTAAAACAGGCCTTCTCTTCCGCCCCGGTGCTGCATCGCCCGGACGGCAACAAGCAGTTCTTCCTGGAAGTTGACGCCTCCTCCTCTGGAGCCGGAGCGGTACTTACCCAAAAATCGTCTTCCGGGAGAATGGTAACTTGTGGCTTCTTCTCCAAACTCTTCTCCTCTTCTGAGCGCAACTATTCCATAGGAGACCGAGAGTTATTGGCCATCAAGCTGGCATTGGAGGAGTGGCGTTACCTACTCGAGGGGGCTCTTCACCCGGTAATAATCTACACTGACCACAAGAACTTGGCTTACCTCCAGCATGCCCAGAGACTTAACCCGCGCCAAGCCCGGTGGTCCTTGTTTTTTGCTCGCTTTGATTTTGTTCTTCATTTTCGCCCGGCTGACAAAAACATCAAAGCAGACGCCTTGTCCCGATCCTTTCTGGTGTCCGATCTCGAGGAAGAACCCAAACATATCATCGATCCCGCCAGAGTAATGCAAGTGGCTCCCGTGAGTCTAAATCGTCTCCCTCCCGGTAAGACGTTCGTTTCAGTACCTGATCAGGAGAAGATCCTACACTGGGGCCATTCGTCTAAACTAGCTGGCCACGCCGGTCAGAAAAAGACCCTCCAGCTTATTACCCGGCACTACTGGTGGCCTACCCTGCACAAGGACGTAATAGACTTTGTTTCTGCCTGTGTCCTGCGCCCGCAACAAAGTCCCGAGACACCTGCCAGCCGGTCGCCTCCTTCCGCTTCCTGTGCCTGCTGCCCCCTGGCAGCATATTGCTATGGACTTCATAACTGATCTCCCCGTCTCTGCCGGTTGTACGGTCATTTGGGTGGTCGCTGACCGCTTTTCCAAGATGGCTCACTTTATTCCCCTGCCAGGCCTCCCGTCTGCACCCGAGCTGGCTAAAGACTTTATCCGCCACATCTTCCGTCTTCATGGCCTGCCCCTCCACATCGTGTCGGATCGTGGGGTACAGTTCACCTCACGTTTCTGGAGAGCCACTTGTAAATTGCTAGACGTCACCCTGGACTTCTCCTCCGCTTACCACCCACAGTCTAATGGTCAAGTGGAGCGGATCAATCAGATCCTGACCAGTTACCTCCGGCACTTCGTTAATGCCCACCATTCTGACTGGGTGGATCTCCTGCCATGGGCCGAATTCTCTTACAACAATCACGAGAGCGAATCTTCCTCCAAATCCTCGTTTTTTGTAGTCTTCGGTCAGCATCCTTGGATCCCATTTCCCGTCTCCACCTCGGTGGATAATCTGGCTGCGGAATCTCTTGTTAACAAATTTTCCTCCTTGTGGGAGAGTACCCGGTCCGCACTCCTTCAGTCGTCCGAGCGTATGAAAAGACATGCTGACAAAAAACGTCTGGATCCTCCTCAATTCCGTCCAGGGGCTAAGGTCTGGCTCTCGTCCAAGTATGTCCGGCTCAAGATTCCTTCCTATAAGTTAGGGCCTTGGTTCATCGGTCCTCTGGAGGTCATCAGTCAGATCAACCCGGTGGCCTATAAATTGAAACTCTCAGCCAACTTGCGGATCCCTAACTCCTTCCATGTATCTCACCTCAAACCCGTGGTACTTAACTCTTTTTCCAAGTCTACAGGTACGCCTCCTGCTCCGGTTTCCGCTGAAAACGAGTTTGAGGTAGAGAACATTCTGGCCACGAAAAGGGTAAGAGGAAAGACCTTTTTTCTAGTAGATATGAAGGGGTTTGGTCCTGAAGAGAGAACGTGGGAGCCCCGGAAGAACATCCATGCCCCTCTCATCCTTGCTAAATTTCTGTCTGGCCTAAAAAAGGGGGGCCTAAAGGGGGGGGTACTGTAGTGTCGGCGTCCCTGCCCTCTGCTAGGCAGGGACGCTGTTCCCCTCACCTCCCCGCTCCGAGCCCGGCGTCCTCCTCCCGCTCTGCTGGCAGCGCGCGCTCCTTCCTGGCCACGGTGCTTAGGGCGCGCGCGCGCTCCCCCCCTCTTAAAGGGGCCGCGTGCGCCGTCCTAAGGAGTCCCCGGCCAATGGCCGGAGGACTTCACCATATATAAGGCACCTCCTCCAAAATGGAGGTGCCCGAGCAATGTTGTTGCACTGTTCACTACTCTGCTTCAGCCCTCAGGTCCCGTTTCCAGTTACCTGCCAGTTACCTGCCAGTTTCCTGCCAGATTGCTGTCTGATTCCTGCCTGTTATCCGCTTACCTGCTTGCTAGCCTGAGGTCCGACGGTCTGCCTTCCTACACCTGTCAGTCTGTCTATGGACCAGCTTGCCCGCTCACCTGGGAGCGCCCACCTGCTACCCGCCTGCTAGCCTACCTGGAGGTTCCGCCGTCACGTGCTGTGACCACCTGCCAGTCCAGAGACTCTTGCCCGCTCACCTGGGAGCGCTCATCTGCTACCTGTCTGCTAGCCTACCTGGAGGCTCCGCCGTCACGTGCTGTGACCACCTGCCAGTCCAGAGACTCTTGCCCGCTCACCTGGGAGCGCTCATCTGCTACCTGCCTGTTAGCCTACCTGGAGGCTCTGCCGTCACATGCTGTGACCACCTGCTTATCCAGAGACTCTCGCCTGCTCACCTGGGAGCACACATCTGCCATCTGCCTGCTAGCCTACCTGGAGGCTCAGCCGTCACAGGTCATACCTACCCTTTACCCAGAGACTGTCCCGGTCACTTGCCGTGACCTCCTGCCCGTTCACCCAGAGACTGTCCCGGTCACTTGCCGTGACCTCCTGCCCGTTCACCCAGAGACTGCCCCGGTCACTTGCTGTGACCTCCTGCCCGTTTACCCAGAGACTGTCCCGGTCACCTGCTGTAACTACCTGCCTGTCTTCCCTGGTCGCCACCCGCTTCCTTACAAGGACCGCCCCCTTGTATAAGTTGCTCAGAGGTTCCGCCTCCCAGACCCGTTACATAGAGAATGTTTTAAGGCATTTTTATTACTTACTGCAAAGTCAAAATTTACATACTAAATTACAATTACTAAAGTAATTTCAAATGGCAACTTTAGGGCTTTAAGAAACACTAAAAGAAATCAAGATTAAAATGTGGTACTTAGTAAGGGTAATTTTTTTCAGACCAAGCAGAGGGAAAAAATTATGGAACCACTCAATTCTGAGGAAAAAATTATGGAATCACCCTGTAAATTTTCATTTACAAAACTGACACCTGCATCAAATTAGATCTGCTTGTTAGTCTGCATCTAAAAAGGAGTGATCACACCTTGGAGAGCTGTTGCACCAAGTGGACTGACATGAATCATGGCTCCAACAGGAGAGATGTCAATTGAAACAAAGGAGAGGATTATCAAACTCTTAAAAGAAGATAAATCATCACGCAATGTTGCAAAAGATGTTGGTTATTCACAGTCAGCTGTGTCTAAAATCTGGACCGAATTCCACTCCGGTGGCATTACAGACATCTTCTTAGAGTCTGGCTGTCACTAAGACCCAGCAGCTACCTCCCTCTGGCTAATTAGCTCCCTGGCCTCAGTGTATAAATACCTGGTGTGTCTGAGAGGGTGCTGCCGGCGATATTGATTACTACTTGTGAGGCTTTAGCAAGATCAGTACTTCATGCTCTCTGGGGCTTGAGGCCATGTGCACATTTGTTTGAAGTCATCTAAAGCTAAGCAATTCCCCCGTTTGTCTATCCTTGTTGTCTCAGGGTGTTCATCCCCTGGTAAATAGCTTCATGCACCTTCTTTTCCGAGAGAAATTATGACGTGGGCAATAGGGAACTTTTGGCGATCAAATTGGTGTTCGAGGAATGACGACATTGGTTGGAGGGGGCTGTCCATCCTATTACTGTTATTACTGACTATAAGAACCTGTCATATCTGCAGTCAGCTAAACGTCTCAACCCTAGGCAAACCAGATGGTCCCTGTTTTTTACTAGGTTCAATTTTGTTGTCACATTTCGTCCAGGGGTCAAAAATGTCAAGGCTGAAACTTTGTCCCAGAGCTTCCGTGGTGGTGGTGACCATGAGAACCATGCCCCGATATTACAGAAAGGGGTAGTCATTTCGTCACTTTATCCAAAACAGGAGGATAAGGTGTTGGAGGCACAGGGTGACGCCCCTGCCTCCTGCCCTTCAGGAAAGTTATTTGTACCATCTAATCTGCGCTGCAAAGTAATTAAGGAACATTATAACTCTGTGCTTGCTGGGCATCCAGGTGGTAAGGCAACCCCGAACCTCCTCTCTCATTGTTTTTGGTGGCCGGGGCTGCATCAGGATCTAATTGAACACGTAGCTGCTTGTAGTATTTGCGTGGGTTCTAAGGTTTCGCATACCCGTCTGTCTGTTACTCTTCTTCCGCTACCTATTCCTAGTAGGCCATGGACACACTTGTCCATGGACTATATTACTGACCTACCGGTTTCTGCGGGCAAAGCGGTGGTTTTGGTGGTAGTAGATAGGTTCAGTAAAATGGTTCATTTTGTTGCATCGTCTGCGCTTCCAAATGCCAAGACACTTGTTTAGGTGTTAATAAATGAGATTGTGAAGCTTCATGGGGTTCTCTCCGATGTGGTGTCAGATTGGGGGACCCAGTTTGTTTCCAAGTTCTGGAAGGCATTCTGTTTTCGACTGGGGGTGCAGCTGTCCTTTTTCTCTGCCTTCCACCCTCAGTTGAATGGACTGACCGAGCATGTCAATCAGAATCTGGAGACCTACCTCAGGTGTTTTGTTTCTGAAAATCAGGAGGATTGGGCATCCTACCTACCACTGGCAGAATTTGCCATTAATAATCATCGTCAAGAATCCACTGGCAGGTCACCGTTCTTTGGTGCATACGGTTATCACCCACAGTTTGGAACCTTTAGTGGGAGAGGAGCTTCAGGAGTTCCTGAGGAGAAACGGTTTGCTTAGTCGCTCTCCTCGGTATGGCAGGGTGTGCCGAGTAATTTAAAGATCATGGGAGACAGATACAAATGTATGGCTGACAGAAAACGCTTGCCAGGTCCGGACCTGAATGTGAATGACTTTGTGTGGTTGTCTACCAGGAATATAAGATTGAAAGTTCCTTCTTGGAAGCTGGGACCTAGGTTTATTGGTGCCTATAAAATAACTGTCGTCATTAACCCAGCAGCGTTTCGTCTTGAACTTCCTCAGTCCTTTAAAGTCCACAACGTGTTCCATAGGTCCTTACTTAAAAATTGTGTAGAACCTCTTGAGCCCTCGCCTCCAGTACTGCCCCCAGTAATGGTTGATGGTAATCTGGAGTTCCAGATTTCGAGGATTGTAGATTCTTGTCTCCAACATCGTTCTCTACAATACTTTGTGCACTGGAAAGGCTATGGTCCAGAGGAGAGGATGTGGGTTTCAGTGTCAGAGGTGAACGCTACAAGATTGGTTTGCTCATTTCACATCTCTTTTCCTGATAAACCCGGTCCTGAGTTTCTGGAGCTATGCAATTCCCCCCTGTTTGTCTACCCTTGTTGTCTATAGAGTTTAGTGGAGATCGACTAGTGCTCATCTCCTTCCTTCCCTAGCCTTAGCCATACACCAGGGAAAGTCAGGGCGAGGCGCACATGTGGCGATTGGTGAAGAGCCAATATAGGGACGGTAATTGAGACAGGGTGACAATAGACGACGCTAGGAGGTCTCCACTCCCCCCTTTCCCTAGTGTCTGGGCTCCCTTTCCCTCTTAGCTCTGTTGCACTAAGTCTTTCCCACACCTTGCATGACAGGTGGGTGTCAAAAATGCTGTCGCCTTGGAGACACCTCTGATGCTGCATCCACAATATGACGTTGCCCCCCTGCTGGCTTCACATGGGCAAATACCCCGCCTGTTTCCTTAGATAAGCATCTGCAATGCGACACCATATACTTGTAAGCCACTCTGATGTAGTTGCTACACAGAGCGAAGTTTGGCCGTGTGACCTCTGTCACAGCCAAAGTCTCGGTGAAGCCCACTGCCTAAATTTAAATCTGGACTTCATTTTAGTTTAAGACCCCTGCTTTAGGCGCATTTCAGACGTCTGTGTTTTGAGTACGTGTGGTGTCCGTTTCCACACGTACCGGAGACATTGACACACGCAAACCCATTCAAATGAATGGGTCTGTGCACGTCAGTGTGTTTCCATGGACCGTGTGTCCATGGGCAAAACACGCTGACATGTCCTTTTTTTCTAGCAGAACGGGCCGCAAAATGTCCCGCACACGTGCACAGTGGTGATGACACACGGATGATATCAGTGTGTCATCAGTGTGACACGTACTGGTGCCTGGGAATCACTGTACAGTTAGCACTGTTCCCAAGAGCCGGGTGCTGAACGCTGTCCTCAAGATTGTCCCCTGCATGGCCTGTGCTCAGCGCCCACAGGGTACAATGTTGAGAGTAGGATTCTGGTCCCACTGTGTCCTGGTGTAAAAATAAGAAGAAAATAAAAAAAATCCTTACACTCACCTGTCAGAAAATATCCCCCTCTGTAATCCACTTGACCGCTCACACCCAGTAGCCGGGGAAAATGACTCACTCCAGCAAGCGGGCCCCGGAGCTGCACTGAGCTCAGTGAGTGACAGGACACCGCTTGGTGAGCTCAGTGACTCACAGGACACCGCTTGGTGAGCTCAGTGAGTGACAGGACACCGCTCGGTGAGCTCAGTGACTCACAGGACACCGCTTGGTGAGCTCAGTGAGTGACAGGACACCGCTCGGTGAGCTCAGTGAGTAACAGGACACCTCTTGGTGAGCTCAGTGAGTGATAGGACACCGCTCAGTGAGCTCAGTGAGAGACAGGACACCGCTCGCTGGAGCGAGTCATTCTCCCTGGCTCCTCGGTGTGAGCGGTCAGTTGGATTACAGCAGGGGACATCTCCAGACAGGTGAATATAAGGATTTTTTAAATTTTATTCTTATTTTTACAGGTTTTGAACACAGCGGGAGCAGACTACTACTCTCAACATTGTCCCCTGCTGGCGTTGATCGCAGCACCGGCAGGCGACAATGATGAGGGCAGCGTTCAGCACCCGGCACTTGGGAACAGCGCTAACTGTACCGCTGATTCCCATGCGCTGGACGTGTGATACTGATGCGGCACACGGGCGGCACACGTTTGCTACACTTGTCATACAGATGGAAACACACGAATATCTCTGGTACTGGAAATATCTGAACGTGTGAAAGAGGCCTTAGAAAGAGCCAACGTAGCTTGGGGCCCAAGCAGGCCCAATGCACTCTATGCTTCATTAGAGTGCACCAGTATTATAAATGGAAAAATCAATGGTGGATACATACAGAAGAGGGACCCTGTACAAGAACAGTGTATGGGCCCTTTGCAGTCCAATAATGCCTGTGACAAAATCTTCTTTGTAGTAAAAGTGCCCCCACCTCACATCCCTGGCCCTTTTGCGGCTGCCCAGGATTCAATAATAGAATATTCGGCACCCTGGGTAAATGTTAGGTACAGATTAATGATTTGGTGTGAAGCATGATATTATAAGGCTAAATTTATATTTTGTTTTGTTTCTTTTTATTGTAGAATTAAGCACAGAATCGCCTCCAAAATCAGCAGTAAAGTTCAATACATCAAATTTCAAAAAATGTATTTTTTAGGTTAAAAAATTTATAAGGCGGAAATTGGTAAGAAAATAGTTTGTAACAAGCAGATTAATCTTTCCACTGACTCTGAGCCACAAATCCTCTGAAAGTACATTTTTGGATGTTTTTTGGCAATAATGTACAGGGGTCCTATATATTAGTGATGTCTATCCATGAGCCTTACTGGGATGACTGTATGTAGCGAGTATTACTAAAATCTGATTTTAGACTCACAGTAAATATATCACGCTTTTGTGAACTTGAAGTTCTGTACACGTCAGCAGCAGGTTAATTACTGTACTATAGAGACAGCACTGTGGTCCCTGGCTCTTGTTCACACATGCAACTTCACACCTACTTGATAAACCCTTAACACTTTGGTAACAGACTGGGGGGTGGTAGTCAGGGTCCCCACTGGTGGTACAGCAAATACTGTGTGCTGCAGATTGTGTAGGTGTGACATGGGTGGAGTGTTTTACTTACAGCATGTGAATGTTACTGAATCACTCAACGTACTTTCATAGGAGTGCCATCGCTCTTTGTGCGGTGGATAAAATAAAAACCAGTGTGCAGCTGTGGTTGCCAAGAACTTTAGAAAACACATTGTGCCACTTTGCTCACCTTTGTGTTGTGTTTGAACTAACACTTTCTAAGCTTACATAAGGTAACAATGTATTTACTGACTGATGATACAACGTTTCAACAGTTGCATAATTATTGAGTGATAAAAATAAGTTGATCTAAATTTTTCTGTAGTAATTTAGTAAGAAGGTGCAGCGGGAAGACTTTCCACTTCCAAAAGTTACTTCTCGTGAATAATATTTATGATCTGTCCATTAAAGAGGACCTTTGACTGGATTCTTTCAATTGAAATTGAATACCTCCTCCACTACACCTCTATAACTGGTTAACCAGAGTTATGCAAGAGAGTATCCATCATGGTCGCAGAGGCCCGAGCCCGCACGGCAGGGGGGGGGCAGCTGACACCAGCGCCTATGTCTGCTGGATGTACATCTAAGGATGTGCATTGCAGCGCAGAGACTCACCAGCTCCATACACTGCAATACACACTGCCAGCCAATCAGAGGCCGCCAGCTGATATAGGCATGCCTGTCACAAGCGGCCGACACTGCAAAGTCTCTGAGCCGGCTATAGAAGAAGATGCCACGCTTCGTGGGAGCGGGAGAAGGTAAGAAAAATCATTTATTTAAAAAAAAGGTGTTGGAGAACAGTGGCAGAACTGAGGGCATTATTACTGGAAGGGGCCCAGGATGGGGGTCATTATACCAGAGAAAGGGGAACAGGATGGGGGACATTATTACTGGAAGGTACCTAGGATGGCGACCTTAGAACAGGAATTGGTAAAGGATGGGGGACATTGTACCAGGGAAGGGACCAGGATTAGGGACATTATTACTGGAAGTGGCCCAGAATAGGGGACATTATTACAGGATGGGGGCATTATCACTGGAAGGGAACAAGATAGGTGAAATTATACCAGGAAGAAGCCATGGATGGAGGGCAAAATACCAGGAAGGGCACAGGATTAGGGACATTATATCAGGAAGTTGCCTAGGAAAGGGAGCATTATTACAGGAAGGTACCTGTGGCGTCCCTGCGGCTTCAGTCGCCACAGAGGTACTGCTTCTCACCCAGATGTGTGGTATCTCACTCTCAGGTAAGGAAGGAGTACTGCCCGGGACCCTAACATCTGCATCCAATACTACATTACTCCAGACCAACAGGAGGGGCAAGATGCGCTACTCCTCTGCTGAGCCCTGTCCCTGGCTGGAGTGGGGGGAACCAAAGTAGGGGGAACCATGCAGTGGGTGTGGGTGGAGGAAGCGGATTAGGGGAGCTCAGTAAGAAGCAATATAAAAGAGAGGGTGGAACATTCTAGAGGGAGTCTGAGAGTGAGTCTGAGGAGATTGAGTCAGAGGACGAGTTGGGAGCAAGAGCTCTGCCTGAGCTCTGCTCAGGGAAGCGCGGGCCTGAGTGAGGAGGCCCAGGAGAAGGATAGGAGAAAGGAACGGGAGCAGAGAGAAGGCTCCAGGAGTGAATAAAGGATCCCAGGGGTATGGGCAGTGCTGGAGGCCACTCGTACGCCTGAATCTACCAGGCGGTGGAGGGATCAGGTCGCAGAGGGGACCGGCCCCTAACTAATGAGAATTGCAACGTTCAACTAGGTAACCGGAGGGTGCAGCATTTTAGGTGCTGCAGCCAAAAGCCACATCTATCTCATTGAAAAGGTGGCCATAGCAGACCCAGGGGACAGAGAAGACGTCGCCCGACAAGGTCCGCGGTCACTGGATTGGGACACTGGGTGTGAGGGGCAGGGAGTCGGCCAGAAGGAGCACACAGAAGGAGGTCCCGTTTTGTACTCCGGAGGTACCTGAGGGTTTGCTGAACCCCTCCCTGAGTAAGCACAGGACGACGTGGGAAGTTATTATCTGCAGTTGTAACCAGGAGCAAAGCGAGAACTGTGAGTAAATCCGGAAGACTGCACCCCATTGTCTCTGTGAATTATTACTGCTGCGCCATCACCCCCTGCACTACACTGCACCACAACTGCTACCTCAATATCGACAACATCTACACTGCCCTGGAGCTAAGCTCTGCCTGTGGAGAGCTGAACCAACTCTGCTGCATCAACAACAGCTCCAGAGGACCTGCTCCGCAGCGGTGGCGTCATGAACATTATATAAAAACTATAAATCCCCTGTAAATATCCCCTTTTATTGACTGCCCTGGGTCACGGACCGGGTCAACGCCACAGTGACATCTCCCCTAGCAACGACTGGCCCAGCTGCCGAGTACCCCACGGCCCAGGGGGCACGTCATACCCATAGTGAGAGGCATTATTACAGGCGGGGGCCCAGGATGGGGGACATTATTACAGGAAGAGTACCAGGATGCGGGACATTATGACAGGTAGGGGCATAAGATAGGGGACATTATTACAGGAAGGGGTCCATGAACGGGGATATTATTACAAAAAGGGGCCCAACATAGGCCATTATTACATGGGGGAGGGGGGCGAACAAGTATATCTTTATAGGATCTAGAATATTGCAAGGACTCATACATCTGTATCTGTAGAAGAGGCCCCATGTGGCATGGGATCATGGGGGAAGGTGAGTAGTATCACTTGTTTTTAATGTATTACATATTATAGCAGGATGAGGGACATATATAGGAGGATGGGGCACATTATACCAGGATGGGGCACATTATACCAAGATGGGGACATATAGACAAGGATGGGCACATTGTGCGAAAATGGGATACATATATAACAGGATGGGGGACATACTGTATAAGCCAGGATGGGGGACATATACAGTACAGACCAAAAGTTTGGACACACCTTCTCATTTAAAGATTTTTCTGTATTTTCATGACTTTGAAAATTGTACATTCACACTGAAGGCATCAAAACTATGAATTAACACATGTGGAATTATATACTTAACAAAAAAAGTGTGAACCAACTGAAAATATGTCTTATATTCTAGGTTCTTCAAAGTAGTCACCTTTTGCTTTGATGACTGCTTTGCACACTCTTGGCATTCTCTTGATGAGCTTCAAGAGGTAGTAACCGGAAATGGTTTTCACTTCACAGGTGTACCCTGTCAGGTTTAATAAATGGGATTTCTTGCCTTATAAATGGGGTTGGGACCATCAGTTGTGTTGTGCAGAAGTCAGGTGGATACACAGCTGTTGGTCCTACTGAATAGACTGTTAGAATTTGTATTATGGCAAGAAAAAAGCAGCTCAGTAAAGAAAAACAAGTGGCCATCATTACTTTAAGAAATGAAGGTCAGTCAGTCCGAAAAATTGGGAAAACTTTGAATGTGTCCCCAAGTGCAGTTGCAAAAACCATCAAGCTCTACAAAGAAACTGGCTTACATGAGGACTGCCCCAGGAAAGGAAGACCAAGAGTCACCTCTGCTTCTGAGGATAAGTTTATCCGAGTCACCAGCCTTAGAAATCGCAGGTTAACAGCAACTCAGATTAGAGACCAGGCCAATGCCACACAGAGTTCTAGCAGCAGACACATCTCTACAACAACTGTTAAGAGGAGACTTTGTGCAGCAGGCCTTCATGGTAAAATAGCTGCTAGGAAACCACTGCTAAGGACAGGCAACAAGCAGAAGAGACTTGTTTGGGCTAAAGAACACAAGGAATGGACATTAGACCAGTGGAAATCTGTGCTTTGGTCTGATGCGTCCAAATTTGAGATCTTTAGTTCCAACCACCGTGTCTTTGTGCGACGCAGAAAAGGTGAACGTATGGATTCTACATGCCTGGTTCCCACCGTGAAGCATGGAGGAGGAGGTGTGATGGTGTGGGGGTGCTTTGCTGGTGACACTGTTGGGGATTTATTCAAAATTGAAGGCATACTGAACCAGCATGGCTACCACAGCATCTTGCAGCGGCATGCTATTCCATCCGGTTTGCGTTTAGTTGGACCATCATTTATTTTTCAACAGGACAATGACCCCAAACACACCTCCAGGCTGTGTAAGGGCTATTTGACCAAGGAGGAGAGTGATGGGATGCTACGCCAGATGACCTGGCCTCCACAGTCACCAGACCTGAACCCAATCGAGATGGTTTGGGGTGAGCTGGACCGCAGAGTGAAGGCGAAAGGGCCAACAAGTGCTAAGCATCTCTGGGAACTCCTTCAAGATTGTTGGAAGACCATTTCCGGTGACTACCTCTTGAAGCTCATCAAGAGAATGCCAAGAGTGTGCAAAGCAGTCATCAAAGCAAAAGGTGGCTACTTTGAAGAACCTAGAATATAAGACATATTTTCAGTTGTTTCACACTTTTTTGTTAAGTATATAATTCCACATGTGTTAATTCATAGTTTTGATGCCTTCAGTGTGAATGTACAAATTTCAAAGTCATGAAAATACAGAAAAATCTATAAATGAGAAGGTGTGTCCAAACTTTTGGTCTGTACTGTATACCAGGATGGGGCACATTATACTAGGATGCGGCACATTATACCAAGATGGGGGACATATAGACGAGGATAGGGCACATTATGTGAAAGTGGGGGACATATATGCTAGGATGGGGAACATATATACCAGGATGGGGCACACATATACTTGGATGGGTCACATATATACTAGTATGGGGCACATATATACCAGGATGGGGGACATGTATTCCAGGATGGGGGACATATATAAGAGGATGGGGGACATGTATGCCTGGATTGGGACATGTATACCTGGATGGGGGACATTATACCAGGATGGGGGACAAATGTACCTGGATGTGGCACATTATAACAGGATGGGAGACATATATACCAGGTTGGGGCACATTATACCAGAATGGGGCACATTAGACCTGGAAGGTGACCAGGATGGGGCACATTATCTCAGGAAGGGGCCCAGGATAGGGCACATTATACAAGGAAGGGGACCAGGATGGGAGACATTATACATACCAAGAAGGGGACAAGGATGGGGGAAATTATACCAAGAAGGAGACCAGGTTGTGAGACATTACCCCAGGAATGGTCCCAGTATGGGGGACAATATTACTGGAAGTGGTGTCCCTAATTACGTATCATCCTCATTAGTTATGTATGATGTGGTCTCTTATTATGTAGCGTCCTCTGTTGTAATGTACAATGCTGTCCTGTTATTACACAGTATCAGTCTTGTTATACATCGCATCGTCCCTTACATAGCAAATGCTTATTATTTTCGGTATTCACATCGCCCTCTCTTTATTCATCTCGTTAGATATAAAATAAAATGACTGCTGATAGACTGGTTTTCTGGTCAGATGCTGCTCTATTAGCCTCCTCGATTAGAAAAGAAGATTTCCCATACTCCATCAGCAGTCAAGAGAGGGTGGTATTTAATAAAGAACAGGGCGCTATAAATAACAAAAATAACGAGAATCTGTTATGTAAGGGATGATGCTGTATAAAACAAAAGAGGGCACTGTGCAATAATGGACGGCAAGATACGCAATTTACGTAACGAGAAGAGATCATGCATTATATATATATATATATATATATATATACGTACATATACATATATTTATATATGTACACTGCTCAAAAAAATAAAGGGAACACTCAAATAACACATCCTAGATCTGAATGAATGAAATATTCTCATTGAATACTTTGTTCTGTACAAAGTTGAATGTGCTGACAACAAAATCACACAAAAATCATCAATGGAAATCAAATTTATTAACCAATGGAGGCCTGGATTTGGAGTCACCCCCTAAATTAAAGTGGAAAAACACACTGCAGGCTGATCCAACTTTGATGTAATGTCCTTAAAACAAGCCAAAATGAGGCTCAGTATTGTGTGTGGCCTCCACGTGCCTGTATAACCTCCCTACAATACCTGGGAATGCTCTTGATGATGTTGCGGATGGTCTCCTGTGGGATCTCCTCCCAGACCTGGACTAAAGTGTCCTCCAACTCCTGGACAGTCTGTGGTGCAACGTGATGTTGGTGGATGGAGAGAGACATGATGTCTCAGATGTGCTCAATCGGATTCAGATCTGGGGAATGGACGGGCCAGTCCATAGCTTCAATGCCTTCATCTTGCAGGAACTGCTGACACACTCCAGCCACATGAGGTCTGGCATTGTCCTGCATTAGGAGGAACCCAGGGCCAACCGCATCAGCATGTGGTCTCACAAGGGGTCTGAGGATCTCATCTCGGTACCTAATGGCAGTCAGGCTACCTCTGGCAAGCACATGGAGGGCTGTGCGGCCCTCCAAACAAATGCCACCCCACACCATTACTGACCCACTGCCAAACTGGTCATGCTGAAGGATGCTGCAGGCAGCAGATCGCTCTCCACAGCGTCTCCAGACTCTGTCACGTCTGTCATATGTGCTCAGTGTGAACCTGCTTTCATCTGTGAAGAGCACAGGGCGCCAGTGGAGACTTTGCCAATCCTGGTGTTCTGTGGCAAAGGCCAAGCATTCTGCACGGTGTTGGGCTGTGAGCACAACCCCCATCTGTGGACGTCGGGCCCTGATACCACCCTCATGGAGTTGGTTTCTAACCGTTTGTGCAGACACATGCACATTTGTGGCCTGCTGGAGGAAATTTTGCTGGGCTCTGGCAGTGCTCCTCCTGTTCATCCTTGCACAAAGGCGGAGCTAGCGGTCCTGCTGCTGGGTTGTTGCCCTCCTACGACCCCCTCCACGTCTCCTGGTGTACTGGCCTGTCTCCTGGTAGTGCCTCCAGCCTCTGGACACTACGCTGACAGACACAGCAAACCTTCTTGCCACAGCTCACATTGATGTGCCATCTTGGATGAGCTGCACTACATGAGCAAATTCTGTGGGTTGTAGAGTTTGTCTCATGCTACCACGAGTGTGAAAGCACAACCAACATTCAAAAGTGACCAAAACATCAGCCAGAAAGCATTGGTATTGAGATGTGGTCTGTGGTACTGAGATGTGGTCTGTGGTCCCCACCCGCAGAACCACTCCTTTATTGAGGGTGTCTTGATAATCGCCAATAATTTCCATCTATTGTCTATTCCATTTGCACAACAGCATGTGAAATTCATTGTCAATCAGTGTTGCTTCCTAAGTGGACAGTTTGATTTCACAGAAGTTTGATTTACTTGGAGTTATATTCTGTTATTTAAGTGTTCCCTTTATTTTTTTGAGCAGTGTATATCTATACAGTACAGACCAAAAGTTTGGACACACCTTCTCATTTAAAGATTTTTCTGTATTTTCATGACTATGAAAATTGTACATTCACACTGAAGGCATCAAAACTATGAATTAACACATGTGGAATTATATACTTAACAAAAAAGTGTGAAACAACTGAAAATATGTCTTATATTCTAGGTTCTTCAAAGTAGCCACCTTTTGCTTTGATGACTGCTTTGCACACTCTTGGCATTCTCTTGATGAGCTTCAAGAGGTAGTCACCGGAAATGGTTTTCACTTGGTGTGCCCTGTCAGGTTTAATAAGTGGGATTTCTTGCCTTATAAATGGGGTTGGGACCATCAGTTGTGTTGTGCAGAAGTCAGGTGGATAAACAGCTGAGAGTCCTACTGAATAGACTGGTAGAATTTGTATTATTTGTATTATGGCAAGAAAAAAGCAGCTAAGTAAAGAAAGACGAGTGGCCATCATTACTTTAAGAAATGAAGGTCAGTCAGTCCGAAAAATTGGGCAAACTTTGAAAGTGTCCCCATGTGCAGTTGCAAAAACCATCAAGTGCTACAAAGAAACTGGCTCACATGAGGACCGCCCCAGGAATGGAAGACCAAGAGTCACCTCTGCTTCTGAGGAAAAGTTTATCCGAGTCACCAGCCTCAGAAATCGCAGGTTAACAGCAGCTCAGATTAGAGACCAGGTCAATGCCAAACAGAGTTCTAGCAGCAGACACATCTCTACAACAACTGTTAAGAGGATACTTTGTGCAGCAGGCCTTCATGGTAAAATAGCTGCTAGGAAACCACTGCTAAGGACAGACAACAAGCAGAAGAGACTTGTTTGGGCTAAAGAACATAAGGAATAGACATTAGACCAGTGGAAATCTGTGCTTTGGTCTGATTAGTCCAAATTTGAGATCTTTGATTCCAACCACCGTGTCTTTGTGCGACGCAGAAAAGGTGAACGGATGGACTCTACATGCCTGGTTCCCACCGTGAAGCATGGAGGAGGAGGTGAGATGGTGTGGGGGTGCTTTGCTGGTGACACTGTTGGGGATTTATTCAAAATTGAAGGCATACTGAACCAGCATGGCTACCACAGCATCTTGCAGCGGCATGCTATTCCATCTGGTTTGCGTTTAGTTGGACCATCATTTATTTTTCAACAGGACAATGACCCCAAACACACCTCCAGGCTGTGTAAGAGCCATTTGACCAAGAATGAGAGTGATGGGGTGCTACGCCAGATGACCTGGCCTCCACAGTCACCAGACCTGAACCCAATCGAGATGGTTTGGGGTGAGCTGGACCGCAGAGTGAAGGCAAAAGGGCCAACAAGTGCTAAGCATCTCTGGGACCTCCTTCAAGATTGTTGGAAGACCATTTCCGGTGACTAACTCTGGAAGCTCATCAAGAGAATGCCAAGAGTGTGCAAAGCAGTCATCAAAGCAAAAGGTGGCTACTTTGAAGAACCTAGAATATAAGACATATTTTCAGTTGTTTCACACTTTTTTGTTAAGTATATAATTCCATATGTGTTAATTCATAGTTTTGATGCCTTTAGTGTGAATGTACAATTTTCATAGTCATGAAAATACAGAAAAATCTTTAAATGAGAAGGTGTGTCCAAACTTTTGGTCTGTACTGTATATATATATATATATATATATATATATATATACAGTTATATGAAAAAGTTTGGGCACCCCTATTAATCTTAAGCTTAATGTTTTCTTAAAATTGGTGTTTTTGCAACAGCTATTTCAGTTTGATATATTTAATAACTGTTGGACACAGTAATGTTTCTGCCTTGAAATGAGGTTTATTGTGCTAACAGAAAATGTGCAATCTGCATTCAAACAAAATTTGACAGGTGCATAAGTATGGGCACCCTTATCATTTTCTTGTTTTAAATACTCCTACCTACTTTTTACTGACTTACTAAAGCACTTTTTTTGTTTTGTAACCTCATTGAGCTTTGGACTTCATAGCCAGGTGTATGCAATCATGAGAAAAGCTACTTAAAGTGGCCACTTGCAAGTTGTTCTCCTGTTTGAATCTCCTCTGAAGAGTGGCATCATGGGCTCCTCAAAACAACTGTCAAATGATCTGAAAGCAAAGATTATTCAACATAGTTGTTCAGGGGAAGGATACAAAAAGCTGTCTCAGAGATTTAACCTGTCAGTTTCCACTGTGAGGAACATAGTAAGGAAATGGAAGAACACAGGGACAGTTCTTGTTAAGGCCAGAAGTGGCAGGCCAAGAAAAACATCAGAAAGGCAGAGAAGAAGAATGGTGAGATCAGTCAAGGACAATCCTCAGACCACCTCCAGAGAGCTGCAGCATCAACTTGCTGCAGATGGTGTCACTGTGCATCGGTCAACTATACAACGCACTTTGCACAAGGAGAAGCTGTATGGGAGAGTGATGCGAAAGCAGCCGTTTCTGCAAGCATGCCACAAACAGAGTCGGCTGAGGTATGCAAAAGCACATTTGGAGAAGCCAATTTCTTTTTGGAAGAAGGTCCTGTGGACTGATGAAACCAAGATTGAGTTGTTTGGTCATACAAAAAGGCGTTATGCATGGCGGCAAAAAAACACAGCATTCCAAGAAAAACACTTGCTACCCACAGTAAAATTTGGTGGAGGTTCCATCATGCTTTGGAGCTGTGTAGCCAATGCCGGCACCGGGAATCTTGTTAAAGTTGAGGGACGCATGGATTCCACTCAGTATCAGCAGATTCTTGACAATAATGTTCAAGAATCAGTGATAAAGTTGAAGTTACGCAGGGGATGGATCTTTCAGCAAGACAATGATCCAAAACACCGCTCCAAATCTCCTCAGGCATTCATGTAGAGGAACAATTACAATGTTCTGGAAAGGCCATCCCAGTCCCCAGACCCTGAATATCATTGAACATCTGTGGGATCATTTGAAGAGGGCTGTCCATGCTCGGCGACCATCAAACTTAACTGAACTGGAATTGTTTTGTAAAGAGGAATGGTCAAAAATACCTTCATCCAGGATCCAGGAACTCATTAAAAGCTACAGGAAGCGACTAGAGGCTGCTATTTTTGCAAAAGGAGGATCTACTAAATATTAATGTCACTTTTCTGGTGAGGTGCCCATACTTATGCACCTGTCAAATTTTGTTTGAATGCAGATTGCACATTTTCTGTTAGTACAATAAACCTCATTTCAAGGCAGAAACATTACTGTGTCCAACAGTTATTACATATATCAAACTGAAATAGCTGTTGCAAAAACACCAATTTTTATAAAACATTAAGCTTAAGATTAATAGGGGTGCCCAAACTTTTTCATATAACTGTATATGTATATTTACATACATATTGGATGCCATAAAAGAAGGAGGGCCCAAACACACTTCTTGCACAGGGTCCACAGGCTCTCAGTGTCCGCCCTTGGCACTGTTGATATAACAATCTGCCTACAACAAGGAAATGATGCCAGCTCCTTCAGAACAGATTGCACTAAAAGTACATGTATAAATAATCATGATATTGCATCTTTTACAATTATTGTGTTGACCACTACAATAACATGGAAAAATAACATACAACACAGTGGAGTTTGGCTGGAGAAAGCGGTGAGCTCAGATTGTCTACAAACCAAGCACTGAGCTTTCACAAGCTTACAGCCAAAATAATAAAGCAGTATAAATGACAAGATGATATATTCATTTTGGAATAGGTTGCAGATAATTGCAACAATGGCCTAATGTGCAGCTCAGAACAGGCTGCAGTTAATAATAATATACAGTATGCGTTGTAGATTAGCTGCATAGCAGAAGGCAAAATGGGATCAAATGCAGACAGAGACAGTGATCAAATAATTATTGAGCACATGTTTTGGTCACACATACAATATAGTGAATATTAAGAAAATATTTTTGTGAGATGCATAAAAAAGATGTATTATAAAACTTCAGTGGAAGTTCCCCTAGTGGGTTGTTAGTCGAATCTACTATATAAGTAAATAAAGCTTGCATTAAAGGGGTTGTCCACTTCCTGGACAACCCCTACTTAAATGTCAGTCCCCTGAGTGAAATAGAAAACTGCACTGGTGCCGTTCCAGGGATGTCGGGTCTCCCAGTGCTCGTGTGACATTGATATTTCACATGAGTCCTGCAGTCACTCAGCGCCCTCTACCCAGCTGTTTTGTCGACGTCTGCTTTGACAGAATATTGGTTAGCAGCAGACAATCAGCGACCACTGATTGGCTGAAGCAGTCACGTGATTCTACACATCATCCATGGGAAACAGCACTTGCTGCCATCACTGGAACTGTGCCACCTCGGGAGGTGAATATGCGTTGTCCTTATTTTATATGAGGCCTAGTATTGATGTTGCCTAGTGGTGTTCAACCCCTTTAAATATTCCCCAACTTGAATATTAAAGGGCTGTCCACTTTGAGGAGAAGTGGATCACCAACTGTATAAAAAAACATAAAATAACAAACTCAGCAGGTACTCACCCTCCATGGGCTCAGTGGCATCTACCTGCCTCTTCTCCAGGCCTGTTGTTTTGACTACCATGGTGGCCCCCAGGGCCATGGGGTACTCGGCAGCAGGGCCTATGGATGCTGGTGGGGGATATCACGGTGGCTGGCCCAGTCTATGGCCCAGGGCGGTCACCCAAAAAGGGGGAATATTTATAGGGGATTTGTAAAGTGGATATGATATTAGATAAAGGAGGCGCTGGTAGGCTGATCACTAACAGCAGCAGCGAATTAGTAGACACAGAACCACTGCGTGTCAGTGGGTAGGTGTAAAAAGAGTTTATGTTATATAATTCGCGCTAAGGTAGTGAGGCGGACTCAGATGCAGTTGATAAAAGGGTCAATTTTTATTAAGTTAAAATGTAATGCTAAAATGTTGGATAAAACTTTATCATAAGCATTATCGTAAGGGTTCTGTTTAAAAGTAATAGTCTTTATACAGAGTAAAAGATCAACATAAGAGAGCATATGCTGAATTGTTCACAATGGTGGTCACTTGGGACTGTGGGACTGTATGGGTTGAGACTGTTGGTTGGGTTCAACTGGTGGAGAACCTGTAGGGAGAGAGGTTGCGTTACTTACGTTTAGAGGGGTAGTTGACTACGATGATGGTCAATGGGAGAGGTAATATTTACCTGGTTAGTCACTTAGTAGGTGACTCAATTGATATACCAAGCTCCTTGGCAACAGCAATAGGTAATTATATCCCACCAAATCCTAGGTTTCTTCAGCACCAATAGGGATAGTCTATCTAATACCTAAACTCTCCTTATCCCCGAAGGAAAGCTACATCCTAAACCAACGTTCCTGGACCGAGCACCTGACTAGAAGTAAACCTTAGGCTCGCCAACCAACAAACCAAGCCTCCACCATTGGCTTTCATCGAGCACTGCAGGACTACCCTTTGAAGGTACCTACCACACTACCAATCGCACCCCTAACAGAGTGCCATACCAGACACACTGATTGTTGTATTTACATTACAGTGACCCTGGACCACTCACCACAGCACCAACCGACCACCTACCAAGTGACTAACCAGGTAAATATTACCTCTCCTATTGACCATCATCGTAGTCAACTACCCCTCTAAACATAAGTAACGCAACCTCTCTCCCTACAGGTTCTCCACCGGTTGAACCCAACCAACAGTCTAAACCCATACAGTCCCATAGTCCCAAGTGACCACCATTGTGAACAATTCAGCATATGCTCTCTTACGTTGATCTTTTACTTTGATAAAGAATATTACTTTTAAACAGAACTGTTACGATAATGCTTATGATAACGTTTTATCCAACATTTTAGAACTACATTTTAACTTAATAAAAATTGACCCTTTTATCAACTGAATCTGAGTCCGCCTCACTACCTTAACGCAAATTATATAACCTAAACTCTTGGGATTTGTAAAGTGTTCGTGACGCTACCTGTGGAATGCGGCCAAAGGGGGCCGCTGCTGCGGAGCAGTCCTCTGAGGCAGATGTTAGGGCAGCTTATGATGGAACGGCTCCCCACAGGTGGAGCAGGCCTCAGGGCAGCGATGGGTAATGAATGGTGGTGCAGGGGGGGGGCGGCCAGGACGGTTCAGGAAGAAATGACGGACACTCACACGGGGGTTCGCTTCGGTACCTTTACTGGTGTAGGTGCAGGCATGGTCCAGGGTACTCGGTAGGCAGGGTGCACTTCTGGACTCTCCCCAGTGAGCGGGTATAGGGCCTCCTGATCCATTGCTTCCACTTGCTAAGCTTCTGACCTGCCTGGAGCTAGGCCTGGCTTAATGACTGTCTCTCTCTCTCTTGCACCTGCTGACCTGGTGGTAGGGCCTTCTCTTGGAGATCACTCTCCCTGGACGCTGGGGCCTCTGTGACTCCTAGCCCTGGTTCAGTAGTCAGCGTTGGTCGGCCTGGGACTTGTAGTCCTCCAGGTATCCGGTGGTCCCTACTGTGTGTAAAGGGGCCCGGTAGGGGCGGGCCTGGTGTCCGGTATATAGTTGGGGTGAGCCTGGTACGCTCCTCTGCCCCCTCAACTCCTCTCTCCTTTCCTCCTTGCCGTCGGCCACACTCGGGGCCCTCACTACGGCAGCAGCAGACGAGCTGCGTCTTCGCTGCTCTCAGCGTCAGCTTGCTCTTCACTCTCACTACTCACTGAACTAACTGCCTGGCTCCACCCTCCATTTTATATCTCCCTATCAGGGCTCCCTCTGGTGGTCTGAGGTGGTAGGGTGGAGGTGTGTGAATGTAATGAGGGCCTCTTGTGGAGAAGTCCATCCATGCACCCTACTGGGTTCTGTGGCACCTAGCGTAGCAGCGCGCCACAATACTACTTCAATAGCTTGCACCACCATCTAGCCAGTTACTGAACTCACAGGCTCATCCACTGAGCTCAAGTTTGCGAGCCGTCAGCTGGCAGTAACTGGCTCGCTAGTGTGGTCACGTCATGTCAACAGTGCATGTCACTGATATAGCCAGTCACTGACCTCAGCTGCTCATACTATGAGCATATTGTCACCTGCCATCAACCTGACTGGCTGGCTAGAGCAGTCACGTCAACAGCACATGTCACTGCTCTAGCCAGTCACTTAGCTCAGCATCGCGTGCTGTCAACCTCGGTGCATGAGCACTGAGCTCAGTAACTGGCTAGAGCGGTGATGCATGCTGTTGTCTCAATGTCACTGTTTTAGTCAAAACACTCGGACCACAGCAGTGGTGGGGAGCCGGTGCTGGACCCCAGGGGACTTAGTACCAGCTGAGTTTGTTATTTTATACATTTTACACAGTTTTGGATACTTCTATGTAGGGTATATATTTCTGGCCAAAATCTGGAGCTATAGCTTCAGCTGGAACTTTGTAACCTCATGGTGTAATGAAGGAGTCTGGAGCTATAGCATTGAGAGTTTCTTAAACTGGAGATACAGCCCGAAGCTCTGTGTAACATGGGCCAAATACAAATGATACAAATTGATTCTATGATCATTCTGGGTAGTGTAGGCCTTGATGAGATTCCTTGCGGGCATTCCTGCAATGGCCAAAGATCAAGGCTAGATGAAAGTACTATGAGGGGGGCCTTATTTGCTGGTGTACAGGGGAAGATGGACATGCAACAGTGTGAAGGGAAGGTAACGGATCCTGGATACACTGTGGAACTGGATAGGAAACCTCTGGGGCTGACAGATCCAGTAAACATCGGGATAGTCCAGGAGGAACGGATAGTAATGCTAAAATGTGCTGTATTATTATGGAAACAAGAAATGAGAAGTGTTGTGCCCGATACTGCATGTTACAATCTGATGAACTTGAACTATAGGCTGGACAGACATCAGTCTGAGATGGTTTAGTGAATCCTGCATTGAGCAGGGAGTTGGACACGATGACACCGGAGGTCCCTTCCAACTCTAACATTCTATGATTCTATGATTGGACTCCCTTTAAGAAAGAAGACAGTTACAGAATGCAGTCCAACGAGAAATAACCAGTTCAATACTCTACAGTCCACCACAATCCACCACTGGGCTTCCAGACCACATCTCAGGTCTGCAGGGCAACCAGATTTGAACTTTGAACTTTAGTCCCTATAAGCCCATATGGACTTTCTTCATTGTTCTATAGGATCCAACTTCAGCCTTACTTTTCATAGCAACACTGGCTTGCCACTTGGCTGATCATTTCCACAGCCCTGAAGCAGACAGAGATAGCCACACAATCTAACGAGTCATCATTGGCCAAGCGGTGGCCCACTGTCACAAGAAATGCCCTCATGAATGCCGTTTCCCCACTACTGGTCCACCACCTTAAACCAGAAAATTTCTAATTGTTTTCCACCTCACTTGTTAGAGGTTCACACCAACTTTCTGGGAAACTTGGGGCAGCAAGAAACATCAAGTTTGGAGGAATGTATTGAGATGAAGAGCACTAAGACCTATTCTTAATTTTCCTTTTTTTTTTCCCTTTCCTTCACTCATAACCATGGGTAGAAATTGGTTAAGTCCATAAAATGTCTGACTACAAAGAACCACTTTAAAATTTGTGTGGCTTGATATTAATGCAAACAAAGGCAAACAGCAATGCACAAGAACTATTAAATATACAGCCCAGATCTAAATAATTACTGAAACTCTGGACTGCAGCAATAACAGCCTTCACTATAACTTAGCTTAATATACTTATTGCCGGGTAACCTCAGCATGACATATAGATTTCAATAACATCCCTCAAGTAAAATCCATTTTCATATTACATTTCCATACTGAATTGCACTTGCATCTGGAAATAAATTCTTTAATCTTATTGCCATTTGCAAAAAAAAAAAGCACATTTGTCCCTGAACTGTACAATTCATTGACAGATTCTGTGTTAGATTTCAGTTCTCCACTAACAAGCTATCATTTATTCATATTTTGCTTTCCATTTTATATACTTTTTGGGCTATAAAAACAAATGTTATAAACCATGTTCCTCCAGTGTAAACAATTCCGGTTAATTTCAACATTTTAAACACCTTCGTTTATATTCTTTGACTAATTTCTTTTTTTTTTTATTCTTATTTTCGACAGTAGTTTTTATAGAGCCATTGCTGTTTTTCATCTGAAATTAATATTTTAGATGTGAAAATTCACAGCTGCCTTCAATAAATACGCTTCAGCCGTTTATATTCCATTTTATTTTTCTTGTATTTTTTGCTGTGAACTATTTTTTTTTTTGTATTTAACAGAATTATAGGTGATATTCCCCTTTACAGATGAGAATACTTTTTAAAGGGAGTCTGTCAGCAGGTTTTTGCTATGTAATCTGAGAGCAACATGATGTAGGGGCAGAGACCCTGATTCCAGAGATATACTGAACTGCTTGGTATAGTTTTGGTAGAATCCCTGTTTTTTCTGCCTTAGCTGTAGCAGTAGTCAGAATGCTGAGTTGTGTATAACCCCGCCCACATCCCTGATTGGCAGCTTCCTGTGTACACTGTAGATTGTCAGCAATCTACTATTCAGTGGAGGGGACGGGGTCCTGCAGTGATAATCTCCTGCTGATAAAACACTGATTGCATTGAAACTACAACACAGACAAATAAGAGACATTTGGCTCTCTCTTTCTATATTATGCTGCTCTCAGATTATATAACAAAAAGCCTGATGACAGTTTCTTTTTAATAGCAGATTTGAGTTTTACTGTTTGTATGAAGCATTGGGCAACTTGATTTTCTAGAGTTGAGGGTTTCAAGGGCTTTAGTGAATTTAAAGGGAACCTCTCATGTTGATCATTTTGAATCTAAGAGCTCATTCAGACATCCATTTTCTTTCCACTTATGAAAAAAACGATTCTAGTTTCATCAAGGTTTTTGTTCAGAGTTTCATCTGATTTTCATGGGAGTTTGAGCTGAGTTTCATCAGCTTTTATTGGATTTGAAAAAAAAAAAAGTGAATGGAACTCATGACACCTGGCAAAAAACAGACACCTGAATGAGCCCTAAGAGGCAGTGTGTTATAGAGCAGGGGGGGAAGTTTCAGTAAAACTTACTATTTATTCATTTAAGACCCTGCATATTCTAAACTTGGGAGTCCAGATCGTGGTTTCTATATGTGTACATACATATATACATGTCAGTGAATAACTCCACCCACATGACTCTTAAGCCAAGAATGAGTGTGAATTCAAATAAATAAATCGTAAGTTAGACCTTATCTTTTCCCACAAAACCATGTAAACCTCTACAAGAAATCCTTCTCCATAACATTGTGTGAGCAAATCGGATTGCAAGTTCAACATGACGGATTCTCCTTAAAGGGAATCTGTCAGAAAGTTTTTTCTATGTAATCTGAAGACAGCATGATGTAGAAGCTGAAACACAGAATTCAGTGATGTGTCACTTGTCAAAGTGCATATTGTTGTTTACTAACTGTGAAGGATTTATCACTAAGAGATTAACATTGCCAGACTAGTCCAGCAATGCGACCTCCTGTGATAAGCAGCTTGCTGTCTATGGACACTGTACATACAGAGCCTTGTGTGGACGGGGTTAGCTTTCTCAGCTCTGCTTCATTCTAAATCTAAAAGCCCTGATTGTATCAGAACCGCTGCACCAAGTAAACTAAGTGATACATCGTTGGATTCAGCTTCTCTTTGCCTACATTATGCCGCTCTCAGATGAGGTAGCAAAAACCTGCTGACAGATTCCGATGAAGTAGAAATGAAGGTAGTTGGTTTCTCCTGTCTTTATAAGACTGGCAAGTCAGTAGATTAAGCAACACTATTCACTGTTCTCTATTCACCTGGGAATACTACTGTGGATATAATCTTCATATAAAGTATTTTTTTAAATACATTGCATTACCCTTTTTGCATTATTCCTGAGTATAGTCTGAATTTTACTAAAGAGCTGCATTCAAAATTCTGCTACTTGTTATTCCAAGCATCTAATAAGACTGACACTAGAAAAACACCTAACAATCTAGCTAAATTCCTACATGTGGAATAGAGCAGTTAAATATGATATGTATTGGTAAATGGATAAAATCAACATCTAAGATATAACTCATTGACTTGCGCATTTCAGGTCTATATAGTCCTTACTCATAGTATCTGAATAATGGCCTTACAGTCCTGAAATGCACAAGACAACCTATTATCTGTATTGAAAAGTGTTTTATGGGGCTGTCTATGATTAAGAAACACTGATGCTTTCTTTTTAAAAGCAGCCTTACACTGAAATGAGTGGGATGAGTTGCAATTCCAAATACAATGTGTGATGCTGATTTGGAAGTAAGCAGCCATGTTCTTATTCTGAACAGCTCCTTTAACTTATGTAAAAATTGTTACAGTTTATTTGGATAGACAATTATTTTTACACATGTTACGCGTACGCCGCTCGGTTCAGAGAGGGCGAGACGGGTTTCATGAATTCGCTGAAATCCTTGGGGAACCGTTACTCAGGCCGAGCATAGGCTGCAGCTTCTCTCAGGCACACAATAGATTCAATTGCTGACCAGACACATCTGACAAGATGCTTTTTCAACAGTTTAACAGTGGAATTTAATCTGAAGCACGGCCAGTGCAATTCAGGGACATTAAAGCAGCAATCTTCATTACAGTACAGTCTAATAAAGCAGGCACAGTAACGTCAGCCTCTTCAGTAGCATAATTCAGCACAGATTTCATCTCTTAGCAGCACACTTCAATGCATACACAACCACAGGCTTTTCCTTCACAAGGACTCAATAGTACACAGCATTCTTTATACTGCACGGAGATGGAGGGTGGGAGGGTTTGATGAGGGAGAAGATCCCTATGACACGATTCCTTCCAGTCCTTATTTTTCTGCCTGATAATACACCACACTGTTAGCTCAGGGAATCTATCTGACCTGTGTTTAGCTTCCCTCCTGACCTTCTTTTCCCTTGCTTTCTGTGAGAAACAGATCACACACCACCTTTTTCTTTGGCTCCAGACAGACAGTAAACAACTTCCCCACAATCCCCCTGGGGCTCTGCTAAAACACTCCCTGTCTCCTGTGACTGTGTTAACCCCTCTAGTTGCTGGATGCTTCTGGAGCACAACACTTTCTGTTTCCTGTGCTTGTGTTACTTCTAATAGTTTCTGGATGCTTTTGAAGCAACAGCACTACTTCTGCATGTCACACTCTTCCCTCCTTTTTGAATGTCGTCCTTGACATTCATCTTAATTGGTCAATGTGACCAATTCTGAGAAAGTGGTGAAAGTTGATTAACTTTATATACAAATTGGCATTGTCAAATTGGTATAACATTCATAAACATTGACAACAACCTATTCTTACGACCTTTTTTTGTAGGACGCCTGTAAGAAATAAACAATTCACACAATTAAAACAATCAGCATCTCTTCATCTAGAGCTTTTCATACGTCTTCAACCAGCTCTCTCTCACTAGGCTTTAACAGTTCTTTGTTTCTACAAAGTCTTTTAAGGAAAATCAAAGCATGAAAACAAGTCTTTCCACCAGGCAACATCTTCCATACTTCCTCTGGGTGGTGAATACCACTCCAGTGGGTTTACCTGGTCCGTAGGCAGAGATACCTGTTTCCAGTCGACAGTCCTTGGCACTTGACTCGGTTCACCAAGTGTCTCATACGTCAACATCACGGGCCTCCTCACTTCTCGAGTCGACATCCTCTTGGTGGGTTGTTCCTTAGATACCACGGGTTCTTCGGTCACAGGAGTTTCTTCCGCTGCACTCATTTCCCGTGCTTCCTCAGATGCTCTTGGAGCTACCTCTGTAAGTTCCTGTACTTCTCCTGAATCGCCAGTTTCTGCACAGTCTGGTAATTCCGCTCCTCCTGAGTGTCGATCGGTCTCTTCAGGGACCGGTATTCGATCATCAGATCTGAATTGGACTTCATCTGTACTCCTTGGTACAAACTCTGGAGCCTCGGGACTTAGTTCACTCTCCTGAGGATGGTACAACCCTCTCAATGCTGGCCGAGAAATACAACAGTGTGTTCTTCTTCATCTAAACTTTCAAGGTCACTATCCACCTTCGGAGCTTCAGTCTGTGGTGGTCCGTTAGTCGATCTCGGATGATGTTGGTCTACTTCTGGGAAGTCTTGTTGTGGTGAGAGATAATCACAGGGTAGTAGTAAATTCCGATGGACTATTCTGCTTTTCTTGTCTCCCGTTTCCTATCGGATTTCATACACTGGGCTGTCATCGGCTTTCCTCCTTACGACCACATACAACTTGCCTTCCCAGTATGAACGAAGTTTTCCAGGATCGCCTTTCTCACGTACATTCTTGACTAGCACCCGGCTTTCCGATGCCAATTCTGCTCCATAACATTTTCGATCATAGTACTCCTTACTCTTGCTTTGTCTTTGCGTAACCACTTTGGACGCTATGTTGTATGCCTCTGCCATCCGTTCCATCCATTTCCGAACGTACTCCGGATACGTTCTGTAAGTCTCTGACACCGGAGTATCAAACATAATGTCGATTGGTAGTCTGGACGATCGCCCATACAATAGGAAGAAGGGTGAGTAACCCGTTGCATAGCTCTTTGTACAGTTATAGGCATGTACCACTTTTGACAGAGAACTCTTCTAGTCTTTCTTCTCATCAACTGTTAAAGTGCGCAACATCGACAATAATGTCCCGTTAAAACGTTCCACTTGGCCATTACCCTCTGGATGATAGGGCGTTGTGTGGGATCTCTGAATTCTACAGTACTTTCCTAGCTTGGCAAAGAGCTTGTTCTCAAATTCTCTTCCTTGGTCGTGATGTAACCTTGTAGGGAAACCAAACCTCAAAGCAAAATCATTGAAGATTTTCTCTGCAGCTGTTCGAACCGCTTTATTTGTGGTGGCATATGCTTGAGCAAATCGAGTAAAATGATCCATCACTACCAATATGTATTCGTAACCACTCTTGTACGTCTCGAGATGTAAAAAGTCTATTGAGACCATCTCAAACGGATACATAGTTTGGATGTTGTCCATAGGTGCCCGGGTTGATGTGTTGGGACGTTTATCTTTCAGACACACACACTCCCTGGTCACGTACATTACCTCTAAATATCTCTCTGCATGTACGGCCAGGAGAAACGTTCATGGATCAAGTTGTTTGTCCTTTCCACTGCCAGGTGTCCCATGTTTTCATGGAGTTCTTTGAAAACCAACCTATGGAATACTCTGGGTAGTACCATCTGCCGGTTTTGTCCTCCTTTACGATACAGGATACCGTCTTCACTGAGGTAGAGCTTCGTCCAATCTTTAACTAAAACAGATACTGCTGGGGACTCATTATCTCTCTCCCATTTACTTGGAAACCGATTTTGGTCCACATAAAGTAGTATTCAACTAATTATCTGATCTTGCCGCTGTGTTCTACAGATTTTTCCTTTTGTTAGTTGTTGACTGGACAGGGGGTGATCTTGTTCTCTCGCTTTTATGGTGGTTTCCACAGTTAACAGACACCACAATGGTGTGTCTTCCTCTTGATAAGCTTGCACTGCTTGGGTAGTGCTCTCAATTCCTTCCAGGTTGACTTCCTCCGAGCATTCTTTCATGAACTCCTCAGGCTCTAGGGGCATTCTCGACAATCCGTCAGCATCCGCATTGCATTTTCCTGGCCTGTACTTGATGCTGAAATTGAAGTCAGCTAGTTCAGCTACCCATATCTGATCCCTTGCATTCAGTTTGGCTGTAGTAAGGACATAGATCAAAGGGTTGTTGCCAGCGTATACCTCAAACTCTTTGCTGTAGTAGAGATAATCTCTAAATTGCTCACAGATAGCCCATTTCAATGCCAGGAACTCCAATTTTCTGGAATCTAGAAGGTAATTCTTCTCAGCGTCTATCAACATTCTAGAACCATAACCGATGACTCTCAATTCTCCATCTTGATGCTGATACAGGGCAGCTCCCAGTCCAACTTGAGAAGCGTCACAATGAAGAACAAATGGTAAGTTGAAATTAGGATATCCCAAGATGGGTGGTTTTACCAGGTAGTCTACTAGTTCTTCCAATACCTCCTGGTGGTCTGTTGTCCAGAGAATGGGCTGTTGGGATGAAACGGCGTTGTTTCTTTTAAGCCCGGTCCTACCCGCGTTCTTCTTTTTCTCCGTGGGTGTTGTTGACTCTGTCATCAACCCCAAGAGGAGGTATAGCGGGGCGGCAATCCTGGAGAAGTTCCGAACGTAAGTACGATAGTAGGAGATAAATAATACGATCTGCCTCAACTCCCCGACAGTAGAGGGTCACTTGTTTTTTAAGGCCAGTACCAGAGCGATTTCTGCTGGGTCCATGGTATATCCTTCTCCAGACACAATTTTCCCTAGAAAACAGACTAGCTTTTTGAACAGTTCACACTTATTTGGGGTCAGCTTAACTCCGTGTTGTTTTTACAGCTGTAATACGGTCCTCACGTGTTCAACATGCTCCCGGAAGGTTTTGCTGTGTACCACATTGTCATCCATGTAAGGCTGGCAGATATCGTCCCTCAATCCTTCCAAACAGGTCTCCATGCTCCTCTGAAATTCTGCTGAAGCTGAACTGAGCCCAAACGGTATGCTGATCCACTCATATAACCCCCACGGTGTGATGAATGCTGTCAAGGGTCTACTGGACTAGTCTTCACCAAACCCTTGATGGTATGCTTTACCCTGATTGAGGACATAGAACCAGGTACTTCCTAATAGGCTATCCAGCATATCTTGAATCTTTGGAATCAGGTGCCGATCAGGTACTGACTTTCGGTTTAGTTCCCGGTAATCACAGCAGAGCCTCAACGTACCGTCCTTCTTCCTAACATAAACAATTGGAGAAGAATAAGACGACTTCGACTTTTGGACCCAACCTCTGTTCATTAGATCTTGTAAAGACTCTTTCACTTCACGGTCTAATGTTTTCGGCACCGACATGTAATTTCTGGTTACTGGGGTTGTGTCTTTCAAATTGATTTTCAATTGCAATGACGGGATACAGCCTATATCAAAGCCATCTATGGAGAATGCATGATATTCTTCTCTCAGAATCTGTTTTGCTATCGCTATATCTTCAGCACACAAGTGTTCCAGGGATACTGGGGGATCCCAGGACCCTGAGGAGGGTCTTGCAATTTCCTCCCCTGGGCAACTCCTGTTCCTTGGTGGGGAGACTGAATTCACGGTAGACCCCTGGACGGGTCTCACACTGGCTGGATATACCGTTTTAACGGTTTCAATGTGACCTAACACAGTCTTTGGATCCAGTCTAATTTTATGTTTCGTAGTATTCATCACCGGTACTGTCACTGGAGCAAACCCACCAATAGAAATCGTAAGCACAGTCTCACCATGAAATAGGCCTTCCAGAAGTTCTGAGGAGTCTTTTTGCACGAACAGTCATTTCTGGACTTTTCTTCCCGGTTCTACCCGGACTCCACACCTCACCCCCACCATTTGGTTTGCAGGGATGATGGTTGGGCGCCATCCTACCTTGACTTCTTTTAGGTCAATTGTATTCAGTGCTTTCTTTACTCTATAAATCACATTTTCCGCAACGGCGTTGGATATGGCAAGTGATGTGGCAATTGCATCCACCGCCAGCGACCCTGACTTGTGTTTCATGATGACTTCACTGATTACATTATAACCCAGGATAGGATCCTCTACCACGTTCTGATCACTGGTCATGAGAAAAGGTACCAAACGATCAATGGTATTGCTGTTCTTCATGGCCTTCAGTTGGAAAGTCACTTCCACTCAGCCTTTGAAAGGGATTTCGGTCTGGTTGAGAGCTTTGCCGTTGAGTTCCACTGGTCCTAAGAGTTCTTTTAGTGACCGAAGGCAGGTATGTGGCAGGTATCGCCTTCTCCCACAGTGCTTTTACCAGGAGTCCATCTAGCTGGCACTGTATAAATCACCTTTCACCGATTAGGTTCATGAAGCTATCTGTACTGGCCGAGGAATCCTCCTCCCAGGAGTACATCATTTGACCTCCGCACTGGGCATTAAGTAACTGATTCCCCTGTCTCTCTTGCAGCTGTTGTAGACAGGAACAAACTTGGGGATAGTACTGATGCAGCCGTTTTACCTCATGCGCCATCCTGGGGTTTGGTGAGATTTGGATTTGCTTCTGGGGCCTTCTCTGTGTCGCGATTACCAGTCGCCCCGCACTGGCAACCTCCTGTCTTTTAACCCCAAACAACCGTGACCATTGACATTCCTTGGCATAATGTCCTTCCTCACCACATCTTAGACAGTGGACACACACCATACTCTGATTTGATGAACGGCACGCTTCACAAGCCGGGTATCTTCTGTTTTGGAACCCACTACTGGGTCTGAGGGATACAGGTTCGGGCTGCAACGAATCAACTTTTTCACCTCAATCAACTCGGCTCGCAGTTCTCCTATTACTTCCTCCCAGTCAGCGCTGGTGGTTCTCTCTTTTGTTGGTGCTTTAAAGTTCCCTCTCGGAGGTGGCACTGGAGGGTCTCCATGATTATCTTCAGACTGGTCACCGGGGGTCTCCAACTTCAGCTGACTCATTTTGGTGATTTTAGGAGCAGAGCCTTTCTTTAACTTTTGTTCGCTCTCTGACTCCAAACTAGCTGCTGCATTCATGTTTTCTATTAGGACTTCATCCAGAATGCCAGGATCTTCTAGGTACTGTTTCAGCTGCAACTTGATGTCTTTGCTGATTAACCCCGTTCTCACCTATTTTAGAGGTAGAAGTGAGCCCCCTTACAATTAGGGCCCCTATGCGGCTGCACAGGATGCACCAATAGTATGTCCACCCCAGGCCCAGCCCTTGTATACTGTAAATTCAAATAACTAGGCACTCATATAAATATGAGATAGTAGGAAATTTGTTTGCAATACAAAAGTGAGTGTATAACATTTTGGTCATTGACTCTAACTTTCATCACAGCTTGATCCACTACAAAAACTATCTGGGTATCTGATAAAGGTTAGAATCAATGACCGAAACGTTGCACACTCAGTTTTGGATCACAAATAAATCTAATATCTATATCAGTCCCTAGTTCTTTGAATTTATATTATTCTAATAATTAGACAGTATTGATAAATCTGCCCCATCTGTTTCACTTGTGTCATGGCTTGGTTTCGGGATTCGATTCGGTGACCTTTTGTTGTGTGGTGGGTTTCCCTCTCTGCTGGGCTACAGTTCTTTTCATCTCTGTCCAAATGCTGACGGTTTCTTTTATCTTGGTTTTCCTTTCTTAGTTGGCTTCTCTTCATGTGTTTTCCATTTTCTCTTTTGACTCTGTTGTATCACATTTTTAGATGGGCTTTATACGTTCACCTTTCACTTGCCTCTCTTGCTGGCTATTCTTACATGTAGATTGATGTCTGGAGATCCAGCTCCTCAGCTAGGGGGTTTACCTTGTTCGCTAAGCCCAGTTTTTTTTTCTGCTGCAAATCTGTGAGTTTTCCTTCCCAGCACCTTTCCCTTCTTTTCCACATTTGGGGGTCTGGGATGTTTCACTTAAAAGTTTTCTTCTCTGCTGACCGGTTGGCATCCCACTGATTGACAAGTTATCACTAGTGATGGGCGAGCACTAAAATACTTGGGCACTCGATGCTCGGGTCGAGCAAAGTGGAATACTCGGGTGCTCGACCCGAGCAACGAGCCCAATGTAAGTCTATGGGAAACTTGAGCATTTTTCAGGCAGCTCCCCCCGGCGGTCACCAGAAGGTCTAAAAATTGCCCAAATCGATGGGAACAGTGCTCAAATGACATGGGAGCAGCATGGGGAAGACCCCTGGAAGCATTTCTGACTCCCAGGTCACTGCTGTCAGCAACGTTCTCACTTTTACGAACTCACAATAAAACATACAAAAACAAATCCAAAATGGATTTTCCTGGGAAATATGTTAAGGAACATCCTTTGCAGGGTAATGACTTGTATATAAGGCAAAATAAATAACCCAAACCAAAAATACTCCTCCACACCTTGGGCTATGTTCACACGTAGCGTTTTTGATGCGTTTTTGCACTTTTGCATTGCTTTCGACCAAGACAAATGCATTCACTGGGAAATGTCATTTAATATTTTACAACCTTATCTTGCCATGTGGTGTGTGACACATAATCAGACACATGCATACAGTGCTGAAAAGACATGGGAACAGCAGGGGGAAGACCTCTGGAAGCATTTCTGACTCCCAGGTCACTGCTTAAAAGTGTGCCCATCATAAGTGATCCTTGGTGCATGCAAAGATGCCTCCATGCACCTGTCATTGCAGACTTGCAACAATCACCGTCCACGACCTTTTCTCAGTGCAGCGTTCAGTTGTCCCTACCCCATTCCTTGGAATGCAAGCGTAAGTATGCAGCCAGCCACCCACCCACCCACAGGCTGCAATACTATACTGCCAAATTTTTGACAGCTGCTTGCACTTGAAATGTGGCCATTTAGGCTCGTGGAGGCGGAAGCTGTCCACAATCTTATGGCGGTGGCAACCAGGTATCCATACTCGGTCCCCAGCTGCCACTATTTGTCCCAGTGTCGTCTCCGCCTTCCACAAGCACGGGTCCCACAACATTACCCGTGCCTTCCCCAGTGCACTTTCTGGGAAGGACCGCCTAACCACAAACACGTGGACAGGTGAATGTGACCAGGGACAGTACGGAGCCAGTTCACAGCTTTTTTTGCTGAGAGTTGTATTTCACCACAGCCACATTCTTTAGCTCGGTGAAAGAACTGGCAAAGAGGGAAACCGTATCTACGCTGGGTGTCATTTCTCCCAGGAAGTCCTCTAACGCAGCTTGTTGCAGAAGCAATGGCAGCCAGTCCAACATCAACTCGCACTTGTTGGTGGTGCTTTGACACAGAAACATCTTTCTTTGTGCATTTAATTTCATGATTACAGAGTTGGTCAATGGCCTGATCTGCAATGCGATTGAGAAATAGCATGCATAAGCACGTCTGATCCACATTAAAAAAGCAGCCATAGAGTGTCCGGGAACCTTCCCCCACATTTTTCTTAGCCAGGGCTGCTTCTCGGCAGGGTTGGACGGGCCCACCAGAAAACCGGAGACTCCACCGGTGGGCCCTGGCTTCTCCTTCAGGAGAGTTCATAGTGCCGAGGTGAGGCCATGATGATGATAGAGGTCACCATCTGCTTAGTTTTCTGTTACTTGGAATGCAAGCGCAAGTATGCAGCCAGCCACTTACCCACAGGCCGCAATACTAAACTACCAGATTTCTGGGCAGCTGCTTGCACTTGAAATGTGGCCTTTTAGGCTCATGGAGGCGGAAGTTTTTCACAACGTCATGCCTCATGCCTCGTGTCCATACTCGGTCCCCGGCCGCCACTATTTCTCCCGGTGTTGTCTCCGCCTTCTACAAGCGCGGGTCCCTGAACATTACTGCTGGTACTTTTTTGTGGGAATCTGCTTGTGACGCGCCCCCTGGGCCATATTCGTTAGTGGGAATATCCGGAGCCGGATCAGATGGGGGTTGTAGTCTTCCGAGTGGCTGTGACCCGGTCCGTGCCCAGGGTGTCAAACTCAGTTGTATGTGGCAGTCCTACAGATGTTATAAGTTCTTTATTGTCGACTACGCCACCCGTTGTGTTGCGGTCACTGTGGCCGCCACTGCAGCAGGGTCCGCTGAGGCTGGTGGTGTAGGTGCAGCTTTGGTGATATAACCCCCAACGGGTGGGGTATAGCCTCAGGGGGATCAGGTGCAGAGGATGGGAGTTGTGGTGATGCAGTGTAGACGGCAATCAGAGACAGAGTCGGGTTATGCAGTTTAGGATGTTTACTCACTGCTGATGTTCTGGTCACTCCAGCTTCGAGTGACCTCCCGAGCCGTGCTGCGTCCACCAGGTTCTGGATCCAGCCAACTCCCAAATAAGTCCGGAGCGTGACCCTGAGCTCTCCTTCAGTCCTTTCTCTGGCCGTCCCCACTATTGATCCACCCAGGTCCAGCTCCCTCGGGCCTTCTGTTGGGACACCCTTGGCCTTGGGTTCCCTGACCCTCCTCGTGGTATGCCTTCGTGGTGGATGTGGTGGGTGACCGTGGCAAACGCTGCCCACGGTCTCCGGTCTCTGGCTGGGGAGTGTTTTTACCCCCACCAGCTTGGGTTCCGGTACCCTGATGCCGACTCTTCACCCGGGGATTTAAGTTGGGATCTTGGAGTCCTTTTCTGCTGTTTCCCCCTCTGGGTCTCTCTCTCTTCTCCTCTCTCACTCTGGGTCTCTCTTCTCCTCTGCTCCTGACTTTCTCTCTGCAACTGACCCTGTTCTTAGTTGGTGCCCACCTTATATACACCCTCTATGTGTGAGCTCAGGTGACCAGCACCCAATGAGCTCCTATCTTTACCCAGGCTGCTCCCCCTATCTGCCCCTACACTACTTGGGATGTACCACCCCCCTCCCACTCCAGCCAGGAACAGACTCGGTCGTACCTGCACATTTCTAAGTGGGAGTACCGTCGGTCTGCTCCTCGGAAATGGGATGTGTGTAGTGCATGCAGCCTACCGAGCCCAGGTCCACACTCCTTCCCTACCCGGGAGTGGAATATCACACCTCTGGGTTGAGGTGCAATACCCCTGTAGCAGCCGAATCCTCAGGGTGCTACATTCCCCCCTGGTAAATCACAGCACGCCCTCGGGCTGTAAGACATAAACATCACAAAACATACAAAATTTTGCATAACATATAAATCATATAAAACAACATATATTAGCAGCATAAAACATTCTCGTCGCCTCTGGCTCCTCCTCCGGTCACTGTGCAACGTGTGTCCGGGAAAAGTGCGACAGTCTCTTAGAAAAACTGGTTTTCCTATAAAACCGGTAGGGGGCGCTTTAGGACGCGCAACTATTTACAAGGGATATGGCCGCTCTCAGTCCTCGGCCAGGTAAGGAGGGAAAGGGAATGGCTGCTCACAGTCCTCAGCCTGTGGGATTAAGGGTAAACGGGTAAACAGTTCACTCAGCTGGTCCCAACGGGGACTATATTTGCAGTAACAGTTTCTTTATACCCCGATCGGGTAACTATTTACAGCACCTACTCCGCTGTACTCAACAACGTCTTCCTCCTGCTCTTTCTTTGGGGATCTCAGCTTCAGACCCGTCCGGATCCTCTTGCTCTTCCTCCTCACATCGCAGCTCCTCCTCTGTCAGGCGATGCACATGGAGGGCGTAAGGTCCTTTGGCACACTTGTGCCGGGTAAAGGTGACCTCATCCCCGATATAAAGGTCACGACCTCTGTGCCCCTCCGGCAGATGGGACTCCACATCTCTGCGCGTGACAAAGACGTCGCCGGGGGTGTTGTGGTCTCTGATGAAGCCCCACCCATGCTGCATGTTGAACTTAATTACAGTCCCGGTGGTGCGGGGACTGTGCGCTGCACGGGGGTCCCTCCTGGTTCGGCTCTTCTGCTCGGCGCTCCTTATTTGGGCCTGTTGTTCCCAGACCCGCCTCTCTCTCCGCTCCCTCGCAAACTCCTCGAGCTGCTGTCGGCAGCACTCAGCACGCTCCGCTGCAGCTGCCCTGGTTTCTTGAGTGAACCCCATTAGGTCTTCTCCGGTGGGGTCCCACTCAAATTGGGTCTCTTCAAGCGGGGGCGAGATCCTTATCACGGGCTTCGGAGCCGGAATCAGGGGTGCACACATGGCCCCAACTCTCCTCTGGTGCTCCAGTTCATAATATTTCTGGGGCCAGATGAAAGGCTGCCCGTCCGGCCACGTGTGCTGGGCAAACAAGTCCTCTCCCAGACGCGGCACCCTTGGTTTTACGGGTGCGGGCGCGGTGGTGGTGGCGCCCGGGTTGCCCAGGCCTTGCGGCCAGGCCTGGGGCACCTGGAAGGTGAAGGGCACCGTTAGGACGGCGGCGCCCTGGGCTACCTGGCCTTGCGGCCAGGCCGGAGGCTCCGCGGAGGTAGGGGGCGCTGTTGGTATTGCGGCGCCCGGGGGTACTAGGCCTTGCGACCAGGCTGGTGGTACTTCCTGCTTGGTCACGCTCGGGGTCGAGGCGTGTGACGTCACAGGGGTCACGGCGGCGGCTTCCGGTTGGGGCCTAGTCTGCGTCGGTGACATGGCGTTTTCGGGCACAGCAGGGGGACTTTCGGGCTCTGCGACGGGGAGCTGGGGCAGGTGGGCGGTGTCCCGGCTTGGGGTATAGACGTCCCCTTTACCTGCCTCCATGCGTTCGGCTCCCTTCTCGGCGCCGTCTCCGGCCTTGGGTCCTCCCGCGCCATCCTCAGAGGTGGTCTGTCTCCTCATCTTGGCTGGCGTGCTCCGGGTCTTGGTTTGCTGGGCCATCTCTCGGCTCCACTCCGACAATGTCTCTCGCTGTACCCGGGCCATCCTCCTTGCGAGGCCCTCCAGGGCAGTCTGTGCACACTCCCGGTCTCGGGGGAGCTGTGCGAGGACCTCCACTAGGCCTAGTGGGGTCGTGGTTTCCAGCAGGCTCCTGACCAACGGGTCGGTGCTGCTCTGCTCTTCTTCCAGCAGGCTCCTGGCCAGCGGGCCGGTGCTGCTCTGCTCTCTGGCCATCTCCGGGTGAGCTTCTCTGCTACTCCTCTCCAGGCTTCCTGCCTCCGGGTGCGCTCGCTCCAGACTGCTCCAGGCGGCACCCATCTTCGTTCTTTTCTCTCGTCTCCTCCCCCTTCGAGGGCGGTCCCGGGGCCACTTGGTGATTGTCAGCTCCAGGGGCGGTTCTTTCACGCTGACAGACACCTCTAACATCACAGTCTCTGTTGGTGGGGGCGGTTTCCACTTTTGGCGCCATTTTCGGTCCTGGCCCACGATGGGAGGCGGCCTCTCACCACCCTCTGGCACGCCCATAATGGCGTCCGCTCTTCCAAGGCGGGAAACCTTTGGAAATGGCGGGAATCGCTTCCCAGTGGCGGGAAACTCTGCAGATGGCGGGAAAAAGTTGTTAATGGCGGACAACCGGCTGGAATCGACTGGTGATGGGGTCCGATGGCGGGGACCCTCCGGAACCGGCAGGAGACTTCTTTTTGAGGTAAACTCGTTCTTTTCTTCAGGCACGCAGTACCCGGATGTTGCGGGCACGTAATCCTGCCGACTACGCCAAAGTTGACGCTGCCCCCTGGGCCATATTCGTTAGTGGGAATATCCGGAGCCGGATCAGATGGGGGTTGTAGTCTTCCGAGTGGCTGTGACCCGGTCCGTGCCCAGGGTGTCAAACTCAGTTGTATGTGGCAGTCCTACAGATGTTATAAGTTCTTTATTGTCGACTACGCCACCCGTTGTGTTGCGGTCACTGTGGCCGCCGCTGCAGCAGGGTCCGCTGAGGCTGGTGGTGTAGGTGCAGCTTTGGTGATATAACCCCCAACGGGTGGGGTATAGCCTCAGGGGGATCAGGTGCAGAGGATGGGAGTTGTGGTGATGCAGTGTAGACGGCAATCAGAGACAGAGTCGGGTTATGCAGTTTAGGATGTTTACTCACTGCTGATGTTCTGGTCACTCCAGCTTCGAGTGACCTCCCGAGCCGTGCTGCGTCCACCAGGTTCTGGATCCAGCCAACTCCCAAATAAGTCCGGAGCGTGACCCTGAGCTCTCCTTCAGTCCTTTCTCTGGCCGTCCCCACTATTGATCCACCCAGGTCCAGCTCCCTCGGGCCTTCTGTTGGGACACCCTTGGCCTTGGGTTCCCTGACCCTCCTCGTGGTATGCCTTCGTGGTGGATGTGGTGGGTGACCGTGGCAAACGCTGCCCACGGTCTCCGGTCTCTGGCTGGGGAGTGTTTTTACCCCCACCAGCTTGGGTTCCGGTACCCTGATGCCGACTCTTCACCCGGGGATTTAAGTTGGGATCTTGGAGTCCTTTTCTGCTGTTTCCCCCTCTGGGTCTCTCTCTCTTCTCCTCTCTCACTCTGGGTCTCTCTTCTCCTCTGCTCCTGACTTTCTCTCTGCAACTGACCCTGTTCTTAGTTGGTGCCCACCTTATATACACCCTCTATGTGTGAGCTCAGGTGACCAGCACCCAATGAGCTCCTATCTTTACCCAGGCTGCTCCCCCTATCTGCCCCTACACTACTTGGGATGTACCACTCCCCTCCCACTCCAGCCAGGAACAGACTCGGTCGTACCTGCACATTTCTAAGTGGGAGTACCGTCGGTCTGCTCCTCGGAAATGGGATGTGTGTAGTGCATGCAGCCTACCGAGCCCAGGTCCACACTCCTTCCCTACCCGGGAGTGGAATATCACACCTCTGGGTTGAGGTGCAATACCCCTGTAGCAGCCGAATCCTCAGGGTGCTACACTTGCCTCCTACCAGCCTGGAATATTTCCAGTAAACTATGGTATGACGCCATGGTATTAGCACTGCCCCCAGTACCAGTAGCGAAGCCATCCCCAATTTCCTTCTCAGGAATTTTATTTGGTAGACTGAGTGGCTGCCCAAATACATTAGTTTCTCACAAAGGAGCTGAAGATAGAGTGGCAGTAGGTGCAAGTTTCTCCAGCCTGTTAGATATCAGAGGGTGCATGGCAGCACATTGGATCAGTGGTTAGCACTGAAGCCTTGCAGCGCTGGGCTCCTGGGTTCAAATCCCAGCAAGGTCAACATCGGCAAGGATTTTGTATGCTCTCTCTGTGTTTGCGTGGGTTTCCACCTCAGTAAAAAAAGCAGCCACAGAGTGTCCAGGAACCTTCCCACACATTTTTCTTAGCCAGGACTGCTTCTCGGGAGGGTTGGACGGTCCCACCAGAGAATCCTCTGGAGTGCCCTGGCTTCTACATTAGGAGAGTTCATGATAGCGCTAATTTTGCAGCTGCTATGGGGCTCTTGAGCGGGGGAGAAAGGTGAGCCCTCAGAATCAAATCCTCTGGTGGGCCCAATGTTTTTCAATCTGAAACAGCTTCTCAGTGGGAGTTGTATTTCACCACAGCCATATTCTTTAGCTCGGTGAAAGGACTGGCATAGAGGGAAACCGTATCTACCCCGGCTGTCATTTTTCCGTCACCAGGTTCCGCCCATTGTCACACACGACAATGCCTGGCTGCATGTTCAGCGGTGAGAGCCACAGATGAGGCTGCTGTGTTACAGTTTTCAACAACTCTGAAGCGCTGGGCGGTTTGTTACCTAAGCATTAAGCATGTTATCTTCAGCACATTCTGTTGCCGCTTGGCCAAGGCAGTGCTTCAGTGCTTTCAGCTTGTGACTGATGTTGTCATTTTGGAGATGGAGGAGGAGGTGCAGGAGCTTCACAATGTAATTACATTGAGGTTACATTGGTGACTCTGTTTTTTATACTAAAGAAAGATCCTACTGTTTGTTTGTTTTTTACGTTATTTTTGAAGACAAATACATTCACAGGGAAATGTCATTTTAACATTTTACATCCTTATCTGGCCATGTGGTGTGTGACAGATCATCAGACACATCCTGTTTCATTTATGATGGAGGGACTGTGAAAGTCACAAAGCCTATTTTTATAGGGCCATCAGGCGGCCCTTACTCTTCTTAAAAGGCCAGCAGTCGGCCCTCGCTATTGTTAGAGAGCCATCAGCCGGCTATGCTTTGTCGTTCCATTATTAACAAGTGGGTCTCCTATACTGTTATTGCGTATGCAGTGACTGCAAGGGCTGCCAAAAATTTGGACGCAACCCAATACCCGTTTGAAGAGACATAGATGAGGGTCTCAGTAAAAAAAATGTTCCCATTATAAAGGAGATGGTCTCATGTAGTGGTAATGCCCATGCTGTGACTGCAAGGGCTGACCAAAATTTGTGAAAAACCCCACTATGAAGTTAAAGACACATAGAGCAGAGCCACAGTAATGACATGTTTCCATGACAAAGGAGCGGGATGTGCTATACAGTTATACGGTATGCAGTGAGTCCAATGGCTGACCAAATTTAGGAAAAACCCCACTAACAATTTAAAGACACATTGAGCAGGGCCACAGTAACGAGTACGATATGTTCCCATTAGAAAGGAGAGGGTCTGCCATACAGTTATAGGGTATGCAGTGAGTCCAACGGCTGACCAAATTTAGGAAAAGCCCCACTAAGAATTTAAAGACACACAGAGCAAGGCCACAGTAACGACAAATTCCCATTAGAAAGGAGAGAGTCTCCCACAGTGTTGGCCTATGCAGTGAATGCAAGGGCTGACAAAAATAGGGAGGCACTCCAATGCCCCATGGAAGAGACGTACAGGGCCTCATAAAAAAATGTTCCCATTAGAAAGGAGCGGGTCTCCTATACTTGTAATGTCCTTGCACTAAGTGTATGGGTTGACAAATATTTACCCCTGGGGGGTATACAGGAACATACTGTATAAAAAATTTTTTTTACGGGCATCATAAACACCCTTTAAAAAAATTATGTGGGTGTTGCATCACGGACCACGGTCACCCAGGTGATATGGTGGTGGAGGATGAGGATGAGGAGAAGGAGGAAGACAAGAGCAAATAGACAAAATCAAGAAGCATATACCCATGTCTGGGTGTGAAGAGGTGCATGGGAATACACCTCCCAAAAAAAGACACCGGATTTGAGTTTACGTTACGCTGCTATCATTCGGTGGTGTTGAAAAGTCTGGCCCAATCCAGCCCCTGTTCATTTTTATAAGCGTCAGCCTGTCAGCATTTTCAGTTGACAGGCGGATGCGCTTATCAGTTATAATTCCACCAGCGGCACTAAAAACCCGCTCTGATAAAATGCTAGCAGGTCAGGCCAGGCCCTCCTTAGGCGTATAGAGCCAGTTCATTCCACGTATCCAGCTTGGATACACAATAATTATAAGTCACAGAGGAATCACGGAGGATGTTGGTACGGTCGGCAAGGTACTCCGTCAGCATCTTCCCAAACTTTGCACTCCTTGTGAGAGTATCCCGCGCCTCAGGGATTATGCGATGCGAGGGGCTGAGAAAATTCTCCCAGAACTTTGACAGTGTTCTCCTGCCTCTGTTGGATTGAAGTTGTGTCTCTCTAGCCTGTACTCTTTGGTTGTCCAATGAACTGTGACCTCTGCTGCCTGCGTTTTCAGATGGGAATTTTTTTAATAGTTCCGCAACAAGGGCCTTCTGGTACTGCCCCATTTTTGTAGACCTGTCCGCCTCAGGAATAAGAGATATAAAGTTCTCCTTGTAGCATGGGTCTAGAAGTGTCATCAACCAATAATGACTGTCACCCAAAATTTTTAGATTGCCAGGGTCATGGGAAAGGCAGCGTAACATAAACTCAGCCATGCGTGCCAGATTGTTAGCAGGCAAGACATCCATGTCCTCACCAAGAGGATGACTGACCATGCTCTCCTCCTCCTCCTCTCTGTCCTCTGGCCATCCACGCTGAACAGACGGTATGACAGTTGTGCAGGTAGTACCGTCTAGAGCGCATGAAACTAGCTCCTGTTCTTCCCACTCCTCCTCCTCTTCCTCCTTGTCACCCAATCCACGTTGGGATGAGATGAGGCTGGGCTATGTGGAATCACCTGTATGATTCCTTGCTCCATCTCATTGTGCTCCGCCTGCAATGTATCCTCTTTGATTGTGAGCAGAGAGCATTTCAGAAGACAGAGAAGCGGGATGGTGACGCTAATTATGGCGTCATCGCCGCTCACCATCTTGGTGGAGTCCTCAAAGTTTTGGAGGATGGTACATATGTCTGACATCCATGTCCACTCCTGAAGTCTTATCTGTGGAGTCTGAACTGAATACCGACGGCCTTGTTGATGCTGGTACTCAACAACTGCCTTCTTCTGCTCACAAATCCTTCCCAACATCTGCAGTGTAGAATTCCAATGTGTGGGGACATTACATACCAGTCTGTGAGCCGGAAGCTGCAAACGCTGCTGGAACAGGGCAAGGGTGGCGGAAGCTGTAGGTGACTTTCTAAAAAGGGCACACAGGCAGCGTACTTTAACAAGCAGATCCGGCAGCTCCGGGTAGGATTTGAGAAACTGCTGAACCACGAGGTTAAGCACGTGGGCCAGGCATGGTACGTGTGTGAGCTCGCCTCGCCTCAGAGTCGCCACCAGGTTTTGGTCATTGTCACACACGACCATGTGTGTAGGTTCAGCGGTGTGAGCCACAGATCTGCCTGCTCTTTCAGAGCTGTCCACAACTCTTCAGCATTGTGCGGTTTGTCACCTAAGCATATTAGCTTCAGCACAGCCTGTTGCCGCTTGGCCGAAGCAGTGCTGCAGGAGCTGTAGACTGTGGGGGCTACCCTGATTGACTTAGGGCCTGCAATCCTTGGCGTAGGGAGGATGTGTTCCATCCCAAGGTCTGACTGGGTCCTGGCTTCCACTTTGTTAACCCAGTGTGCCGTCAGCGAGATGTACCGTCCCTGCCCACAAGCACTTGTCCATGGCTAGGTGGACTTTCCCAGTAACTGCGTTATTGAGGGCATGGCTAATGTTTTGTGACATGTGCTTGTGTAATGCGGGGACAGCACACCGGAAGAAATAGTGGCGGCTGGGAACCGAGTACCGAGTAACGGCCGCAGCCATTAGGTTGCAGAATGCTTCCGTCTCCACGAGCCTAAAATGCAACATTTATAGCGCAAGCAGTCGCGAAAAGTGGGAATTTAGTAGTGTGGCCTGTGGGGAGTTGGCTGTGTATTTACGCTTGCGTTCCAAGGATTGGGGTATGGAGAACTGAACGCTGCACTGGGACAAGGACTTGGACGTGCTTCCTGATGCTGCTACTTGAGAGTGTGCAATGGCACGTGCAAGGCAGGAGGCATCTTCGCATGAACCATGGACAGGGGATTGGCTTGCATGCACAACAGCGGAAGAAGCAATGGTGCCACCCTCAGACACTGTTCCTGGACCCTGGGGTTCGGCCCACAAAGTCGGGTGCTTTGCTGCCATGTGCCTGATCATGCTGGTGGTGGTCAGGCTGGTCGTTTTGCCACCCCTGCTGATGCTGGCCTGGCAGGTGTTGCAAATGGCCTTTTTGGGGTTATCGGCAGAGTCTTTAAAAAACAACCAGACTCGGGAAGACCTAACAGTTGTACTGGTAACTTCCTTCGTGTTGGTGTTACGGGGAATGGTTGCCTGCCTTCTTTCTGCAGCCACCACACAGCTTCTTCCTGCCTGTTAGGGTGCTCTGCCTTCCTCCCCCTGTGTGCTGCAGTCCTCGCTCTGCATGTCCTCCTGCCTGGTTGGGTCAGTTACTATATCATCCACCACCTCGTCTTCCACTTCCGCACTCTGGTCCTCCTCCTGACTTTCTTGAAATTGTGTCTCATCATCGTCCACCTATTGTGACACTTTCCCACCGTCGCCTTCGTGTGACCGTGGCTGCTCAAATATTTGGGCATCGCTACATGCGATCTCCTCTTGCCCCGCTTCAAGTGGATCGGGTGAGAGGCCGAATCTATAAATGGAAAAGTGAACAGCTCTTTGGAGTGTCCAAGTGTGGGATCAGTTGTCTCTGGGCACTCGGCATGGTGGGAGGAAGGAGGTTCAGGGTGAGGAATATGCGGTCCAGACTCACAGCTACTGAGACTTGACCGTGTGGAAGACAAGGTGGTGGTGGTGGTGGCTAAGTGACTGGAAGCATTATCTGCTATCCAACCAATAACCTTTTCACACTGCTCTGTGTTCAATAGTGGTGTTCTGCGGTCCCCTATTAATTGGGACAGGAAGGTCGAGCGAGAAGAAGTGGGTGTTTGTTGTGGCACAATTTCAGCTTGCCTATGGCCTCGGCCTCTGCATGCACCATCATCACCATCATGTTCAGTTCCCCATCCCTTGCCATGTGCCTTGCCCATTTTAAATGGAGGACAATATCTTCCACGCCCGCTACAAATGACTTAATTTGGAGCAAACTTATATGTGATCCTTGTAACGGAGAAACCACAGTTTTAACCCTCCGTCACATACAATAGGCCTGACAGGCACATCTCTTTTACTTTCATTTAGTTTTGAAATGTTTGTATTTCAGAGTTATTAGTTTTATGTTAAGTAAATGGTTTTTTTTTGCACCTGATTATGTGTAGTCTATTTTATTACATCCCTATGAAGGTCACTGATCACTTTTAGAGCACTGAAATTGCAAACATTAGATATTATAGGTATTTTTCTAGCCTGCGCCTGAGAATCACATTGTATGTGAACTCGTTAGAACCGATATTGGATGTGACGGAGGGTTAAATAGCTGGCCTGTAGGTAACTATTTTGAACAGCAAACTGGTGTCAATTGCTTCACTGACACACTGAAAGTAATTTTTAATGGAGGTCAGAAATGCCAGTATTTTCTGAAAACATATATGTGATCCGTGTGACGGAGAAACCACAGTTTTAAATACCTGGCCTGTAGGTAACTATTTTGAACAGCAAACTGGTGTCAATTGCTTCACTGACACACTGAAACAAATTTTTAATGGAGGTCAGAAATGGCAGTATTTTCTGAAAACGTATATGTGATCCGTGTGACGGAGAAAAAATAGTCTTAAATAGCTGGATTTTTAGTGCTGTAATATGGAAAGGACCTGGCTGTATTCTGCAGTGCCAAAAAGCAAATGGCGCAGAAAAACTGTGTTCTCTGGATTGCTTTTTAAGCAAATAATGAGGATTAAGATCCCCCAAAAAAATTATTCTTGGCCCCTGAGACCTGGGCCTTTTTCTAGAAATATCTAACAGCAGCAGCAGCAGACAGAACTGGAATGGAGCCTCTTGTGCTATGTGCACTGCAGTCTGCTATATACACTGCCTGCCTGATATCTCTGCAGATGGATTAGTCCTCAGAAGGACTGTTTGTTTAGATGGATATTTGTCTCTAATATAGTTTGGAATACCTACACTAACTAGAAACAAGCAAATCTCTCCCTAGCTCAGCAGCAGCTCTCCCTGCACTGTCTGATTCCGGCGTGACTGTGACGAGCATGGCGGTGCCAGGTCTGATATAGACCTGATGACGCTTGGTGGCCATCCAATCACTGTAATGCCACAGCCAACATGGTTATGGCATTACAGTGAATGGCAGGCAATCCCTGAATGGTCATTGGCGCTCTAAAGAGCGTCAAACATGCAGGGAGGAGACCCGAGCTCCCGCCGAGCAACCACGGAAATACTTGGCGAGCGCCGAGCATCTCGAGCAGTGAGATGCTCGGGCGAGCACCGAGCAGTAGCGAGCATGCTCGCTCATCACTAGTTATCACCTATCCTGTAAAATGTACACAGAAAGCTGCTAATCAGGGGTTTGAGCGGTGTTACGCGGGGATTAACATTTGAGCTCTGCTACATCCATAAAAGAAAAAAACTGTGATTCTATCACAACTGCTGCATTCAGTAAACTATGTGATATATTGCTGGAATCAGGGTCTCCATCCCTACATCATGCTGCTGTCAGATTACATAGCAAAAACCTAATGACAGATTCCCTTTAAGTATAAATCAGTCATGTGTGAGTGGGTGGTTGAGCTGTCATTACCCCTCACCTGAAGACATCAATGAATTTAATGTAAATGTGTGAAATATGGTTTCTTGTGGTAACAAGTGTTAATTTCCCTGCAGTACTAACTAATGGCTACAAGATGTCACTGTCTTCCTCTTTGCTTTTGTACAGAACTGGGTGAAAGGTTAAGTCTGCCTAGCAACAGACAGCAACAGACAGAAGAGACAGTGTCAGGGTTAACTGTAAGGCCGGCCCATAGTGGGGAGGAGGATTGGGAATCTCTGGGTAGTGAGAGATTTAGGAAGTTAGTGAAGTAAGAGAGGAGAAGAGAAGTGAGTGTGTAGAGATCTGGAGAAGAACAGAGATAGTGTGGAGTGAGCTGAGACGCACAAGGCAGGAAGAATTATGTACTTTAGAGGGGACTGAGATCCAGTTCAGCAGGCAAGTGGGCAAAATCTATTTGTGGGAGATTTAAAGGAAGAAGTGAGTCCAGTGTTGGCCAGATGGGTCAAGGAGAAGGGTCTTGCCCAGCTGAGGACACAGTAGAGGGAAGCGGCTCAACGAGAGTCCCTCATTAATGGATCACAGACTGCTGTTTGCATGTAAGGTTCACAGTGTAACATATTGATCCATGCATCCCTGCACCAGAAAGATGGAGATTTGTCTGATTTTCTCTGCTTGTCTACCGTCCACATGTAAAGTGTTGTCGCCTGAAACTGATAAGAACCTACCTTTGTATGAGACCAAGGAAGTTGTAAAGTGTACTGCCTGCTACCTTGTGCACCTAAGTGTGTTGCCAAGTACAGAGTGCCTTGTTTTTATGAACACACCTGGTGTCCTTGACATGAAGTTTAATGGACCGGGTGAGAAGTGGAACGGGACTGTCTTGAAGGTGAAGGTACCCATAGCAACACTTCCAACATACACACATCCAGAACTCTCATTTTTTCTGTAACGTGCCGGGGTGTCAGACTCATGACGCTCGCCTACAGCTACCACCCCAGGCACCGTTACACATGCACTATTTTCCACTGCTATTGAGGTAGTGATCTCCCAACAGTTGCCCAGGGCTTTTGCCAACTTTTATCTATCCTAGCCTTTATACTATTGCTCTAGAGCAGTAGTCTCCAAATGCACTTAGTTTTGCAATATAAGTCATTTGTTTCTTCCTAAAACCTAAACTTCTGTAGAGCTCTGCACAGCGACACTGCCTGTGTTAATATTGATTTTACATAGTCAATGTACAAAAATGATATTTCTATCTCTCTCTATAACACACTTATAAATATTAATAAAAGCCTTGGCTCCCTGATGCATAATTACACTTGTTTAAGATTTAAGCTATGCTATACTTTGCCCTTTTTTCTAATATAAGTTCTGCAGCTGACAAAAGCAGTCTGGCTTATATATAGCAAGCAGGCAGCTGACACAGGACTTTCCGAAACCTTTTTACACCAGAATATTGGTGAACACTGACAGCCGGCCACTCAGTTTCTTATCTGCATTGTGGTTTTTACTTACACAGTATATTTCTGCAGTTTAATGTAAATGTATATTATAAAATAGGTGCAGAGAAAAGCCTGCAGTTACTGGAGTTTTGAAACATTGATAATGAAGCATCTGCATCAGAAAATCTCATTATAGAGCCATATGCATATCATAAATATATTGTCGAGACTCGTCTATCGCCCTGCAAACTAAAAAGATGTACTATTGCTTGTTCCTAAAAAAAAATATATATATATATATATATATATATATATATATATATATATATATATATATATATATATATATACATACATTATATAAATCAGTCAGTCCCTCACTGAATCCAATATACATCTCATCCTAGCAAGACCACATTCAAAGTCCTGGGTGTTTTAGGAGTGTACCTGGGTGTTCCTCAGGGGTGAGGCTTAATAATTTAGAAATCTGCACAATAAATCTTGGTAAGTAAGCTTAACAAAGTTTACTGTGTCTTTTACTGCATCTTAAATTCCCCTGTGATGTTTCCTGTTTGTATTTCTGTTTTTCCTACAATATTTGTAACCTTTTTTTGGTAGTCCAACAACATAATTTCTGGTTTTAAATCTGTTTCTTGTCCCTTCTTTCCTGTTCTTTGCAGCAAGTCCTCTTCCTCACACCATTATTGAGTATGCCCACCCCCTGGTTCCAACACAGAATGTGAATCACTCCCTCACACCTTCATTGTATATGTATAAGCCCACATCCAGTATTTTTTATTGGCCCCAATTACGGCCACAAATTTCATAAGCCCTATCAGTAACCTTAGGTCCATTTGGCTAACATTATATCATGCTGCTAGGAGGAGGTGGCACCAGCCTGATAAAAAGACTAACACAGCTGGGAGGTGCAAAACAAGGCTGGTTATTGAGTAGATACTGATGGCGCATGACTGAAGGGGTACAACTTGGAGCACTATACCGAAATTAGGCGAACCCCTTCAATCACATGTTCTGATTAAAGAGCAACTGTCATTTAATTTTTTTTCCATAAATAATTAGTGCACATGAAAACACCTGATAAAGGCTGACCCAGCTGAAACGCGTTGTGCTTTTATTATTGCATTTTAATTAACCGTATTGAAGAATCCTGGAAATAGAGTGTAAGCGTCAATTTAATGTATTTTTTCTAAAAAACATTGCACATGAAAATGAGCAACTTTTTAATATATTAATATATCAGAAAAATCAGTTTCTTTCTTCTCCAGTATTAATCTTTCACTTTCAATTCTTCAGTGAATACTGATTTTTCCACTAAGAGATGACAGTTGCTGCCCATAAGATTCTATGGAGAGAGGAGGAGGAAGAGCTAATGGCTGTTTAAGACATTCTGCTGCAAGTTCTCCTGAAATTACTGCTAAGGATATGTTCACACTTTGTGGTCTTGAAGCATTTTTTTCTCCACCTAAAACCTTCATTTTTAGCAGTATGCAGTAAATGCTGTACGTACATCTCTTGTATATATAATGTCTGTAAAGTGCTGTGGAATTAATGGCGCTATATAAGTGAGTAACATAAATAAATATATCCCCTACCAATTACCCGTTCAGTAAAAAGTTTAATTTTGAATGGAGGTCTCCCTCATTGAACTGTGAAACATCTGGTCCTGACAAACCAGCAACATCGGTTTCATGCGGCCTGCACGGGCTTAGCGCCTTTAAAGCACCACACCCAACCAGGACCCCCGCTTTTATGTAGCTAGCCAGGAAGCGACAGACGAGTGCCTCCCCCCACGGCTACAGCTCCACAACATGTTACATCCATAAGTAAATGTGAACCTGGCCTTAACCCAGTTTTTCAGTATGTACTTTGTCAATGAGAGGAGGAGCTATAGGAGTTTTCATCCTTGGTTTCCTTGTTAGTTGTTCCTCTGTAGGATGGTAAGTCAGCCTTCTGACTTCTGAGCTCTACATCAGGTAACAAGTAGTATAATTCAAAATGTGTGCTATGCTGGCAATCAGAAGAATTTTATAAAATAACCTCTTTTATAGAGTTGAACAAAAAAATGGCTTGGCTCAGTGGCCACATCAATATTCAGTGGCTTCCATACCAGAGTTATGTGAGCTTCTCCTTAACTGCCCACATCCCGGGTGCAACTTCTGTTTAGTAGGAATGGCACAATGTCATCATTTGAGCAAGTTTAATGTCACCCCTTGTCTACTAATCAGAAGGAGTCCTGGGGATGCCGACAGGCAGGAGAATAGCAAGGCTCTGGTCCGGCAGCCACAGATTACTGACCTGACCAATGGATCGTGGTCTTCTAAAGCTTTTTGCACTACTCTACTTTTCCACTATCCTAAAGAGTTTGTCAACGTCTTTGATATTGTTGGTCTATTGTAAGTAGTGGATACATTATCAATTTCAGATTGATCAGGCTTTGACAAACAGAAACCCCACTCATCAGCCGTTAGCAGATTAACGACAGTGGGAAACACACAGTGTATGGAGCTGAAACTTCAATCAACGTGAATATCATGGTCTTGGCCAACTCATTTATCTTACATGGGTCCACAAGCTGCTCTGCTAAAAGTTGCCACATCCAACGCTTTGAAACTTTCTGTTTCTTTAACATTGACTGGAGAGGAGTGGAAAAAAATTAACCCATGAGAGCTAATAAGGCTTTAAATAGCTGCAATCAGACTGTTACTTCTGGTCCCAAAACAACAGGTGTCCAGAACACAAACAGCTGGGCTTATAAGAGAGCTTGCACATATTTGCTACACCTGAGGATTCGGGAACACAATGGGATTTTGGATTTCAGTAGTCATTATTACACAGAAAATGCTTCATTTTGGAAGACGTCCAATAATTTTAGCTTCAGAGCTAAGAGCTTGTTAGGCCGGTTTTACTCTTGTATAAACAGTACATTGCTTTGTCTATTAAACAAATAATAGTAACAGACCGGAGACATGACACGAATATCAGAAGTAGGGCATTGAACTGAACAGGAATCTGGGATATGTTTACCAAATCAGGCCTGTGCCTGGGGCATCACTAGTAATTTATGTTTATTTTTAATACAATATTTTTTTTTGTTCTTTATTCTTATTTTTATACAAATAATGGTGAAGAGAACAATAAACAGACATAGTGGATGTTATGAGAAGAGAGGAATAAGTGGATCCTCAGTGCTGCTGATTAAAATCCAAATGAAGATTCCAGGAGACAGGATTGATAGCAATGTGGTTTATTATCGACGCGTTTCGAACTCATTCGACTTCTTCATCAGGAAAAAACCATGAACAAAAAGAGTTTTTTTCCTGATGAAGAAGTTGAAGGACTTTGAAATGCGTTGATAATAACCTGCATCTTTACCAATCCTGTCTCCTGGAATTTTCCTTTAGATTTTTATTAGCAAATCATCCACTTATTCTTTCTTGCATTTTACTGGTTTCTTAATCGTTGCGGATTACATAACTGAACCAAGTGAACACTTCCTTCACCTTTCTGTCTTTAATCATCGGATAGGATCCTTTTGCACTTTTTTTTCCACCAGTCTTTCTTACATAGTGTATGTCATGGCATACATCTGAGCTGCCCTGCATTTAGCAGAACAGTCCTGAATTTGGAGAACTATCTGAGGATGTCAGGAATATGTTCTGTCCTCAACTGTATCTGTGTTGTCAAGACACAGATACAGTTGAATATAATAATAATAAACTTTTTATTTAGATAGCGCCAACATATTCCGCAATGCTTTACAATTCAGACAATTTAGAGACATTATCGGCACTGTCCTCACCGGGGCTCACAATTTACATTCCTTATCATTATGTCTTTGGAGTGTTGGAGGAAAAAGGAAAACCCAGAGGACACCCACGCAAACACGGGGAGAACATACAAACTCCTTGCAGAAGTTGTTGGAGCTGTCACTTCCCTGCTCCATCTTTCTATCTGGGCAGAGACTGAAGAACCTTCAGATTGTGTAACATTCTCTGGTCTTGTAAATGGGCAACAGAGACCAGCTCAGTGTCAGAGGAACAGCGATACGACAGGATGCAGAAGAAATTGGGATGCTAGTGTGGTTGCCACTGTGGATTTTTCATACTGTGTATGTGGGGAGATAGTCTGGGGAATCATGCTTTGTGACAGGGACTATGGGGGCATCATGCTGTGAGAGGGCATCATGCTGTGAGAGGTATCATACTATGTTTGGGGACTATAGTGGGCTACACACTGTGCACACTGTGTTGTTTGTGGAGGGGACTGTGGGGGGTATCATATGGTCGGGGGCTCTGTGAGGGCATCATAAGGTGTTGGGAGGAGGTTGTGGTGGTCATCATAATGTATGAGGGCTATTGTGGCATAATATTATGTATGTGTGTGGGATTGTGGGAGTATTATACTGTGTGCAAAGGAGGCTGTGTGGGCAGCATACCATGTGGGGGACTGTGGACTCATCTTATTATGTGTGAGAGGACTGTGAGAGATTCATATTGTGTGGTGAGGTCTGTGAGGGCATTCTACTGTGTTGGGGGGAGGGGAAGGTGTGGGGATCATCATACTATGAAGGATAGTCTGTGGGGGCATCATCCTGTGTGTGTGGGGCCGTGGAATGTTTCATACTGTGTGGAAGGAGGGCTTTGGTGAGTTTATACTTTGTGAGGGGGGTTGTGTATTATGGAGGCATCATAGTCTTTGTATAGAGCATTCTGGAGGCAATGGAAGGAGTATTCATACTGTGTGGGTTTCACTAGCAGCAATATTTCTGTGCGGGCACATATAAAGGACTTTATGGAGCTAGAGAAATGGATTTGCATAAAATAAAAATTGTCCCTCTTTCCTATCTTTCAAGGTTGGGCGGTATGGTTAAGGTATTTTTGGCACTTGGGAAAGATTCATGAAACTGTCTCAAAGAAAAACAGAAGTTGTGATTAGTTTCTATGGAAAACAAAGGTTGTCCCATATATGAGTAAATGAGGACACCTAACAGCAATAGTGATTGCTGAAGGCACTCAGGGGGCATTATTTGTTTCCAGGGGCGCTCGGAGAACCATGTTACTGGGCTAGCCTCATTACTGGGCCATGCCTTGCCATTGAGGAGGCCACATCATTTTCAATGAGGTCATCCCTTTGTTCTGGCCTTAAAAAATATCTACAGCGTTTGTCCGGACCACTGAGGCCTAGTGGGTCTGTTTGTAAATGTAAACCTGCAATTCACAATGAGAGGGGTGTAAAGGCAATATCTATGAGGCCTGGTGCCACCGATACGGTGTCCGGTGCAGTCATCACTGCTTGTCCAAAAACAGCAATCCCCTTTGGATGATTTAAGCCGTGTCATACAAGCGCAGTCATATAATTGATTTGATTCAGTGAAACTCGACCATTTAGCAAATACATTAAGAAATCCAATCAATTATTAATGATGGCTATTCAGTTACCAGAGAACACTATTGCTAATATATTTCTTCATACCAAATTCATTTTTATCATTTGTTCCCTGGAAATAATATTTGTACAGTTTTTTTTTATTGCTCAGTGATATTTGTGTTACTTCAATTATACAATTTCCTCATTGTGCATCATGGGATAGAAGCAATCGGTAGCAGTTGTCTGTGTAGTACAGCTGTGTGAGTGTCTGTGCATCTACTGAGTATACATGCATGTAGCAGTGCTGTGTATGTACAGTACAGACCAAAAGTTTGGACACATCTTCTCATTTAAAGACTTTTCTGTATTTTCATGACTATGAAAATTGTACGTTCACACTGAAGGCATCAAAACTATGAATTAACACATGTGGAATGATATACTTAACAAAAAAGTGTGAAACAACTGAAAATATGTCTTATATTCTAGGTTCTTCAAAGTAGCCACCTTTTGCTTTGATGACTGCTTTGCACATGTGTCACCCTGGCCTGGATGCCACAAGTGTAATAAAGCTGTGTCTGAGAGCAAGGGGGAGGTTCTCTAGTCAGGGGAACATTAGCATGCAGTACCTCCTGTCTCAGGCCAGTAGGGGGAGCAGGCTGCCCCTATAAAAGCTGGTGCTGGGGGCAGGGTTAGAGAGAACTGGACGACCTGTCTCAGGACTGAGACTTGTCCCAGAGCAGAGAGGGACAGTTGTATTGCACCCTAAGAGGAAGTGTGGCAGTAGAAGAGCCACAAGCCAGAGACAAGAGGCGAAGTGAGCCTGTCTTGGCAGATAAAGGACTTAATTCACCAGACTTTGGTGTCTGAGGCTGGGAGGATTCCACATCCCACAGCAGATAACCAGTCCGCAGGGGACTGTATATTCCTTGGCCTAAGAAGCCTGGAGGCTCTGCCACAACAGAAGGGACCAGCACAGCCGTACCAGGCCGGGAACAGAAAGGAACCCACGTCGCAGGCCATACAGGCGAGAATACACGGAAAGCTCGGAAACGTGGGCTGTTACCCTATAAGGAGGAGATAGCCAGAAGGAGCGCAGAAAGCACGGTAGGCCTACACCCTCACCCTGACCAGGGCCAATTTCCCCATTGCTCTCAGACATCCAGGTCCTCTCCTAGCCGGGACTGTTTGTGGGTCAGTTTACCTGTTCTAGTAAAGACCCTGGACTGCAATCTGTTGTCTGTGTGCTCTTTGCTCCTCCAGCACTAACGGCACTGGGACTCTCACCACCATCACTCCCACCATCCATTATACTGCCCTGGGGCCGCACTCTTCCCGTGGGGAGTCACACCATCCCAGCTGCATACATCATCAGCCCCTGCGGTCTGCCTTGCAGCGGCGGTTCCTAATGACCACAAATCCACGGGTGGCGTAGTCGGACATAATCATCAGCACATAACGGACTACCACTGGCCTGACCACCCTGAGCTACGGAACCGGGTTGCCACTACTACTCCCATCGTTCCCCTACTGCCCGGATCCGAGTGCCCCACGGCCCAGGGGGTGAGTCAGCTTTGGCGTAGTCGGCAGCAGGATAGTAACCAACCCGCCACAAACGGGTATTGCGTGCCTGAAAAAGACTGTGCACCTACCTGAAAAGAGGTTTCCCGCCATCTGGAGCCGTTTCCCGCCATTTCCAGCCGTCTCCCGCCATCTTCCGTCGGTTCACGCCATCTTCAGCCGTTTTCCCGCCATCGGACGCCATCTTCAGGACGCCGCGCGGGAAGAAGAAGGGCGTGGACGTCCAAACGGCGCGAGACCCGAAGCTCCGCCCCACGCACCGACACTGCGCAAGTTCCTGGAAGGGAGAGAGAGCAACGCTGACGTCACCAGGACGCGACGCAAGGTCCTCGTCCAGAGCAGCATCAGCGGAGCCGCGGCCTACAGAAGAGGATCGTCGGAAGGTAGGCCGCGCTTAACTAGGGGGGGGGGGAGATGTCGGACACAGAGGCGCCCACTACCACCAGCGCAGCTGCAGCAGCGGTGATGCCCTTTTCCCTGCCCTACATCCCTGGAGCGGCCTGGCTGCCCAAGTACTCAGGGGAGCCCCATGCCCTAACTGACTTTAAGGAAAGGCTGTACAGTTTGTTCCAGGTTTACCCCCTGACAGAGGAACAGAAGGTTAGCATATTGACAGGGCAGTTAAATGGCGCAGCCCAAAGGGAGGTAAAGTCATGGCCCGCTGAGGAGAAAAGAACTGTGAAGGGTATTCTGGCCGGGCTGCGGGGTACCTTTGACACACGTACCTCCGCTGAAATTAAAATGAGGTTCTATGGATGTAAGCAGCGGGCACAGGACAGCATCAGAGACTATGCCCTAAATTTGCAGGAAGCCTTGAGGGCCATCCAACAAGCTGACCCTGGCAGCATGCAGGATACGGATAAGCTACTAACAGAACAGTTTATAGAAGGTCTGCTGTCTAGCGCCCACAGGACTCAGCTGCGCCTCATGTTCTTTCAGAACACTGATCTGACCTTTGCCCAATTCAAGAATAGAGATGAGCGTTGTTCTACTCGAACTGTTCGCCAATCTCAAATTCGAGCTGTTTTGGGCGGTGTTCGAGCCGGTCGGCGAACACGAACAATTTGAGAAAAATTCGGCTGTTCGAGGTTATGTTCGATAACTGTTCGTGCACCAAAATCATAACTGGATTTTTTCTCAGTAATGATGAAAATTAATGTTAATACGCAGTTAGAGTGTACAGCGGGGCGGGGGGAGGGGCAGGGGATGGATCTCTGCAGGAACAATGAAGATCTCCATTTTTTTTTCTCTTTCCCGCATTTGCAGTGGGGAGGTGCAATCTGTCAGCCTATCAGCAGCGCACACACGGAGCGAAGTGCTTTTTTTCACACAAGCAAGGGCATGTGTGATTGGCAGTGTATGTCACATGTCCTTGCCCTATAAGACCAAGCCATTTTCCCCGTCGCCACCATTTTCTCACTGCTGCAGCTGCGTGTTAGACGGCACCGCTGTTGCTGTGTGCGCTATACCTTGTTAATTTCAAGCCAATTTTCGCACAAATATACAGATAGCTTGGGAGTAGGGAATAGTTGTGATTGCAGTCCTTTTAAGGACTAGGTTACAGCATTTCCTACGACTTTTATCAGGCAGGTCTGTGCTCTTAAATAGATAGATTGTGGGAGTAAAGACTAATTGTAATTGGAGTCCTTTTCAGGACTAGGTTACATCAGTTCCTATCAGTTTTTGCCAGGCAGGTCTGTGCCAGTGCTGTGCAAGTTTTTTTCACAGCATTTGGCTGAATCTAGCAAAGCTAATCCTTTTTGGCCTATTGCAGAGTGTGTTAGTCAGTGGAGTAGCCTATCTGTGTTGCAAGATATACCACCTGTGTATAGAATACCAATTTTTTTACTGCACCTAGTGAAGTAAAATCTTTTGGGCATAGCATCATTCTATTAGTCCATCTATACTGACCTCCATCAGGTTGCAAACTGAATATAATTTTTTTCTGCATCTAGCTCTGAAAAAATATTTGGGCTTCTAGCAGTGTGTGGGACTTGGTCTATTAGTCCATCTATACTGACCTCCATCAGGTTGCAAATTAAAAATAATTTTTTTCTTCATTTAGCTCTGAAAAAATATTTGGGCTTCTAGCAGTGTGTGGGACTTGTTCTATTAGTCCTTCTATACTGACCTCCAGCAGGTTGCAAATTGAATATAATTTTTTTCTGCATCTAGCCCTGAAAAAATATTTGGGCTTCTAGCGGTGTGTGGGACTTGGTCTATTAGTCCATCTATACTGACCTCCATCAGGTTGCAAATTAAAAATAATTTTTTTCTGCATCTAGCTCTGAAAAAATATTTGGGCTTCTAGCAGTGTGTGGGACTTGGTCTATTAGTCCATCTATACTGACCTCCATCAGGTTGCAAATTAAAAATAATTTTTTTCTTCATTTATCTCTGAAAAAATATTTGGGCTTCTAGCAGCGTGTGGGACTTGTTCTATTAGTCCATCTATACTGACCTCCATCAGGTTGCAAATTAAAAATAATTTTTTTCTGCATCTAGCTCTGAAAAAATATTTGGGCTTCTAGCAGTGTGTGGGACTTGGTCTATTAGTCCATCTATACTGACCTCCATCAGGTTGCAAATTAAAAATAATTTTTTTCTTCATTTAGCTCTGAAAAAATATTTGGGCTTCTAGCAGTGTGTGGGACTTGTTCTATTAGTCCTTCTATACTGACCTCCAGCAGGTTGCAAATTGAATATAATTTTTTTCTGCATCTAGCTCTGAAAAAATATTTGGGCTTCTAGCGGTGTGTGGGACTTGGTCTATTAGTCCATCTATACTGACCTCCATCAGGTTGCAAATTAAAAATAATTTTTTTCTGCATCTAGCTCTGAAAAAATATTTGGGCTTCTAGCAGTGTGTGGGACTTGGTCTATTAGTCCATCTATACTGACCTCCATCAGGTTGCAAATTAAAAATAATTTTTTTCTTCATTTATCTCTGAAAAAATATTTGGGCTTCTAGCAGCGTGTGGGACTTGTTCTATTAGTCCATCTATACTGACCTCCATCAGGTTGCAAATTAAAAATATTTTTTTTCTGCATCTAGCTCTGAAAAAATATTTGGGCTTCTAGCAGTGTGTGGGACTTGGTCTATTAGTCCATCTATACTGACCTCCATCAGGTTGCAAATTAAAAATAATTTTTTTCTGCATCTAGCTCTGAAAAAATATTTGGGCTTCTAGCAGTGTGTGGGACTTGGTCTATTAGTCCATCTATACTGACCTCCATCAGGTTGCAAATTGAATAAAAAAATTTTCTGCATCTAGCTCTGAAAAAATATTTGGGCTTCTAGCGGTGTGTGGGACTTGGTCTATTAGTCCATCTATACTGACCTCCATCAGGTTGCAAATTAAAAATAATTTTTTTCTGCATCTAACCCAGCCAATAGTTTTGGCCTAATACCACAGTTTGGCCACTCAGCTCTGCTCGGTTACCATCCATTGTTTTTTTGTGCAAACAACTCCAGAGTTGTGAATTAGTTAACCACCAAAATGAGTGGAAAAGGCCTGCTGCTGGTGGAAAGGGGAATAGGCGTGTTGGGAAGGGGAAAAAAGGTTGTGTCCGTGGGGTAGGTGCAGAAGAAAGACCATCTTCCAGCCAAACTAAAATGTCTACTTCTTTTAGCGGACAATGTGATAAGATCCCTTTCTTACGGCCACGCCAATCGCTACAAATTCCAGATGAGGCACAAAAACAGCAGGTGCTTCAACGGATATCAAGTGCTCCTTTAAGTGGGCTCTCCTCCACATCAACTTCAACATCACAAATACTCCAGTCCTCAAAGGTGTCACCCAAATCGCACTTGCTTCCTCACAGCTCCCAAATCTCCAGCTGCCCGTCTGAGTATGAGGTAGAACAGATGGTTGAGTCTGCAGAGCTGTTTACTCATACTATAGCCTGGGAATCAGAGGTCGACTCCAGCGCTTCTGTGAATCCAGACGAGGAAATGATCTGCACTGATGCCCAGAATCTTTATGAGTCGGATCCAGGACCAGACGCAGAAGGTTCTGACCATAATGTAGACCCTCATTCCCAAACTGTAACTCCTGTTGGTGGAGACAATGAGGAAGACGATGATAAGACTCAAATACCTGATTGGAGCGACAACTTTAGTTTTTTGTCAGGGCAGGAACAGGTTGGCTCTGAGGACGACGGGTGTGATAACGCACAGGGTGATGATGATGAGGTCGGAGATCCCACTTACTGTCAACCCACAGTCAGCCAAGAGATGAGGTCAGCAGAGGAGGTGGAGGAAGATGCTAGTGACGACGAGGTCAGGTTGCGCCTTCCTGGACAGAGACGTAGTACTGGAAGCACGTCAACAACTGCATCCTCAAACACAACTCTGCCTCTCACAAGTCGTGGTGGCTCTTCAGGTCGCATGGGTGCTAAGCCTTGCATAGCCTGGGCATTTTTTCAGATCGATAAAGATGACCCAACTCGTGTTATCTGTAACATTTGTCAGCAAAAGCTAAGTAGAGGCCAAAAAATACATAGTTTGAGTACTTCATGCATGAACCGGCACATGGACATGAAGCATAAGTTGCAGTGGGAAGCTCAGTGTGCTACAATGCGGTCTAGCCGGCCGGGCCAACCACCGTCTGCCATATCTTGTGCATCCGCGGCCTCTTCATCCTCTGTGACTGGGGGGACAGCAGTCACACCTGTTTTGGGGCGCAGACCTGCCACCTCTTTACCCGCAACAGCCAGCGTGATTGGCAGGTCATCATTTTCTTTGGAGGTGGTAACACCAGCTGGTGTTGAGCGCTGTCCGACATCGATAGCACCACCTTTGGATCAAGGCAACCTAACATGTCCGCCTGCATCTTCCTCACAGACCGGCAGTTTGCCGGGGACACCCTTATCAACCCCGTCTAAGCACAATAGCCAGCCCTCGGTCCCTCAGATGTGGACAAGTAAAAGACCATTTCCTCCTAGCCATGAGAAAGCTAAGAGGTTGAATTTCACCATCTGCAAGCTCTTGGCTACAGAAATGCTGCCTTTCCGCCTGGTGGACACAGAGGATTTTCGAGACCTTATGTCCGTCGCAGTGCCCCAGTACCAGATGCCCAGTCGGCACTACTTCTCAAAGAAAGGTGTGCCTGCGCTCCACCAGCATGTCGCACACAACATCACCGCTTCTTTGAGAAACTCTGTGTGTGACAGGGTGCATTTCACCACAGACACTTGGACGAGTAGGCATGGACAGGGGCGTTACATGTCGCTGACTGGGCACTGGGTAACTATGGTGACAGCAGGACAAGGGGCTGCTGTCCAAGTCTTGCCGTCCCCACGAGTTGTGCGTCAATCCTCTTTATGTCATTTTTCCTCCACTGCTTCTGCCTCCTCAACCTCCTCTCGGTCTTCCACCTGCACCCAAAGCCTGTCTGGTCATGCCACAAGCTTTCTAACTGCGCAGAAGGGATCCTGCACACCTCCTTACTATGCTGGCAGTAGGGCTCAACGTCATCAGGCGGTTTTTACATTGAAATGTCTGGGAAATGTGAGTCACACAGCTGAGGAGTTGTGGTCAGCTCTGGAGAACCAATTTCATGAATGGTTGTCTCCACTGGACCTGAAACCAGGGAAGGCCGTGTGCGACAATGCTGCAAACCTGGGTGCGGCCCTTCGCCGGGGCAATGTCACACACGTGCCTTGTATGGCTCACGTGTTGAACCTGGTTGTCCAGCAATTTTTAGCCCACTATCCCAGACTAGATGGCCTTCTGCAGAGGGCACGGTCGCTGTGTGCTCACTTCCGCCGTTCGCATCCCGCAGCTCAGCGACTTACATCTCTACAGAAGTCGTTGGGCCTGCCACTTCACCGGCTAAAATGCGATGTGCCTACCCGGTGGAATTCAACTCTGCACATGTTGCAGCGACTGTGGCAGCACCGACAAGCCCTGGTGCAATACGTTCTGACGTATAGCCTGGGCCAACGAGATTCAGAGGTGGGGCAAATCACGCTGGAGGAGTGGTCTCAGATCAGGGACCTATGCACCCTTCTGCACAGTTTTGAAATGGCGACGAAGATGTTTAGTGCTGACGATGCCATTATCAGCATGACTATTCCGGTGATTTACATGCTGGAGCACATGTTAAACAGAATTCGGAGTCAGGTGGTGGCACAAGAGGAGGTGGAGGAAGTAGAGGAGGAGGAGTTGTATGCGGAAGGGCTAACATCTGCAAGGTCCAGACGGTCGGCAGCACCAGGGCGGCAGGCATGTGAGGGTGGGGGAGATGATTTTACCAGGGCGCATGGTAGCAGCCAAACAAGTGAGGAAGGTGCAGGAGCCGAGGAAGAAGTGGAGGACGAACTGATGGAAGACTCATCAGATGAGGGAGACCTTGATCACATTTCTGTTGTGCGAGGTTGGGGGGAGAGGACAGAGGAAGGAAGCATGATTGTTACCTCGCCACCAACACAACAGGGACTTGGTGCTCCTGGATGCGCAACACACATGAGTGCCTTCTTGCTGCACTACCTGCAACATGACCCTCGAATTGTGAGAATTAGAAATAATCCTGACTACTGGGTTGCCACACTGTTAGATCCCCGGTACAAAAGTAAATTTGCAGAAATTATTCCTGCCATAGAAAGGGATGCACGCATGCAGGAGTATCAGCAGAGACTGTTGCAGAATCTTACATGTGCTTTTCCACAAAATACCAGTGGTGCACGTAGTGAATCTCACAGTTCCAACTTGCCAACCGTGGTCTGTATGGAATTGTTCAATAAAGGGCCCAAAATTAAGATAACATAGATGGGAGAGGTCTCTATGAATAGGAATTCCTAAGTATTTGATACCCTGTGAGGGCCAGGCAAAGGGAAAGTTGGACTGGATGGAATCCTATATGGATTTAGGGAGGGAGACATCGAGGGCCTCAGACTTCGCTGCATTGATTTTAAAATTTTACCATGTAACAAAGTGATCTATTTCAGCCATAACAGCAGGGATGGATATATGTGATTGAGTGATATATACTAGGACATCATCAGCAAATAGAGAGCACTTGTACTCGGTGCCTCCCACCTCAATCCACCTAATATTGGGGTTATGGCGAATTGATGAGAGCAGGTGCTCCGTCACTAGGATGTATAAGAGAGGGGACAGAGGACATCCCTGCCTTGTCCCATTGGTGATTGTGAAAGGTGATGAAAATGTTCTGACGCACCCCCTGGGCCTTGGGACACCCGGAGCCGGACCCTTTTTGGTGGATGCTGGTGGTTGTAGTCTTCGTGGCGGCGATCCGGTTCCGTGGCTCAGGGCGGTCAAACCAGTGGCAGAACTATTTATGTGGTTTTGATGTTTAAATGTCCGACTACGCCACCCATGGATTGCGGTCAGAGTGAACCGCCGCTACAGGGCAGACCGCTAAGGCTGGTGTTGTGGGTGCAGCAGAGCGTAGCATAACTCCCCACGGGAGGAGTATAGCCTCAGGGCAGTGTATGCGGAGGATGGGGGTGATGGTGCAGGGCAGCAGCAGTAACGACACGGAGTCAGTGATGCAGTTCAGGGCCTTTACTCACAGTTCTTATTATCCAGACCACGTCTGCAGGTAACGGCTGCCCACGTCGTACTGTGCTCACCAGGTGAGGGGCTCAGACAACTCCCAGATAACTTTGGAGCGCTTCACAGGACCCCCTTTGTGTGTCCTTTGTCTGGCCTTTCTTACCAACACTTCTGTCCGGCTGCCTCGGGCCTCCTCTTGGTAAACTTGGCGCCAGTTTCCCTGACCCTATGTGGTGCCTTCCTAGCGGGTGGAGCAAGGGGCTGCGCCACATAAAATGTCAGAGCCTCCGGTTTCTAGCTGAGGGTCGTTTCCTGCCTCCACTAGTTCGGGGACCGGTCTCCCCCTTTGGCCTGACCCCTCCACGCAGGTGGATTCGGGCGTGCGGTGGCGACTCGCCCGTCCGCACCCCTGGGATCCCTTCATTCCTCGTTCCTGGAACCTTCTCCGCTCCTCTTCCTTCCTTCTCCCTCTTGCAGGCCTGGGCCTCTGTTAATAGGCCCGCCTCCGGAGCAGAGCTCATGCAGAGCCCCTGCTCCCTGCCACTTCTGCTCAGACTTCTCTGCACTGAACTAAGATGGTGCCCACCTTTTATACTCCCTTCTCAATGCACCCAGGAACTGCTTCCTCCCTGCTCCTGCACTGCAGGGTTCCCCTTCCTCAGTGTTCCCTCCCCCCACTCCAGCCAGGGACAGGGACTGTCGTGCCCATCTCAGGGGCATATTGGTCGCCCTGCCCCACGGCAATGTGGTGTAATGCATGCAGGTGTCGAGTCCTGATCCACACTCCATCCTTATCTGAGAGTGAGATATCACACCTCTGGGTGAGGTGCAATACGTCTGTAGCAACCGAGCCCTCGGTGCTACAGTTCCATTTATCTTCAGCCTAGGTGACGTATTGTGATACAGGGCCGTGATTTTGGCTATAAAAGGGTCCCCTAGACCCCTACCCCAAGCTTTTTAAGAGAATCATATATGGCGTGCCAGGAGACTCTATGGAATGCTTTCTCAGCATCCAACGAGAGTATCTACTTACAAATTTTTAACTGCATCTAGCCCAGGAAATACTTTGTGCCTAGTAGCAGTGTCTGCTAGTCAGCGGATTATCCCGGCTGTTAAGCAAGCTACACCACCTGTAGTTTGGACACTTAATTTTTTCAAAGGAAATGCTTCGGGACCACGGGATACTTAGTGAAGAGCATCAGGAGGCACCCCAAGGCATAGGGGCTGGGACTGGCACTAGGATGCCTTGCGGTGGACAGCCGAGCTCGATCCTTATAAAAGCTTTTTAACTGCAGCAGCTTTAGTGGACGCTACTGGAGCTGGAATTACGCGGCTGCTGGCATGAGACTTGCCCTCCAATAGATCCTTGTAAATGGATTTAAAGTGTATTCATTCAAATTAGAGGGACAATTTAAATTAAAAAGCTTAGAGCTGCCTCCACCACAGGGGGGCTCTCTCGACCCACCAGCGGACAGGCACCAGTATTGGGAGAGGGGGGCTGGCCGTCAGGGTTCACCGCGGCTCTGGCACAAACCCGGCGACACGGAGGTGGCACGGGCAGGAGCGGACTGGCCGTCTCGGCTTCTCACTTTTTGGATTTTAGAAGGGCATGACATGCCTATATCTGTGTCTCCCCCTCCTTTTACTCCTCCACCTCTTTTCTTTTCGCATGACTATATGTACTTGTCACTTTTCCATGTGTTAGTTGTGTCTTCTGAGCAGTTTGTCAGCTTTTGGACACCTTTGAAGGTGTTTTCTATGTGTTTCTATGTGTTTTTGTTTGCCTGCCATTGGTTTTAACGGTGTTCGAAGGTGTTCGACGAACAGTTCAACGAACAGTTCGGCGAACACACGGGTGTTCGACGAACCGAACCGAACTCGAACACTACGGGGGTGGCTCAACACTATTCAAGAACAGGGCCATAAGGGTGCTCTGTGAATCCGCAACAAGTGGCGCTATAAACCCCCGGCGCCCTGCTCTCACCTACCACCAGGAGGCGGCGCCCTCCTCTATGGACTCCATGGGGGCTGATGCACAGGCCCTGAACCAAGCCCCGTTGAAAGACCTGCACCACCAAGTCCAGGAGCTAACCAGGACCGTCCAGGCGTTGCAAGTGGACCCGTCAAGACCCATCGAGTTGGCTTCAAGTCCGGAAGATATCCCGTGGCGTCGACAGAGGAGGATCCCGTCGTTCCGAGGGAGGCCCACAGACCGCTACGCAGAGGATGGACAGCCCATTTGCCGTCGATGCAACCATCCTGGACACATTTCCAGGTACTGTAATTTAAACGGGTCCAACCTGGGGCAGAGGGCCAACCCCCAGGCATAAGATCACCAGGCCCTTATAATTTGCGTGATAAGTACGTTGGGGGGCGCCCGGTTTTACCCGTGGTGCTGGACGGTATCCCCATGAGCGCCTTGCTGGATACTGGGTCGCAAGTAACCACTATCCCTTATGTACTTTTAAGCAGTATTGGACTGATGCTGATATCACATGGTATCCAGACAGTAACTTGAGCATCATCGCCAGTAATGGCTTGCCCGTGCCGCAGATGGGGTTCAAGGAGATGACCATTAAAATTGGTAAAGTTGAACTGCCGGCACAGGGAGTGATTATTGTGGACATTGACCGTCGTGAAAGTCACCCTAAAATAACTGTGGGTACTAACGTGATTGAAAATTGTCTTTCAGAGGTAATTGTAATTCTACAACAGGTGGCGGTGAATGCTAGTTCCAGCCAACAGAGAGTCCTCAACAAGGAGATAAAAACCCTGAAGAGACGGCAGCAGGTAGAACTGTCTGGTGGTGAGATCGGTAGCGCAAGACTGAGTGACCCATTCCCCATTTCCATGCCTCCCAAAAGTGAAATGATGATCTGGTGTCGAACTGCAATCGGGTTGAGAGGTAGAGACTACCAAGCCATGGTAGAACCCGTGTACTCAGACAGCAGGCCCACCATTTTGACAGCCCGGGGGGTGGTTGATGTCCGCCATGGGAGGGTGCCCGTTCGCATCCTCAACATTGGGGAGAGGGAGGTACATTTACCCAGGTACGCTACACTTGCCAAACTGTTTGTTGTCGAACAAAGCTATCAGGGTCGTGGAACCCTTGCCTCCATCTCCTCAGGCGGAGGGTAATGGCTCCCAGAAACAAAAGGAGGACTGGTGCCAGAAACTCCATGTGGGTGCTGACTCCACTCCCCTGCACCAAAAACAAGGAGTCTACCGGGTGGTACAGGAGTACGAGAGAGTCTGTAGTAAGCACCCGCTAGACTTCGGCAGAGTAAAAGGGATAGAACACCATATCCCCACAGGGAGCCACCCACCAATAAAAGAGAAACACAGGCCTGTACCCCCTGCACATTATCAGAACGCCAAGGGTATGCTGCGGGAAATGAAAGAAGCTGGGGTCATTAGAGATAGCTGTAGCCCCTGGGCTGCCTCCCTGGTTCTGGTAAAAAATAAAGACGGCACCATGAGAATGTGCGTGGACTATAGACAAATCAACTGTATCACCCACAAAGACGCATATCCGCTGCCGAGAATAGATAAGTCTTTAGCCACACTAAAATCAGCTAACTTCTTTTCTACTTTGGACCTTACTAGCGGGTACTGGCAGAGGCTGACTAGCGGGTACTGTGGCAGAGGCTGACAAGGAGAAGACCGCCTTCACCACCCCGATGGGACTGAGTGAGTTCAACTGTATGCCCTTCGGGCTCTGCAACGCACCAGGGACCTTCCAGAGGTTGATGGAATACTGTCTAGGGCACCGAAACTTCGAGACGGTCCTCCTTTACCTGGACGACGTGATCGTCTATTCGAAGACTTACGAGGACCATCTAAAGCACCTGGCCGAGGTGTTCAAAGCCCTGGCAGGCTACGGCCTGAAGGTGAAACCATCGAAGTGTCACCTGCTGAAACCAAAGGTCCAGTACCTAGGGCACGTGGTAAGTGCGGAAGGAGTAGCCCCCGACCCTGACAAGGTCACGGCAATCAAGAGCTGGCCAAGCCCCTCGAACATCAAGGAAGTGAGGCAATTCCTCGGGTTGGTAGGCTACTACCGAAGGTTCATCCCCGGGTTCACTAAGATGGCAGCTCCTATGCAGGACCTCCTGATAGGAGAGTCTAAGTCCAGAAGTCAAAAGCCACAGTTCAAGTGGGATAAACCGGAAGAGGAGTCCTTCCGACAGTTGAAGATGGTCCTCATGGGGGATGAGATCCTGGCCTTCCCTGACTATGGCCAGCCTTTTATTCTCCACACAGGTGCCAGTAATGTGGGACTGGGAGCCGTACTGTCCCAAAACCAATAGGGCAGAGAAAGGGTGGTCGCGTACGCCAGCCGGAAGCTGAGACCCACCGAGAGGAACCCGGAGAATTACAGCTCCTTCAAGCTAGAATTCTTGGTGGTGGTGTGGGCCGTGACGGAACGCTTCAAGCATTACCTGGCCTCCGCAAAGTTCACGGTGTACACGGACAACAACCCGTTAACACACCTAGACAATGCAAGACTGGGTGCCCTGGAACAGCGGTGGAAGGCCCGTCTCCCCAACTATGACTTTGTGATCAAGTACCGGGCAGGCAAAACCAATGCCAACGCTGACGCCCTATCGAGAATGCCTCACTTACCTGAAGGTGACGAAGACCAAGAAGAGCTGGAGGAGGTAGAACTCCCCGCGTTTCACCGGTACAGAGCCGCTCAATACTCCCACCGCGTGAAGGAGGAGGAACTAACAACCGTGATGATCAATCCCCTACCTCACCACAGCTGGGCAGAGACCCAAGATAGTGACCCTGCCATCCTCCTAGTGAAAGATCTGCTGACCCAGAAAGATGCCCGCATGGATCCGGGTGCTCAAGAGGAAGCCAAGCAGCTATTCCTAAGCTGTTCCTCTACGAAAGCAAGCTGTGCAGAAGGATTGTCAACCATCGGACGCACGAGCTGACCTGGCAAGTCGTGGTTCCAAGGCAGGATGCAGCTATGGTCCTGGGGGCTTACCATGACAGAGCGGGGCACTTCGGTTGGAAGAAACTGGAGTTCCTGCTAAGAGGACGGTTCTTTTGGGTCGGCATGAGAGGGGCTGTAGAGAAGTGGTGCAGAGACTGTGGCCCTTGTCACCTAAGGAGGAAGGACCGTGCCAGCCAGAAGACACCCTTGAGGCCCATCGTCACCACGCAGCCTCTTGAGCTGGTAGCTCTGGACCACGTCAAATTGGCTCCAAGCCGGTCAGGATACATCTACGCCCTGACAATTGTGGACCACTATTCCCGTTTTCTAGTGGTGGTCCCGGTGAAAGACTTGACAGCCCAAACGGCGGCCAGAGCCTTCCAGCAATACTTCTGCCATCCACACGGGTATCCGGAACAGGTCCTGAAGGACCAGGGTCCAGCGTTCGAAGCTGAAATCTTCCAAGAATTCTGCAACCTCTATGGCTGTAAGAAAATTCGGACAACGCCTTACCACCCACAAACCAATGGGATGTGTGAGAAAATGAACAACATAGTCATTGATCTCCTGAAGACGTTGCCCCTGGAGGAACGCAGCCTGTGGCCAGAAAAACTGCTGGATCTGATAGACTTATACAATCATATCCCGGTGAATGCTACAAACTGCAGCCCGGCTTACCTGATGCGAGCTAGACCAGGTAAGCTGCCCGTAGATCTGGAGATGGGAGTCCTAACACCTGAGGACACCTCCCCGGATGCGGACTGGGATACGGAAAGGCAACTGCAGTACAAGAAGGTACAGGAGAGTGTGGAGAGGAGTCTGGCCCAGGTGAGAGAAAGGCAAGAAAGACTCTTCAACCAACACGCCCCTGCTGGTCCCCTGGAACCTGGTGAGCAGGTCCTGAAGCGAAAGAGAAGGCTTCACAAGTTGGACGACCAGTGGGAAAGGGAACCCTACACCGTACTGCAGTCTGATCATGACAACCCGAAGGTGTGCGCGATCACCAAGGACGGAGGAGAAACCACTAGTGCCATCTCCAGAGACCAACTCAAAAGGTGCCCCGAGCAACTCCGTAGTGCAGAAGAGGATCAAAGTGACCTTGAACCCGCAGAGGACAAGGAAGAAATGATCAGCACTGTTCTCGGAGAGTTCCCTCAGTCCTGGACTCGAATAAACGATGCAATAGTGGTACCCGTCCTGCATTTCCTGCAACCGACTGAGCAACAACCTGCACCAGAGCCGGAAGGTGAAGAAGAGCAAGCAGCTCCAGAGGCAGAAGAGCCTGTACCAGCAGCCCAGGAGAATCAACCCTCTGCTGACAGTGAGCCTGCCATGCCTGCGGTAAGCCAAAGGACCCGCAGACAGCTGCCTGCCCTACCTGTACACCCAGCTGGTAGCTGTACCCCTAACGCTAGTGGGGAAAGCCAGGTTGGTCCACCACCAGACAGTGGGTTAAGGAGATCAACCAGGAGCACAAAGGGGCAGATACCTGCTCGCTGGAGAATATAGGATGCACTAGAATTGTAAATAACCCTGTTACCAAATGTTGAAATGTTTGCCAAGTTACATGCATGTTTGGGAATTCTGTGTTTCAGTTTCTTGCAGTTACCGTAAGGACTCAAAGGTTATGGACTTTTTATAACCGGGACCTTTGTATGGACTGCGTTCGGAGCCTAACCAAGGAATGAACTAAGACTGTGAAGGACTTGGGGTAGGACAGACCCCCACCTGGTTAAGGCTCCCCGTTGAGTTGGTGATATGGACACCCGGTCACAGACCACACTGTGACCTTAAGATCTCAATCTGTGCGTCGTCTGTCTGTTAATGTTTTATGGTTATGCATATTGTCTTTGTTTATTGTTTAGTCCCGGAGTACTAAATTTCACTAGGGGGAATGTGTCACCCTGGCCTGGATGCCACAAGTGTAATAAAGCTGTGTCTGAGAGCAAGGGGGAGGTTCTCTAGTCAGGGGAACATTAGCATGCAGTACCTCCTGTCTCAGGCCAGTAGGGGGAGCAGGCTGCCCCTATAAAAGCTGGTGCTGGGGGCAGGGTTAGAGAGAACTGGACGACCTGTCTCAGGACTGAGACTTGTCCCAGAGCAGAGCAGGGACAGAAAGTTGTATTGCACCCTAAAAGGAAGTGTGGCAGTAGAAGAGCCACAAGCCAGAGACAAGAGGCGAAGTGAGCCTGTCTTGGCAGATAAAGGACTTAATTTACCAGACTTTGGTGTCTGAGGCTGGGAGGATTCCACATCCTACAGCAGATAACCAGTCCGCAGGGGACTGTTTATTCCTTGGCCTAAGAAGCCTGGAGGCTCTGCCACAACAGAAGGGACCAGCACAGCCGTACCAGGCTGGGAGCAGAAAGGAACCCACGTCGCAGGCCATACAGGCGAGAATACACGGAGAGCTCGGAAACGTGGGCTGTTACCCCATAAGGAGGAGATAGCCAGAAGGAGCGCAGAAAGCACGGTAGGCCTACACCCTCACCCTGACCTGGGCCAATTTCCCCATTGCTCTCAGACATCCAGGTCCCCTCCTAGCCGGGACTGTTTGTGGGTCAGTTTACCTGTTCTAGTAAAGACCCTGGACTGCAACCTGTTGTCTGTGTGCTCCTTGCTCCTCCAGCACTAACGGCACTGGGACTCTCACCACCATCACTCCCACCATCCATTATACTGCCCTGGGGCCGCACTCTTCCCGTGGGGAGTCACACCATCCCAGCTGCATACATCATCAGCCCCAGCGGTCTGCCTTGCAGCGGCGGTTCCTAATGACCGCAAATCCACGGGTGGAGTAGTCGGACATAATCATCAGCACATAACGGACTACCACTGGCCTGACCACCCTGAGCCACGGAACTGGGTTGCCACTACTACTCCCATCGTTCCCCTACTGCCCGGATCTGAGTGCCCCACGGCCCAGGGGGTGAGTCACACACTCTTGGCATTCTCTTGATGAGCTTCAAGAGGTAGTCACTGTAAATGGTCTTCACTTCACAGGTGTGCCCTGTCATATATAATAAGTGGGATTTCTTGCCTTATAAATGGGGTTGGGACCATCAGTTGTGTTGTGCAGAAGTCAGGTGGATAAACAGCTGATAGTCCCACTGAATAGACTTTTAGAATTTGAATTATGGCAAGAAAAAAGCAGCTAAGTAAAGAAAAACGAGTGGCCATCATTACTTTAAGAAATGAAGGTCAGTCAGTCCGAAAAATTGGGCAAACTTTGAATGTGTCCCCAAGTGCAGTTGCAAAAACCATCAAGCGCTACTTAGAAACTGGCTCACATGAGGACCGCCCCAGGAAAGGAAGACCAAGAGTCACCTCTGCTTCTGAGGATAAGTTTATCCGAGTCACCAGCCTCAGAAATTGCAGGTTAACAGCAGCTCAGATTAGAGACCAGGTCAATGCCACACAGAGTTCTAGCAGCAGACACATCTCTTCAACAACTGTTAAGAGGAAACTTTGTGCAGCAGGCCTTCATGGTAAAATAGCTGGTAGAAAACCACTGCTAAGGACAGGCAACAATCACAAGAGACTTGTTTGGGCTAAAGAACACAAGGAATGGACATTAGACCAGTGGAAATCTGTGCTTTGGTCTGATGAGTCCAAATTTGATATGTTTGGTTCCAACCACCGTGTCTTTGTGCGACGCAGAATAGGTGAACGGATGGAATCTACATGCCTGGTTCCCACCGTGAGGCATGGAGGAGGGGGTGTGATGGTGTGGGGGTGCTTTTCTGGTGACACTGTTGGGGATTTATTCAAAATTGAAGGCATACTGAACCAGCATGGCTACCACAGGATCTTGCAGCGGCATGCTATTCCATCCGATTTGCGTTTAGTTGGACCATCATTTATTTTTCAACAGGACAATGACCCCAAACACACCTCCAGGCTGTGTAAGGGCTATTTGACCAAGAAGGAGAGTGATGGGGTGCTACGCCAGATGACCTGGCCTCCACAGTCACCAGACCTGAACCCAATCGAGATGGTTTGGGGTGAGCTGGACTGCAGAGTGAAGGCAAAAGGGCCAACAAGTGCTAAGCATCTCTGGGAACTCCTTCAAGATTGTTGGAAGACCATTTCCGGTGACTACCTCTTGAAGCTCATCAAGAGAATGCCAAGAGTGTGCAAAGCAGTCATCAAAGCAAAAGGTGGCTACTTTGAAGAACCTACAATATAAGACATATTTTCAGTTGTTTCACACTTTTTTGTTAAGTATATAATTCCACATCTGTTAATTCATAGTTTTGATGCCTTCAGTGTGAATGTACAATTTTCACAGTCAGGAAAATACAGAAAAATCTTTAAATGAGAAGGTGTGTCCAAACTTTTGGTCTGTACTGTATATTTACTGTTTGAGCAGCAGAGCTGTGTGTGTATGTGTGTGTGTGTGTAGCAGAACTGTGTTTGTGTGCAGCAGAGCTCTGTATGTGCAGCAGTGCTGTGTCTATGTGTACTACAGAAATTTTCAGAAGTGGAGCCGATCTGTAGCAGCCGTGTGTGTAGTAGAGCTGTATGAGTATGTGTATGTATGCAGCAAAGCTGTGTGAGTATGCATTTACTGAGTGTGTATGTATTTAGCCAAGCTGTGTGTTCATGCAGCAAAGCTCTGTGTGTGCAGCCATGCTGTGTATCTACAGGTGCATCTCACTAAATTAGAATATCATCAAAAGGTTAATTTATTTCAGTTCTTCAATACAAAAAGTGAAACTCATATATTATATAGAGTCATTACAAACAGAGTGATCTATTTCAAGTGTTTATTTCTGTTAATGTTGATGTTACTATTTGGGCAGAAGAGTTGTGTGTGCACATCTAATGTGCATGCAAAGTTGTGGGTATATTCATGAGTTGCACAGATGTTTGTATATATAACGTGGATGCTGCTGAGCTGTGTGTATTAGAAACTTACTTACAGCACCAGGAAAATTTAAAGTGCACCCGCCCGCAGGATTGTGCTCAGTAAACCACATACACTGTCAGATGCGCCATTACACTGATTAAAATGATACCTTGCTTGATGAAATCTGTCCTGTGGTTCTTTTATAATCTTTATTTTTAATTTTGAGATAATGATATTCTCGTGCTTTGGGGCGGCCTTTGTTAAATACTGCCTGTGTAACTGTGGTAAAAATCCTGAAATTTACATGCAGCAAAATGGCCCCGCTGCCCGCACATGTGCAGTAGCATCTCTCATTTGCCGAGAGATGCTACTGCGCATGCGCAGCTGATGGCGCAATATTGCTGCAGCCAAATTGTTTTTCCTCCTGCAAATGGTGCCCAGACATGCTCAGTAGCATCTATCACTTGCCGATAGATGCTACTGTGCAAGCGCCACTAGCGGCGCCATTTTGACGGAGAAAAAAGAAATTTGCCTGCAGCAATATGGCGCCGCCGGCCACCCATACGCAGTAGCATCTCTCAGCAAATGAGAGATGCTACTGCGCATGCACAGGCAGCGGGGCCATTTTGCTGCATGTAAATTTCTTGATTTGTACCACAATTACTCAAGCTGTATTTAAAAAGGAGGCAGGTCAGTGAAAGCACAGTGAGCTATCAGAAGCTATACAGTGGAATATATAAGCAGAGCACCAGATAGAGCGCTCCCTACAGGCCGCCCTGAAGCACGGGCTTATCATTATTTCCAAACTGAAAATAAATTTTAAAAAAGAACCACAGGACGGATTTCATCAACCAAGGTATCATATTATTCAGTGTAATGTCGCCCACATGACAGTGTATGTGGTTTACTGAGCATTATCCTGCTGACAGGTGCGCTTTAAAAAGGAAACAGACATATTTATGCTGACTAAACCACAGGCAACATGAATCAGACACTGGTTGCATTATATCTACCTCATAAGTCTGCAATGCTCTGGCGTTTAAAGAAAAATCATACTTTGAAAAGTCGTATGGAACAAGGCATCTAAAATGACTACTATGAGGCCGATTTTCGGTGGCTTCTCTCCACCCCACTCACTGACTGGTTTCAATACACACATAGGGAGAGACCTGTCAGTCTAGGGGAGTGGGGCAGGGAGAACCCAGAGGGGACCAGCTTTGGACTAGTCATCTGAACTGTAGAATCTCTGTCCAGATATTCAAATTATGTTTTTTCTGAAACATTTAAGAGTAGAATTAATCAGCAATGCAGCCCGGATCTATTTCCTGTTTCCCATGGTGCAAGCTGAATGAATCTACAAGTACCTCTTAATTAAAGGTAATCTGTCATCAGATTTTTGCTCATTTGAGAGCAGTTTAATGTAGAGAAAGAGACCCTGATTCCAGTGATGTGTCACTTAGTTTAGTGGGGGCATCAGTTTTCTCTGCTGTAGATGTAGCAGTGCTCTGAAAGCTGGCCCAGCCCACACCATTGATTAGCAGCTTTCTATGTACATTGTATAGTGACAGTATGCTACTAATCAGTGCTGGGAGCATGCTTGGACAAGGAGATACGAGGGCGGCTAGCCCGGCAGTGATAATCTCCTACTGATAAAACACTGACAGTATTAAAACTACAGCACACAGCCTAATAAGCGGCACATCACTGAAATCAGTGTCTCAGCCCCTACCTTATGCTGATAGATTTTCCTCAATAGGAAACATGTTTTTCCTATTTTGTGATATGTAAACCTGAGATGAATACTTTAGTAAGGTGCGTGCTACAGTCCAAAAATAAGTCCCGTCTGCTCTGCGATGCACGAGACAGCAGGAGGGGGGAGCATTCAATAGTTTGTTATGGAGCCCTGGTTCTTCTAGTTACTCCCCTGATGCTAGAGTATTTTATAAAATGCTGCAATGCCCATCTGGCACCATTTACAGTCTTGATTGATGGTGTCCTGCCCCAGCTCCTCCCTTAGTCTGCCCATTATGGAGGGGCCACTTCAAACTGGCATGAAAAAAATTGCAAAAGTTTTGCAAAACTCCATGTTGCGCAAAAAGTTTGCAACTTTTAAAAGTATTTTATGACAGTTTTCTGGCGTAAAAGCTTTGATGAATCTGGATAGTCTAGACTTTTTTATATATGTGCAAATATGGAGTCAAACATATTCATGATGAGCATTCATAATGGCAGAATGTACCGTATTGTATATTTAATGCAATGCACAGCCATGGAACCATGGGCCGTCAGCCTTCACACTGTCGAAATCTCCCTTCTGCTGGTAGTTATTTTTCTCTTCTGCACTCAGAGATCTCACTCCATATTCCATCACTTCTCAGGCCATCTCCGCACACACTTGACTGCGAGGGAAATTGGATTTTCTTAACTTCGGGGGGAGAGTAGTCCGTAATGTACTTTCTCCTTTATCTCCTTCAGATTCTATCCCTCTCTTTATAAGACTGTGATAGGCAGCTGGTGCTCCGAGCGGACCCACTCACTAACGGCTACAGATTGCCAAGTCCTGTATGTCAGACTTCAATATATTCCTTGTGTAGATTGAAAACAGATTAAAGTTCTTAGTGATTTTCCTTGCAACTTATTTCCTTTCTGCTTCTTCTATGCCATTATAAACCATGCTGAAAATATATTCACTTTTATTTACTATGTATAAAAAAACGTATATCATAGATACTGCTAGCAAAATGGATGACCAAAGGCACAGAGTACATTCAGACAAGTCATCAAGGGGCAGCTTGCATGATTAAAGTATTATAGGCTTGTTCCTTCTACCACAGAATATATCCCCATTTTAGCACCCCAATAAAGATAAAACAACCATAAACTGACTTTTTTGGCCACAGCACCCATTTCGTTAATCTAGAAAATTTACGTAACATACAGAACCCAAAATTGAGTCCTCAACCTTTCCCTTTAAGGATAAATGTATCTATTGAAATTTGAATAGGGGTGAGAAAATCGATTTGCATTCATTTATTTGACACTTTTCAAATATGCCTTATTATATGCTGAGGTTGCTCCAGACCCCAGAGCATAATGAATGTAGGGCTTTAAAAATAACAAAAATGTATACTCACCTCTCCATGGTCAGCACACTTACAGGTATGTACTTTATGATGCTGTGAGGCCCAGCACTGGAGGCGTCAAAGACTGAACCGGAATTGTGAAGGTGAAGTCTGGAAACCTGTAAATTGGGGATTGGACTGGAACTGTTAAAATTAGATGGGGAGCTACATGGAAAAGCAAGCAAAGAGGAGAGGTGAGTATACTTTTGTTAACTCCTTCCCAGCCCTCTTGAATCCAAGGGGCCACTAGTTTAATCTATTCGATCAAAGCAACTCATACATTTTTTTTTATTATGCAAATTTGAATTTCTTTGTGAAATTCAAGATGTTGACTCAATCATCTACAAGTGCATCTCACTAAATTAGAATATCATCAAAAAGTGAATTTATTTCAGTTCTTCAATACAAAAAATGAAACTCATATATTATATAGAGTCATTACAAACAGAGTGATCTATCTCAAGTGTTTATTTCTGTTAATGTTGATGATTATGGCTTACAGCCAATGAAATCACAAAAGTCATTATCTCAGTAAATTAGAATACTTTATAACAACAGCTTGAAAAATGTTTTTAAAATCTGAAATGTTGGCCTATTGCAATGCTCGTCTGCATTGTTGGGTCTGGTGTCTCTCATCTTCCTCTTGAAAATACCTCATAGACTCTCTATGGGGTTAAGGTCAGGAGAGTTTGCTGGCCAATCGAGCACAGTGATACTGTTGTTTGTAAACCAGGTATTGGTACTTTTGGCAGTGTGTATAGATGCCAAGTCCTGCTGGAGAATGAAATTTGCATCTACAAAAAGCTTGTCGGCAGAGGGAAGCATGAAGTGCTCTAAAATTTCATGGTAGACAGCTGCGCTGACTTTGGTCTTGATAAAACACAGTGGACCTCCACCAGCAGATGACATGGCTCCCCAAACCATCACTGATTGTGGAAACTTCACACTAGACCTCAAGCAGCTTGGATTGTGGCCTCTCTCCACTCTTCCTTCAGACTCTGGGACCTTGATTTCCAAATGAAAATTGGAACTCTGGGACATCGTGGAGTGTGTCAATGACTGCTTTCTGGACTTCTGTCAAGTCAGCAGTCTTCTCCATGATTGTGGAGCCTACTGAATCAGACTAAGGGACCTTTTTAAACACTTAGCAAGCCTTTGCAGGTGTTTTTTGTTCATTATTTTAATTTACTAAGATAATGAGTTTTGTGTTTTCATTGGCTGTAAGCCATAATCATCCACATTAACAGAAAAAACAACTTTAAATAGATCACTCTGTTTGTAATGACTTTATATATTATATGAGTTTCACTTTTTGTATTGAAGAACTGAAATAAATTAACTTTTTGATGATATTCTAATTTAGTGAGATGCACCTGTATTTATCACCTTAAATTCCTGAGTAAAACCAACCCATTGGGTGGAGGTCCTTGGAGTTCATAAGTCCAACGATAGTCAAGCCAAGCACAACTTTCTTTTACTTATAGTCAATAAAAGGTGGCTCTGAGGCTGGACAACCAATCATAGACCACAGCCTAACATTAGTCTGCTGAGCATCATCCAAGTGCAGCATCTCCGTGGACTGCAATGATTTAGACCAGATTTTAATGTGATACATACGGAATGCACCTGGTCATTTACCACCACTGCTGTCTAATCAGCTTTTCTATTTATCTATTCTTCCTGCAGGTATGTTATCCAACTTTCCCAACCTGTGATATTCCTTGCCTCTTCTGCTTCTATCCACTTGGTATGTTATCCAACTTTCCCAACCTGTGATATTCCCTTCCTCTACTGCTTCTATCCTCTTGGTATGTTTCGCAACTGACCACTTCATGACCCCCCTCTCCACTTTTCTTTGCAACATGCTTTTTTACTCTCCCTGTGATATATCCTGCATTTGACTTAACTTTGATTATCTGATGATCAAGATGAGTACAGGCTTCTCTCCTATGTTTCACACCTGAATTCATTTGTAAGCAAACATATTTTGAGTAATACATCTGCATAGACATATTCTGCTGAGCATCATCCAAGTGCAGCATCTAAGTGTACTACAATGAATTAGACCAGAATTGAACCAGAGGGGAACTGAGGGTAACTGGATACATAGTCATAATAAACAATTTTTCTGTTTGTTTTCACTCTCACCCTCAGTCCTTCGCTTCCTACTAATGCCCGTAATCCCTACCCCTTGTAATGAACTGATCATCATCACTCCCTCCATAATCCCCATCCATCTCACCTCCTCCTCAGAACTGTTCCTCAATATAAATTCCTTTGTCTCCAAACACAGGCACCTCATGCCCTCTCCCGCTTCCACGTACTAACACTTTTTCCACTTCACCCATTGCCGATGATATCTCTCCAAATCCTGGTCCTCCTCACCACATCCCCACAGTCATTTCTACCTCCCACTCACGATCTTTCACAAATTTCCACAACCTTTCTAACCTTATACCCATTCATCCTGCTCCCGCTTCCCCAGTCCCTCTAACAGGAGCTCTATGGAACGCTCGCTCTGTCTGCAACAAACTTTCATACATCCATGATCCTTTCATCACTAACAAACTTTCCTTCCTCGGCATCACCAAAACCTGACTCACCCCCTTTGGCACAGCCTCTCCAGCTGCACTTTCTTATGGGGGACTCCATCTTTCTCACACCCCCTCACCCCAGTAGCAAGCATGGTGGAGGAGTTGGTTTTCTCCTGTCAGAATACAGCTCCTTCACTCTAATTTCACTGCCACACTTCGTTTCTCCCTTCTTTTGAGGTGCGCTCTGTGCACATCTCTTGCCCCTCTGACCTCCAACTGGCTACCATTTACCACCCTCCATGGCCAGCCGCCATCTTTTTTGACCACTTCACCACCTGGCTACTTCATTTCCTTTCCACTGAGATCCTCACTATCATCATGGGCGATTTCAACATCCCCATTTACACTTCCCATTCAGCTGTCTCTAAGCTTCTAACTTTCACTTCCTCCTTCGGCCTCTCTCAATGGTCCTCTGTTCCCTATCTGTCCTCTCTAACTTATCTCTCCTTCTTTCTGACCACAACCTACTCATATTCTCTTCCCTCTCCTCTCCAGCTGCACAATCCCCACTCCACAAATTTGCACACCCTCACAGAAATCTCAAACACCTTGATTTACACTCACTTTCTGAGTCCCTTCTCCCTCTTGCAGACATAGGTTCCTAACACAATGCAGATGCTGCTGCCTCTTTATATCACACCACAACATCTACAGCTCTGGAATCGATTGTCCCCCTCACACATACCAAAGTTCCCACAATCAACAGGCAACCCTGGAACACCAGCCTGACTAAAGAACTGAGGCAGGCTTCCAGGGTTGCTGAGCAGAAATGGAAAAGATTCCACCCCAAGGATCACTACATCTCATTCAAACAGTTCATCACCATTATCAAGCCCACACTAACTGCAGCAAAACAATCCTACTTTTCATCTGTGATATCCTCCCTGTCACACAACCCTAAATAGATATTAAACACTTTCAATTCTCTTCTCTGTCCTCCAGAACCTTTTCCCTCTCCTCTCTTTTCAGCTGAAGTCTAGTGTTGAGTGAATTTGTTCGGCGAATGTTCGAAAGTTTCAAATTCGGCACGAATATGGCACATTCGGATTCGTGATCTCAAAGGCGAGCAAATTTTCTTAAAATTGGAAAAGTTTGATGAATTTGCGCGGGACCGCAAATACAGGGCGACCACTGAGTTTTGAACAGTTTTATTAGCATAGTGCAAGTGTATGATGAACGGTGACATGTGCCAGGTGAGTGTGGGGGCTGTGGAGAGCTTAGAACAGGTCAGATCAGCGGCGCACTTTTTTTTTTTTCCTGTGGGCGGTAACTTTATCTAAGGAAAGCGTGGCCAGCCAATCATAGCTCAGTAAGTATCTACACTGTGCAGACATAAGGGCTTCTGCAATTGGCTGCAGAAATCACATGTCCTCTCAATATAAAAAGCTGCAATGTTCCCTCAGCGCCATTATATCCATGTCACAGCTGGAGACAGACGCAGCTCAGTGTTCTCCTGTGTAATGAGAGATATTAGCTAGATAGATGGGCGCTTGTGTGGTAGTCAGATAGTGTAGATAATTCCTGGCCTGTATACCTCTGCAACCACTGGTGCAGCTCATTTTTGGTGTTCTTGTGCAAGTACTGAGATTCTGACAAAAACAGAGGGCCCATGCCATACAATAGTGCTGTGCACCGCTGGTATAGAGCTCCATGTCTCAGTATACCTTGAATCTTTTTTTGTACTTGCTAATGTGATCAAGGAAGCGCAGTGCACCTTTTCATTTAGTGGGGTTGAAATTGTGCTCTGCAGACTGTGGTTTTTTTTCTGTTGCTATTGTGATATTGAAAGCTGTGTGCACTAAAGTTTTTTTTAGTGTCAGATACTATTTTAGTGGAGTTGAACTTCAGGTGGTTTCAGAGTAAAAAAAATACATTTTTTCTCTTGCTACGCACAGTCCAAAAAATATTTTTTTCCTGTGCCAAAAGTCATACAGTGCTATAAGCCAGCTACTACGTCAGTGGCGGTCAAATTCAGCTTGCAATCACAGTCAAACCTATATATATTTTTGGTTGGCAGGCAGAGTCCACCAAAGGTTTTCTACTGGGGCAAAGTTGATCCAGTCTGCTAAAAGGCAGATCCTATTTTAGTGGAGTTGAGCTTGTCCTAGTTTCACAGTAAAAAAAAACAAAACTTCTCTTACTAGTCCCAGCCCAAAAAATATTTTTTCCTGTGCCAAAAGTGCTATAAGCCAGCTACTACATCAGTGGCGGTCAAAGTCAGCTGGATGCAGAGCTTATGCAGAGGAACCCAAAAATATTTTTTCCTCTGAGTAAAGCTGGCTAGATCTGAGTTTGGAATATTTTGGAGCATATATTGTACGTCATACTGGCCTCATCCACATAAAAAAAAAATTCTTCTGTTTCTAAAGTAATACAGCAGGGGACATCTCAGTTTGAAATTGTTTGGAGAATATCTCGTAGGTTTTATCGGCCTCATGCACACTAACAAATTTCTTTTGTCCGTTAGTAATGTTATATGGCAGACCATATCTTACCTTGTTATTTAGTGTCGCTGAAATTCAGGTGTGTGCTGAGCTATTGCACAGGAAAAAAACATATTTTTCTTTAGTTAATTGCGTGCTCCTACCACTGTATCTGACCAACATGAGTGGGAAAAAGAGAGGACGTGGTGGAAGGGAGAATAGGCTTAGTGTTCAAGGTGTACGTGGTGTACATGCTAATGTTAATGAAAGCACTAGTGAACCAAGACAAACAGGTTCTAGCCAAAGACAACTGACAACTTATATTAGTGGACGGCCTACTGCATTCCTTTCCTTTGGCAGCCGCACAGCGATACGCCATGGTGATAAGGCCCAGAAAGAGCAGGTGCTCCAGTGGATGGCAAGCTCTGCTTCCAGTGCCCTCTCCTCTTCTTCCTCCACCTCAACATCACACGCAGTACAGTCCACAGAGGTGGCACCCCAATTACCCATGCTTCCCTCCGCATCACAGCTAGCTAACTGTCCAACTGACTGTAGCGAACCACAGATGGGCGAGTCTGTAGAACTCTTCACCCATTATACACCATGGGCATCAGAAGTGTACTCCAAACAGTCACAGAGTCAAAGGGAGTAAAGCATCAGCACCGATGCCCAAAATTTTTTTAGCTTGCATTCGGGGCAGGACGAAATAGGGTCTGAGCAGGTTCCTGACCCTTGCCACCAGACGTTAACTGAAGGGGAGGGAGGTAATCCCGATGAGACTCAGATAGCTGAGGCTCATGTGGATTGTACTGTGATGTCAGGGCAACAAGAGGAGAGGGGTTACTCTGAGGGCATGGAATGGGATTACACATTGGATGATGAACCTACTAGGTGTGAACACAGAGTCACGCAGCCGATTAGCTCATCTGAGGAGGTGGAGGAGGAAGGCTAGGAGGTTACATTTCACCCGTCAGTGCAGACACGAAGTGATGCAAGCACAAGGAGCACTGCATCCTTAGTAGTGTTGAGCCACCCCCGTAATGTTCGAGTTCGGTTCGGTTCGTCGAACACCCGTGTGTTCGCCGAACTGTTCGTCGAACTGTTCGTCGAACACCTTCGAACACCGTTAAAACCAATGGCAGGCAAACAAAAACACATAGAAACACATAGAAAACACCTTCAAAGGTGTCCAAAAGCTGACAAACTGCTCAGAAGACATAACTAACACATGGAAAAGTGACAAGTACATAGTCATGCGAAAATAAAAGAGGTGGAGGAGTAAAAGGAGGGGGAGACACAGATATAGGCATGTCATGCCCTTCTAAAATCCAAAAAGTGAGAAGCCGACACGGCCAGTCCGCTCCTGCCCGTGCCACCTCCGTGTCGCCGGGTTTGTGCCAGAGCCGCGGTGAACCCTGATGGCCAGCCCCCCTCTCCCAATACTGGTGCCTGTCCGCTGGTGGGTCGAGCGAGCCCCCCTGTGGTGGAGGCAGCTCTAAGCTTTTTAGTTTAAATTGTCTCTCTAATTTGAATGAATACACTTTAAATCCATTTACAAGGATCTATTGGAGGGCAAGTCTCATGCCAGCAGCCACGTAATTCCAGCTCCAGTAGCGTCCACTAAAGCTGCTGCAGTTAAAAAGCTTTTATAAGGATCGAGCTCGGCTGTCCACCGCAAGGCATCCTACTGCCAGTCCCAGCCCCTATGCCTTGGGGTGCCTCCTGATGCTCTTCACTGAGTATCCCGTGGTCCCGAAGCATTTCCTTTGAAAAAATTAAGTGTCCAAACTACAGGTGGTGTAGCTTGCTTAACAGCCGGGATAATCCGCTGACTAGCAGACACTGCTACTAGGCACAAAGTATTTCCTGGGCTAGATGCAGTTAAAAATTTGTAATTAGATACTCTCGTTGGATGCTGAGAAAGCATTCCATAGAGTCTCCTGGCACGCCATATATGATTCTCTTAAAAAGCTTGGGGTAGGGGTCTAGGGGACCCTTTTATAGCCAAAATCACGGCCCTGTATCACAATACGTCACCTAGGCTGAAGATAAATGGAACTGTAGCACCCTGAGGGCTCGGTTGCTACAGAGGTATTGCACCTCACCCAGAGGTGTGATATCTCACTCTCAGGTAAGGATGGAGTGTGGATCAGGACCCGACACCTGCATGCATTACACCACATTGCCGTGGGGCAGGGCGACCAATATGCCCCTGAGATGGGCACGACAGTCCCTGTCCCTGGCTGGAGTGGGGGGAGGGAATACTGAGGAAGGGGAACCCTGTAGTGCAGGAGCAGGGAGGAAGCAGTTCCTGGGTGCATTGAGAAGGGAGTATAAAAGGTGGGCACCATCTTAGTTCAGTGCAGAGAAGTCTGAGCAGAAGTGGCAGGGAGCAGGGGCTCTGCATGAGCTCTGCTCCGGAGGCGGGCCTAGTAACAGAGGCCCAGGCCTGGAAGAGGGAGAAGGAAGGAAGAGGAGCGGAGAAGGCTCCAGGAATGAGGAATGAAGGGATCCCAGGGGTGCGGACGGGCGAGTCGCCACCGCACGTCCGAATCCACCTGCGTGGAGGGGTCAGGCCAAAGGGGGAGACCGGTCCCCGAACTAGTGGAGGCAGGAAACGACCCTCAGCTAGAAACCGGAGGCTCTGACATTTTATGTGGCACAGCCCCTCGCTACACCCGCTAGGAAGGCACCACATAGGGTCAGGGAAACTGGCGCCAAGTTTACCAAGAGGAGGCCCGAGGCAGCCGGACAGAAGTGTTGGTAAGAAAGGCCAGACAAAGGACACACAAAGGGGGTCCTGTGAAGCGCTCCAAAGTTATCTGGGAGTTGTCTGAGCCCCTCACCTGGTGAGCACAGTACGACGTGGGCAGCCGTTACCTGCAGACGTGGTCTGGATAATAAGAACTGTGAGTAAAGGCCCTGAACTGCATCACAGACTCCGTGTCATTACTGCTGCTGCCCTGCACCATCACCCCCATCCTCCGCATACACTGCCCTGAGGCTATACTCCTCCCGTGGGGAGTTATGCTACGCTCTGCTGCACCCACAACACCAGCCTCAGCGGTCTGCCCTGTAGCGGCGGTTCACTCTGACCGCAATCCACGGGTGGCATAGTCGGACATTTAAACATCAAAACCACATAAATAGTTCCGCCACTGGTTTGACCACCCTGAGCCACGGAACCGGGTCGCCGCCACGAAGACTACAACCACCAGCATCCACCAAAAAGGGTCCGGCTCCGGGTGTCCCAAGGCCCAGGGGGTGCATCAGAACATTTTCATCACCTTTCACAATCACCAATGGGACAAGGCAGGGATGTCCTCTGTCCCCTCTCTTATACATCCTAGTGACGGAGCACCTGCTCTCATCAATTCGCCATAGCCCCAATATTAGGTGGATTGAGGTGGGAGGCACCGAGTACAAGTGCTCTCTATTTGCTGATGATGTCCTAGTATATATCACTCAATCACATATATCCATCCATGCTGTTATGGCTGAAATAGATCACTTTGTTACATGGTCAAATTTTAAAATCAATGCAGCGAAGTCTGAGGCCCTCGATGTCTCCCTCCCCAAATCCATATAGGATTCCATCCAGTCCAACTTTCCCTTTGCCTGGCCCTCACAGGGTATCAAATACTTAGGAATTCCTATTCATAGAGACCTCTCCCATCTATGTTATCTTAATTTTGGGCCCTTTATTGAACAACTCCATACAGACCACGGTTGGCAAGTTAGAACTGTAAGATTCACTACGTGAACCACTGGTGTTTTGTGGAAAAGCACATGTACACTGTGTTCCAAATTATTATGCAAAAAGTGTTTAGGAGTGATAAGGGAAGAATTTGTTTGTTTGTCAGTTAAACTCATTGATGGTGATGTGTGTCAGGGCTCTTTATATCACTGTAAGCAATTGCAGACACCTGTGCTAATTAGTTTGGCAGGTGTGTCCAATGAAAGGCAAGACTACTTAAGAAGGCTCTCTCACATTATTAAGCAGCCTACATTTTCTGCCAAAATGGGAAAGAAAAAGGATGTGTCGGCTGCTGAGAAGCAACAAATTGTGGAGTGTTTAGGTCAAGGCATGACTACAATCAACATTGTGCGATGATCAGGATGAAGTGTCTTGGCAATCAAGAAGTATGTAGCTGATTCACAGTACACACGTGTGCGTGCTGATAATGGCAAATTGAGGACTATTTCCTACAGGCAATTACGTCAGGTTGAAAGAGCAGCGGCAAAAAAGCCTTGTCATAGCAGCAGACAAGTTTTTGAAGCTGCTGGTGCCTCCAACGTCCCCCGAACAACAAGATGCAGGGTCCTTCAGAGGTTTGCAGCTGTGCATACGCCATCCTGTCGACCTCCTCTATCCACTTCACACAAGCAGAAACGGCTCCAGTGGGCCAAACATTACATGAAGACTGATTTCAAAACTGTTTTGTTCACGGATGAGTGCCGTGCAGCGCTCGATGGTCCAGATGGATGGAGTGGAGGATGGCTGGTTGATGGACACCCCACGCAAACACGGCTACAGCGCCAACAAGGAGGAAGTGGAGTAATGTTTTGGGCTGGAATCATGGGGAGAGAGATTGTCGGCCCCTTTAGGATCCCTGAAGGCGCTAAAGATGAACTCCATAATGTATGTGGATTTTCTCAAACAGCACTTCCTGCCATGGTTCAAGAAGAAGAACCGTGTATTTCACAGCAAGATCATTTTTCTGCATGATAATGCACCATCTCATCTCATGCTGCACATAAAACATCTGCATCTCTGGCTGATATGGGCATAAAAGGGGACAAACTTATGGTGTGACCCCCATGCTCCCCTGACCTCTACCCCATTCAGAACCTTTGGAGCATCATTAAAAGGAGTGTCTATGATGGCGGGAGGCAGTTCACATCTAAGCAACAGCTCTGGGAGGGTATTCTGTCCTCATGCAAAACAATTGAAGCAGAAACCATCCAAAACCTGACAAATTCAATGGACGAGAGAGTTCAGAAGCTCCTTTCGAACAAGGGGTCCTATGTGAAAATGTAACATCACCTAGAATAAAGTTTTGAGTTGAAAACTGTTTGATTTCAGTTTCTAACAACCTGCTAATGCTTATAATTTCAAAAATGACCATTTTTTTGGTCTTTATTAAAATGAAAAGGTTGATCGAAAAGTTTGGGGGATCTAAGAGTGTGGCAACCCAGTAGTCATGATTACTTCGAATTCTGACAATATGAGGGTCATGCTGCAGGTAGTGCAGCAAGAAGGCACTTATGTGTCTTGCGCATCTCGGAGCCCCAAAATTATTTTCCGGGCTAGATGCAGCTAAAAATTATTATTAATTTTAAATCTGGTGAAGCTTTAGTATAGATGGCCTAATAGGATCAGTGCTGCACACTGCTACAAAGCCCAAATTATTTTCCAGCCAAGATACAGATAAACATGATTAGTAATTTGAAAGCTTAAAACGGTTGGTAGGGTGATTTTAACCAATCATCAAGCTTTTACTCTCCCCAGGATGACACAGGGGTAGAAAAGTCATTTCGGATCCATGATTTGTTCATCTTTATGAACGTGAGTCTGTCTACATTATCAGTGGAGAGCCGCGTGCGCTTATCTGTCAGCACACCACTAGCAGCGCTGAACACACGTTCAGACCGAACGCTGGCTGCGGGGCATGACAAGATCTCCAAGGCGTAAGTGGCTAGCTCCGGCCATTTATCCAGATTGGAAGCCCAAAAAGAGCAAGGGTCCAGTGACACAGTCGTGGCTTCAATGTTTACTTGGAGATACTCCTGAACCATCGTCTCTAGGCGTTGACTATGTGTCAGACTTCTTGTCTCCTGTGGCCTTGCAAAGGATGGGCTAAAAAAGTGGTGAAATGATTCCGCAAAATTGATGTTACCAGCAGATACTGTGGTTCTGTTACGGTTTGAGTGCTGAACACTTGACGGTCCCACGGTTGGCAAGTTGGAACTGTGAGATTCACTACGTGCACCACTGGTATTTTGTGGAAAAGCACATGTAAGATTCTGCAACAGTCTCTGCTGATACTCCTGCATGCGTGCATCCCTTTCTATGGCAGGAATAATTTCGGCAAATTTACTTTTGTACCGGGGATCTAACAGTGTGGCAACCCAGTAGTCAGGATTATTTCTAATTCTCACAATTCGAGGGTCATGTTGCAGGTAGTGCAGCAAGAAGGCACTCATGTGTGTTGCGCATCCAGGAGCACCAAGTCCCTGTTATGTTGGTGGCGAGGTAACAATCATGCTTCCTTCCTCTGTCCTCTCCCCCCAACCTTGCACAACAGAAATGTGATCAAGGTCTCCCTCATCTGATGAGTCTTCCATCAGTTCGTCCTCCACTTCTTCCTGGGCTCCTGCACCTTCCTCACCATTCATGAAATTGGTTCTCCAGAGCTGACCACAACTCCTCAGCTGTGTGACTCACATTTCCCAGACATTTCAATGTAAAAACTGCCTGATGACGTTGAGCCCTACTGCCAGCATAGTAAGGAGGTGTGCAGGATCCCTTCTGCGCAGTTAGAAAGCTTGTGGCATGACCAGACAGGCTTTGGGTGCAGGTGGAAGACCGAGAGGAGGTTGAGGAGACAGAAGCAGTGGAGGAACTTTGACATAAAGAGGATTGACGCACAACTCGTGGGGACGGCAAGACTTGGACAGCAGCCCCTTGTCCTGCTGTCACCATAGTTACCCAGTGCCCAGTCAGCGACATGTAACGCCCCTGTCCATGCCTACTCGTCCAAGTGTCTGTGGTGAAATGCACCCTGTCACACACAGAGTTTCTCAAAGAAGCGGTGATGTTGTGTGCGACATGCTGGTGGAGCGCAGGCACACCTTTCTTTGAGAAGTAGTGCCGACTGGGCATCTGGTACTGGGGCACTGCGACGGACATAAGGTCTCGAAAATCCTCTGTGTCCACCAGGCGGAAAGGCAGCATTTCTGTAGCCAAGAGCTTGCAGATGGTGAAATTCAACCTCTTAGCTTTCTCATGGCTAGGAGGAAATGGTCTTTTACTTGTCCACATCTGAGGGACCGAGGGCTGGCTATTGTGCTTAGACGGGGTTGATAAGGGTGTCCCCGGCAAACTGCCGGTCTGTGAGGAAGATGCAGGCGGACATGTTAGGTTGCCTTGATCCAAAGGTGGTGCTATCGATGTCGGACAGCGCTCAACACCAGCTGGTGTTACCACCTCCAAAGAAAATGATGACCTGCCAATCACGCTGGCTGTTGCGGGTAAAGAGGTGGCAGGTCTGCGCCCCAAAACAGGTGTGACTGCTGTCCCCCCAGTCACAGAGGATGAAGAGGCCGCGGATGCACAAGATATGGCAGACGGTGGTTGGCCCGGCCGGCTAGGCCGCATTGTAGCACACTGAGCTTCCCACTGCAACTTATGCTTCATGTCCATGTGCCGGTTCATGTATGAAGTACTCAAACTATGTATTTTTTGGCCTCTACTTAGCTTTTGCTGACAAATGTTACAGATAACACGAGTTGGGTCATCTTTATCGATCTGAAAAAATGCCCAGGCTATGCAAGGCTTAGCACCCATGCGACCTGAAGAGCCACCACGACTTGTGGTGAGAGGCAGAGTTGTGTTTGAGGATGCAGTTGTTGACGTGCTTCCAGTACTACGTCTCTGTCCAGGAAGGCGCAACCTGACCTCGTCGTCACTAGCATCTTCCTCCACCTCCTCTGCTGACCTCATCTCTTGGCTGACTGTGGGTTGACAGTAAGTGGGATCTCCAACCTCATCATCATCACCCTGTGCGTTATCACACCCGTCGTCCTCAGAGCCAACCTGTTCCTGCCCTGACAAAAAACTAAAGTTGTCGCTCCAATCAGGTATTTGAGTCTTATCATCGTCTTCCTCATTGTCTCCACCAACAGGAGTTACAGTTTGGGAATGAGGGTCTACATTATGGTCAGAACCTTCTGCGTCTGGTCCTGGATCCGACTCATAAAGATTCTGGGCATCAGTGCAGATAATTTCCTCGTCTGGATTCACAGAAGCGCTGGAGTCGACCTCTGATTCCCAGGCTATAGTATGAGTAAACAGCTCTGCAGACTCAACCATCTGTTCTACCTCATACTCAGACGGGCAGCTGGAGATTTGGGAGCTGTGAGGAAGCAAGTGCGATTGGGGTGACACCTTTGAGGACTGGAGTATTTGTGATGTTGAAGTTGATGTGGAGGAGAGCCCACTTAAAGGAGCACTTGATATCCGTTGAAGCACCTGCTGTTTTTGTGCCTCATCTGGAATTTGTAGCAATTGGCGTGGCCGTAAGAAAGGGATCTTATCACATTGTCCGCTAAAAGAAGTAGACATTTTAGTTTGGCTGGAAGATGGTCTTTCTTCTGCAGATGTTACTGTTGCTTTAACACCTACCCCACGGACACAACCTTTTTTCCCCTTCCCAACACGCCTATTCCCCTTTCCACCAGCAGCAGGCCTTTTTCCACTCATTTTGGTGGTTAACTAATTAACAACTCTGGAGTTGTTTGCACAAAAAAACAATGGATGGGAACCGAGCAGAGCTGAGTGGCCAAACTGTGGTATTAGGCCAAAACTATTGGCTGGGTTAGATGCAGAAAAAAATTATATTCAATTTGCAACCTGATGGAGGTCAGTATAGATGGACTAATAGAGAAAGTCCCACACACTGCTAGAAGGCCAAATATTTTTTCAGAGCTAGATGCAGATAAAAATTATTTTTAATTTGCAACCTGATGGAGGACAGTATAGATGGACTAATAGAGAAAGTCCCACACACAGCTAGAAGCCCAATATTTTTTCAGAGGTAGATGCAGAAAAAAATTATTTTTAATTTGCAACCTGATGGAGGTCAGTATAGATGGACTAAGAGAGAAAGTCCCACACACAGCTAGAAGCCCAATATTTTTTCAGAGGTAGATGCAGAAAAAAATATATTCAGTTTGCAACCTGATGGAGGTCTGTATAGATGGATTAATAGAACAAGTCCCACACACAGGTAGAAGCCCAATATTTTTTCAGAGGTAGATGCAGAAAAAAATATATTCAGTTTGCAACCTGATGGAGGTCTGTATAGATGGATTAATAGAACAAGTCCCACACACAGCTAGAAGCCCAATATTTTTTCAGAGGTAGATGCAGAAAAAAATATATTCAGTTTGCAACCTGATGGAGGTCTGTATAGATGGATTAATAGAACAAGTCCCACACACAGCTAGAAGCCCAATATTTTTTCAGAGGTAAATGCAGAAAAAAATATATTCAGCTTGCAACCTGATGGAGGTCAGTATAGATGGACTAATACAACAAGTCCCACACACAGCTAGAAGCCCAATATTTTTTCAGAGGTAGATGCATAAAAAAATATATTCAGTTTGCAACCTGATGGAGGTCTGTATAGATGGATTAATAGAACAAGTCCCACACACAGCTAGAAGCCCAATATTTTTTCAGAGGTAGATGCAGAAAAAAATATATTCAGTTTGCAACCTGATGGAGGTCTGTATAGATGGATTAATAGAACAAGTCCCACACACAGCTAGAAGCCCAATATTTTTTCAGACATAGATGCAGAAAAAAATATATGCAGTTTGCAACCTGATGGAGGTCTGTATAGATGGATTAATAGAACAATTCCCACACACAGCTAGAAGCCCAATATTTTTTTAGAGGTAGATGCAGAAAAAAATATATTCAGTTTGCAACCTGATGGAGGTCAGTATAGATGGACTAATACAACAAGTCCCACACACAGCTAGAAGCCCAATATTTTTTCAGAGGTAGATGCAGAAAAAAATATATTCAGTTTGCAACCTGATGGAGGTCAGTATAGATGGACTAATACAACAAGTCCCACACACAGCTAGAAGCCCAATATTTTTTCAGAGGTAGATGCAGAAAAAAATATATTCAGTTTGCAACCTGATGGAGGTCTGTATAGATGGATTAATAGAACAAGTCCCACACACAGCTAGAAGCCCAATATTTTTTCAGAGGTAGATGCAGAAAAAAATATATTCAGTTTGCAACCTGATGGAGGTCTGTATAGATGGATTAATAGAACAAGTCCCACACACAGCTAGAAGCCCAATATTTTTTCAGAGGTAGATGCAGAAAAAAATATATTCAGTTTGCAACCTGATGGAGGTCTGTATAGATGGATTAATAGAACAAGTCCCACACACAGCTAGAAGCCCAATATTTTTTCAGAGGTAGATGCAGAAAAAAATATATTCAGTTTGCAACCTGATGGAGGTCTGTATAGATGGATTAATAGAACAAGTCCCACACACAGCTAGAAGCCCAATATTTTTTCAGACATAGATGCAGAAAAAAATATATTCAGTTTGCAACCTGATGGAGGTCTGTATAGATGGATTAATAGAACAAGTCCCACACACAGCTAGAAGCCCAATATTTTTTCAGAGGTAGATGCAGAAAAAAATATATTCAGTTTGCAACCTGATGGAGGTCAGTATAGATGGACTAATACAACAAGTCCCACACACAGCTAGAAGCCCAATATTTTTTCAGAGGTAGATGCAGAAAAAAATATATTCAGTTTGCAACCTGATGGAGGTCTGTATAGATGGATTAATAGAACAAGTCCCACACACAGCTAGAAGCCCAATATTTTTTCAGTGGTAGATGCAGAAAAAAATATATTCAGTTTGCAACCTGATGGAGGTCTGTATAGATGGATTAATAGAACAAGTCCCACACACAGCTAGAAGCCCAATATTTTTTCAGAGGTAGATGCAGAAAAAAATATATTCAGTTTGCAACCTGATGGAGGTCTGTATAGATGGATTAATAGAACAAGTCCCACACACAGCTAGAAGCCCAATATTTTTTCAGAGGTAGATGCAGAAAAAAATATATTCAGTTTGCAACCTGATGGAAGTCAGTATAGATGGACTAATACAACAAGTCCCACACACAGCTAGAAGCCCAATATTTTTTCAGAGGTAGATGCAGAAAAAAATATATTCAGTTTGCAACCTGATGGAGGTCTGTATAGATGGATTAATAGAACAAGTCCCACACACAGCTAGAAGCCCAATATTTTTTCAGAGGTAGATGCAGAAAAAAATATATTCAGTTTGCAACCTGATGGAGGTCTGTATAGATGGATTAATAGAACAAGTCCCACACACAGCTAGAAGCCCAATATTTTTTCAGAGGTAGATGCAGAAAAAAATATATTCAGTTTGCAACCTGATGGAGGTCTGTATAGATGGATTAATAGAACAAGTCCCACACACAGCTAGAAGCCCAATATTTTTTCAGAGGTAGATGCAGAAAAAAATATATTCAGTTTGCAACCTGATGGAGGTCTGTATAGATGGATTAACAGAACAAGTCCCACACACAGCTAGAAGCCCAATATTTTTTCAGAGGTAGATGCAGAAAAATATATATTCAGTTTGCAACCTGATGGAGGTCTGTATAGATGGATTAATAGAACAAGTCCCACACACAGCTAGAAGCCCAATATTTTTTCAGAGGTAGATGCAGAAAAAAATATATTCAGTTTGCAACCTGATGGAGGTCTGTATAGATGGATTAATAGAACAAGTCCCACACACAGCTAGAAGCCCAATATTTTTTCAGAGGTAGATGCAGAAAAAAATATATTCAGTTTGCAACCTGATGGAGGTCTGTATAGATGGATTAATAAAACAAGTCCCACACACAGCTAGAAGCCCAATATTTTTTCAGACATAGATGCAGAAAAAAATATATTCAGTTTGCAACCTGATGGAGGTCTGTATAGATGGATTAATAGAACAAGTCCCACACACAGCTAGAAGCCCAATATTTTTTCAGAGGTAGATGCAGAAAAAAATATATTCAGTTTGCAACCTGATGGAGGTCTGTATAGATGGATTAATAGAACAAGTCCCACACACAGCTAGAAGCCCAATATTTTTTCAGTGGTAGATGCAGAAAAAAATATATTCAGTTTGCAACCTGATGGAGGTCTGTATAGATGGATTAATAGAACAAGTCCCACACACAGCTAGAAGCCCAATATTTTTTCAGAGGTAGATGCAGAAAAAAATATATTCAGTTTGCAACCTGATGGAGGTCTGTATAGATGGATTAATAGAACAAGTCCCACACACAGCTAGAAGCCCAATATTTTTTCAGACATAGATGCAGAAAAAAATATATTCAGTTTGCAACCTGATGGAGGTCTGTATAGATGGATTAATAGAACAAGTCCCACACACAGCTAGAAGCCCAATATTTTTTCAGAGGTAGATGCAGAAAAAAATATATTCAGTTTGCAACCTGATGGAGGTCAGTATAGATGGACTAATACAACAAGTCCCACACACAGCTAGAAGCCCAATATTTTTTCAGAGGTAGATGCAGAAAAAAATATATTCAGTTTGCAACCTGATGGAGGTCTGTATAGATGGATTAATAGAAAAAGTCCCACACACAGCTAGAAGCCCAATATTTTTTCAGTGGTAGATGCAGAAAAAAATATATTCAGTTTGCAACCTGATGGAGGTCTGTATAGATGGATTAATAGAACAAGTCCCACACACAGCTAGAAGCCCAATATTTTTTCAGAGGTAGATGCAGAAAAAAATATATTCAGTTTGCAACCTGATGGAGGTCTGTATAGATGGATTAATAGAACAAGTCCCACACACAGCTAGAAGCCCAATATTTTTTCAGAGGTAGATGCAGAAAAAAATATATTCAGTTTGCAACCTGATGGAGGTCAGTATAGATGGACTAATACAACAAGTCCCACACACAGCTAGAAGCCCAATATTTTTTCAGAGGTAGATGCAGAAAAAAATATATTCAGTTTGCAACCTGATGGAGGTCTGTATAGATGGATTAATAGAACAAGTCCCACACACAGCTAGAAGCCCAATATTTTTTCAGAGGTAGATGCAGAAAAAAATATATTCAGTTTGCAACCTGATGGAGGTCTGTATAGATGGATTAATAGAACAAGTCCCACACACAGCTAGAAGCCCAATATTTTTTCAGAGGTAGATGCAGAAAAAAATATATTCAGTTTGCAACCTGATGGAGGTCTGTATAGATGGATTAATAGAACAAGTCCCACACACAGCTAGAAGCCCAATATTTTTTCAGAGGTAGATGCAGAAAAAAATATATTCAGTTTGCAACCTGATGGAGGTCTGTATAGATGGATTAATAGAACAAGTCCCACACACAGCTAGAAGCCCAATATTTTTTCAGAGGTAGATGCAGAAAAAAATATATTCAGTTTGCAACCTGATGGAGGTCAGTATAGATGGACTAATACAACAAGTCCCACACACAGCTAGAAGCCCAATATTTTTTCAGAGGTAGATGCAGAAAAAAATATATTCAGTTTGCAACCTGATGGAGGTCTGTATAGATGGATTAATAGAACAAGTCCCACACACAGCTAGAAGCCCAATATTTTTTCAGAGGTAGATGCAGAAAAAAATATATTCAGTTTGCAACCTGATGGAGGTCAGTATAGATGGACTAATACAACAAGTCCCACACACAGCTAGAAGCCCAATATTTTTTCAGAGGTAGATGCAGAAAAAAATATATTCAGTTTGCAACCTGATGGAGGTCTGTATAGATGGATTAATAGAACAAGTCCCACACACAGCTAGAAACCCAATATTTTTTCAGAGGTAGATGCAGAAAAAAATATATTCAGTTTGCAACCTGATGGAGGTCTGTATAGATGGATTAATAGAACAAGTCCCACACACAGCTAGAAGCCCAATATTTTTTCAGAGGTAGATGCAGAAAAAAATATATTCAGTTTGCAACCTGATGGAGGTCTGTATAGATGGATTAATAGAACAAGTCCCACACACAGCTAGAAGCCCAATATTTTTTCAGAGGTAGATGCAGAAAAAAATATATTCAGTTTGCAACCTGATGGAGGTCAGTATAGATGGACTAATACAACAAGTCCCACACACAGCTAGAAGCCCAATATTTTTTCAGAGGTAGATGCAGAAAAAAATATATTCAGTTTGCAACCTGATGGAGGTCTGTATAGATGGATTAATAGAATAAGTCCCACACACAGCTAGAAGCCCAATATTTTTTCAGAGGTAGATGCAGAAAAAAATATATTCAGTTTGCAACCTGATGGAGGTCAGTATAGATGGACTAATACAACAAGTCCCACACACAGCTAGAAGCCCAATATTTTTTCAGAGGTAGATGCAGAAAAAAATATATTCAGTTTGCAACCTGATGGAGGTCTGTATAGATGGATTAATAGAACAAGTCCCACACACAGCTAGAAGCCCAATATTTTTTCAGACATAGATGCAGAAAAAAATATATTCAGTTTGCAACCTGATGGAGGTCTGTATAGATGGATTAATAGAACAAGTCCCACACACAGCTAGAAGCCCAATATTTTTTCAGAGGTAGATGCAGAAAAAAATATATTCAGTTTGCAACCTGATGGAGGTCTGTATAGATGGATTAATAGAACAAGTCCCACACACAGCTAGAAGCCCAATATTTTTTCAGAGGTAGATGCAGAAAAAAATATATTCAGTTTGCAACCTGATGGAGGTCTGTATAGATGGATTAATAGAACAAGTCCCACACACAGCTAGAAGCCCAATATTTTTTCAGAGGTAGATGCAGAAAAAAATATATTCAGTTTGCAACCTGATGGAGGTCTGTATAGATGGATTAATAGAACAAGTCCCACACACAGCTAGAAGCCCAATATTTTTTCAGAGGTAGATGCAGAAAAAAATATATTCAGTTTGCAACCTGATGGAGGTCTGTATAGATGGATTAATAGAACAAGTCCCACACACAGGTAGAAGCCCAATATTTTTTCAGAGGTAGATGCAGAAAAAAATATATTCAGTTTGCAACCTGATGGAGGTCTGTATAGATGGATTAATAGAACAAGTCCCACACACAGCTAGAAGCCCAATATTTTTTCAGACATAGATGCAGAAAAAAATATATTCAGTTTGCAACCTGATGGAGGTCTGTATAGATGGATTAATAGAACAAGTCCCACACACAGCTAGAAGCCCAATATTTTTTCAGAGGTAGATGCAGAAAAAAATATATTCAGTTTGCAACCTGATGGAGGTCAGTATAGATGGACTAATACAACAAGTCCCACACACAGCTAGAAGCCCAATATTTTTTCAGAGGTAGATGCAGAAAAAAATATATTCAGTTTGCAACCTGATGGAGGTCTGTATAGATGGATTAATAGAACAAGTCCCACACACAGCTAGAAGCCCAATATTTTTTCAGTTGTAGATGCAGAAAAAAATATATTCAGTTTGCAACCTGATGGAGGTCTGTATAGATGGATTAATAGAACAAGTCCCACACACAGCTAGAAGCCCAATAGTTTTTCAGAGGTAGATGCAGAAAAAAATATATTCAGTTTGCAACCTGATGGAGGTCTGTATAGATGGATTAATAGAACAAGTCCCACACACAGCTAGAAGCCCAATATTTTTTCAGAGGTAGATGCAGAAAAAAATATATTCAGTTTGCAACCTGATGGAGGTCAGTATAGATGGACTAATACAACAAGTCCCACACACAGCTAGAAGCCCAATATTTTTTCAGAGGTAGATGCAGAAAAAAATATATTCAGTTTGCAACCTGATGGAGGTCTGTATAGATGGATTAATAGAACAAGTCCCACACACAGCTAGAAGCCCAATATTTTTTCAGAGGTAGATGCAGAAAAAAATATATTCAGTTTGCAACCTGATGGAGGTCTGTATAGATGGATTAATAGAACAAGTCCCACACACAGCTAGAAGCCCAATATTTTTTCAGAGGTAGATGCAGAAAAAAATATATTCAGTTTGCAACCTGATGGAGGTCTGTATAGATGGATTAATAGAACAAGTCCCACACACAGCTAGAAGCCCAATATTTTTTCAGAGGTAGATGCAGAAAAAAATATATTCAGTTTGCAACCTGATGGAGGTCTGTATAGATGGATTAATAGAACAAGTCCCACACACAGCTAGAAGCCCAATATTTTTTCAGAGGTAGATGCAGAAAAAAATATATTCAGTTTGCAACCTGATGGAGGTCTGTATAGATGGATTAATAGAACAAGTCCCACACACAGCTAGAAGCCCAATATTTTTTCAGAGGTAGATGCAGAAAAAAATATATTCAGTTTGCAACCTGATGGAGGTCAGTATAGATGGACTAATACAACAAGTCCCACACACAGCTAGAAGCCCAATATTTTTTCAGATGTAGATGCAGAAAAAAATATATTCAGTTTGCAACCTGATGGAGGTTTGTATAGATGGATTAATAGAACAAGTCCCACACACAGCTAGAAGCCCAATATTTTTTCAGAGGTAGATGCAGAAAAAAATATATTCAGTTTGCAACTTGATGGAGGTCTGTATAGATGGATTAATAGAACAAGTCCCACACACAGCTAGAAGCCCAATATTTTTTCAGAGGTAGATGCAGAAAAAAATATATTCAGTTTGCAACCTGATGGAGGTCTGTATAGATGGATTAATAGAACAAGTCCCACACACAGCTAGAAGCCCAATATTTTTTCAGAGGTAGATGCAGAAAAAAATATATTCAGTTTGCAACCTGATGGAGGTCTGTATAGATGGATTAATAGAACAAGTCCCACACACAGCTAGAAGCCCAATATTTTTTCAGAGGTAGATGCAGAAAAAAATATATTCAGTTTGCAACCTGATGGAGGTCAGTATAGATGGACTATTACAACAAGTCCCACACACAGCTAGAAGCCCAATATTTTTTCAGAGGTAGATGCAGAAAAAAATATATTCAGTTTGCAACCTGATGGAGGTCTGTATAGATGGATTAATAGAACAAGTCCCACACACAGCTAGAAACCCAATATTTTTTCAGAGGTAGATGCAGAAAAAAATATATTCAGTTTGCAACCTGATGGAGGTCTGTATAGATGGATTAATAGAACAAGTCCCACACATAGCTAGAAGCCCAATATTTTTTCAGAGGTAGATGCAGAAAAAAATATATTCAGTTTGCAACCTGATGGAGGTCTGTATAGATGGATTAATAGAACAAGTCCCACACACAGCTAGAAGCCCAATATTTTTTCAGAGGTAGATGAAGAAAAAAATATATGCAGTTTGCAACCTGATGGAGGTCAGTATAGATGGACTAATACAACAAGTCCCACACACAGCTAGAAGCCCAATATTTTTTCAGAGCTAGATGCAGAAAAAAATTATATTCAATTTGCAACCTGATGGAGGTCAGTATAGATGGACTAATAGAATGATGCTATGCCCAAAAGATTTTACTTCACTAGGTGCAGTAAAAAAATTGGTATTCTATACACAGGTGGTATATCTTGCAACACAGATAGGCTACTCCACTGACTAACACACTCTGCAATAAGCCAAAAAGGATTAGCTTTGCTAGATTCAGCCAAATGCTGTGAAAAAAACTTGCACAGCACTGGCACAGACCTGCCTGGCAAAAACTGATAGGAACTGATGTAACCTAGTCCTGAAAAGGGCTCCAATTACAATTAGTCTTTACTCCCACAATCTATCTATTTAAGAGCACAGACCTGCCTGATAAAAGTCGTAGGAAATGCTGTAACCTAGTCCTTAAAAGGACTGCAATCACAACTATTCCCTACTCCCAAGCTATCTGTAGATTTGTGTGAAAATTGGCTTGAAATTAACAAGGTATAGCGCACACAGCAACAGCGGTGCCGTCTAACACGCAGCTGCAGCAGTGAGAAAATGGTGGTGACGGGGAAAATGGCTTGGTCTTATAGGGCAAGGACATGTGACATACACTGCCAATGACACATGCCCTTGCTTGTGTGAAAAAAAGCACTTCGCTCCGTGTGTGCGCTGCTGATAGGCTGACAGATTGCACCTCCCCACTGCAAATGCGGGAAAGAGAAAAAAAAATGGAGATCTTCATTGTTCCTGCAGAGATCCATCCCCTGCCCCTCCCCCCACCCCGCTGTACACTCAAACTGCGTATTAACATTAATTTTCATCATTACTGAGAAAAAATCCAGTTATGATTTTGGTGCACGAACAGTTATCGAACATAACCTCGAACAGCCGAATTTTTCTCAAATTGTTCGTGTTCGCCGAACGGCTCGAACACCGCCCAAAACAGCTCGAATTTGAGATTGGCGAACAGTTCGAGTAGAACAACGCTCATCTCTAATCCTTAGCCACAACCTTGGCTGTGACCAGCAGCGGTCACGGGTCTGCAGCTCGCAGGGGCAGCAGGGGTTGCCTAGCATGGGTCTTTTTGTCACTGCAAAGGATGAGCCAACTCACGTTATCTGCAAACTTTGCAATAAAAATCTCAGTAGAAGGAAAAACTTCAACAATTTGATTACTACATGCATGAACTTTCACATGCTCAAACAACATTCTTTACACTGGGAATCTTACTGCCCTGAAATGCGGACCAGCGCACCTCAACAACCATCAGCTGCCCCATCAAACGCATCCACTGCTTCTTCCTACTCCTCTGTTACCGTGCCAACTATTGTCATCAGGTCGCCCATCGCAGAAACTCTGATTCTTAGCCCGCTCCAGTCAGGCTGTGACAGCCTGTCAGCTGTAACGGAAGTGGACACGCCTGCTGTGTTTGTTTTACCGAGCACACTGCATGTTTCTCTGTCCACCGTAACATCTTCACCTCACTCACGCTCCACCAGTTTTTCCGGTTCACCATTCTCCACCTTCTCACAGCACCTTAGCCAGCCCTCGGTCCCGCAGTTGTAGTCACGTAAAAGATTGTTTCATCCTACGCATGACAAAGCTAAAAGGTTGAACTCCACCATCTCCAATCTGTTGGCCACGAAAATGCTGCCTTTCCGCCTGGTAGATACAGATGGTTTCCAAAAACTGATGGCCATCGCAATCCTCCAGTACCAGTTGCCAAGTCGCCATTACTTCTCTAAGAAAACTGTGCCTGCGCTACACCATCATGTCGCAGACAACATCACCCGTTCCTTGTCTAAATCTACGTGTGCCAGAGTGAATTTCACCACAGACACCTGGATGAGTAAGCACGTCCAAGGGCGTTACATCTCGCTGACTGGGAACTTGGTGACTCTGGTGGCTGTGGCGGCAGGTGGGGAAGGGGCTGCTCCACAAATCTTGGAATCCCCAAGGCTTGCAGAAGAAACCTCTGTATTTCCCACTTCCTCCACTGCTTCTGCGTTCTCCAACTCCTCTAGGGCCTCCACTTTTGCACTCAACCTCTGCATTAACGAGACACGTGTTCCAAGGGTGCGGAGCGAATACACACCACCTCCATACTGTGCAGTCAGGGCTCACTGTAATCTGGCAGTCTTCAAATTAATATGCCTTGGAGATCGCAGTCATACAGGTGAAGAGTTGTGGGCAGGTCCCCAGGCTCAGTTTGAGCAATGGCTGTCTCCGCTGAACCTAGAGCCAGGGAAGGCCGTGTGCGATAATGGTGCAAAGCTATTAGCGGCCCTAGGTTAAGGCAAGCTCACACAAGTGCCTTGCATGGTTCACGTCCTCAACCCAGTAGTACAGAAATTTCTCCACCACTATTCTGGTCTGGATGAGCTGCTTCACAAAGTATGGAAGCTGTGTGCTCACTTCCACCGTTCGCACCCCTCATGTCATCGACTTACATCGATAAAGAAGTCTTTGTCCGTGCCAGTTAACAGGTTGATCTGTGATGTGCCGACGCGGTAGAATTCCACTCTGCACATGTTGCAGTGAATGTGCCAGCAGCAACGAGATCTGACGCAGTATGTCATGACGTATAGCTTGGGGCAACGCAGTACGGACTTGGGGCATTTCACGTTTGCAGAGTGGGAATGGATTAAGGACAGTTTTGAAATGGCTACTAAACTTGTTAGCGCTGATGATGCCATCATCAGCATCACTATTCCGGTCATACAGTGGTGGCCAAAAGTATTGGCTCCCCTGCAATTCTGTCAGATAATACTCAGTTTCTTCCTGAAAATGATTGCAATCACAAATTCTTTGGTATTATTATCTTAATTTAATTCACTTGCAAGGAAAAAACACAAAAGAGAATGAAGCATAAATCAAATCATTGATCATTTCACACAAAACTCCAAAAATGGGCCAGACAAAAGTATTGGCACCCTCAGCCTAATACTTGGTTGCACAACCTTTAGCCAAAATAACTGCGAACAACCGCTTCCGTTAACCATCAATGAGTTTCTTACAATGCTCTGCTGGAATTGTAGACCATTCTTCTTTGGCAAACTACTCCAGGTCCCTGATATTTGAAGAGTGCCTTCTCCAAACTGCCATTTTGAGATCTCTCCACAGGTGTTCTATGGGATTCAGGTCTGGACTCATTGCTGGCCACCTTAGAAGTCTCCAGTGCTTTCTCTCAAACCATTTTATAGTGCTTTTGGAAGTGTGTTTTGGGTCATTGTCCTGCTGGAAGACCCATGACCTCTGAGAGAGACCCAGCTTTCTCACACTGGGCCCTACATTATGCTGCAAAATTGACTTCATAATGCCATGCACACGGTCAAGCAGTCCAGTGCCAGAGGCAGCAAAGCAACCCCAAAACATCAGGGAACTTCCGCCATGTTTGACTGTAGGGACGGTGTTCTTTTCTTTGAATGCCTCTTTTTTTTTCCTATACACTCTATGTTGATGCTTTTTGCCCAAAAGCTCTACTTTTATCTCATCTGACCAGAGAACATTCTTCCAAAACGTTTTAGGCTTTCTCAGGTAAGTTTTGGCAAACTCCAGCCTGGCATTTTTATGTCTCGGGGTAAGAAGTGGGGTCTTCCTGGGTATACTACCATACAGTCCCTTTTCATTCAGATGCCGACGGATAGTACGGGTTGACACTGCTGTACCCTCAGACTGCAGGGCAGCTTGAACTTGTTTGGATGTTAGTCGAGGTTCTTTATCCACCATCCGCACAATCTTGCGTTGAAATCTCTCATCAATTTTTCTTTTCCGTCCACATCTAGGGAGGTTAGCCACAGTGCCATGAGCTTTAAACTTCTTGATGACACTGCGCACCGAAGACACAGGAACATTCAGGTCTTTGGAGATGGACTTGTAGCCTTGAGATTGCTCATGCTTCCTCACAATTTGGTTTCTCAAGTCCTCAGACAGTTCTTTGGTCTTCTTTCTTTTCTCCATGCTCAATGTGGTACACACAAGGACACAGGACAGAGGTTGAGTCAACTTTAATCCATGTTAACTGGCTGCAAGTGTGATTTAGTTATTGCCATACCTGTTAGGTTCCACAGGTAAGTTACAGGTGCTGTTAATTACACGAATTAGAGAAGCATCACATGATTTTTCAAACAGTGCCAATACTTTTGTCCACCCCCTTTTTTAGGTTTGGTGTGGAATTGTATCCAATTTGGCTTTAGGACAATTCTTTTTGTGTTTTTTCATTGAAGACCAATTAAATGAAGATAATAATACCAAAGAATTTGTGATTGCAATCATTTTCAGGAAGAAACTGAGGATTATCTGACAGAATTGCAGGGGTGCCAATACTTTTGGCCACCACTGTATACATGCTGTAGAAAACTTTGAATAACCTGCGGCAGGAGGTGGTAGCCCCAGAAGAAGAGGAGGATGCGGAAGGGATACTAATGTCTCAAATTTCCAGACAATCATCACACAGGTGGATGCCAAGTGACGGTGGATTACAGCAATCAAGGGGGTTTGGTGATACCAGGCAAACTGTCAGTGAAGGTGCAAGAGGCAAAGAACTAATGGAGGAGGAAGAGGTGATGGGCGAGCAGCTGTCAGAGGATGAAGAGGATAATCATCCCCTCTCGCTTGAACGTGGCTGGCAGGAGGGGACGGAGGAAACAAACATCAGTGTTACGCAGCCCACAATACAGTCTGGCTTTGGATCTCCTGGAAGAGCCCGACATATGAGTGCCTTCTTGATGCAACATGATCCCCGTATAGTTAGGATTCAAAATAATTTTGACTACTGGGTTGCCACTCTGTTACATCCATGTTATAAGAGTCAATTTTTCCAGTTTCTTCCCTCCCTGGAAAGGGACCCGCTTATGTTGGAGTATCGAAACAAGCATTTACGCAACCTTAATAGAGGTTTTCCCCAAAATAACAGTGAGGCACACAGTGTGCATCACTGCTGTAGTCTTTTAACCTCCAGCACCTCAGTTTGTCAATGCCAAAACAGTGGCAACAGCAGCAGAGTAAGTGGCAGAGGCAATTTCTGGGAGTCCTTTCACTCACTTTTTGCACCAGCTTGTGCACCAGCACAACAGAGTACAGGTCTGACACGTGGTGAACGACTGGAGAGGATGGTGCAGGAGTATCTAGAGTAGAGATGAGCGGTGTTCGACTAGAACTGTTCGCCAATCTCAAATTCGAGCTGTTTTGGGCGGTGTTCGAGTTGTTCGACGAACCCGAACGATTTGCAAAAAATTCGGCTGTTCGAGGTTATGTTCGATAACTGTTCGTGCACCAAAAGCGTGTCCTGCATGTCTGGCGCTATTTAGAGCACCAATCATGCAGGGATTGTCTGCCACTCACTGTAATGCCACAGCCATGGTGGTTGTGGCATTACAGTGATTGCCCAAATCGATGGGAACAGTGCCAACAGTGAAACATGAAAAGCCGGCAATTCAGCAGCGGCATACACCTGTACCCGACAATTTAGAACCGAAAGAATAGAGCTTCACACATAGATTAGATAGATATAAACATGTCAGCCACATATATACGAAGTACAGTGAAAGTGCTGCTTACTGTACTTGTCATTTAGCGTAAAGGATTTATCAAAAAAAATAATAGTGTTTTCATGCACCGTCTCTTTAAAAAAGCCGGCCGGCAATTCAGCAGCGGTACCCGACAATTTATAACAGACAGAATAGAGCTTCACACATAGATTAGATAGATAGAAACATGTCAGTCACATATATATGAAGTACAGTGATAGTGTTGGTTACTGTACTTGTCATTTAGTATTAAAATAAAGGATTTATTATTAAAAAAATTGGCGTGGGGTTCCCCTTAATTTTAGGCTCTAGCGGAGGTTAAGCAGACGGCTGGGGCAGATGTTTGAAGCCTGGGAAGGGGGTAATACCCACGGAGCTTCCCAGGCTACTAATATCAGCCCCCAGCTGAATACATAGCCTTTACTAGCTATTAAAATGGGGGACCCCCCAAAAAAAATGACGTTGGGTCCCCCCTAATTTAATAGCTAGCAAAGGCTAGGCAGACAGCTGGGGGCTGATATTAATAGCCCAGGAAGGGAGCCATGAATATTGGCCCCCTCCCAGGCTAGAAACACCAGCCGTCAGCCGCCCCAGAAATGGCGCATTCATAGGATGCGCCAATTCTGGCACTTAGCCTCGCTCTTCCACGCTGCCCTGGTGCGGTGGCAGGGGGTAATAGGGCTGGGGTTGATGTCAGCTTATAATGCCAGCTGACATCAAGCCCAGGTTAGTAATGGAGAGGCGTCTATAAGACACCCCCATTACTAACCCCATAGTCAAAGTTAAAAAAAACACAAACACCCAGAATAAAGTCCTTTAATTGAAATAAAGACACAATCCTTTATTGTTCTAAATTAAACCATACTTACCGTCACGCCCATTCCAGCTGAAGCCAACGATCTCCTGCAATAAAAGAAAAATAATAAAGCAACCTCATCCTTACCTTTCCATGGTTCCCACGACAGCTTCAGCTCTGCTACATCGAGATGACAGGCTGGACCGCAGCAGAACGCTGCCATCCAGCCTCTCATCCCGCAGACACTGAGAAGCGCAGGCTTGCTTGCGCTGCTCAGCGTCTCTCTGTGACGACATCCAGATGAGCCGAGTTCATGTCCAATGAACTCGGCTCACCTCATGCACGTCACTGACAGCGTGGGAAAATTCTCACGCTGAAGCGGTGAGTGCAGGAGAATTCTCCCGCGCTGTCAGTGACGTGCATAAGGTGAGCTCATGTCCAATGAACTCAGCTCACCTCCTGCACGTCACTGACAGCGTGGGAGAATTCTCCTGCACTCAGCGCTTCAGCGTGAGAATTCTCCCACGCTGAAGCGCTGAGTGCAGGAGAATTTTCCCACGCTGTCAGTGACGTGCATAAGGTGAGCTCATGTCCAATGAACTCAGCTCACCTCCTGCACGTCACTGACAGCGTGGGAGAATTCTCCTGCACTCAGCGCTTCAATGTGAGAATTCTCCCACGCTGAAGCGCTGAGTGCAGGAAAATTTTCCCACGCTGTCAGTGACGTGCATGAGGTGAGCCGAGTTCATTGGACATTAACTCGGCTCATCTGGATGCCCTCACAGAGAGACACTGTGGAGCGCAAGCAAGCCTGCGCTTCTCAGTGTCTACGGGATGACAGGCTGGATGGCAGCGTTCTGCTGCGGTCCAGCCTGTCATCTCGATGTAGCAGAGCTGAAGCTGTCATGGGAACCATGGAAAGGTAAGGATGATGTTGCTTTATTATTTTTCTTTTATTTCAGGAGATCGTTGGCTTCAGCTGGAATGGGCGTGATGGTAAGTATGGTTTAATTTAGAACAATAAAGAATTGTGTGTTTATTTCAATTAAAGGACTTTTTTCTGGGTGTTGTGTTTTTTTTAAATACTTTACTAGAAATTCATGGTGGTCATGTCTAATATTGGCGTGACCCCATGAATTTCGGGCTTAGGGCCAGCTGATAATGCCAAGCTGGCCCTAACCCCTTTATTACCCAGTGAGCCACCGCATCAGGGCCCTGGATGAGTTGGGTACAGCGCCAGAAGATGGCGCTTCTATGAACGCGCCATTTTCCGGGGTGGCTGCGGACTGCAATTTGCAGCGGGGGTGGCCCAGAAAGCTTGGGCCTCCCTGCGCTGCGGATTCCAGCCCCCAGCTGCCTAGTTGTACCTGGCTGGACACAAAAACAGGGCGAAGCCCCACGTCAATTTTCTTTAAATTATTTCATGAAATAATTAAGAAAAAAAGGGCTTCCCTATATTGTTGTGTCCGGCCAGGTACAAATAGGCAGCTGGTGGTTGGGGGCAGCCCGTTCCTGCCTGCTGTACCTGGCTGGACACAAATATAGTGCGAAGCCCCACGTCAATTTTTTTTAAATTATTTCATGAATTTCCTGAAATAATTTAAAAAAATTGAAGTGGGGCTTCGCACTATATTTGTGTCCAGCCAGGTACAGCAGGCAGGAACGGGCTGCCCCCATCCACCAGCTGCCTATTTGTACCTGGCCGGACACAACAATATAGGGAAGCCCTTTTTTTCTTAATTATTTCATGAATTTCATGAAATAATTAAAAAAAATTGAAGTGGGGCTTCGCACTATATTTGTGTCCAGCCAGGTACAGCAGGCAGGAACGGGCTGCCCCCATCCACCAGCTGCCTATTTGTACCTGGCCGGACACAACAATATAGGGAAGGCCTTTTTTTCTTAATTATTTCATGAATTTCATGAAATAATTAAAAAAAAAGTACGTGGGGCTTCGCCCTATTTTTGTGTCCAGCCAGGTACAACTAGGCAGCTGGGGGCTGGAATCTGCAGCGCAGGGAGGCCCAAGCTTTCTGGGCCCCCCCCCGCTACAAATTGCAGTCCGCAGCCACCCCGGAAAATGGCGCGTTCATAGAAGCGCCATCTTCTGGCGCTGTACCCAACTCATCCAGGGCCCTGGTGCGGTGGCTCACTGGGTAATAAAGGGGTTAGGGCCAGCTTGGTATTATCAGCTGGCCCCAAGCCCAAAATTCATGGGGTCACGCCAGTATTAGACATGACCGCCATGAATTTCTAGTAAAGTATTTAAAAAAAACACAACACCCAGAATAAAGTCCTTTAATTGAAATAAAGACACAATTCTTTATTGTTCTAAATTAAACCATACTTACCATCACACCCATTCCAGCTGAAGCCAACGATCTCCTGCAATAAAAGAAAAATAATAAACCAACCTCATCCTTACCTTTCCATGGTTCCCACGACAGCTTCAGCTCTGCTACATCGAGATGACTGGCTGGACCGCAGCAGAACGCTGCCATCCAGTCTGTCATCCCGCAGACACTGAGAAGCGCAGGCATGCTTGCGCTCCTCACTGTCTCGCTGTGACGGCATCCAGATGAGCCGAGGTCATGTCCAATGAACTCGGCTCACCTCATGCACGTCACTGACAGCGTGGGAAAATTCTCACGCTGAAGTGCTGAGTGCAGGAGAATTCTCCCACGCTGTCAGTGATGTGCATGAGGTGAGCTCATGTCCAATGAACTCAGCTCACCTCCTGCACGTCACTGACAGCGTGGGAAAATTCTCCTGCAATCAGCGCTTCAGCGTGAGAATTTTCCCACGCTGTCAGTGACGTGCATGAGGTGAGCCGAGTTCATTGGATATGAACTCGGCTCATCTGGATGTCGTCACAGAGAGACGCTGAGCAGCGCAAGCAAGCCTGCGCTTCTCAGTGTCTGCGGGATGACAGGCTGGATGGCAGCGTTCTGCTGCGGTCCAGCCTGTCATCTCGATGTAGCAGAGCTGAAGCTGTCGTGGGAACCATGGAAAGGTAAGGATGAGGTTGGTTTATTATTTTTCTTTTATTGCAGGAGATCGTTGGCTTCAGCTGGAATGGGCGTGATGGTAAGTATGGTTTAATTTAGAACAATAAAGGATTGTGTCTTTATTTCAATTAAAGGACTTTATTCTGGGTGTTTGTGTTTTTTTTAACTTTGACTATGGGGTTAGTAATGGGGGTGTCTTATAGACGCCTCTCCATTACTAACCTGGGTTTGATGTCAGCTGGCATTATAAGCTGACATCAACCCCAACCCTATTACCCCCTGCCACCGCACCAGGGCAGCGTGGAAGAGCGAGGCTAAGTGCCAGAATTGGCGCATCCTATGAATGCGCCATTTCTGGGGCGGCTGACGGCTGGTGTTTCTAGCCTGGGAGGGGGCCAATATTCATGGCTCCCTTCCTGGGCTATTAATATCAGCCCCCAGCTGTCTGCCTAGCCTTTGCTAGCTATTAAATTAGGGGGGACCCCACGTCATTTTTTTTGGGGGGTCCCCCATTTTAATAGCTAGTAAAGGCTATGTATTCAGCTGGGGGCTGATATTAGTAGCCTGGGAAGCTCTGTGGGTATTACCCCCTTCCTAGGCTTCAACATCTGCCCCAGCCGTCTGCTTAACCTCCGCTAGAGCCTAAAATTAAGGGGAACCCCACGCCAATTTTTTTTAATAATAAATCCTTTATTTTAATACTAAATGACAAGTACAGTAACCAACACTATCACTGTACTTCATAATATATGTGACTGACATGTTTCTATCTATCTAATCTATGTGTGATGCTCTATCTTTCTGTTCTAAATTGTCGGGTACCGCTGCTGAATTGCCGGCCGGCTTTTTTAAAGAGACAGTGCATGAAAACACTATTATTTTTTTAAATAAATCCTTTACACTAAATGACAAGTACAGTAAGCAACACTATCACTGTACTTATTATATATGTGACTGACATGTTTCTATCTATCTAATCTATGTGTGAAGCTCTATTCTTTCTGTTCTAAATTGTCGGGTACCGCTGCTGAATTGCCGGCCGGCTTTTTTAAAGAGACGGTGCATGAAAACGCTAATATTTTTTTTAATAAATCCTTTACACTAAATGACAAGTGCAGTAACCAACACTGTCACTGTGCTTCTTATATGTGTGACTGACATGTTTCTATCTATCTAATCTATGTGTGATGCTCTATTCCTTCTTGTCTAAATTGTCGGGTACCGGTGTATGCCGCTGCTGAATTTGCCGGCCGGCTTTTTTAAAGAGAGTGTCTTCTGAGCAGTTTGTCAGCTTTTGGACACCTTTGCAGGTGTTTTCTATGTGTTTCTATGTGTTTTTGTTTGCCTGCCATTGGTTTTAACGGTGTTCGACGGTGTTCTAAGGTGTTCGACGAACAGTTCGACGAACAGTTCCTCGAACATCCCGGTGTTCGACGAACCGAACCGAACCCGAACACTACGGGGGTGGCTCAACACTAATCTAGAGTTCAATATCAATACCATCAGGGAGGGTTTAGACCCTTTTACATTTTGGTCAAAAATGGATGAATGGCCTGAGTTCGCCTCTCACACCTTGGAGGTTTTATCATGCCCAGCAGCCAGCGTTCTCTCTGAACGTGTCTTCAGCGCTGCTGGTAGTGCCTTGACGGATAAGCGCACCCGGCTGTCCCCTGAAAGTGTAGACCGCCTAACTTTCATCAAGATGAACAAGTCATGAATCTCCAAGGACTTTTGCACCCCAATTGTAGACTGTACAGAGTAGGCGATGTTGTCGTTTTGAGTGTTCTGCATTCATCTCTTGAAATTCCAGTCTGTGATATGGCTTCAGTGCCTGCTCTTGCTGCTGCTGCTGCAGGTTTTAGGCCCTAATTTTGGGAAATGTGGAGAATTCTGATTGTGTCTCCATCCATTGGGTTGGCTGTAGTGGAACAGGTTTGGGTCTGCGTTAATCTACTTGTAGTCTGATGACATTGATGCCACTTTGGTGGCGTTAGGCCCTTATTTAGGGCAATGTGAACACTCCTAATTAGGTCTCCATCTCCTGGGTCGGCTGTACTGGAAGAGGTGTGGGTCTTATTTACACTATTTGTACAGTAGTGAAATTGATGCCACTTTGCTGGCGTCTGCCACTAATTTTTTAAAATGTGGGGAATCCTGATTGGGTCTCCATCTATTGGGTTGGCTGTAGTGGAACTGGTTTAGGCCTCCTTTGCAATACTTATACTCTAGTAAAATTGATGCCACTTCGGTGGTGTTGGGCCCTCATTTAGGGCAATGTGAACACTCCTGGTTAGGTCTCCATCTCCTGGGTTGGCTGTACTGGAACATGTGTGGCTCTTATTTGCACTATTTCTACTGTAGTGAAATTGATTAGACATTGCTAGTGTATGCCACTAATTTTTTGAAATGTGGAGAACCATGATTGGGTCTCCATCTATTGGGTTGGCTGTAGAGGAACTGGTTTTGGCCTCCTTTGCAATACTTATACTCTAGTGAAATTGATGCCACTTTGGTGGTGTTTTTAGGCCCTCATTTAGGGCAATGTGAACACTCCTGGTTAAGTCTCCATCTCTTTGGTTGTCTGTACTGGAAGAGATGTAGGTCTCATTTACAATATTTCTACTGTAGTGAAATTGATTATACTTTGCTGGCGTCTGCCGCCAATTTTTGGAAATGTGGGGAATCCTGAATGGGTTTCCATCCATTGGGTTGACTGTAGTGGAAGAGGTTTTGGTCTCCATGCATTTCTATAGTTACACTGTAGTGAAATTGAGCATTTGGCTCAGATATTATTCTCCCCAAATGGGTACACAAACATGATAAACTCTAAATTGATTTTCAATAAACAACCATCAGCCGCCCCATCAAACACCTCTGCTGCTTCTTCCTCCTCCTCTGTTACCGTGCCTAGATGTGTCACACAGGTGTCCGACAGAACCATCTGTATACCTGCTGCAGTTAGGCTGAGTGACAGCCCGTCAGCTGTCAGTGAAGCGGACATGCCTGCTGTGTTTGTTTCTCTGAGCACACCACACATTACAACATCTCCGCCTGCACCTCACTCACGGTCTATCGGTTTGTCCGTTTCACCGTACTCTGCCCTCTCTCAGCACTGCAGCCAGCCCTCAATCCTTCTGTTGTAGTCACGTAAAAGATTGTTTCATCCTACACATGACAAAGCTAAGAGGTTGAACTTCACTATCTCCAATCTATTGGCCACAGAAATGGTGGTCTTAGGCCCTATTTTTTTAAATGTAAACACTTCCGATTGAGTCTGCATCTCCTGGGTTGGCTATAGTGGGACAGGTATGGGTCTGCGTGAAACTGCTTGTAGTCTGATGACATTGATGCCACTTTGGTGGTGTTAGACCCTCATTTAGGGCAATGTGAACACTCCTGGTTAAGTCTCCATCTCCTGGTTTGGCTGTACTGGAAGAGGTGTGGGTCTTATTTACACTATTTCTACAGTAGTGAAATTGATGCCACTTTGTTGGCGTCTGCCACTAATTATTTTAAATATGGAGAATCCTGATTGAGTCTCTATCTATTGGGTTGGCTGTAGTGGAACCTTCCTGTTCTGCAGTCTAAGTTGTGTAAGGTTGCTTACCAGTCCTTGCTGCACTCCTGATACAGACTCTGCCTGCTACACTCCTGATACAGACTCTTCCTGCTGCACTCCTGATACAGACTCTGCCTGCTGCACTCATGATACAGACTCTGCCTGCTGCACTCTAATACAGACTCTGCCTGCTGCACTCCTGATACAGACTCTGCCTGCTACACTCCTGATACAGACTTTGCCTGCTGCACTCCTGATACAGACTCTGCCTGCTGCACTCATGATACAGACTCTGCCTGCTGCACTCTGATACAGACTGCCTGCTGTGCTCTGATACAGACTCTGTCTGCTGCACTCTGATATAGACTCTGCTAGCTGCACTCTGATACAGATTGCCTGCTGCACTTTGATACAGACTCTGCCTGCTGCACTCTGATACAGACTCTGCCTGCTGCACTCTGATACAGACCCTGCCTGCTGCACCATCTAGTCTGTCCTACTGGGTCCAGCTGCTACGCGTCCATTGGCCTGTCCAGAGTGGCACCTGGTGTTCATCAGGAGCCAAGTCTAACCTCACCATCAGAGGCTCTAGTGAACAGTCCGGTGTTCGCTTTGTCAAGCCCCTCCAGGCTCTCCAGGGTCCGTGGCACAGTGGTTCCACAAACCACGTCCGTGACAGTGCGCCCTCGCATGCAGGTTCCTCTCTCCTGTTGTACCGGTCGGTGACCCCTTTTGACATGTAAAGCGCAACTGAATAAATGTCGCTGTCACAGTAATAATAATTATAGTGCTTGTACTCTTGGTCAATTAATGGCACTTCCCTGGTGTCTACACCTAATTTGATGTGTTTTGGCAGCTTTTGGTCCAGTTTCTAGGTGTTGTATATGAATTTTATTGGTCCCCCCATTAACTCCTATGGGATTCGGAAATGTTTGACAAACATTCGGCTCATAAATTTGGCGAACTTTTCCGAACCGAACATTGAAATGTTCGCTCATGCCTACTGAAGACTTTGCCTTATTCTTCAAGCAGAAGCTTGATAACTTCAGAGAAAGCTTTGGCCTACAGTCCCTTCTCATAACTACTCAGCCCTCCCCCTCCAAAACCACCTTATCCACCATTACAGAAGACCAACTTTCCTCTCTACGCTCCAGATCACATCTCACCACCTAAGCACTTGACCTGATCCCGTCCCACCTCATCCCAAACCTCACCACATTCTTCATCCTAACCCTAACCCATCTCTTCAACCTATCACTAACAACTGGTGTCTTCCCCTCATGCTTCAAACATGTCTCAATCACACACTTCCTCAAAAAGCCCTGTCTTGACCCATCCTCTGTGTTTAGCTATCGCCCTATATCACCTCTCCCCTATGCCTCAAAACTACTGGAACAACACGTCCATCTTGAACTGTCCTCCCATGAACAACACGTCCATCTTGAACTGTCTTCCCACCTCTTCTCCTGCTCCCTCTTTGACTGCTTACAATCGGGCTTCTGACCGCATCATTCCACTGAAACTGCCCTGACTAAAGTCACCAATGACCTACTAATCGCCAAATCCAAGAGACACTACTCTGTCCTCCTCCTGGACCTGTCATCTGCCTTCAACACAGTGGACCATTCCCTCTTACTACAGACGCTCTCTTCTCTCTGCCTATCTTAGATCTCTTTATACCTAACAAATCGGACTTTCAACTTTTCCAACTTGCACACCACCTCCTCATCTCACCCCTTAGCTATTGGTGTCCCCCAAAGTTCAGTTCTAGGACCCCTGCTCTTCTGCATCTACACTTTCGGCCTGGGACAGCTCATGGAATCCCATGGCTTTCAGTATCATCTCTATGCTGGTGACATACAGATCTACCTCTCTGGACCCGATATCACTTTCTTACTAATCAGAATCCCACAAATGCCTGTCCGCTATTTCATCCTTCTTCTCTGCAAGATTTCTAAAATGTAACATGGACAAAACAGAATTCATCGTCTTTCCACCATCTCACTCAAAACCCACAAAAGACCTATCCACCAAATTTTAAAATCAATGCAGCGAAGTCTGAGGCCCTCGATGTCTCCCTCCCCAAATCCATATAGGATTCCATCCAGTCCAACTTTCCCTTTGCCTGGCCCTCACAGGGTATCAAATACTTAGGAATTCCTATTCATAGAGACCTCTCCCATCTATGTTATCTTAATTTTGGGCCCTTTATTGAACAACTCCATACAGACCACGGTTGGCAAGTTAGAACTGTAAGATTCACTACGTGAACCACTGGTGTTTTGTGGAAAAGCACATGTACACTGTGTTCCAAATTATTATGCAAAAAGTGTTTAGGAGTGATAAGGGAAGAATTTGTTTGTTTGTCAGTTAAACTCATTGATGGTGATGTGTGTCAGGGCTCTTTATATCACTGTAAGCAATTGCAGACACCTGTGCTAATTAGTTTGGCAGGTGTGTCCAATGAAAGGCAAGACTACTTAAGAAGGCTGTCTCACATTATTAAGCAGCCTACATTTTCTGCCAAAATGGGAAAGAAAAAGGATGTGCTGGCTGCTGAGAAGCAACAAATTGTGGAGTGTTTAGGTCAAGGCATGACTACAATCAACATTGTGCAATGATCAGGATGAAGTGTCTTGGCAATCAAGAAGTATGCAGCTGATTCACAGTACACACGTGTGCGTGCTGATAAGGGCAAATTGAGGACTCTTTCCTACAGGCAATTACGTCAGGTTAAAAGAGCAGCGGCAAAAAAGCCTTGTCATAGCAGCAGACAAGTTTTTGAAGCTGCTGGTGCCTCCAACGTCCCCCGAACAACAAGATGCAGGGTCCTTCAGAGGTTTGCAGCTGTGCATACGCCATCCTGTCGACCTCCTCTATCCACTTCACACAAGCAGAAACGGCTCCAGTGGGCCAAACATTACATGAAGACTGATTTCAAAACTGTTTTGTTCACGGATGAGTGCCGTGCAGCGCTCGATGGTCCAGATGGATGGAGTGGAGGATGGCTGGTTGATGGACACCCCACGCAAACACGGCTACAGCGCCAACAAGGAGGAGGTGGAGTAATGTTTTGGGCTGGAATCATGGGGAGAGAGATTGTCGGCCCCTTTAGGATCCCTGAAGGCGCTAAAGATGAACTCCATAATGTATGTGGATTTTCTCAAACAGCACTTCCTGCCATGGTTCAAGAAGAAGAACCGTGTATTTCACAGCAAGATCATTTTTTGCATGATAATGCACCATCTCATGCTGCACATAAAACATCTGCATCTCTGGCTGATATGGGCATAAAAGGGGACAAACTGATGGTGTGACCCCCATGCTCCCCTGACCTCTACCCCATTCAGAACCTCTGGAGCATCATCAAAAGGAGTGTCTATGATGGCGGGAGGCAGTTCACATCTAAGCAACAGCTCTGGGAGGGTATTCTGTCCTCATGCAAAACAATTGAAGCAGAAACCATCCAAAACCTGACAAATTCAATGGACGAGAGAGTTCAGAAGCTCCTTTCGAACAAGGGGTCCTATGTGAAAATGTAACATCACCTAGAATAAAGTTTTGAGTTGAAAACTGTTTGATTTCAGTTTCTAATAACCTGCTAATGCTTATAATTTCAAAAATGACCATTTTTTTGGTCTTTATTAAAATGAAAAGGTTGATCGAAAAGTTTGGGGGATCTAAGAGTGTGGCAACCCAGTAGTCATGATTACTTCGAATTCTGACAATATGACGGTCATGTTGCAGGTAGTGCAGCAAGAAGGCACTTATGTGTCTTGCGCATCTCGGAGCCCCAAAATTATTTTCCGGGCTAGATGCAGCTAAAAATTATTATTAATTTTAAATCTGGTGGAGCTTATTATAGATGGCCTAATAGAATCAGTGCTGCACACTGCTACAAAGCCCAAATTATTTTCCAGCCAAGATACAGATGAACATGATTAGTAATTTGAAAGCTTAAAACGGTTGGTAGGGTGATTTTAACCAATCATCAAGCTTTTACTCTCCCCAGGATGACACAGGGGTAGAAAAGTCGTTTCGGTTCCATGATTTGTTCATCTTTATGAACGTGAGTCTGTCTACATTATCAGTGGAGAGCCGCGTGCGCTTATCTGTCAGCACACCACCAGCAGCGCTGAACACACGTTCAGACAGAACGCTGGCTGCGGGGCATGACAAGATCTCCAAGGCGTAAGTGGCTAGCTCCGGCCATTTATCCAGATTGGAAGCCCAAAAAGAGCAAGGGTCCAGTGACACAGTCATGGCTTCAATGTTTACTTGGAGATACTCCTGTACCTTCGTCTCTAGGCGTTGACTATGTGTCAGACTTCTTGTCTCCTGTGGCCTTGCAAAGGATGGGCTAAAAAAGTGGTGAAATGATTCCGCAAACTTGATGTTACCAGCAGATACTGTGGTTCTGTTACGGTTTGAGTGCTGAACACTTGACGGTCCCACGGTTGGCAAGTTGGAACTGTGAGATTCACTACGTGCACCACTGGTGTTTTGTGGAAAAGCACATGTAAGATTCTGCAACAGTCTCTGCTGATACTCCTGCATGCGTGCATCCCTTTCTATGGCAGGAATAATTTCGGCAAATTTACTTTTGTACCGGGGATCTAACAGTGTGGCAACCCAGTAGTCAGGATTATTTCTAATTCTCACAATTCGAGGGTCATGTTGCAGGTAGTGCAGCAAGAAGGCACTCATGTGTGTTGCGCATCCAGGAGCACCAAGTCCCTGTTGTGTTGGTGGCGAGGTAACAATCATGCTTCCTTCCTCTGTCCTCTCCCCCCAACCTCGCACAACAGAAATGTGATCAAGGTCTCCCTCATCTGATGAGTCTTCCATCAGTTCGTCCTCCACTTCTTCCTGGGCTCCTGCACCTTCCTCACTAGTTTGGCTGCTACCATGCGCCCTGGTAAAACCATCTCCCCCACCCTCACATGCCTGCCGCCTTGGTGCTGCCGACCGTCTGGACCTTGCAGATGTTAGCCCTTCCGAATACAACTCCTCCTCCTCTACTTCCTCCACCTCCTCTTGTGCCACCACCTGACTCCGAATTCTGTTTAACATGTGCTCCAGCATGTAAATCACCGGAATAGTCATGCTGATAATGGCATCGTCAGCACTAAACATCTTCGTCGCCATTTCAAAACTGTGCAGAAGGGTGCATAGGTCCCTGATCTGAGACCACTCCTCCAGCGTGATTTGCCCCACCTCTGGATCTCGTTGGCCCAGGCTATACGTCAGAACGTATTGCACCAGGGCTTGTCGGTGCTGCCACAGTCGCTGCAACATGTGCAGAGTTGAATTCCACCGGGTAGGCACATCGCATTTTAGCCGGTGAAGTGGCAGGCCCAACGACTTCTGTAGAGATGTAAGTCGCTGAGCTGCGGGATGCGAATGGCGGAAGTGAGCACACAGCGACCGTGCCTTCTGCAGAAGGCCATCTAGTCTGAGATAGTGGGCTAAAAATTGCTGGACAACCAGGTTCAACACGTGAGCCATACAAGGCACGTGTGTGACATTGCCCCGGCGAAGGGCCGCACCCAGGTTTGCAGCATTGTCGCACACGGCCTTCCCTGGTTTCAGGTCCAGTGGAGACAACCATTCATGAAATTGGTTCTCCAGAGCTGACCACAACTCCTCAGCTGTGTGACTCACATTTCCCAGACATTTCAAAGTAAAAACCGCCTGATGACGTTGAGCCCTACTGCCAGCATAGTAAGGAGGTGTGCAGGATCCCTTCTGCGCAGTTAGAAAGCTTGTGGCATGACCAGACAGGCTTTGGGTGCAGGTGGAAGACCGAGAGGAGGTTGAGGAGGCAGAAGCAGTGGAGGAACTTTGACATAAAGAGGATTGACGCACAACTCGTGGGGACGGCAAGACTTGGACAGCAGCCCCTTGTCCTGCTGTCACCATAGTTACCCAGTGCCCAGTCAGCGACATGTAACGCCCCTGTCCATGCCTACTCGTCCAAGTGTCTGTGGTGAAATGCACCCTGTCACACACAGAGTTTCTCAAAGAAGCGGTGATGTTGTGTGCGACATGCTGGTGGAGCGCAGGCACACCTTTCTTTGAGAAGTAGTGCCGACTGGGCATCTGGTACTGGGGCAGTGTGACGGACATAAGGTCTCGAAAATCCTCTGTGTCCACCAGGCGGAAAGGCAGCATTTCTGTAGCCAAGAGCTTGCAGATGGTGAAATTCAACCTCTTAGCTTTCTCATGGCTAGGAGGAAATGGTCTTTTACTTGTCCACATCTGAGGGACCGAGGGCTGGCTATTGTGCTTAGACGGGGTTGATAATGGTGTCCCAGGCAAACTACCGGTCTGTGAGGAAGATGCAGGCGGACATGTTAGGTTGCCTTGATCCAAAGGTGGTGCTATCGATGTCGGACAGCGCTCAACACCAGCTGGTGTTACCACCTCCAAAGAAAATGATGACCTGCCAATCACGCTGGCTGTTGCGGGTAAAGAGGTGGCAGGTCTGCGCCCCAAAACAGGTGTGACTGCTGTCCCCCCAGTCACAGAGGATGAAGAGGCCGCGGATGCACAAGATATGGCAGACGGTGGTTGGCCCGGCCGGCTAGGCCGCATTGTAGCACACTGAGCTTCCCACTGCAACTTATGCTTCATGTCCATGTGCCGGTTCATGCATGAAGTACTCAAACTATGTATTTTTTGGCCTCTACTTAGCTTTTGCTGACAAATGTTACAGATAACACGAGTTGGGTCATCTTTATCGATCTGAAAAAATGCCCAGGCTATGCAAGGCTTAGCACCCATGCGACCTGAAGAGCCACCACGACTTGTGGTGAGAGGCAGAGTTGTGTTTGAGGATGCAGTTGTTGACGTGCTTCCAGTACTACGTCTCTGTCCAGGAATGTGCAACCTGACCTCGTCGTCACTAGCATCTTCCTCCACCTCCTCTGCTGACCTCATCTCTTGGCTGACTGTGGGTTGACAGTAAGTGGGATCTCCAACCTCATCATCATCACCCTGTGCGTTATCACACCCGTCGTCCTCAGAGCCAACGTGTTCCTGCCCTGACAAAAAACTAAAGTTGTCGCTCCAATCAGGTATTTGAGTCTCATCATCGTCTTCCTCATTGTCTCCACCAACAGGAGTTACAGTTTGGGAATGAGGGTCTACATTATGGTCAGAACCTTCTGCGTCTGGTCCTGGATCCGACTCATAAAGATTCTGGGCATCAGTGCAGATCATTTCCTCGTCTGGATTCACAGAAGCGCTGGAGTCGACCTCTGATTCCCAGGCTATAGTATGAGTAAACAGTTCTGCAGACTCAACCATCTGTTCTACCTCATACTCAGACGAGCAGCTGGAGATTTGGGAGCTGTGAGGAAGCAAGTGCGATTGGGGTGACACCTTTGAGGACTGGAGTATTTGTGATCTTGAAGTTGATGTGGAGGAGAGCCCACTTAAAGGAGCACTTGATATCCGTTGAAGCACCTGCTGTTTTTGTGCCTCATCTGGAATTTGTAGCGATTGGCGTGGCCGTAAGAAAGGGATCTTATCACATTGTCCGCTAAAAGAAGTAGACATTTTAGTTTGGCTGGAAGATGGTCTTTCTTCTGCAGATGTTACTGTTGCTTTAACACCTACCCCACGGACACAACCTTTTTTCCCCTTCCCAACACGCCTATTCCCCTTTCCACCAGCAGCAGGCCTTTTTCCACTCATTTTGGTGGTTAACTAATTCACAACTCTGGAGTTGTTTGCACAAAAAAACAATGGATGGGAACCGAGCAGAGCTGAGTGGCCAAACTGTGGTATTAGGCCAAAACTATTGGCTGGGTTAGATGGAGAAAAAAATTATATTCGATTTGCAACCTGATGGAGGTCAGTATAGATGGACTAATAGAGAAAGTCCCACACACTGCTAGAAGGCCAAATATTTTTTCAGAGCTAGATGCAGAAAAAAATTATATTCAGTTTGCAACCTGATGGAGGTCAGTATAGATGGACTAATAGAACAAGTACCACACACAGCTAGAAGGCCAAATCTTTTTTCAGAGGTAGATGCAGATAAAAATTATTTTTAATTTGCAACCTGATGGAGGTCAGTATAGATGGACTAATAGAGAAAGTCCCACACACTGCTAGAAGGCCAAATATTTTTTCAGAGCTAGATGCAGATAAAAATTATTTTTAATTTGCAACCTGATGGAGGTCAGTATAGATGGACTAATAGAAAAAGTCCCACACACTGCTAGAAGGCCAAATATTTTTTCAGAGCTAGATGCAGATAAAAATTATTTTTAATTTGCAACCTGATGGAGGTCAGTATAGATGGACTAATAGAGAAAGTCCCACACACTGCTAGAAGGCCAAATCTTTTTTCAGAGCTAGATGGAGAAAAAAATTATATTCAGTTTGCAACCTGATGGAGGTCTGTATAGATGGATTAATAGAACAAGTCCCACACACAGCTAGAAGCCCAATATTTTTTCAGAGGTAGATGCAGAAAAAAAATATATTCAGTTTGCAACCTGATGGAGGTCAGTATAGATGGACTAATAGAGAAAGTCCCACACACTGCTAGAAGGCCAAATATTTTTTCAGAGCTAGATGCAGATATAAATTATTTTTAATTTGCAACCTGATGGAGGTCAGTATAGATGGACTAATAGAGAAAGTCCCACACACTACTAGAAGGCCAAATATTTTTTCAGAGATAGATGCAGAAAAAAATTATATTCAGTTTGCAACCTGATGGAGGTCAGTATAGATGGACTAATAGAACAAGTCCCACACACAGCTAGAAGCCCAAGTATTTTTTCAGAGGTAGATGCAGATAAAAATTATTTTTAATTTGCAACCTGATGGAGGTCAGTATAGATGGACTAATAGAGAAAGTCCCACACACTGCTAGAAGGCCAAATATTTTTTCAGAGCTAGATGCAGAAAAAAATTATATTCAGTTTGCAACCTGATGGAGGTCAGTATAGATGGACTAATAGAACAAGTCCCACACACAGCTAGAAGCCCAAATATTTTTTCAGAGGTAGATGCAGATAAAAATTATTTTTAATTTGCAACCTGATGGAGGTCAGTATAGATGGACTAATAGAGAAAGTCGCACACACTGCTAGAAGGCCAAATATTTTTTCAGAGGTAGATGCAGATAAAAATTATTTTTAATTTGCAACCTGATGGAGGTCAGTATAGATGGACTAATGCAGAAAGTCCCACACACTACTAGAAGGCCAAATATTTTTTCAGAGCTAGATGCAGAAAAAAATTATATTCAGTTTGCAACCTGATGGAGGTCAGTATAGATGGACTAATAGAACAAGTCTCACACACAGCTAGAAGCCCAAATATTTTTTCAGAGGTAGATGCAGATAAAAATTATTTTTAATTTGCAACCTGATGGAGGTCAGTATAGATGGACTAATAGAGAAAGTCCCAACACACTGCTAGAAGGCCAACTATTTTTTCAGAGCTAGATGCAGAAAAAAATTATATTCAGTTTGCAACCTGATGGAGGTCTGTATAGATGGATTAATAGAACAAGTCCCACACACAGCTAGAAGCCCAATATTTTTTCAGAGGTAGATGCAGAAAAAAAATATATTCAGTTTGCAACCTGATGGAGGTCAGGATAGATGGACTAATAGAGAAAGTCCCACACACTGCTAGAAGGCCAAATATTTTTTCAGAGCTAGATGCAGAAAAAAATTATATTCAGTTTGCAACCTGATGGAGGTCAGTATAGATGGACTAATAGAACAAGTCCCACACACAGCTAGAAGCCCAAATATTTTTTCAGAGGTAGATGCAGATAAAAATTATTTTTAATTTGCAACCTGATGGAGGTCAGTATAGATGGACTAATAGAGAAAGTCGCACACACTGCTAGAAGGCCAAATATTTTTTCAGAGGTAGATGCAGATAAAAATTATTTTTAATTTGCAACCTGATGGAGGTCAGTATAGATGGACTAATGCAGAAAGTCCCACACACTACTAGAAGGCCAAATATTTTTTCAGAGCTAGATGCAGAAAAAAATTATATTCAGTTTGCAACCTGATGGAGGTCAGTATAGATGGATTAATAGAACAAGTCCCACACACAGCTAGAAGCCCAATATTTTTTCAGAGGTAGATGCAGAAAAAAAATATATTCAGTTTGCAACCTGATGGAGGTCAGTATAGATGGACTAATAGAGAAAGTCCCACACACTGCTAGAAGGCCAAATATTTTTTCAGAGCTAGATGCAGATAAAAATTATTTTTAATTTGCAACCTGATGGAGGTCAGTATAGATGGACTAATAGAGAAAGTCCCACACACTGCTAGAAGGCCAAATATTTTTTCAGAGCTAGATGCAGATAAAAATTATTTTTAATTTGCAACCTGATGGAGGTCAGTATAGATGGACTAATAGAGAAAGTCCCACACACTGCTAGAAGGCCAAATATTTTTTCAGAGCTAGATGCAGATAAAAATTATTTTTAATTTGCAACCTGATGGAGGTCAGTATAGATGGACTAATGCAGAAAGTCCCACACACTACTAGAAGGCCAAATATTTTTTCAGAGCTAGATGCAGAAAAAAATTATATTCAGTTTGCAACCTGATGGAGGTCAGTATAGATGGACTAATAGAACAAGTCCCACACACAGTTGGAAGCCCAAATATTTTTTCAGAGGTAGATGCAGATAAAAATTATTTTTAATTTGCAACCTGATGGAGGTCAGTATAGATGGACTAATAGAGAAAATCCCACACACTGCTAGAAGGCCAACTATTTTTTCAGAGCTAGATGCAGAAAAAAATTATATTCAGTTTGCAACCTGATGGAGGTCTGTATAGATGGATTAATAGAACAAGTCCCACACACAGCTAGAAGCCCAATATTTTTTCAGAGGTAGATGCAGAAAAAAAATATATTCAGTTTGCAACCTGATGGAGGTCAGTATAGATGGACTAATAGAGAAAGTCCCACACACTGCTAGAAGGCCAAATATTTTTTCAGAGCTAGATGCAGATAAAAATTATTTTTAATTTGCAACCTGATGGAGGTCAGTATAGATGGACTAATAGAGAAAGTCCCACACACTACTAGAAGGCCAAATATTTTTTCAGAGCTAGATGCAGAAAAAAAAATATTCAGTTTGCAACCTGATGGAGGTCAGTATAGATGGACTAATAGAACAAGTCCCACACACAGCTAGAAGCCCAAATATTTTTTCAGAGGTAGATGCAGATAAAAATTATTTTTAATTTGCAACCTGATGGAGGTCAGTATAGATGGACTAATAGAGAAAGTCCCACACACTGCTAGAAGGCCAAATATTTTTTCAGAGCTAGATGCAGATAAAAATTACTTTTAATTTGCAACCTGATGGAGGTCAGTATAGATGGACTAATAGAGAAAGTCCCACACACTGCTAGAAGGCCAACTATTTTTTCAGAGCTAGATGCAGAAAAAATATATATTCAGTTTGCAACCTGATGGAGGTCTGTATAGATGGATTAATAGAACAAGTCCCACACACAGCTAGAAGCCCAATATTTTTTCAGAGGTAGATGCAGAAAAAAAATATATTCAGTTTGCAACCTGATGGAGGTCAGTATAGATGGACTAATAGAGAAAGTCCCACACACTGCTAGAAGGCCAAATATTTTTTCAGAGCTAGATGCAGAAAAAAATTAGATTCAGTTTGCAACCTGATGGAGGTCAGTATAGATGGACTAATAGAACAAGTCCCACACACAGCTAGAAGCCCAAATATTTTTTCAGAGGTAGATGCAGATAAAAATTATTTTTAATTTGCAACCTGATGGAGGTCAGTATAGATGGACTAATAGAGAAAGTCCCACACACTGCTAGAAGGCCAAATATTTTTTCAGAGCTAGATGCAGATAAAAATTATTTTTAATTTGCAACCTGATGGAGGTCAGTATAGATGGACTAATAGAGAAAGTCCCACACACTGCTAGAAGGCCAAATATTTTTTCAGAGCTAGATGCAGATAAAAATTATTTTTAATTTGCAACCTGATGGAGGTCAGTATAGATGGACTAATAGAGAAAGTCCCACACACTGCTAGAAGGCCAAATATTTTTTCAGAGCTAGATGCAGAAAAAAATTATATTCAGTTTGCAACCTGATGGAGGTCAGTATAGATGGACTAATAGAACAAGTCCCACACACAGCTAGAAGCCCAAATATTTTTTCAGAGGTAGATGCAGATAAAAATTATTTTTAATTTGCAACCTGATGGAGGTCAGTATAGATGGACTAATAGAGAAAGTCCCACACACTGCTAGAAGGCCAAATATTTTTTCAGAGCTAGATGCAGATAAAAATTATTTTTAATTTGCAACCTGATGGAGGTCAGTATAGATGGACTAATGCAGAAAGTCCCACACACTACTAGAAGGCCAAATATTTTTTCAGAGCTAGATGCAGAAAAAAATTATATTCAGTTTGCAACCTGATGGAGGTCAGTATAGATGGACTAATAGAACAAGTCCCACACACTGCTAGAAGCCCAAATATTTTTTCAGAGGTAGATGCAGATAAAAATTATTTTTAATTTGCAACCTGATGGAGGTCAGTATAGATGGACTAATAGAGAAAGTCCCACACACTGCTAGAAGGCCAACTATTTTTTCAGAGCTAGATGCAGAAAAAATATATATTCAGTTTGCAACCTGATGGAGGTCTGTATAGATGGATTAATAGAACAAGTCCCACACACAGCTAGAAGCCCAATATTTTTTCAGAGGTAGATGCAGAAAAAAAATATATTCAGTTTGCAACCTGATGGAGGTCAGTATAGATGGACTAATAGAGAAAGTCCCACACACTGCTAGAAGGCCAAATATTTTTTCAGAGCTAGATGCAGAAAAAAATTATATTCAGTTTGCAACCTGATGGAGGTCAGTATAGATGGACTAATAGAACAAGTCCCACACACAGCTAGAAGCCCAAATATTTTTTCAGAGGTAGATGCAGATAAAAATTATTTTTAATTTGCAACCTGATGGAGGTCAGTATAGATGGACTAATAGAGAAAGTCCCTCACACTGCTAGAAGGCCAAATATTTTTTCAGATCTAGATGCAGATAAAAATTATTTTTAATTTGCAACCTGATGGAGGTCAGTATAGATGGACTAATAGAGAAAGTCCCACACACTGCTAGAAGGCCAAATATTTTTTCAGAGCTAGATGCAGAAAAAAATTATATTCAGTTTGCAACCTGATGGAGGTCAGTATAGATGGACTAATAGAACAAGTCCCACACACTGCTAGAAGCCCAAATATTTTTTCAGAGCTAGATGCAGAAAAAAATTATATTCAATTTGCAGGTGGTATATCTTGCAACACAGATAGGCTACTCCACTGACTAACACACTCTGCAATAGGCCAAAAAGGATTAGCTTTGCTAGATTCAGCCAAATGCTGTGAAAAAAACTTGCACAGCACTGGCACAGACCTGCCTGGCAAAAACTGATAGGAACTGATGTAACCTAGTCCTGAAAAGGACTGCAATTACAATTAGTCTTTACTCCCACAATCTATCTATTTAAGAGCACAGACCTGCCTGATAAAAGTCGTAGGAAATGCTGTAACCTAGTCCTTAAAAGGACTGCAATCACAACTATTCCCTACTCCCAAGCTATCTGTAGATTTGTGCGAAAATTGGCTTGAAATTAACAAGGTATAGCGCACACAGCAACAGCGGTGCCGTCTAACATGCAGCTGCAGCAGTGAGAAAATGGTGGCGACGGGGAAAATGGCTTGGTCTTATAGGGCAAGAACATGTGACATACACTGCCAATGACACATGCCCTTGCTTGTGTGAAAAACAGCAGTTCGCTCCGTGTGTGCGCTGCTGATAGGCTGACAGACTGCACCTCCCCACTGCAAATGCGGGAAAGAGAAAAAAAAATGGAGATCTTCATTATTCCTGCAGAGATCCATCCCCTGCCCCTCCCCCCACCCCGCTGTACACTCAAACTGCGTATTAACATTAATTTTCATCATTACTGAGAAAAAATCCAGTTATGATTTTGGTGCACGAACAGTTATCGAACATAACCTCGAAGAGCCGAATTTTTCTCAAATCGTTCGTGTTCGCCGAACGGCTCGAACACCGCCCAAAACAGCTCGAATTTGAGATTGGCGAACAGTTCGAGTAGAACAACGCTCATCTCTACTCATCTCCCGGCTTCTCGCAGCAGAAGTAGCCGCACAGGCAGCGGCACTCCCCGGTCCTCACTAATACGATTCCGCTCCCGGGTCCTCACCAATACGATTCGCTGATTGGTCGAGCTCTCCGCACGCGACCAATCAGTGATCTTGGCGCTAAAGTTAAACACCGCTCTGCTGATTGGTCGCGGCCGCTGCCCGCGACAAATCACCGATTTGGGCGCCACATTTAAATAGCGGCCGCGACCAATCACCGATCTTGCCGCCACATTTAATCACTACTGTGATGATTGGTCGCGGACGCCAGCCGCGACCAATCAGCGAGCTTGGCGCCAAATTTAAACAACGCTCTGCTGATTGCACGCGTCTAGCGTCCGCGACCAATCAGCGAGATTGGCACCAAATTTAAACAACGCACTGCTGATTGGTCGCGGACTCCAGCCGCGACCAATCAGCGAGATTGGCGCCAAATTTAAACAACGCACTGCTGATTGGTCGAGGTCGCCGGCCACGACCAATCAGCGATTTTGCCCCCAAATTTAAACCCCGCTCTGCTAATTGGTCGCGGTTGCCGTCCGCGACCAGTCAGCAATATTGGCGCCAAATTTAAACCCCGCTCTGCTGATTGGTCGCGGTTGCCGGCCATGACCAATCAGCAGTATTGGCGCCAAATTTAAACCCCGCTCTGCTGATTGGTCGTGGTTGCCAGCCGCGACCAATCAGCGATTTTGGCGCCAAATTTAAACACCGCTCTGCTGATTGGTCGCGACCGCTGGCCGCCACCAATCAGCGATTTTGGCACCAAATTTAAACCCCGCTCTGCTGATTGGTCGCGGTTGCCGGCCGCGACTAATCAGCATTGTTGGCGCCAAATTTCCGGCCGCGACTAATCAGCATTATTGCCGCAAAATTTAAACACCGCTCTGCTGAATGGTCGCGGCCGTGACCAATCACCATTATTGCCGCAAAATTTAAACCCCGCTCCGCTGATTGGTCACGTTCGCTGGCCGCGACCAATCAGCATTATTGGCGCAAAATTTAAACCCCGCTCTGCTGATTAGTCGCGACCGCCGGCCGTGACCAATCAGCGATATAGTCGCCAAATTTCAACACCGCTCTGCTGATGGGTCGCGTTTGCTGGCCGTGACCAATCAGCATTATTGGCGCCAAATTTAAACCCCGCTCTGCTGATTGGTCGTGGTTGCCAGCTGCGACCAATCAGCGATTTTGGCGCCAAATTTAAACACCGCTCTGCTGATTGGTCGCTGCCGGCGATTGCGACCAATCAGCATTATTCGCGCCAAATTTAATTCCCGCTCTGCTGATTGGTCGCGGTTGCCAGCCGCGACCAATCAGCGATTTTGGCGCCAAATTTAAACACCGCTCTGCTGATTGGTCGCGGCCGGCGATTGCAACCAATCAGCATTATGGGCGCCAAATTTAAATCCCGCTCTGCTGATTGGTCGCGACCGCCGGCCGCCATCAATCAGCGATTTTGGCGCCAAATTTAAACCCCGCTCTGCTGATTGGTCGCGGTTGCCGGCCGCGACTAATCAGCATTGTTGGCGCCAAATTGCCGGCCGCGACTAATCAGCATTATTGCTGCTAAATTTAAACACTGCTCTGCTGAATGGTCGTGGCCGTGACCAATCACCATTATTGGCGCAAAATTTAAACCCCACTCCGCTGATTGGTCACGTTCGCTGGCCACGACCAATCAGCATTATTGGCGCAAAATTTAAACCCCGCTCTGCTGATTAGTCGCGACCGCCGTGACCAATCAGCGATATAGTCGCCAAATTTCAACACCGCTTTGATGATTGGTCGCAGTTACCGGCCGCGACCAATCAGCGATTTTGGCGCCAAATTTAAACACCGCTCTGCTGATTGGTCGCGACCGCCGGGTGTGACCAATCTGTGATATAGGTGCCAAATTTAAACCCCGCTCTGCTGATGGGTCGCGTTCGCTGGCCGTGACCAATCAGCATTATTGCCGCCAAATTTAAACCCCGCTCTGCTGATTAGTCGCGACCACCGGCCGTGACCAATCTGCGATATAGCCGCCAAATTTTAACACCGCTTTGGTGATTGGTCACTTTTGCCAGCCTCGACCAATCAGCGATTTTGGCACCAAATTTAAACACCGCTCTGCTGATTGCGCCCTGTCGGCCGCATACATATTCTAGAATACCCGATGCATTTGAATCGGGCCACCATCTAGTAGGTTATATTAACAGTTAGAATGAGTTAATGCAGCAAGTCAATATTTGCAGTGTTGCCCCTTCTTCTTCAAGACCTCTGTAATTCTCCCTGACATGCTCTCAATCAACTTTTGGACCAAATCCTGACTGATAGCAGTCCATTCTTGCATAATCAATGCTTGCATTTTGCCAGAATTTGTTGGTTTTTGTTTGTCCACCCGTCTCTTGATGATTGACCACAAATTCTCAATGGGATTAAGATCTGTGGAGTTTCCAGGCCATGGACCCAAAATCTCTATGTTTTGTTCCATGAGCCATTTAGTTATCACCTTTGCTTTATGGCAAGGTGCTCCATCATGCTGGAAAAGGCATTGTTGGGCGCCAAACTGCTCTTGGACGGTTGGGAGAAGTTGCTCTTGGAGGACATTCTGATACCATTCTTTATTCATGGCTGTGTTTTTAGGCAAGACTGTGAGTGAGCTGATTCCCATGACTGAGAAGCAACCCCACACATGAATGGTTTCAGGATGCTTTACAGTTGGCATGAGACAAGACTGGTGGTAGCGCTCACCTCTTCTTCTCCGAATAAGCTGTTTTCCAGATGTCCCAAACAATCGAAAAGGGGATTCATCAGAGAAAATGACTTTGCCCCAGTCCTCAGCAGTCCACTCCCTGTACCTTTTGCAGAATATCAGTCGGTCCCTGATGTTTTTTCTGGAGAGAAGTGGCTTCTTTGCTGCCCTCCTTGAAACCAGCCCTTGCTCAAAGAGTCTCCGCCTCACAGTGCATGCAGAAGCACTCACACCAGCCTGCTGCCATTCCTGAGCAAGCTCGGCACTGCTGGTAGTCCGATCCCGCAGCTGAAACATTTTAAGATACGGTCCTGGCGCTTGCTGGTCTTTCTTCGGCGCCCTGGAGCCTTTTTGACAACAATGGAAGCTCTCTCCTTGAAGTTCTTGATGATGCGATAGATTGTTGACTGAGGTGCAATCTTTGTAGCTGCGATACACTTCCCTGTTAGGCCATTTTTGTGCAGTGCAATGATGGCTGCACGTGTTTCTTTAGAGATAACCATGGTTAACTGAAGAGAAACAATGATACCAAGAACCAGCCTCCTTTTAAAGTGTCCAGTGATGTCATTCTTACTTAATCATGACTGATTGATAACAGCCCTGTCCTCATCAACACCCACACCTGTGTTAATGGATCAATCACTAAAACGATGTTAGCTGCTCCTTTTAAGGCAGGACTGCAATGATGTTGAAATGTGTTTTGGGCTTAAAGTTCATTTTCTGGGCAAATATTGACTTTGCAAGTACAGTAATTGCTGTTAAGCTGATCACGCTTTGACATTCAGGAGTATATGCAAATTGCCATTACAAAAAATGAAGCAGTAAACTTTGGAAAAATTACTATTTGTCTCATTCTCAATACTTTTGGCCATGACTGTACATTACAACATATGGAGAAATATGGGGGTGCATTATATATGGAGGACTATGGAGGGTAAATTATATTATATGGAGGAATATGGGGTGCATTATACTATATGGAGGACTATGGGGTGCATTAAAGTATATGGTGGACTATGGGAGGAATTATAATATATGAAGGACTTTAGGGGGTGTATTATACTATATGGAGGTCTATGGGGTGCATTATACTATATGGAGGACTATGGAGTGCATTATAGTACATGGTGGACTATGGGAGGAATTATATTATATGAAGGACTACAGGGGGTGTATTATACTACATGAAGGACTATGGGGGTGCATTATACTACATGGGGGACTATGGGGGTGCATTATACTATATGGAGGACTATAAGGGGCTCACTAGACTATATGAAGGACTATGGGCTGTGCATTATATTATATGGATGACTATGGGATGCATTATGCTATAGGAAGGACTATGGGCTGTGCATTATAATATATGGAGGACTATGGGGAATAAATTAAACTTCTGCAATGGAGCTCCATGACTTCTATGTACGCCACTGGTGAGTATAATGGTTTATTTTATTCTATATATTAAAGAACAGCAGCAGAACAGGTGACATATAGCAGAATGGGGGATTTATATACCTTAATGGGGAGGGTGCAGCTGTGCTGGGGGAGAAAATGGCTAGAAGGTTGGAGGAATGTTTAAACTAGGGATTGGGGGGGAGGGTATTCATTTTATAGGTGGGGAAGATAGTGCAGATAGTGACCTGGGCACAAATAAAGAAATTGGGGCTGGGGTTAGAACAGTCAATAAAGTAAGAAGGAATAGAGGTACAGAGAGATACATAAAATGCATGTACACTAATGCCAGAAGCCTCACCAACAAAATGGAGGAATTAGAATTAATTTTGTTGGAAAATAATTATGACATGGTAGGGATATCTGAGACGTGGCTGGACGAGACCCATGACTGGGCAGTTAATTTACAGGGCTATAGTCTGTTCAGAAATGACCGTACAAACAAGAGAGGGGGGGGTGTTTATATGTAAAATCATCCTTAAAACCTGTCTTGCGGGAGGATATATGTGAATCTAATGAAAATGTAGAGTCCCTGTGGGTGGAGATAAGGGGAGGGGGAAAAAATAATAAATTACTGATAGGGGTTTGTTATAAGTCTCCAAAAATAATGGAAGTAGCGGAGAATATCCTTGTAAAGCAAATAGATGAAGCAGCGACTCAAGGAGAAGTCATTATTATGGGAGACTTCAACTACCCTGAAATACATTGGGGGACAGAAACATGTAGTTCAAGCAAAGGAAATAGGTTTTTGACTACTATGAGAGACAATTACCTTTCACAACTGGTTCAGGACCCAACAAGAAGGGGGGCACTGCTAGACCTAATATTAACCAATAGGCCAGACCGCATATCAAATATACGAGTTGGGGGTCACTTGGGTAATAGTGATCACAAAATAATACGTTTTCATGTAACCTTTAATAAGATGTGTAGTAGAGGGGTTACAAGGACACTAAACTTCAGGAAGGCAAATTTCCAACGGTTCAGAGATGATCTTAGTGCAATAAACTTGGACGATATCCTGAGACATAAAGCTACACAAAGCAAATGGGAGACATTTATTAACATCCTGAATAGGACTTGTGCACAATATATACCCCTTGGGAATAAACATGCTAGAAATAGGAGGAAACCACTATGGCTAAATAGAGCTGTAAGAGGCGCAATAAGTGACAAAAAGAAAGCATTTAGAGAACTAAAACAAGTAGGTAGTGATGAGGCATTAAATAAATCTAGAAAATTAAATTAATTATGTAAAAAACAAATCAAGGCAGCAAAGATTGAGGCAGAGAGAATCATTGCCAGAGAAAGTAAAAATAACCCCAAAATATTCTTTAGCTACATAAATAGTAAACAACTAAAAAATGATAGTGTTGGTCCCCTTAAAAATAGTCTGGGTGAAATGGTGGATGAGGATGAGGAAAAAGCCAATATGCTAAATGATTTTTTTTCAACCGTATTTACACAAGAAAATCGCATGACAGAAAACATGATTAGTGATAACATAAATTCTCCATTAAATGTCACTTGCTTAACCCAGCAGGAAGTATGGCGGCGTCTAAAAATCACTAAAGTTGACAAATCCCCGGGCCCGGATGGGATACACCTGCGAGTACTGCAGGAATTAAGTAACGTCATAGATAGACCATTATTTTTAATCTTTAAAGATTCCATAATAACAGGGTCTGTACCACAGGACTGGCGTATAGCAAATGTGGTGCCAATATTCAAATAGGGGACAAAAACTGAACTTGGAAATTATAGGCCGGTAAGCTTAACCTCTACTGTGGGTAAAATCCTGGAGGGTTTCCTAAGAGATGCTATACTAGAGTATCTGAAGAAGAATAACCTCATGACCCAATATCAACATGGGTTTATGAGGGACAGTTCCTGTCAAACTAATCTGATCAGTTTTTATGAGGAGGCAAGTTCTGGACTGGACCAAGGAAATGCAGTGGATGTTGTGCATATGGACTTTTCAAAAGCTTTTGATACTGTTCCACACAAAAGGTTGATACATAAAATGAGAACAATGGGGATAGGGGAAAATATATGTATGTGGGTTAAGAATTGGCTCAGTGATAGGAAACAAAGGGTGGTTATTAATGGAAAACACTCAGACTGGGTCTCAGTTAACAGTGGGGTACCACAGGGGTCAGTATGGGGCCCCCTTCTTTTTAACATATTTATTAATGACCTTGTAGGGAGCATACAGAGTAATATTTCAATATTTGCAGATGACACTAAACTCTGCAGGGTAATCAATACAGAGGAGGACAATTTTATATTACAGGAGGATCTATGTAAACTAGAAGCTTGGGCTGATAAATGGCAAATGAGCTTTAATGGGGATAAATGTAAGGTAATGCACTTGGGCAGAGGAAATAAATTGTATAATTATATGCTTAATTGTAAAACACAGGGCAAAACTGTAACTGAAAAAGACCTGGGTGTATTGGTGGATGACAAGCTCACGTTTAGTGGCCAGTGTCAGGCAGCTGCTGCAAAGGCAAATAAAATAATGGGATGCATTAAAAGAGGCATAGATGCTCATGAGGAGAACATAATTTTACCTCTGATACAAGTCATTAGTGCGACCACACTTAAAATACTGTGTACAGTTCTGGCCTCCGGTGTATAAGAAAGACATAGCTGAACTAGAGCGGGTGCAGAGAAGAGCGACCAAGGTTATTAGGGGACTGGGGGGTCTGCAATACCAAGACAGGTTATTACACTTGGGGTTATTTAGTGTGGAAAAAAGAAGGCTTAGGGGTGATTTTATTACTATGTACAAGTATATGAGAGGACAGTACAAAGACCTTTCTACTGATCTTTTTACTCTGAGGCCTGAGACGGGGACAAGGGGGCATCTTCTACGTCTGGAGGAAAGAAGTTTTAATCATAATCACAGACGGGGATTCTTTACTGTAAGAGCAGTGAGACTATGGAACTCTCTGCCACATGATGTTGTAATGAGTGATTCACTGTTAAAATTTAAGAAGGGCCTGGATGCCTTTCTTGAAAAGTATAATATTACAGGTTATAAATACTATATTCCTTGATAGGGCGTTGATCCAGGGAACTAGTCTGATTGTCGTATGGAGTCGGGAAGGAATTTTTTTCCCCAGTGTGGAGCTTAGTGTTTGCCACATGGGTTTTTTTTGCCTTCCTCTGGATCAACAAGTTAGGCTATGGGTTGAACTAGATGGACTTAGTCTTCCTTCAACCTTAAAAACTATGTTACTATGTAAGATGGGGCCAGTGTGAGAGATTTATATACCAGGATGAAGGACATATACAGTTGTGCTCAAAAGTTTACATACCTCGGCAGAATTTTTCCTTTCTTGGACTTGTTTCAGAGAATATGAATGATAACAAAAAAAGTTTTTCTCCACCCATTGTTATTGGTTGGGTGAAGCCATTTATTGTCAAACTACTGTGTTTTCTCTTTTTAAATCTTATGACAACCAATAACATCCAAATTACCCTGATCAAAAGTTTACATACCCTGGTGATTTTGGCCTGATAACATGCACAGAATTTGATACAAATGGGTTTGAATGGCTAGTAAATGTAACATCCTCACCTGTGACCTGTTTGCTTGTAATCAGTGTGTGTGCATAAAAGCTGAGTGAGTTTCTGGAATCCAGACAGACTGTTGCATCTTTCACCCAGTCATTGATGTTTCTGGATTGTGAGTCATGTGGAAAGCAAAAGAATTGTCAATGGATCTACGGGAAAAGGTAGTTGAACTGTATAACAAAGGAAAGGGATACCGAAAAATATCCAAGGAATTGATAATGACAGTCAGTGTTCAAACTCTGATTAACAAATGGAAAATCAGAGGCTCTGTGAAAACCAAACCACGGTCAGGTAGACCAACAGGAGTTTTGCCCACAACTGCCAGGAAAATTGTTCGGAATGCAAAGAAAAACCTACAAATAACATCAGCTGAAATTCCAGACTCTCTGAAAACTAGCGGTGTTTGTGTTTCAAGATGCACAATAACCAGGCACCTGAAGAAAAATGGGCTGCATGGTCGAGTCACCAGAAGAAAGCCATTACTGCGCAAATGCCACAGAGTATCTCGCCTTCAATACGCCAAACAGCACAGAGACAAGCCTCAAAACTTCCGGAACAAGGTAATTTGGAGTGATGAGACCGAAATTTAACTTTTTGGCCACAACCATAAACGTTACATTTGGAGAGAGGTCAACAAGGCCTGTGATGAAAAGAACACCATTCCTACAGTAAAGCACGGAGGTGGATCGCTGATGTTTTGGGGATGTGTGAGCTACAAAGGCACAGGAAACTTGGTAAAAGTTGAAGGTAAGATGAATGCAGCACGTTATCAGCAAATACTGGAAGTAAATTTGCACTCATCAACCCAGAAGCTGCGCATGGGACGTACTTGGACGTTCCAACATGACAACGATCCAAAACACAAGGCCAAGTCGACCTGTCAATGGCTACAGCAGAACAAAGTGAAGGTTCTGGAGTGGCCATCTCAGTCTCCTGACCTCAATATCATTGAGCCACTCTGGGGAGATCTCAAGCGCGCAGTTCATGCTAGACAGCCCAGGAATTTACAGGAACTGGAGGCTTTTTGTCAAGAAGAATGGGCAACTTTATCATCTGAAAAATTAAAGAACCTCATCCATAACTACCACAAAAGACTTCAAGCTGTCACTGATGTTAGAGGGGCCAATACACGGTATTAACAACTGGGGTATGTGAACTTTTGATCACGGTCATTTGGATGTTTTTGGTTGTCATTAAGATTTAAAAAGAGAAACCACAGTAGTTTGACAATAAATGGCTTCACCCAACCAATAACCATGAGTGGAGAAAAAGTTTTTTTGTTATCATTCATATTCTCTGAACCAAGGCCAAGAAAGGAAAAATTCTGCCGAGGTATGTAAACTTTTGAGCACAACTGTATACCAGAATGCAGGGCGCATATATATATATATATCATTTATTTAGAATGTGGGTCCCTCAGTTTAAATCTTGCACCGGAGCCCATCAGACTCTAGTTATGCCACTGTTCATTGCTTTGTTTGATATGATTGTTTTGTCTATTTTGTGGACTGCAGCACTTAGCTAACCAGTAGTCCGGGATAAATATTTGGGGCCAGCTCATGGTGGGAGGAGGTACTTGAGCAAAAGGAACTCATTTCCTGTTTGTCAGGTAGTTATTGAAAGTACTGAAAAGAGAAGGACCTATGGTCCAGCAGAATAGCATGGATTAAAGGTGTTGTGTGTAAAGAAGGGAGATTGTACTCAGATAGCACATTCTAAAGTAAAAAAGTATCAAGTTGCGGAAGGATTTTTTATCTCAGCCAAATGTGGGCCTACAGCAAGCGTTATCTATTCTAGTTAAGAAGTTAAAGTGTAGCAGATCTGAGCATCATAGAGAAGAGTGGCCAGGCTGGGACATGTGTTCTTTAACCCTAGAACGCATGACCATAAAATCTACTTTTTCACATACCTGGGGCCTTTTAGGCCCGTGCGCAAATAACATGGAATAACTCAAACAAAAATGACAAACAACTATATACCTGAGGAATACCTAGAGTTTCAAAATTCTAACTAAAGTAATCTTGCAGAAAATAGAAAACAATTAACAGGGCAGGCCTGCGAGGCCCCAGGTATGCGTTCTATGGTTAAGAGGAATTGCAACAAGTATGAACAGGTATGAAGATGCAGGGTCACACAAAGGAACATGTGGCCCACTATAATTGGAAGTTGAGAAAAGCTGTGAGGGACCATAGTGACACACCTCGACTCATGATGTCCTCACAAGGGAAATGGAGGTTCCTGTAGTGATCTGCTGGTTTAGTGCAACATGTAACAAATGTAATGTGCCACTGTAGCACCCTGAGGATTCGGCTGCTACATGGGTATTGCACCTCAACCCAGAGGTGTGATATTCCACTCCCGGGTAAGGATGGAGTGTGGAACTGAGCTCGGTAGGCTGCATGCACTACACACATCCCATTTCCGGGGAACAGACCAACGGTACTCCCACTTAGAAATGTGCAGGTACGACCGAGTCTGTTCCTGGCTGGAGTGGGAGGGGGGTGGTACATCCCAAGTAGTGTAGGGGCAGATAGGGGGAGCAGCCTGGGTAAAGATAGGAGCTCATTGGGTGCTGGTCACCTGAGCTCACACATAGAGGGAGTATTTAAGGTGGGCACCATCAAAGATCAGGGTCAGTCAGTCTGTCAGAGTGGAGTAAGTCAGCCTTTGCAGAGGAGTGAAAGAGAGCAGAGGAGCAGAGCGGCCTGAGCCAGAGTGAGAGAGGAGAAGAAAGAGAGACCCAGAGGGGGTAAAAAGAAGAGACTCTAAGAACCCAAATTCAATCCCCGGGTGAAGAGTCGGCAATAGGGTACCGGAGCCCAAACTGGTGGGGGCAAAAGCACACCCTAGCCAGAGACCGGAGGCCGTGGGCAGCGTCTGCCACGGCCACCCACCACATCCACCCCGAAGGCAGACCACGTGGAGGGTCAGGGAACCCAAGGCCAAGGGTCTCCCAACAGAAGGCCCGAGGGAGCTGGACCTAGGTGGATCACTAGTGGGGACGGCCAGAGGAAAGGACAGAAGGAGAGCTCAGGGTCACGCTCCGGACTTGCTTGGGGGTTGGCTGGATCCAGGACCTGGTGGACGCAGCACGGCTCGGGTGGTCACTTGAAGCTGGAGTGACCGGAACATCAGCAGTGAGTAAATACCCTAAACTGCACAACCCGACTCTGTCTTCATTTTACATCTACGCTGCACCACCACAACCCCCATCCTCTGCACCTGACCCCCTGAGGCTATACCCCACCCGTTGGGGGTTATACCATCAAAAGCTGCACCTACACCATCAGCCTCAGCGGACCCTGCTGCAGCGGCGGCCATAGTGACCGCAATACAACGGGTGGCGTAGTCGACATTAAGAACTTAATAACATCTGTAGGACTGCCACATACAACTGAGTTTGACACCCTGGGCACGGACCGGGTCACAGCCACTCGGAAGACTACAACCCCCATCTGATCCGGCTCCGGGTATTCCCCTAAAGAATATGGCCCAGGGGGCGCGTCACCACCATGTGTAACCTGAAAGTTCCTGCTTCTGAATTCAGTCGAAGAGGCATTCTGTAAGTGTCATGCCTGCTATCTAATCTAATCATCCATATACACTGCTCAAAAAAATAAAGGGAACACTTAAACAACACAATGTAACTCCAAGTCAATAACACTTCTGTGAAATCTACCTGTCCAGTTATGAAGCAACACTGATTGTGAATCAATTTCTCCTGCTGTTGCGCAAATGGAACAGACAACTGGTAGAAATGATCAGCAATTAGCAAGATACCCCCTATAAAGGAGTGGTTCTGCAGGTGGTGACCACAGACCATTTCTCTGTTCTCATCCTTTTTGGCTAATGTTTTGGTCACTTTTTCATTTTGCCATTGTTCTCACCCCTAGTGGTACAGTAGCATGAGGCGGTGTCTACAGTACAACCCACAGAAGTTACTCAGGTAGTGCAGTTCATCCAGGATAGCAAATCAGTGCGAGCTGTGGCAAGAAAGTTAGCTGAGTCTGTCAGCACAGTGTCCAGAGCTTGGAGCAGATACCAGGAGATGTGGAGAGAGCCATAGGAGGGCAACAACCCAGCAGCAGGACCGTTACCTCCTCCTTTGTGCAAGGAGGAACAGGAGGAGCACTGCCAGAGCCATGCAAAATGACCTCCAGCAGGCCACAAATGTGCATGTGTCTGCACAAACAGTTAGAAACCGACTCCATGAGGGTGGTATGAGGACCCGAAGTCCACAGATGGGGGTTGTGCTCACAGCCCAACACCGTACAGGACGTTTGGCATTTGCCACAGAACACCAGGATTGGCAAAGTCGCCACTGGCACCCTGTGCTCTTCACAGATGAAAGCAGATTCACACTGAGCACATGTGACAGACATGACATGACTGAGTATGGAGACACCGTGGAGAGCGATCTGCTGCCTGCAACATCCTTCAGCATGACCGGTTTGGCAGTGGGTCAGTAATGGTGTGGGGTGGCATTTCTTTGGAGGGCCGCACCCCTCCATGTGCTCGACAGAGGTAGCCTGAATGCCATTAGGTACCAAGATGAGATCCTCAGACCCCTTGTCAGACCATATGCTGGTGCGGTTGGCCCTGGGTTCCTCCTAATGCAGAACAATGCCAGACATCATGTGGCTGGAGTGTGTCAGCAGTTCCTGCAAGATGAATGCATTGAAGCTATGGACTGACCCGCCCGTTCCCCAGACCTGAATCCGATTGAGCACATCTGGGACATCATGTCTCGCTCCATCCACCAACATCACGTTGCACCACAGACTGTCCAGGAGTTGGCGGATGCTTTAGTCCAGGTCTGGGAGGAGATCCCACAGGAGACCATCCGCAACCTCATCAGGAGCATGCCCAGGCATTGTAGGGAGGTCATACAGGCACATGGAGGCCACACACAATACTGAGCCTCATTTTGACTTGTTTTAAGGACATTACATCAAAGTTGGATCAGCCTGTAGTGTGTTTTTCCACTTTAATTTTGGGGGTGACTCCAAATCCAGGCCTCCATTGGTTAATAAATTTGATTTCCATTGATGATTTTTGTGTGATTTTGTTGTCAGCACATTCAACTTTGTACAGAACAAAGTATTCAATGAGAATATTTCATTCATTCAGATCTAGGATGTGTTATTTGAGTGTTCCCTTTATTTTTTTGAGCAGTGTACTTTTCCCCAGTTTGCTTTGTTTAATAAAAAAAAAGTTAATTTTTTTCAGTCTGGTCTTCCTCATTAATCCCTAATTTGTCAGATCCTGGCCTGTAATGTCAAGTGGCAGTATGCAGTCTAAAGTGGCGTTTCGCTAAAGTAACAGTACACATACCCAACCAGGATTCCCATTTTTCTGTAGAGTCCGAGAACATGGAAGTGACCCATGGCCGGGGCATGAGACTAATTATGGCCAGCTGACACAGGTCATGCCACCTTTCTTGGCATGATGATGCCACTTAAACTTATTGGCCAATCATGTATTGAGTCCTGGAACCATTGCATATACAAGTGCTTCTCACAAAATTAGGGCATCATCAAAAAGTTAATTTATTTCAGTTCTTCAATACAAAAAGTGAAACTCATATATTATCTATCGTCATTACAAACAGAGTGATCTATTTCAAGTGTTTATTTCTGTTAATGTTGATGATTATGGCTTACAGCGAATGAAAACACAAAGGTCATTATCTCAGTCAATTAGAATACTTTATGACAACAGCTTGAAAAATGTTTTTAAAATCCGAAATGTTGGCCTACTGAAATGTATGTTCAGTAAGTGCACTCAATACTTGGTTGGGGCTCCTTTGCATTAATTACTGCATCAATGCGGCGTGGCATTGAGGTGATCAGCCTGTGGCACTGCTGAGGGGTTATGGAAGCCCAGGTTGCTTTGATAGCAGCCTTCAGCTCGTCTGCATTGTTGGGTCTGGTGTCTCTCATCTTCTTCTTGACAATACCCCATACAGATTCTCTATGGGGTTAAGGTCAGGCGAATTTGCTGGCCAATCAAGCACAGTGATACTGTTGTTTTTAAACCAGGTATTGTTACTTTTGGCAGTGTGGACAGGTGCCAAGTCCTGCTGGAGAATGAAATTTCCATCTCCAAAATGCTTGTCAGCAGAGGGAAGCATGAAGTGCTCTAAAATTTCCTGGTAGACGGATGCGTTGACTTTGGTCTTGATAAAACAAAGTGGACCTACACCAGCAGATTACATGCCTCCCCAAACCATCATGGTTTGAGGACACTTCATACTAGACCTCAAGCAGCTTGGATTGTGTCCTCGCCACTCTTTCTCCAGACTCTGGGACCTTGATTTCCAAATGAAATACAAAATTTACTTTCATCTGAAAACAACACCTTGGACCACTGAGCAACAGTCCAGGTCTTTTCTCCTTGGTCCAGGTAAGACGCTTCTGGCGTTTTCTATTGGTCATGAGTAGCTTGACACAAGGAATGTGACACTTGTAGCCCATGTCCTGGATACGTCTGTGTGGTGGCTCTTGAAGCAATGACCCAGCAGCAGTCCACTCCTTGTGAATCTCCCCCAAATTTTGGAATGGCCTTTTCTTAACAATCCTTTCAAGGCTGCGGTTATCCCGGTTGCTTGTGCACCTTTTTCTACCACACTTTTTCCTTCCACTCAACTTTCCATTAATATGCTTGGATACAGCACTCTGTGAACAGACAGCTTCTTTAGTAATGACCTTTTTACATAGTTTATAAGGCCGAAAAAAGACAAACGTCCATCCAGTTCAGCCTATTTCTTGTGCACTACAGCTATTCCGCAGCGTTGATCCAGGGGAAGGCAAAAAAAACCCATGCGGTATAGGCCAATTTACATCATTGAGGAAAAATTCACTTCCCGACTCCAATCTGGCAGTCAGATTAAATTCCTGGATTAATTACCTATCACTAAGCATAAGATGTAATTTTATTGTTCTCAAGAAAGGCGTCCAGGCCTCTCTTGAACTCATTAAGTGAGTTGGACATCACCACTTCCTCTCCCAGAGAGTTCCAAAGTCTCACGGCTCTGACCGTAAAGAATCCCCTTCTATGCTGGTGCAGGAACCTCCTTTCCTCCAGACGCATAGTGTGCCCCCTCGTCTTTGTCACCATCCTTGGTATAAACAGGTCATGGGAGAGATCTCTGTACTGCCCCCTGATGTATTTATACATGTTTATGAGGTCTCCCCTAAGCCTTCTCTTTTCCAAAGTAAATAGGCCTAATTTTGACAACCTCTCTGGGTATTCTAGTCCCTCCATTCCCTATATTACCTTAGTCGCCCTCCTTTGTACCCTCTCTAGCTCCAATATGTCTTTCCTGAGCACCGGAGCCCAGAACTGTGCACAATATTCTAAGTGCGGCCTTACCAGCGCTTTATACAGAGGAAGAACAATGTTCTCACATTATGCCCCTATTCCTCTTCTGATGCATGTCATGACTCTATTTGCCTTCGCAGCTGCTGCCTGACACTGGACACTCCAATTTAATTTGCTGTTAACCAAGACGCCCAGGTCCTTCTCCATGTCAGATTTCCCCAACAGTTTCCCATTTAATATGTATGGGTGACTGCTGTTTTTCTTTCCCATGTGCATGACCTTACATTTATCGGCATTGAACCCCATTTGCCATTTTTTGGCCCAACTCCCCAATTTATCTAAATCCTCCTGTAGCTGTGCCCTATCCTCATCTGTATTAACTACTTTACAAAGTTTAGTATCATCTGCAAATATTGCTATTTTACTATGCAACCCTTCCACTAGATCATTAATAAATTTATTAAATAATATAGGGCCCAAGACAGACCCTTGAGGCACCCCGCTAGTAACCCTGACAAACCCTGAGCTTACTCCATTGATAACCACCCTCTGCTTTCTATCACTCAGCAGCTATTTACCCACTTGCTCACATTATCCCCCAGACCAAGCATTCTCATTTTATATACCAACCTTTTGTGTGGCACGGTATCAAACGCTTTGGAGAAGTCAAGGTATACAACATCCACTGACTATCCCCGGTCCAGCTGTGAGCTCACCTCCTCGTAGAAGGCCATCAGGTTTGTTTGGCAGGAGCGATCCCTCATGAATCCATGTTGATATGGAGTTAGACAGTTATTATCATTAAGATATTCTACAATAGCATCTCTAAGAAATCCTTCAAACAATTTACCCACAACAGACGTTAAGCTTACTGGTCTATAGTTCCCAGGGTCACTTTTAGACCCCTTTTTGAATATTGGTACCACATTTGCTTGGCGCCAGTCTAGTGGGACAGTCCCTGTCCATAAAGAGTGCTTGAATATAAGATACAGCGGTCTGTCTATCACATTACTTAATTCTTTTAGTACCCGGGGGTGTATGTCATCTGGGCCTGGTGACTTGTCTATTTTGATATTATTTAGGCGTTTCTGAACTTCCTCCTGGGTTAGGTGGGTGATATTTAGCGGAGGGTTTACTTTATCACTCTGCATTTCCTCCGATAAATTCTTTTCTTTTGTGAAAACAGTGGAGAAGAAGCTATTGATTAGGTTTGCTTTACCCTCATCGCCCTCTATGATTATACCCAGGTTATTTTTCAATGGGCCAACTCCATCAGTTTTAATCCTTTTACTGTTTATATAGTTAAAGAACAGTTTGGGATTCGTTTTACTTTCCTTGGCAATTAGTCTCTCTGTCTCCTCTTTTGCTATTCTTATTTGTTTCTTACAGATTTTGTTTTTTTCCCTATAAGATATTAGCGCTTCCTCGCTGCCTTCTTGTTTAAGTTTACCGAAAGCCCTTTTTTTCTTTTTCATTGCCCTCTTGACTTCCTTATTTAGCCACATTGGCTTCCTCCTATTCCTAGCCCTTTTATTCCCATAAGGTATGTACCTTCTACAGTGACTATGTAGGACTGTTTTGAAAATTTCCCATTTTCTATCCGTGCTCCTATTACTGAAGATACTATCCCAGTCTATAAGGTGAAGGGCATCTCTTAGCTGATCAAACTTTGCCCTCCTGAAGTTCAGTGTTTTTGTGACTCCCTTGCTGGGCACCCTACTGAAGCACATGTGGAACTGTATAATGTTGTGGTCACTATTTCCCAGGTGCCCCCCGACCTGCACCTCAGTTATTCTGTCTGGCCTGTTAGTTAATATTAAGTCTAAAAGGGCCGTCCCTCTAGTTGGTTCCTGCACAAGTTGTGACAAATAATTGTCTTTGGTAATTGACAGAAACCTGTTTCCTTTCTGAGATCTACAGCTTTCGGTTTCCCAGTCTATATCGGGGTAGTTGAAGTCCCCCATAATAATCACCTCGTTATTTTTTGCTACTTCGTCTATTTGTCTCATTAATAGACTTTCCGTGGCTTCTGCTATATTTGGTGGTTTATAACAGACTCCTATGATAATTTTATTATTGTTTTTTGCCCCATGTATCTCCACCCATAAGGACTCGACCTCCTCATCTCCCTCCCATACATCCTCCCGTATTGTAGGCTTTAGACACATCTTTACATATAGACAGACTCCACCCCCTTTCCGATTCCTTCGATCCCTTCTAAACAGACTGTAACCCTGTAAGTTAACTGCCCAGTCATAGCTTTCATCTAACTATGTCTTGGTTATTCCCACTATGTCATAGTTACCTGTAGATATTTCTGCTTCCAGTTCATCCATCTTGTTTGTCAGGCTTCTGGCATTTGCTAGCACGCAGTTTACACGATTTTGTTTTGTTCCAATCTTCTCACTGTGGATTGTATTAGAAATTTTCTTACCTCCCTTCCAAGTATCTTGTCTTGGACCTTCTTTGTCGCACTTCATATCTTTCATTAGTATGTTCTCTGGTTTCATGTTCGTGTCCGCCGTTTTTCTTCCCATCCCCTCTTCTTCTAGTTTAACGCCCTCCTTTTGCGGCTTACCTTCCTTGTGGAGTGTGTCAATGACTGCATTCTGGACATCTGTCAAGTCAGCAGTCTTCCCCATAATTGTGGAGCCTACTGAAACAGACTAAGGGACCTATTAAAACGAATCGGAAGCCTTTGGAGGTGTTTTTTGTTAATTATTCTAATTTACTGAGATGATGACTTTTGTGTTTTCATTGGCTGTAAGCCATAATCATCAACATTAAAAGAAATAAACACTTTAAATAGATCACTCTGTTTGTAATGACTCTATATAATACATGAGTTTCACTTTTTATATTGAAGAACTGAAATCAATTAACTTTTTGATGATATTCTAATTTTAGTGAGAAGCACTTGTAAATCAAGCTCTTGCAAAAAAAGGTACAAAATGAGGGAAAATCCACATACATCCATCACTACTTTGCCTTTAAGACTTCTACCTGACAAAACAGTATCTCGGAGCAATGTAAGTAAAATTGTTGTACCTCATGCCTTTACATATATACAGTACATACACAGTAAGTTTGATTTTAATATTTATAAGAGTTTTTGTGTCACCTCATAAAGTGCCCCCTTTATCATGCTAAAGAAAAGGTTTTTAGTGATCTCCACTCCAACCTTCCTTTTCTATTATGGCTCACTTCCCTGTTTTCAATGTCTTCCATTTTTCTTCCACTAACACTATAGAATTACCATATGCATCAAGAGTCTTCAAGATTAAAAATGGAACCCACAAAGCATGTTTATCGTACATGGTGCCCAAGGAGTGGGGCTGGACAGGGACAAAAAAACAGCCGTGCCACACAAACCCCACCAGCTCACATACTATAAACACTCCCCACCTTTGATCAGTGAATTTTGCTTTACTTGATCATGTCCCTCATCACTCTTTGAAAGGAGTTATTTGAAGAGCCACATGCCGCCGCAGTGCGTATGATCGCGCAATGGTGCCGCAGTGTGTATGATAGACCACAGCTCCATTAACATGGTGCTCTTCAGAGCTCCGGTTCTCAGGATCATGGTGGTCCCAGTGGTTGAAAAGTTATCCCCTATCCCAAGGAGAGGGGATTACTTGGGATTACCCATTTAAACAGGTTTCCAAGATATATATATATATATATATTTTTGGCCATAGGAATATAGAAAATAATAAACCAATATTGACAATCACAAAGTCCAATGTCACATCTCCAAGACCAGGACAGGAGAAGTGGTATTGTGTAGTGTATACTGTATATACAGAAAAATACAGATATTGAGAATTACCCCCAAAATCGCACAGGATAAGCCGGGGCCAATGTATGTACACCGCACAGCATACACCAGGGCCGAAGTATGTACACATACTTCTGTTTGTGTTATGCTCACCTAGTGAGGAGGATTTACAAAGCCGCAGATCAGGGCGGACACAAAGACCTTAGGCGTTAGCACAGCAGCGTGGAAAGCACGTGGGACAGCGAGAACTTGGACACATTGGAAACCACAGAACCATAAGAGCAGATGAAGAAGGAAATGTCCAAAGTTGCACAAAGAGGAAAGCGGATTCACAGGAGTTTTGCAAGGATGAATGCACAGTATAATCCGAGTCCAATAACAGTTTGTGATGCTTATTGCCATCGATAACCAGGAGGTGGCAAGCAAAGAGTTAACCCTTTTTTTTAGAATGTCTAATTTAGACAAACCATTCCCTTTACTCATAGGGGGGCAAATACTCCATCATAGATGTCTGCAGATGGGTTTCTGACTTGGCCGATATCTCCGGCAGTGGCATTACTTGAAATTTGTGGGCCAAAATGCAAAATCTCCAACAGGGCCCTCAATAATCGCAGGTTTTTACTAGTATTGGACTTTTCATATAGGCCAAAGGGACCTAGGTTCTAGGGCTTGGGTGCGATTGCAACCCCTGCTCCTATTATAGTTACGCCCCTGATCTCTGGTGATGTTGGTGATTTTCGTAAAGTGTTGAATATTGACATATAATACATGGCACTAGCCATATTTTCATTCCTCAGGGAAGGAGCTAAAACTTATGGCTCATTGCCAATAAGACTCCATAGACAAGTAGTCCCCCAAATGACAACTAGAAGCCCCTCTTTCCAGATGTAAATATACCACATTCATAAAATGTTTGGAAATGGAGAATGATAGAAGAGAACATGATGAAAATATCATAGACTCTTTTCAGTGGAAATTCTCAGTTTTCTTTTGATTTAATGCCTTTCCCACCAACACAACAAACCTTATTGTTTATGGCCCATCAAGGTTAATAAGGCAAACGGCCTTTGCGCAAACAAAAGCTTAGCCTCCAACACATTTCAGTATGGTCGGGTGAGGGCACTGATTCATGAGCGTGTCCACAATGCAGTGTCTGTTTATAAATCGTAATTATCACCGTTTACCTCAAATGTATGGGTTTTTTCTTCCATCAGATCGTGAAGTTAGGTTGGGCCTTGATGTTTCCATGGTGACCATTTACAGGAGAAGAGAGCCGAGGATCTGACTGTGTTTGTATGATGATAGAGAAGCAGACGCATTTATAAACTGACGGCTCTGCTCATTTCACCACGTTCTATAAATGACACTACAGAATATGTGAAATGTTATTTGCTGTTCCTGTTTTATCCTATATAAAGATTCATATGTTTTCTGCAAATGTTCTTTTCAATGAGTTAAATCAGAACCGATTTATATTGTTATTTGCTGCTTTTAAGGTGGCTGCAATTCTTTGGAGGGGAACCAGGTTTTAGTTGTAAACATACAGAAGTCATGTCTTGTCCTTGATGCCCAAAGGTCCCTCAGTCATAAAATATGTAGCATCAGCTTCTCTGCCCCCTGCCAGACAGAGACGCTGCCCCCCTTACCGCCGCGGTCCTGCTCCGGAGTCTTCCGGCCTCCCTGCTGCTGCTGGTTCACGCAGCTTCCCTGGCTCTGTGCTTAGGGCACGCGCGCTCCCTCCCTTTTAAAGGGGCCGCGCATGCCATCCTAAAAAGTCCCCAGCCAATGGCCGGAGGACTTTTCCTATAAAAGGCACCTCCTCCAATATGGAGGTGCCCTTGCAAGGTAGTTGCTCTGTGATACTTACTTTGCTTCAGCCCTCAGGTCCTCTGCAAGTCAGTCCTGTCCGCCAGTCTGACTACTTTCCAGCTCGACAGTCTGTCTACACTCCAGTCCGCCAGTCTGTCTATGGGCACTGCCCACCCGCTTACCTGGAAGCACCTGTTTGTTACCTGCCGTGCCTGCTAGCCCGCTTACCTGGAAGCACCTGCCTGTTACCTGCCGTGCCTGCCAGCCCGCTTACCTGGAAGTACCTGCCTGTTACCTGCCGTGCCTTCCAGCCTGATTACCTGGAAGCACCTGTCTGTTACCTGCCGTGCCCCCCTACCTGCTTACCTGGAAGCACCTGCCAGCTATCTGTTCTGCCCGCCTGCCTGCTTACCAGGAAGCACCTGCCAGCTATCTGTTGTGCCCGCCTGCCTGCTTTCCTGGAAGCACCTGCCAGTTACCTGTTGTGCCCGCCTGCTTGTGTACCTGGACCTCCCGTCAGCCTGCCTGCCGAGCTCATCCGCTGTACCGGTCAGTTCCTGCCTTCTGACCCGTGGGAGCCACCTGCTCTCATACAAGGTCGGTCCCAGAGTGGCACCTGGTTCACCTGCCCGGTTCCTCCCTGGTTCACGAAGTCGACTGAGCCGCCGTGCGTCCTTGGTCGGGCCGAGTAGATGCTTAGTCACGCCCCTCTAGTCCCTCCTTGCACCGCAGCACAGAGGTTCCACCACCCGGATCTGTAACAAAATAAGACTCCAGTATTATGAATGTTTCATGGTATTTTGGAGCTCTGTTACAAATTTTATGTTGGATCTCAGAAGCCTTAAAGGGGTTTTCCCACAAACAAAGTACATTTTAATCAATAGATCTGGGAATAATAATAACTTTCACAATTGGATGTGTTTAAATAAAATGTTCCTGTGCTGAGCTAATCTAATAAATGTGACCATGTTGTGTACTGTGTAATGGCTGTGTCTGACCCTGTAGGAACATGGTCTGATCATACTATATCTTCTGGGCAGAGGAGAACGCAAAAGAGTATACAGACATGACAGCAGGGGATCACAGCTGATTCTTTCTGTGAGGTAGAATGTTTCCCAGCCTGTTTTAAAAACATGTTATACCTCACAGAAAGAATCAGTTGTGGGGTGTATGGGGTGTCCAGATAGAGGTAGCACCTCTAGTGGAGGGCTTGCCGTGTCCTTTTAGGACAGCTCGCCCATCTTTGGTCCTCATCTGGTACTCAACTTTCACCTGTATCGCCAATTAACTCCTAGCATATGGCAGTGGGTACACCCTGGAACACCACCTCGATAGGTGGGCTAAACCATATGAGGGTAGCCGTCAGTTTTGAGACCCACGGTGACATTTAGGGCTTGCCTACCGTGCATGTGAAGGCTGGATTCAGCGGACTTAGCTGAAGAAACCACCTAAGATTCAATGGACAGAAAAGCGATTCCAAGCAAAACATTATGGAGCTCTGAGAGGGTACAGCGAGACACATATAGGACACTGCTGGCCATTATTTGCATCCTGACCTATCTCCAGTCATCTCGACTAGCTCTTGCCACTGGGCTCGATAGGCATGGACAAGAGAGTGAGGCTGATGACCTGCACAACTCTTCCTCACTTTAATCCAAGTCAAGCGTAAGTCATGACTTCACACGTCTTCAATCAGCTGTGATCCCATGAGATTGCCACCAGGTTAGACAGGCAGGTAGTTAGCAACTACTTGCCTGTAAGGTTTTGGACCCACAAGGAAAAAATAAAATAGTTCTATATAACCCATTTAAACTTGACAGGTTATGGAAGGGTGTCTGTATGGACGCTTATTATGGATCAGTGACTTCACCACAACTATTGTGCCTCTGTGTAAAATCACATATACACTGAGTTGCAATATGAGCCCATAAGATATTTTTTCATCATATTCTGGATCTTAGAAATCCAGAATACAGCTGTATACATGGGTGTTAAGACTATAAAAAATATTATACACGTCATACACATTAGACTAATTTGCCTGAAATCGCCAATATAGTCAGAATCAGCTAAAACTACAACGTGCAGAGGGCCTCATTCCTGAGTCACTGACAGATGATATCAACGGAAAAAAAGATCCAAGAATTGGAATTCCAATTACTGATCCTTTTGTCCTCTGATTAAATAAATCACCACCAGAGGAGTCTGGCAGAAGCATACAGTCTAGATCACGTGAAGTCATTATCGGTCTTTACTCCTCTTTGGTCAGACCTCATCTGGAATACTGTGTACAGTTTTGGGCACCACATTTTAAAAAAGACATAGACAAACTGGAGCAAGTTCAGAGAAGAGCGACCAGAATGGTGACTGGTCTGCAAACCATGTCCTATGAGGAACGGTTGCAGGATTTGGGAATGTTTAGCTTGCAAAAAAGAAGACTGAGAGGAGACTTAATAGCTGTCTACAAATATGTCAAGGGCTGTCACATTGTAGAAGGATCATCTTTATTCTCATTTGCACAAGGAAAGACTAGAAGCAATGGGATGAAACTAAATGGGAGGAGACACAGATTAGATATTAGAAAAAACTTTTTGACAGTTAGGGTGATTAATGAGTGGAACAGGCTGCCACGAGAGGTGGTGAGTTCCCCTTCAATGGACGTCTTCAAACAGAGGCTGGACAGACATCTGTCTGAGATGATCTAGTGAATCCTGCTTTGAGCAGGGGGTTGGACCAGATGACCCAGGAGGTCCCTTCCAACTCTACCATTCTATGATTCTATGATTCTATGATTCTTTCATAGAAAGTTGAGTCAAGCACACCTGAGAATGGGGGAGTCAGGATAGACATCTATATAATCTGTATGGGGGCCTTAGGTGCTTTTGATCTTAGCTGGAGCATATTTGCTGACTTTCACTCTCCCAGAACATCTGGTATACTCCTGGAAACTGGACACTATTTACTCCGCTTTGAGAGAAAGGCCTGGAAGAAAGACCTGGAAGGTTTCTTGTGTGACACCGGGATGTTCAGTAATGACAGAACACATTTAGTGGGGTTGGCTGAGGACAGTGGAGGGGCGTTTAGTGGGTGTGATATGGAGATATGGAAGAGAGGTCATAGATGGAAAGTCTGAGAGCATGGTCTAATTGTCCTCTATTGTAGTATTGGACTAATTGCATAAATGACCATTTATACTTATTATCTGCTTCTTTACAGTACAACCGTCACACTTTTTCCCTTAAATAAGTTTTATTAGTAACTCCATCTAAAAAAAATTCAATATATATCAGAACTCAATGTGAGCCTAAGTCATAAGACAGTGGTATAACGAAGCCCGGAGCTTATCATCGCATTTCATGGAGGCTGTCGGAGTTCTGTCAAGTCGTACAATATCCATCACACATAACTGCACTTGTATATACTCAGCGTGGAAAGTATAGATTGCTGTTTATATTTCTGTACAATCTCCTTTTAATGCGATGATCCAATAGAAAGCTATTAACTTTGAGAGCTAAAATTAAGAAGCAGCAGGACGCATAGATCAGTCTCATTGAGCAGTGCTAACTAGCATATGTCCTAAAGCCAAAACTATCGGCAAAGACATTATTTCACCATTTCTCTCACAAATGGTAGTGGTCAAGAAGCATCACAGCCCTGGAGATAATGTGAGGCTTGATGTAATGATCTATTGATCATTTTTTTCTTTTTGTGATAGTTTTTGGTAGGTTAAATGGTCACTCAGTGATCTTAAAGGGGTTGACCAATTTATCATTTGGGGATATGTGTTGGGGACATGATTTATCAACACTTACTAGTATATAGGTATTACAGCTTCTTCTCCTGTTACTATAGCCTTCTTCATAGACTGCATAACATTTATGTTATGGCTGCTGATGGATGGACATATGACCAGATCGATCCATCAGCCACCTCCAATTAGAAAACAGCTTTCCCATTTAAAGTGTCTTTCAGTTGGAGGCAGCTGATTGGCAAGTCGGGTCACATGTCCCTACATCTGCAACCATCTGTAAATTTAGGAACACTCAGTTAAAAAAACTGTTTTTTTACAGCCATCCATATTGTTTAGCAGAAAGAAACACTGTAGGTCATTTTGTTATTTTATACATAGTCTGTGCTGCTCATGCACTTAACGCTACTTAATCCTCTCTTTGTCAGGGAAAGTCAACGCCACCCCAACTAGTCATCACTTCTAATGATGAGCAAACGTGTTCGCCACTGCTCGGGACTCGCCGAAGCATCACTGTGCTCGACGCATTCGGCGAGTATTTTCGGGTTGCTCGGGTGGGAACTTGGGTCCCCTCCCTGCATGTTTGGCGCTCTTTAGAAAGCCAATGAACATGCAGGGATTGCCTGCCATGAACTGTAATGCCGTAGCCATGTTGGTTGTGGGCATTAAAGTGACTGGCTGGCCGCACAGCATCATCAGGTCTATATAAGACCGGGAGCCGCCATGCTCGTCGCAGTCTACCCCGGAATCAGGCAGAGTAGGGAGAGGTGTTGCTGTGTCAGGGAGAGATTTGCTTGTTTATAGTTAGCATAGCTATTCCACAACATATATCTGTAATATTCATCTGAACTAACAGTCCTTCTGAGGACTAATCCAGCTGCATATATTCAGTGGTGATAGCAGGAGTTAGGCAGGCAGGCGGTGTATGTGGCAGACTGCAGTGCATGATACAGCACAAGAGGGTCCATGGAACGTCCTGTTCGTATAGGTATTCCACAACATACATATGTATATATATATATATGTATATACATATATATATATATATATTCATCTGAACTAACAGTCCTTCTGAGGACTAATCCAGCTGCATATATTCAGTGGTGATAGCAGGAGTTAGGCAGGCAGGCGGTGTATGTGGCAGACTGCAGTGCATGATACTGCACAAGAGGGTCCATGGAACGTCCTGTTAGTATAGGTATTCCACAACATACATATGTATATATATATATATATATATATATATATATATATATATATATGCTGTATATATTAATCTGAACTAACAGTCCTTCTGAGGACTAATCCAGCTGCATATAATCAGTGCTAGGCAGGCAGGCAGTGCATGTGGCAGACTGCAGTGTATGATACAGAACAAGAAGGTTCATTGAACGTCCTGTATGCTGCTGCTGTAATAATTACAGATATTTCTAGACATAGAAAGGCAATTTTTTTTTATCTTAATCCTGGTTATTTGCTTAAAAAGCAATCCAGAGTACACCATTTTTCTTCTCCATCTGCTTGTTCTCACTGCAGAATAAAGAAAGATCTGTTCCATATTTCAGTGATAAAAATCCAGAAATTTGAATTGAACATGGAAAATATTGGCCTCCTTTTCCATTCTGTTGCAGTGTGTCGGTGAAGCTATTCACACTAGGTCTCTGTGTACAATAATATTACTAAATTACAGACCTACTATTTAAAACAGTGGTTCTCTGTCAGAGTTATCACCTATAAGAGTGTTCCAAAATCAGTAATTTCTTCCATTTTCATTTTGCTGCTGTGTCTCAGTCAAGCTATTCACACTAGGTGTCTGTGAAGGATAGTATTAGCAAATAACAGGCCTGCTATTTAGAACTGTGGTTCTCTGTGAGACATAACACGTATAAGAGTGTTCCAAAATCAGACATTTTTTCTATTTTCATTCCCTTGCAGTGTGTCGGTCAAGCTATTCACACTAGATGTCTGTGAAAGATAGTATTAGCAAATTACATGCCTGCTATGTAAAACCGTGGTTCTCTGTCAGACGTATCACATATAATGTCGTTCCAAAATCAGCCATTTCTCGTGTACGTGGAAAATATTGTCATCCATTAAAAATGAGCAAGGTGCGTGGCAAGGAACGGGGAAGTGGACGTGATGGTGCATGCAGAGGCCAAGGACGTGGCCGTGTGCAAGCTGAAATTGTGCCACGACAAACACCCACATCTTGTCACTCGACCTCTTTGTTCCAATTACTAGGGGACCGAAGAACACTACTATTGAACACAGAGCAGTGTCAAAAGGTTGTTGGTTGTATAGCAGATAATGCTTCCAGTCACTTAGCCACCATCACCACCACCCTGTCTTCCACACGGTCAAATTTCAGTAGCCGTGAGTCTGGACCGCATATTCCTCACCCTGATCCTCCTTCCTCCCATCATGCCGAGTGCCCGGAGACAACTGATCCCACACTTGGACACTCAGAAAAGCTGTTCACTTTTCCTTTTGTAGATTCGGGCCTCTTGCCCGGCCAGCTTGAAGCGAGTCAAGACGAGAACACGTGTAGCGATGCCCAAATATTGGAGCAGCCACGATCACATGAAGGCGATGGTGGGAAAGTTTAATTACTGACGCAAGAGGTGGATGATGATGATGAGACACAATTGCCAGAAAGTCAGGAGAAGTACCAAGGTGCGGAAGTGGAAGACGAGGTGGTGGATGATATAGTAACTGACCCAACCTGGCAGGAGTGCATGCAGAGCAAGGACAGCAGCACACAGGGGGAGGGAGGCGTAGCATCACAAAAGGCAGGAAGAAGCAGCATGGTGGCCACAAAAGAAGGCGGGAAAGCGTTCCTTGTATCGCCGACACGAAGGAAGTTGCCAGTACAACTGTTAGGTCTTCCCAAGTCTGGTTATTTTTTACAGACTCTGCAGATTACCCCAAAAAGACCATTTGCACCACCTGCCAAAACTAGCATCCTGACCACCACTAGCATGATCAGGCACATGGCAGCAAAGCACCTGACTAAGTGGGCCGAACCCCAGAGTCCAGCAACAGTGTCTGTGAGTGACACCACTGCTTGTTCCGCTTTTGTGCATGCACACCAATCCCCTGTCCATGGCACATGCCAAGATGCCTCTCACCCTGCACCTGTCATTGCACACTCTCAACGAGCACCATCAGCAAGCACGTCCACGTCGTTGTCCCAGCGCAGCGTTCAGTTGTCCCTACCCCTGTCCTTGGAACACAAGCGCAAATATGCAGCCAACATGCCACAGGCCAAACTACTAAATTCACACATTTTGCTAATATTTGCGCTCGAAATGTTGCCTTTTAGGCTCATAGAGATGGAAACTTTCCGCAACCTGATGGCAGCGGCCATCCCTCAGTACTCGGTCCCAATCCGCCACTATTTCTCCCGGTTTACCGTCCCCGCATTACACGAGCCTGTGTTCCACAACCTTAGCCATACCCTTAACAACGCAGCTACTGGGAAAGTCCACCTAACTACGGGTGCTGTGTGGGCAGGGACGGTAAATCTCGCTGACGGCACACTGATTTAATATAGTGGAAGCCGGGACCTGGTCGGACCTTGGGAAGGAACACGTCCTCCCGACACCGAGGATTGCGGTCCCTGGGTCAAAAAGGGTTGACCCTACATTCGTCAGCTCCTGCACCTCCTCCTCCTCCTCTTCAGCCTCCATCTCTGAAATGACCACATCAGTCGCAAGCTGGAAGCACTGCAGCACTGCCTTGTCCAAGCGGCAATAGGCTGTGCTGAAGCTAATATGCTTAGGTGACAAACCACAAAATGCTGAAGAGTTGCAGACAGCTCTGAAACAACAGGCTGATCTGTGGCTGACACCACTGAACCTACAGCCAGGCATGGTCGTGTGTGACAATGGCCAGAACCTGGTGGCTGCTTTGAGGTGAGGCGAGCTCACACATGTACCATGCCTGGGCCATGTGCTTAACCTCGTGGTTCAGCGGTTTCTCCAAACCTACCCGGATCAGTCGCATCTGTTTGTCAAAGTAAGCCGCCTCTGTGCCCATTTTAGAAAGTCAGCTACAGCTTACGCCACCCTTGCCGTGCTTCAGCAGCATTTGCAGCTTCCGGCTCACAGACTGGTGTGTGTGATGTCTCCACGCGTTGGAACTCTACACTGAAGATGTTGGGAAGGATTTGTGAGCAGAAGAGAGCAGTTGTTGACTACCAGCATCAACAAGGGCATCGGTATTCAGGTCAGACACCGCACATAAGACCTCAGGAGTGGACATGAATGTCAGACATATATACCATCCTCTAAAAATTTGAGGACTCCACCAAGATGGTGAGCGGCGATGACGCCATAATTAGCTTCTCTGTCTTCTGAAACTCTCTCTGCTCACAATTAAAGAGGATGTATTGCAGGCGGAGCACAATGAGATGGAGCAAGGAACCATACAGGGTGATTCCACACAGCCCAGCCTCATCTCATCCCAACGTGGATTGGGTGACAATGAGGAAGAGGAGGAGGAAGAGTAGGAACAGGAGCTAGTCTGAGGACAGGGAGGAGGAGGAACAGGAGGAGGAGGAGAGCATGGTCAGGCGTCCTCTTGGTGAGGACACAGAACTCTTGCCTCTTTGCAGTCTGGCACACATGGCTGAGTTTATGTTATGCTGCCTTTCCCGTGATCCTCGCGTTGTCCAAATTTTGGGTGACAGTCATTATTGGTTGGTGACACTTCTAGAACCACACTACAATGAGAACTTTCTGTCTCTTATTCCCTTGCAGGACAGGCCTAATAAAATGATGCAGTACTACAAAGCTCTTGTTGCGGAATTATTAAAAAAATTCCCATCTGAAAACGCTGGCGGCAGAGGTCACAGTTCGTTGGACAACCAAGGAGTACAGGAGAGAGAGACACAAATGCAATCGAGCAGAGGCAGAGGAACACTGTCAAAGTTTTGGGACAGTTTTCTCAGACCCTACCATCGCACAATCCCTGAAGCGCAGGGTAGTCTCTCAAGAAATGAAAAGTTTCGGAAGATGGTGAAGGAGTACCTTGCCGACCGTACCAACATCCTCTGTGATTCCTCTGTGCCTTATAATTATTGGGTATCCAAACTGGACACGTGGCATGAACTGGCTCTCTACGCCTTGGAGGTCCTGGCCTGCCTTGCCGCAAGCGTTTTGTCAGTGGGAGTTTTTAGTGCTGCCGGTGGAATTATAACCGATAGGCGCATCCGCCTGTCAACTGAAAATGCTGACAGGCTGACTCTTATGAAAATTAACAAGGGCTGGATTGGGCCTGACTTGTCAACACCACCGAATGATAGCAGTGTAACATAAACTCAAATACAGTGTCTTTTATTTGGGAGGTCTAACTCTATTCCCACGCACCTCTGTCTTCACACCCAGACATGGATATACGCTTCCTGATTTTGTCTATTTGCTCTTGTCCTCCTCCCTCTCCGCATCCTCATCCTCCACCACCATATCACCACCATATGTAGCATATCAACATAACTACGTCTCTTGCAAGGGGCATTGGAGTTCCTCCAAATTTTTGGCAGCCGTTGCTTCACTGCATAGGCAAACAGTATGGGAGACACACTTCCTTATAATGGGAGCATTTTCTGCAGGAGGCCTTCCGACCTCTACATCTCTTGCAAGTGGCATTGGAGTTCCTCCAAATTTTTGGCAGCCGTTGCTTCACTGAATAGGCAAACAGTATGGGAGACACACTTCCTAATAATGGGAACATTGTTTTCAGGAGGCCCTCCGACCTCTGTGTCTCTTGTAAGGGGCATTGGACTTCCTCTAAACAACAAAGCATAGCCGGCTGATGGCTCTCTAACAATAGAGAGGGCCGACTGCTGGCCCTTTAATAGTAAGGGCCGCCTGATGGCTCTATAAAAATAGATTTTGTGACTTTTAGAGTCCCTCCATCATAAATGAAACAGGATGTGTCTCATGATGTGTCACACACCACATGGCCAGATAAGGTTGTAAAATGTTAAATGACATTTCCTGGTGAATGCATTTGTCTTGGTTGAAAGCAATGTAAAAGTGCAAAAACGCATCAAAAACGCTTTATGTGAACATAGCCCAAGGTGTGGAGGAGCATTTTTGTTTTTGGATATTTATTTTGCCTTATATACAAGTCATTACCCTGGAAAGGATATTCTTTAACATATTTCCCAGGAAAATCCATTTTGGTTTCGTTTTTATTTGTTTTATTTTGAGTCCGTAAAAGTGGTGTAATACCTCTGACAACGTTGTTGACAGCAGTGACCTGGGAGTCAGAAATGCTTCCAGGGGTCTTCCCCATGCTGTTACCATGTCATTTGAGCACTGTACCCATCGATTTGGGCAATTTTTAGGCCCTCTGCAGACCGCCGGGGGGAGCCGCAGGAAAAATGCTCGAGTTTCCCATAGACTTACATTGGGCTCGTTACTTTGTCCGAGCACTCAAGCATTCCAATTTGCTCGACTCGAACAACGAGTACCCGAGCATTTTAGTTCTCGCTCATCACTAATCATTTCCCTTTATAGAAACAATTCAATATACTAATAGATGATTCAAAATATCAACACACAGGGCCTACCGGGACTATGGAACAGTCCGCTAAGTCACAAGTTCAATTCAAGTTAGCAACTTTCCTCAATTAGCACCATACATCAGAGGCGAATCAATGGTTTGGTTCACTCGGAAATTCTTTTAAAGAAGACATGCGTTCCTTTCCATTCGGTTATCAGCGTCTGTTCTTTAGTGCTCTACAAAGACTTGGCCTCCAGTGTATGGTCTTCGGTGCATGACCTGTGAAGTCTGATCTTCGGTGCTTGGCTTTCGGTGTTTGGTCTTCGGTACTTAACCTACGAAGTCTAGTCTGCTCTCGGATCAGATCATTCTCAAGTACTTCTTCTGCAGCAGTAGCCCGGTAAGCTGTTCATATGTCCTCTTCCTTTCACACCTTGGCACCAACTGTCCCTTGCTTAGCTATCCCAGTCTTTTATATTTAGCAACTGCGCCACAGCTGTCACCATACCTGGCATCCCCATCAAACTATTCCCTCGAGGAAACATTTTCCCTCCTTCAGTTCCTGCCTGTTCAATCCAACCATAAGATAATAATATTTATTTGCAAGTGCTGTCTGATGTTGACTGAGTGTATCTTCAGCCTACCAACCACTTAGATGTGTAGCCTGTGCCTTAATTAGTCTTGTGTTTGGTTTGAGAGGAGTGAGCGGCAGGTGGCTATTGGGTGGAGGTGGGAGAATGGGAGAGCAAGAGGCAGAGCTCCTCGCCCCTCTCCTCTACATACAATTTTATCAGCGCCAACTGCCATCTCATCATGAATGTAAAAATCAGTCTTCACTGAATACAGGTTTTACCTGTGAATTGAGAATTTTGAAAATTAATGATCAGTCCAGGAGGAGAAAGAAGCAGATTTCTCTGATAAGATATATTACAAAGTTGCTTATTTTCATGTTTCTTATTGATCTATGACATTAAAATTAAAATAATGGTTACTACGTAAAGAAAGATAGACTCAGGTAACAGGGCCAAAGATTAAATATGGAGGCTATGTTCACACGCAACGCTTTTACTGTGTTATTTTCTGCAGCCAAAACCTGGTCATCTGGCAGTAAAAACGTAGTGTTCAAAATGCTCATTTATCATGAGGTTTTCACTGCGCTTTTGCAGCGTTTTATTGGGTGCTGATTACATGTGTGTTTTGTCTACAGAACATTTTTAAAAAAGTTAGTATTATTTACCAAAAACTCTTCGAAAATGCTGCAGAAATCGCTACAAAAAATGTGTTTCATTTTTTGCAATGTTTTTTCACTATCTCATTTTCTATGGGTGAAAAACACTGCAGAAACGTTAAAAGAATCGATATGCTGCAGATTTCAAAATCACTGGAGTTCTCAAATTCATTCAGGAAAAAAAACAGGCATGTGCATGAGATTTCTGAAATCTCATAGCTTTTTGCTGGTACTGTAAACATACAGTGCCTAGAAAAAGTATTCATACCCCGTGAACTTTTTCACATTATTTCACATCACACCCACAAACTTAAACTTATTGAGATTTTATGTGATATACCAAAAAAATTTGCAAGTATTTGTGAAGTGTAAGGGAAATGATAAATGTTTTTTAATTGTTTTAAAAATATAAATCTGAAAAATGTGTGAGGCATTTGTATTCAGCCCCCTGTAGTATGATACCTCTAAATAAAAGACTGAGTGACCAATTGTCTCTAGAAGTCACATAATTAGTAAATTGAGTCCACCACTGTGTAATGTATTCTCAATTTAACTACAGTTGCTATGTGAAGGCCTCAGTGATTTGAGAACATTAGGGATCAAACATCATCATGAAAACCAAGGAACCCACCAGACAAGTCAGGGATAAAGTTGTGAAGAAGAGTAAAGGCTATAAAAAAATACCTCAAGCTTTGAACATATCACAGAGCAATGTTCAATCCATCATCCAAAAATGGAAAGAGAATGGCACAACTGTAAACCTATCACGATATGGCCATCCATCCAAACTGACATCCAAAGCAAGAAGGGCACTAATTAGAGAAACAGCCAAGAGGCCCATGGTCATTCCAGAGAAGCTTCAGAGGTCCCCAGCTCAGGTGAGAGAATCTGTCCACAGGACAACTATTAGTCATATGCTCCACAAATCTGGCATTTATGGAAGAGTGATAAGAAGAAAGACATTTTTTAAAGAAAGCCATAAGAAGTTCTGCTAGCAGTTTGTAAAACACCATGTAGTGGACGAAGCTAGCATGTGGAAGATGGAGTTCTGGTCAAATGGGACCATATTAGAACTTTTTGGGCTAAATACAAATCGCTATGTGTGGTGGAAAACTAAAACTGTACATCACCTTGAAAACATCATCCCCACCATCCAAAATGGTGGCGGCAGCATCATGCTGTGGGGATGCTTTACTTCAACAGGGACATGGAAGCTGGTCAGAGTTGATTGGAAGATGGATGAAGCTAAAAACAGGGCAACTTCGGAGGAAAACCTGTTAGAGGCTGCAAAAGACTTGAGACTGAGGCCTTAGATTCACCTTCCAGCTCAACAATAACCCTAAATATACTGTGAGAGCTATAATAGAATCGTTTAGCTCAAAGCATTTTCACGTGTGTTAATGGCCCAGTGACAGTTCACACCTAAATCCCATTGAGAATTTTTGACAAGACTTGAAAATTTCTGTTCACAAACAGCTCCATCCAATATCACTGAGCTAGAGATAGTTTGCAAAGAAGAATGGGCAAAAAATCAGCCTCTAGATGTGCAAAACTGAAAGAGACATACCCCAAGAGACTTGCAGCAGTTATTACAGTGAAAGGTGGTCCCACAAAGTATTGACTAAGGGGGGGGGGGGGGGGTGAATACAAATGCATGCCATAATTTTAAGATTTTGAGTTTTAAAATATTTAGAAAACTATGTATCATTTCCTTTACACTTCAGAAATACTTGCTACTTTATGTTGGTATATCACATAAAATCCCAATAAATTACATTTAAGTTTGAGGGTGTAACATGGAAATCGGGAAGTATCTGGATGGACAGTAACAGTATACTATTACCTTTAAGAACTCATAATGACATTATCTTTTGTATTTGTGACATATTGCATTTTGATATCTGTGCTGTAAGACATCTGTAAGACTCTTGACATTTTCTACATGACCACCTACATGTACATGTATTTTATCATGCTCCATAAATATAAGCTATAGAGGAGGTAATTAATCATTCCATTAGAGGATGGTTATGCATTCAGTATTCAAGTCACTACAAATTACAGACTTCTACTAATAGATCTTTATGAATCATCCCCACAGTAAGAATCAGGATAAACCTTGCTGTCTCACCGACTATATTTATCAGTAAACCGACCAAGTTATCAGTAAACAGAAAGATTGTGAGGGAATATTTAGCTAACATAAATGAGTTCAAGTCTCCAGGTCCAGATGAATTACACCCCAGAGTACTGAAGGAGATTGTAGAAGAAATTTTAGAACCACTCTCCATAATCTTTGAAAATTCTTGGAGAACAGGAGAAGTCCCAGAAGACTGGAGAAGAGCAAATGTTGTTCCTATCTTCAAAAAGGGGAAGAAGGTGGACCCAGGGAACTATAGGCCGGTGAGTCTGACTTCTATACCAGGAAAGATCTTTGAACAAATTATTAAACAACATGTATGTAAGTACATGGATAAGAATGAAGTGATTAACCAGAGTCAGCATGGGTTTGTAACTAACAAGTCATGTCAGACTAACTTAATTTCCTTCTATGACAGAATCACTGACTGGGTGGATCAGGGAAATGCTGTAGATATAGTATATCTTGACTTCAGCAAAGCATTTGACAAAGTATCTCACATCATCCTTATTGAAAAAATGACCAAGTATGCAATGGACCAGGCAACTGTTAGGTGGATTCATAACTGGCTTAGTGATCGGACTCAAAGGGTGGTTGTAAATGGCTTCACATCCAGCTGGATGAATGTCTCAAGTGGGGTACCACAGGGCTCCGTCCTGGGACCTGTATTGTTCAACATCTTTATCAATGATTTAGATGAAGGAATTGAGGGTAAGCTGATTAAATTTGCTGATGACACAAAGCTAGGAGGGATAGCTAATACTAGAGAAGAGAGAGAGAGGATTCAAAAAGACCTAAATAAACTGGAGCAGTGGGCAGCAACCAACAGAATGGTTTTTAACAGGGAAAAATGCAAAGTACTACATCTGGGCAATAAAAATGAAAAAAGCATATACAGAATGGGAGGAATAGAGCTAAGCAACAGTACATGTGAAAAAGACTTAGGTATACTAATAGATCATAGACTGAACATGAGTCAACAGTGTGATGCAGCAGCAAAAAAGGCAAATACAATTCTGGGATGTATTAACAGAAGCATACAGTCTAGATCACGTGAAGTCATTATCGGTCTTTACTCCTCTTTGGTCAGACCTCATCTGGAATACTGTGTACAGTTTTGGGCACCACATTTTAAAAAAGACATAGACAAACTGGAGCAAGTTCAGAGAAGAGCGACCAGAATGGTGACTGGTCTGCAAACCATGTCCTATGAGGAACGGTTGCAGGATTTGGGAATGTTTAGCTTGCAAAAAAGAAGACTGAGAGGAGACTTAATAGCTGTCTACAAATATGTCAAGGGCTGTCACATTGTAGAAGGATCATCTTTATTCTCATTTGCACAAGGAAAGACTAGAAGCAATGGGATGAAACTAAATGGGAGGAGACACAGATTAGATATTAGAAAAAACTTTTTGACAGTTAGGGTGATTAATGAGTGGAACAGGCTGCCACGAGAGGTGGTGAGTTCCCCTTCAATGGACGTCTTCAAACAGAGGCTGGACAGACATCTGTCTGAGATGATCTAGTGAATCCTGCTTTGAGCAGGGGGTTGGACCAGATGACCCAGGAGGTCCCTTCCAACTCTACCATTCTATGATTCTATGATTCTATGATTCTATAACACTTAATACAAAATGTAATGAAGTACGATTACATATTACAGGTCTGCGGAAAAGACTAGTATTAGTCTCTGAAATTCTAATGAATGGAACAAATATATAACAATGATTGTTATTGTTTCCCTGTGATATTATTTGGTATTAACATTTTCTGTTTTATCAAGGTTTTTATTAGGACAGACCCCAAGTACCTGATTGGGGGGGGATCCAATTAATAACCCCAACCATACATATGGTAAACAATGAATGGGGTGTGCCACTTGCTGAAACGCAGTGGTAGTGTGGCACCCCAGGGGTCTGGTTTTCCACAGTAATGTAATGTTATGTCTGAGAGCAGGTGGGAGGTCCTTTGGTCAGGGATCCTGTGCATGCCACACCTCCTGCCCAGTCTGGGGAGGGGAAGAACTTCCCCTGTATAAACCCGGGGCTGAGGCAGGGAGAGACAGACAAGAAGCAGCATAGGAAACAGCAGGCTTACAAGGAGTCAGGGGCTGGCAGCTGCAGAGCTTGCCCTGACTAAGAAGATTCTTTACCGGACCCGGAGTCCGAGGCTGTGGGGACTAACTCCTACCCAGCAGCAGAATCCGTCAGGCAGGGGATTTCAGGTCCCCTGGCCCAGAAGCCCGAAGGCACGGTCACACGCGTGGGACCAGCACCGCCATCGTGGAGCGGAAGCCATTAGAAGGCCCCGAGTCACCGGCCATACGGGTGAGCACCACACGGTACACTCAGGGACGTGGGCTACTTACATCAGCTTCTAGCAAGGTAGCCAGAAGAGTACAGTCAGTTTGGGAGGCCTACAACTCCGCCTGGCCAGGGGAGATCCCATCTGCTCAAAGACTGACCAGGCCCCGTTTGCTAGCAAGTACTCCGGGAGGGTCTGTCGTTGTTACCAGTAAAGACCCTGAACTACACCGTACCGTCTCTGAGTGGTTCCTGCTACCCCCATCATCCACGTCGGCTGCCCTGAGGCCATACCCCTCCCGTTGGGGGTTATACTATCACGCTGCACAATCCTACCACCGGCCTCAGCGGTCTGCCCTGCAGCAGCAGCTCCCTGGCTGCTCTCAACGGGTAGCGTAGTCATCAACTATTTACTACTAATAGACTTCCGTCTAGTTTGACTCCCTGGGCACGGACCGGGTCACCGCCACGAGACTACAACCCTCCACTGATCCGGCTCCGGGTAGGCTCCCGCGTGCGCAGCGCAGCGCGACACAGGCCCAGGGGCGCGTCAACTTTGGCGTAGTCGGCAGGATCTCGTGCCCGCAACCACCGGGTACTGCGTGCCTGAAAAGCAAAGACTGTTCAAACTTACCAGTGGTGAAGATTCCCGCCATCGGTGAAGTTTCCCGCCATCTGGCGCCATCTTCGGCCTTCGTCCCGCCATCCGTGGAGTTTTCCCGCCGTTGGACGCCATCTTGGGGACGCCGCGCGGGAAGAAGAGGGGCGTGGACTCCGAAAGCGCGCGAGAACTGAAGCCCCGCCTCACGTCCGGACGTTGCGTAAGGTCCTGGAAGGAGCCCAGCAGACGCCGACGTCACAGGAGCGCGACGGAAGGTCCTCAACCCTGACGATCCACTGCGGAGCCGCGGCCTACGGAAGAGGATCATCGCAAGGTAGGCCACGGTCCACTAGGGGGGAGGAAGATGTCGGATACGGAGGAGAGCTTCACTGCCCCAACCCCCGCCAGCGCTACCGCTGCTGCAGTTATGCCCTTCACCATGCCCTATATCCCGGGAGCAGCTTGGCTACCCCAGTACTCAGGGGAGTCACATACCCTGCATGACTTTAGAGAAAAGCTGGATGGCCTCTTCCAGGTGTACCCCCTCACAGAAGAGCAAAAAGTGAGCATCCTGGTGGCCCAACTAACCGGGGCAGCCAAAAGGGAAGTAAAATCCTGGCCACCTGGGAGGAAGACTGTCGCAGGGATACTAACCCGGCTGAAGGACACCTTTGATACCCGCACCTCAGCCGAGATTAAGCTTAGATTCTACGGGTGCAAGCAGCGAGCGCATGAGAGTATAAGGGACTATGCACTAAACCTACAAGAGGCCCTGAGGGCCATAAAGCAGACCGACCCTGATGGGGTGGGAAACGAGGACAGGCTGTTGACTGAACAATTTATAGAGGGTTTATATTGCAATGCCCACCGAACCCAGTTGCGGGCAATGGCCTTACAGGATCCCCATCTGGACTTTGCACAGTTCAAGGACAGAGCCATCCGGGTGCTCCGAGAACCGGCACCAGGTGGCGTTGTGACCCACAGACGCCCCACTACCACTTACTACCAGGAGGCGGCGCCCTTGTCAGCAGGGCCTGTGGGAGCTGATGCGCAGGCTTTGGACAATGACCCGGCTCCAGACATACACCATCAGGTCCAAGAGCTAGCTAAGAGCGTTGCTGCGCTAACCCGAACTGTGCAGTCTTTACAGGTTTCCACCCCAGGGAAGATCCAGCTGGCATCCGGACCGGAGGACATCCCGTGGCGTCGACCAAGGAGGACCCCACCGGCCAGAGGAAGACCCAGTGACCGATACAGCGAGGACGGACGACCCATCTGCCGCCGCTGCAATCAACCCGGACATATGGAAAGGTACTGTTCTTTAAACGGGCACAACCTGGGGTAGAGGGCCAACCCCCAGGAAAAAGATCACCAGGCCCATCGAACTGGCGCGACAGATATGTGGGAGGACGTCCAGTCTTGCCTGTGGTACTGGATGGCATTCCCATGAGTGCCCTACTGGATACCGTGTCACAGGTCACCACCATCCCGTACGTGCTCTTCAAGCAGTACTGGAATGACTCGGATATTACCCACTACTCTGACGACGACTTGAGTATCATCGCCAGCAATGGCCAGCCCGTGCCACAGATCGGATTTAAGGAGGTGGCCCTCAAAATCGGTAGAGTCGAACTGGCCGCACAGGGACTGATCATTGTAGATATTGATAAACATGAGAGTCACCCAAAAATAACTCTAGGAACTAACGTAATTGAAAATTGTCTTGCAGAGGTGATTTTCCTTTTACAGCAGGTTGCCAAGAACGCCAGCTCCGGCGAGCAGCGGGTGCTCCAGAAAGAGATCCGGGCACTGATGCAACGGCAACAAGTGGAACTCTCCGGCGGTGAGATTGGTAGCGTAAGAATGTGTGACCCTTTTCCTATTGCCATGCCCCCAAAAAGTGAAATGATGATTTGGTGCCGGGCAGCTATTGGTCTGAGAGGAAGAGATTACCAGGCAATGGTAGAACCAGTTTACTCAGACAGTAGGCCCACCATTTTGACAGCACGGGGGGTGGTCAATGTACGCCATGGGAGGGTGCCCATTCGCATAATAAATATCGGGGAGAGGGAAGTGTACCTGCCCCGGTATGCCACGCTAGCCAAATTATATACCACTAATCAAAATTCTATACAATCTGTGGAACCCTTGCCTCCATCTCACCCGGAGGAAGGTAACGGCTCTAAGAAAGACATGGAGGACTGGTGTCAGCAACTACATTTGGGTACTGATTCCACTCCCTCACATCAGAAACAAGGAGTCTATCGGGTGGTTCAAGAGTATGAGAGAGTGTTTAGTAAACACCCGTTAGACTTCGGGCGAGTCAAGGGGGTAGAACACCGCATCCCCACAGGAGATCATCCTCCCATAAAAGAGAGGTATCGACCCGTACCCCCTGCACATTACCAACACGTCAAGGGGATGCTTAGAGACATGAAGGAGGCTGGGGTAATCCGGGATAGCTGTAGCCCCTGGGCAGCCCCACTAGTTTTAGTCAAAAAGAAAGACAACACCATGAGGATGTGTGTAGATTACCGGAAAATCAACCGTATCACACACAAGGATGCGTACCCCTTACCAAGGATAGAGGAGTCATTGGCTGCTTTAAGATCTGCTAACTTCTTCTCTACCTTGGATCTCACTAGCGGGTACTGGCAGGTTCCTGTAGCAGAGGCGGACCGGGAGAAGACCGCATTCACCACCCCGATGGGACTTAGCGAGTTCACCTGCATGCCGTTCGGACTCTGCAACGCCCCAGGAAGCTTCCAACGATTAATGGAGTGCTGTCTGGGCCACAGAAACTTCGAGACGGTCCTGTTGTACCTGGACGATGTCATCGTATACTCCAAAACTTATGAGGACCACCTGAAACACCTGGCGGAGGTGTTCGAAGCTCTGGCGAGTTACGGCCTAAAGGTGAAACCCTCCAAGTGTCACCTCCTGAAACCAAAGGTGCAATACCTGGGACACGTGGTGAGCGCTGACGGTTTGGCTCCCGACCCCGATAAGATCACCGCAATTAAGGGATGGCCAAGCCCCTCCAGCGTAAAAGAAGTGCGGCAGTTCCTAGGGTTGGTAGGCTACTACCGAAGGTTTATTCCCGGTTTCACCAAAAAGGCAGCGCCGATGCAGGACCTCCTGATAGGCCAGTCCCGGAAGGCCAAGAACCAGAAGCCGCCCTTCAAATGGGAAGAGCTAGAAGAAGAGTCCTTCCGCCAGCTGAAGATGGCCCTCACGGGGGATGAAATCTTGGCGTACCCAGACTATAGCCAGCCCTTCATCCTCTACACCGACGCCAGTAACATCGGGCTGGGAGCCGTACTATCCCAGATTCAGCAGGGGAGAGAACGAGTGATCTCCTATGCCAGCCGAAAACTGCGACCCACCGAAAGGAACCCCGAGAATTACAGCTCATTTAAGCTAGAGTTCCTGGCCGTGGTATGGGCAGTCACCGAGCGCTTTAGGCATTACCTCGCTTCTTCCCGGTTCACCGTATACACGGATAACAACCCGTTGATACACCTGGACACGGCAAGACTCGGTGCCCTGGAGCAGAGGTGGATGGCCCGTCTGTCCAACTACGAGTTCACAATCAAATACCGGGCAGGACGCTCCAATACTAACGCGGATGCCCTGTCCAGGATGCCCAACCTGCCGGACGAAGGAGAAGATCCGGAGGGACTGGAAGAAGTTGAACTCCCTGCGTTCCACCGTCATGGGACTATCCAGTATTCCCACCGGGTAAGGGGTAAACAGGCTGCTACGTTGAACCCCTTACCCCACTACAACTGGGCGGAAACGCAAGACAGCGACCCTGCCGTCCGACTGGTGAAGGAGATGCTGACTCGGCCGGAGGCTCGACTTGAACCAGACGCTCCGGAGGAAGCCAAACAACTATGGGCGGAGAAGAGTCGACTATTCCTTTACAAGGGGAAGTTGTGCCGCAGAATGGTCAACTCCCGGACGCATGAACTACTCTGGCAAGTAGTGGTGCCACGAAGAGACGCAGCCATGGTGATGGAGGCATACCACGACGGAGCTGGACACTTCGGGTGGAAAAAGCTGGAGTTCCTGCTGCGCGAGCGGTTCCACTGGGTAGGCATGAGGGGAACCATCGAGAAGTGGTGCAGAGACTGTGGCCCGTGCAATCTGAGAAGGAAGGACCGGGCCAGCCAGAAGACTCCCCTGCAGTCCATCGTCACCCGGCAACCGTTGGAACTGGTAGCCTTGGATCATGTAAAACTGACCCCAAGCAGAAGTGGCTACGTCTACGCGTTAACCATCGTGGATCATTACTCCCGGTTCTTGGTTGTCGTCCCCGTCAAGGACTTAACGGCTCAAACAGCAGCTAGAGCCTTCCAGCAGCACTTCTGCCGTCCACACGGGTACCCGGACCAAGTGCTGACGGACCAGGGACCTGCCTTTGAAGCGGAGGTCTTCCAGGAATTCTGCAATCTGTATGGCTGCCGGAAGATAAGGACGACACCCTACCATCCGCAAACTAATGGACTTTGTGAAAAAATGAACCAGGTGGTAATGGATCTTCTAAAAACATTGCCCCTGGAAGAACGCAGTCTGTGGCCTGAGAAGTTGCCCGATCTGGTGGACCTATACAACCACATCCCGGTAGGTTCCACCAACTGTACCCCGGCTTACCTAATGAGGGCGAGACCTGGTAAGTTACCTGTTGACCTGGAAATGGGAGTCCTGACACCTGAGGACACTTCACCAGAAACAGACTGGGACACAGAGAGGCAGCAGCAGTACCGGAGAGTACAAGAGAGCGTGGAGCGAAGTCTCTGTCAGGCTAGGGAAAGACAAGAGAAGACTTACAACCAGTATGCTCCCGCTGTTCCCCTGGTACCCGGAGAGCAGGTCTTGAAGAGGAAAAGACGGCTCCACAAGTTGGATGACCAGTGGGAGGAGGACCCGTACACCGTACTGCCCTCAAGCCACGAGAACCCGAAGGTCTGTACCATCAGTAAAGACGGAGGGGAAACCACAGCCATTGTATCCCGGGACCACCTGAAGAAGTGTCCCGAACAACTGAGGAACCCTGAAGAGGAACAAGAAGACCATCGACCCGTGGGAGAAAGGGAAGATATGGTTAGTACCGTGCTCGGGGACTTCCCTCGGTCTTGGACTCAAGTCAATGGTGCAGTTGTGGTACCCGTACTCACCTTCCTCCAACCATCATCCCAAGAACCTACGGAGCAACGGGTAGAGCTGGAAGAACAGCCGGTCCAGGAGGCAGAAGACTCCACACGAGTAGAACAGGAGAATCAACCCTCTGCTTATAGTGAGCCTGCCGTACCCCTAGTGAGACAAAGAGCCGGTAGACAGCTGCCCAGTTTACCCTTGACAGCTCCTACACCCTGTAGTTCAGGGCCAGACAGTCAGCTCCGTAGGTCCACTAGGGCCACTAGAGGCCAGTTACCCGCACGTTGGAGAATTTAAAGTGTATAAATTGTTTTATTTATGTTTTTCTGTGTCTTGTTGCTTGTGTATAATTTTGTGTTTCTAGTTATTTTTAGGAAACCTTGGTGGATTTACCGGGAATCCTTGTATATAGTTGGAGCGTAACCCAGGATGGACTAGAGACTGTTAAGGACTCGGGGTAGGACAGACCCCTACCTGGTTACGTCTCCCTGTGTTGGTGAAATGGACACCTTTGCTTTTCTTCAGAGACTGCACCCGGTTGCGGACACGCCGTAACCATCTTATGTGTTTTTCTTATTGTGTTGTTATTGTTATACTTTGTTATGTTTTTCTAAATGTGTTTAGTCCTGGAGTACTAAATTTCACTAGGGGGGAATGTGGCACCCCAGGGGTCTGGTTTTCCACAGTAATGTAATGTTATGTCTGAGAGCAGGTGGGAGGTCCTTTGGTCAGGGATCCTGTGCATGCCACACCTCCTGCCCAGTCTGGGGAGGGGAAGAACTTCCCCTGTATAAACCCGGGGCTGAGGCAGGGAGAGACAGACAAGAAGCAGCATAGGAAACAGCAGGCTTACAAGGAGTCAGGGGCTGGCAGCTGCAGAGCTTGCCCTGACTAAGAAGATTCTTTACCGGACCCGGAGTCCGAGGCTGTGGGGACTAACTCCTACCCAGCAGCAGAATCCGTCAGGCAGGGGATTTCAGGTCCCCTGGCCCAGAAGCCCGAAGGCACGGTCACACGCGTGGGACCAGCACCGCCATCGTGGAGCGGAAGCCATTAGAAGGCCCCGAGTCACCGGCCATACGGGTGAGCACCACACGGTACACTCAGGGACGTGGGCTACTTACATCAGCTTCTAGCAAGGTAGCCAGAAGAGTACAGTCAGTTTGGGAGGCCTACAACTCCGCCTGGCCAGGGGAGATCCCATCTGCTCAAAGACTGACCAGGCCCCGTTTGCTAGCAAGTACTCCGGGAGGGTCTGTCGTTGTTACCAGTAAAGACCCTGAACTACACCGTACCGTCTCTGAGTGGTTCCTGCTACCCCCATCATCCACGTCGGCTGCCCTGAGGCCATACCCCTCCCGTTGGGGGTTATACTATCACGCTGCACAATCCTACCACCGGCCTCAGTGGTCTGCCCTGCAGCAGCAGCTCCCTGGCTGCTCTCAACGGGTAGCGTAGTCATCAACTATTTACTACTAATAGACTGCCGTCTAGTTTGACTCCCTGGGCACGGACCGGGTCACCGCCACGAGACTACAACCCTCCACTGATCCGGCTCCGGGTAGGCTCCCGCGTGCGCAGCGCAGCGCGACACAGGCCCAGGGGCGCGTCAGTAGCGTCACTAAACTAATTAGCAATTAGAAATGAATTGTCTATCCTAAGGGCAGGCCATGAATATTATTGGCTTTGAAAGCCCATTTGATGAAATTGCAATGTCAATTCAGGCCATAAAAATTACACTGTTAAGCCAAAGCTTAAAGGGAATCTATTAGCAGGTTTTTGCTATGTAATCTGAGGACAGCATGATGTAGGGGTTAAAACACTGAATTCAATGATGTGTCACTTATTAAGATGTGTGCTGTCATTTACTTACAATGAAGGTTTTATCACTAAGACGTTATCATTGCTGGGACTAGCTGCCTTGTGCCAAGCCATCCGACTCCGCACCCTCCTGTGATAAGCAGCTCACGTCAATATAAACTGTACACTGAGAGCCAGGTGTGGGCTGGGTTAGCTTTCTGAGCTCTGCTTCATGCTACATCTAAAAACTCACAACTGCTGCACCCAGTAAACTAAGTGATACATCACTTGAATCAGGGTCTCTTTTCCAACATTATGCTGCTCTCAGATGAGGTAGCAAAAACCTGGTGACAGATTCCCTTTAAATAGTCACTACCACTTCGACAAACTTTGCATAAATCAATAGTATAAGAGAATATTATAACATTTTTAATATATCCAATAGGAGAGATATACTTCTTTCTCCACTTATGAACCATTTCTTCTCTTCCCTTGGCTCCAATACATATCATTCTCTTAAAATGCATTTGTCAATAGGATCAACCCTCCTGTTGATATGGGCATGTAGCTCATAGGAAGTTGAATCAAATGATACCTTGATATCTGCAATCTGATGAATGGTTCCCACACATTTTTCTTATGCAAATGAGCTGAAAAGATCTCTGTTGCCAGATTAATTTGCTTCCATAGATGGTTTCAGCTAATTTGCATATAATAAAAATGTGGATTTAAAGGGAACCATTCATCAGATTGCAGATATCAAGGTATCATCGGATTCAACTTTCCATGACCTGCCTGTCCATATAGACGTCTTACTACGGACAAATGACAGAGTACCACCCTTAACTATCTGCAACAGTGCCAAAAACAATGGATGAAGGGGTAATGCGCATACACGGCCATCACTGTATTCAAATAGGAAAATCCCTTTTCAGATGAGCAAGGCCCACATTTTCTCTTTGTTACAATGTTTGGTGCATCAGCTGTAGAGGACATGCTAAGGAATGAGAAGGAGAGTACATATAACAATACCTTCTGTCATATTATGTGTATAGACCGTGGAGATGTAATAGAAAGCAATGACAGTATGTAAAGAAACAATAACACTCTATTCCACTTTCTACTTTTATCATGTCTCATAAGCAACATGTGAAAAGAAAATAATATATAGATTTATTCTATACAACGACATCTCTACCCCGGACTTAATAATATTCTACATTGCTATCAACTAATACATATATTTAACCCCTTAGTGATGAGTCAATTTTAACTTTAATATGGTAATTACTCAAGAACTCTTCAATGTGTCCCAGTGATTCTCACAATGTTTTTTCCGTGACACATTGTACTTTATGTTAGTGAGATATTTAGGTTGATATGTTTTGGGTTTATTTGTGAAAATATCTGAATTTTCGCCAAAATTTTGAAAAATTCGCAATTTTCAAAGTTTCAATCTTTATATCCTTAAATCAGTTAGTCATGCTGTACAAAATAATTAATAAATAACATTTCCCGTAGGCCTACGGTACAGCTGCATAATTTTTCAAACCAAATTTTATTTTGTTAGGATGTTCAAGGGGTTAAAAATTTAGTAGCATTTTCTCATTTTATGAGAAAAATGTACAAAACCTGTTTCTTTAGGGACCTATTCAGATTTCAATGGACTTGCAGGGCCTATATATTGGAAACTTCCTAAAAGTGATACAGTTTTAAAAACAGCACCCCTCAAATATTTCAAAACTGCTGTCAAGAAATTTTTTAATCCTTCAGGTGCTACCCAGAAATTAATGCAAAGTCGAATGAAAAAAAAAAAAAAAAAATTTTACTCTAAAATGTTGCTTTAGCCCCAATTTTTTCATTTTTACTGGAATAGCACAGGAAAATGGACCCCATAATGTGTTACCTAGTTTCTTCTGAGAGCACTGATATCCCACATGTGGTCAGAAACCTCTGTTTGGACAAACGGTAGGACTCGAAAGGGAAGAAGCAATATTTAAATTTTTGAACACAAATTTGGCTGAAATAGATTGCAAGTGCCATGTCGCATTTGCACAACCCCTAAGGTGATCAAACAGCATAAAACCCCCACAAGTGTCCCCATTTTGGAAACTACATCCATCAAGGATTTTGTCCAGGCATATAGTGAGCATTTTGAACTCAATTGTACTACACAGAATTTGATAACATTAGGTCATCATATTAAAAATGTTCATATTTTTCAAGAAAATGTTGCTTTAGCCCCAAATTTTTACTTTTACAAGAGGTAACAAAAAAAGTGGACCACTCAGTTTGTTACCCACTTTCTTATGAGAATGGCGATACCCCACATGCAGTCAAAAAGTTCTGTTTGAACACACGGCAGGGCTCAGAAGGGGGCGGAGCACCACTTTAATTTTGGAACACAAATTTTGCTGAAAAACATTGCGGGTACCATGTCACATTTGCAAGCCCACGAATAGCAGAAAACTCCCACAAGTGACCCCATTTTGGATGCTAGAACAATTAAAAGATTCATCTGGACAGTTGTTACATTTTTGACATGTTTTTTATTATTTTTCTTTACGGTGTTCACCATATGGAATAAATAACATTCCAGCTTTATAGGTTGGGTCACTCCATTTGCAGTGATACCAATTATCAGTACTTTTTTTTTGTTTATCCTTGTTTTATCACAAAAGCTGCATTTTTACTGGCGAAATAGCTTTTCCTCATTTTTGCAAGCTTTTTTTTTTTTTTTACATATGTTATTTAACTTTTTTCTCTTTTCCACTAAGTCTCCCTGTGGGGCACATATAATTTTTACTCTGATCATTGGTCTTATGCACTGCAGTACTTGTGTACTGCAGTGCCTGAGACCTGTCAGTGATCCTGCCATAGGGGATCTTTAACCCCCTTTTAACCATCGTGATTGATAGCGGTATTTACGGCGTTAATTGGCTCCAAAAGTGGCCGAGGTCAATACCGCAGGGTGCCAGCTGTCATGTACAGGGTATGTGCACACGGTGTGGATTTGCTGCGGTTTTGACGCTGCATAATTTCTGCACCATTTCTCCACCTAATATGCAAATTAGGTTACTTGTGGTTTTTGGTGCGGCTTTTACATGCGGTTTTGTCACATGCGTTTTTGATGCGTTTTTTTATGCATGCATTTTTCATGTCTTCATGTTGAAATTAGAGAATAGTTTTTTTAAACAAACTTTATTGATCATCATGTAGCATGCGCTGTGGAAACCGCACAAAACACACATGCGGTTTTTACGCATGCGGATTTTCCTCATCTAATGCACGTCTATGGAGAAAAAGACATGCTGTGGATCTGAAAAATGCGCCTCATGTCAGTTTCCGCAGGTGATTGCAGGTGCACAAAAACGCATAGTGGGTATGGGATTTCTTTAAATCCCATCCACTATGCTGTAACATCTGGACGTTGCGGTTTTGACGCTGCATAAAAACGCAGCGTCAAAACCGCAGCAAATCCGCACAATGTGCACATACCCTCACAGGAATTGTGCCCACGGGGCAGGTGCTACACACATATTCCCGATTACCGTTTTAAAACATCAATGAGGTAATAAGGCTCCTTAACAGCCACTGTTTTAAAGTGTATCGGAGGTCATTAAGGGGTTAAAAGTACCTGGGTCAATTGGCTTCCTGTTAAGTTGGCCTTTGCATGATCGCCTGCGGTAGGGAGTTATATTGCAGAACCCTCAAGAGACAAATACCAACACCAATGAATATATTCTGTGTAAACACTGGAAAATAACCACACTACATGGATATAACATAATAAGAATGAATGGAAGTTACTCCATGTCACTGCAGACTTGTGAATCCTCATATTGCACACATTGTGCACTGTAAGGATCATCGAGTGCCAGTGGGGCGACCGAGTATACAAGAATGCGATACGCGTACTTCCAGCCACATTAGGATTAGATGTGTGCACCCTCCCTCAATGCAAAAGAATTGAGCAAGGCCATGACTTGCAGTCAAATGGCCGCTTTGTCTTGTGGCCGGCACTGGAATATCCTCAAAGCGCGCGCTGTGCACAATGTGAGGATTCACAAGTCTGTAGTCACACAGAGTGACTGCACACTTTTGTGATAAACATGGAAAACCCTGTAAGACAAAAAGGGCCAATTCATCAAAGCTTTGAAAAGTCGCAAAATTTTTGGGCAACGTGAAGTTGTGGAAAAATGTTGCAACTTTTAGAGTGTTCACCCTAGTTTAAATCAACCCAAAATAGGATAAACTGCAAAGGATTTGGGGCGGGAAGAAGCGTGGCTTTCCAACCTGACCAATTCATTAACAGTTCCAGCATTTTATACACTAGATATGCTACTTCAGTCCTCGGCTCTAGTATCATTTTGACGTGGCACACAAAGGCACATGCTACTGAAAAGATGCGCTGCAGCATGCGTTACGCCAGTCTTAATAGATTTGCCACAAAGTTTAATTCCTGTCATTAGATTTTCAAGTGGAAGGTTTAGTTTCATGTTCGGAAAGGTGCACTTTTTTGCCAGCCACTTTGAACCCAAGCATCTTCTCCCATCCAATATTAAAGTTCAAAAATAGCAATAGTTTTCCTTATACATTTAGGATTTTCAGTTCTTGTCATCTACAATCCGGGGGTGCAATTGCATTTAACCATAAGATCCATGAGTGGCGCCAGGAAGAGGTGCAGGGATCTTGCGTTAGTAGCACCACTCCAGCATTGAAATAAAAAAAAAATGTAGTGCCTACATGACTTTACCGATATAGCTGTGCTAAATATTTGTTCCTTTAACGTATAATTTCACAATAGCTCTACAGCAAGAACTGGACAACTAGATGACATAGATGAATTTTCTCAACTATCGTCTGTCACGTTATTGCCAGGGACAATGAACACCTACCCTATTCCTTGAGCTAGGGGTACCCTGCGGTATCCTTGTCCTCCGGATTACTCCTGATGGTGTAAACGCTGGGGTCACGTACCTTGCTATGCTCCTTTAACCCCTTCCCGACCCGTGTCACACCGTTTGTGACATGGAAAACAGTTTGTTCCCGACCCATGTCACAGCGTCTGTGACATGGAGGGAAAGAGCCCCTGCAGCGCCTGCCAGCGGGGTCGCTCAGGTGTCACAGTTGCTACTGCAACTGGACATCCTGAAGTCGACCCCCCGGGGGGTGGATTAACCCCCCGTGCCTGGGACCCCTCCGATTGGCTGTTTCATTTTCACTTTTAGTGAAACTGCCAATCGGTATGAATTAAATATTTCACCAATGAAAATTGGTGTAATATTTAAATCTGGGCATTGCCTGATGCTTACAGCATCAGCCATTGGCTGGGGGGAGTGTCACCTCTGTTCCCCCCCTCCCCCCAGATCTGATTGGGGGGCTAGCGTCACATGGATACTAGCCCCAATCAGATATGGAGGGATGGCTGAAACCTCCCAGCACCTTCCCAACCCTAGATCGTCTGCTGTGGACCCCCTGCTGTGGACCCCCTGCTGTGGACCCCCTGCTGTGGACCCCCTGCTGCGGACCCCCTGCTGCGGACCCCCTGCTGCGGACCCCCTGCTGTGGACCCTGTGGATCGCATCTGCTGCCGCCACCGCTGATCAGCGGTAAGTATTGCCGCCACTCCCCCCGACCCCCCCCTCCACCCCCCTCCGCGACCCCCCCGCCCCCCTCTCCACCCCCCCTCCACTTTCATACCTGCACCCCGACCTCCGCTCCCTCTCCCACGTCTTCATCCACCGGCTGCTGCTCTCCTTCTGACAGCCGGTGGACTGTGATCACAGCAGCAGCAGGCTCAGTGTAAATGCCCTGCTCCTGTGATCAAACCCACCATCCCCCAGTCCCAGTGATATCACCCCCCACCTCCCAATAATCACCCCCTCCCCCAGTGTTCACCCCCCCTGTTCCCAGTGTTCACCCCCCCTGTTCCCAGTGTTCACCCCCCCCTGTTCCCAGTGTTCACCCCCCCCTGTTCCCAGTGATCACCCCCCCTGAAAACCCAGTAATCAGCCCCCTGCTCCTGCCAGCTCCTGCTCCCCTTTCTGCCCCAGTAATCACCCCCCGATGCTGCCGGCCTCCTACCCCCCCTTGCTGCTGCCGGCTCCTGCCCCAGTGATCACCCCCCTTGCTGCTGCTTCTGGCTCCTCCATCTCCTCAGCCCCCTCCTACGTCTGACCGCCCCCTACGTCTGACCGCCCCCTACGCCTGACCGCCCCCTACGCCTGACCGCCCCTACGCCTGACCCCCCCTACGCCTGACCGCCCCCTACTCCTGACCGCCCCCTACGCCTGACCGCCCCCTACGCCTGACCGCCCCCTACTCCTGACCGCCCCCTACGCCTGACCGCCCCCTACGCCTGACCGCCCCCACACGTGACTGCAGAAGGTTACACCAAGCACACACACGTACACTCACACTATAATAAAGTTTTGATTTTTTTTTTTTTTTTTACACACGCACAAAGCACACAAAATGTCCCGCCCGTCCCGCTCATCCCAGTCTAGGGCGTACTCAGCTGAGGAGGCTATGTCAGGTTGGTGTGTGTGTGTTGTAGTGTATGAGATTGTGTGTGTGTGTTGTGTGTGTGTGTGTGTGTGGTGTATGCACTACAATATACCACACCGCACACCAACCTGACATGCACTACACAATGGTGTCCGCTAACAAATTGGAACCCTTTGCGTTTGGAGAGTCCCTGTGTGCCCAAACATTGGAGCTCACCAACAAGTGACCCCATTTTGGAAACTAGACCCCCCAAGGCTCCTATATAGATGCATAGTGAGCACTTGGAACCCCCAGGTGCTTCACAAATTGATTGATAAAAATGAAAAAGTGAAAAAAAAAACACTTTTTTATTTTTACGGATTAATTTCCTAAGGACCTGGGGGTCCCAAGTGCTCACTATGCATCTAGATAGGTGCCTTGGGGGGTCTAGTTTCAAAAATGGGGTCACTTGTGGGGGAGCTCCAATGTTTGGGCACACAGCGGCTCTCCAAACGCAACATGGTGTCTTCTAACAATTTGAGCCGACAATTTGTTAGGGGACACCATGTTGCATTTGGAGAGCCGCTGTGTGCCCAAACATTGGAGCTCCCCCACAAGTGACCCCATTTTGGAAACTAGACCCCCCAAGGCACCTATCTAGATGCATAGTGAGCACTTGGAACCCCCAGGTGCTTCACAAATTGATTCATAAAAATGAAAAAGTGGAAAAAAAAACACTTTTTTATTTTTACGGATTAATTTGTGAAGGACCTGGGGGTTTCAAGTGCTCACTATGCATCTAGGTAAGTGCCTTGGGGGGTCTAGTTTCCAAAATGGGGTCACTTGTGGGGGAGCTCCAATGTTTGGGCACACAGCGGCTCTCCAAACGCAACATGGTGTCTTCTAACAATTTGAGTCGACAATTTGTTAGCGGACACCATGTTGCTTTTGGAGAGCCGCTGTGTGCCCAAACATTGGAGCTCCCCCACAAGTGACCCCATTTTGGAAACTAGACCCCCCAAGGCACCTATCTAGATGCATAGTGAGCACTTGGAACCCCCAGGTGCTTCACAAATTGATTCATAAAAATGAAAAAGTGGAAAAAAAAACACTTTTTTGATTTTTACGGATTAATTTGTGAAGGATCTGGGGGTTCCAAGTGCTCACTATGCATCTAGATAGGTGCCTTGTGGGGTATAGTTTCCAAAATGGGGACACTTGTAGGTGAGCTCCAATGTTTGGGCACACAGCGGCTCTCCAAACGGGACATGGTGTCCGCAAACAAATTGAATGGAAAATCGGCTCAAATTGTTAGCGGACACCATGTTGCGTTTGGAGAGCCCCTAATGTGCCTAAAAAGTGGAGCTCCCCCACAAGTGACCCCATTTTGGAAACTAGACCCCCCAAGGCACCTATCTAGATGCATAGTGAGCACTTGGAACCCCCAGGTGCTTCACAAAATGATCTGTGAAAACAAAAAAGTACTTTTTTTTTCACAAAAATTTTCTTTTAGCCTAAATTTTTTAATTTTCACATGGGTAACAGGATAAAATGCATCCTAAAATGTGTTGGTCAATTTCTCCTGAGTACACTGATACCTCATATGTGGTCATAAACCACTGTTTGGGCGCATGGCAGGGCTCAGAAGAGAAGGAGCGCAATTTAACTTTTGGAGCTAATTTTCCATTCAAAAAGTAAAATGGCGCTCCTTCCCTTCTGAGCCCTGCCGTGTGCCCAAACAGTGGTTTATGACCACATATGAGGTATCAGTGTACTCAGGAGAAATTGACCAACAAATTTTAGGAAGCATTTTATCCTGTTACCCATGTGAAAATTAAAAAATTTAGGCTAAAAGAAAATTTTTGTTAGAAAAATAAAAATGTTCATTTTTTTCTTCCATGTGGCTTTAGTTCCTGTGATGCACCTGAAGGGTTAATAATCTTCTTGAATGTAGTTTTGAGTAGCTTGAGGGGTGCAGTTTTTGGAATGGTGTCACTTTTGGGTGTTTTCTGTCATGTACACCCCTCAAAGGGACTTCAAATGTGATGTGGTCACTAAAAAAAATGGCTTTGCAAATTTTGCTGGAAAAAAGAAAATTTGCTGATGAACTTTGAACCCTTCTAACTTCCTACCAAAAATTTTTTTTTTTTTCAAAAATTGTGCTGATGTAAAGTAGACATGTGGGAAATGTTATTTATTAACTATTTTGTGTCACATCACTCTCTAGTTTAGCAGAATAAAAATTCAAAATTTGAAAATTGCAAAATTTTCAAAATTTTTCCCATATTTTTGATTTTTTCACAAATAAACGCAAATATTATCGACCTAAATTTAATACTAACATGAAGCCCAATATGTCACGAAAAAACAATCTCAGAATCGCTAGGATCCGTTGAAGTGTTCCAGAGTTTTTACTTCGTAAAGGGACACTGGTCAGAATTGACAAAAATGCCAAGGTCTTTAGGGTCAAAATAGGCTGGGTCCTGAAGGGGTTAATAACACTTATCTGTTCCCTCCTCTACCTACGGAAATATGGGATAGCACAAACCAGACAGACAGGGGTAAACAGACCTGGATAAAAGAAAACTACAATTATACAAATGCACTCACAAAACAATAGAAACAGTGGGAAACAGGGGAGTTGTAGGTGGGAAAAAAACAAATGGGAGAGGATAGGGAGGAAAATGCACAAACCAAATTCACGCAGAAATCTCCTGAAAATCATTCCAAACGCCTTCTACTAACACTGAACTTCTTCTTCAACTCCAAACCAGGAAGTGGAAAACTATCACTGGCAAAGAAGGAAGCCATGAGGTGGGTTCATTAACTGGCAGGCAGTAACTGTTAGAACTCTCCTGTTAGTATTTTTCTATTTTGTGGTCACGTGACCTGCTGCCTATTTATTCCAGCTCCGCCCTTCTGGCTTTGCTGGACTTCAGTGTTATTTGACTCTCTATCTAGCCAGGTGCTTTTGTACCTATCTCTCTAGTTCGCTTGGTCCTTTGGACCTCAAAGTACTTTTTGTCTGTTTGTCTTTTTGCTCTGCTACAACATCTGCTAGGAGGTGTCCAATTTTGTCCCAGTCCTTAGTTCTTTTAGGGACCTCTCCCTTTATTCTATAGGTCTGCGTTCAGACTAGCTGAGGACGAAGGCGGGTCTGTTCACAAGGAACAGGCCGCCCGCTGTAATGTAGGGAATCAGCTTAGTCTTATTGTAGGGACAGATTCCCTTTCTTTCCTTAGTTCTTGTAGCAGATCATAACAGTAAGTCCAGTCCAAACTAAACTTGGAAAGAAATCCGGGGATCAGTATGGTGTCTGTTCAAGAGTTGGCTCAATGCCTGCAGGGATTGTCTCTAGAGGTGGCCGAGCTCCAGCAACATGTGAGTAGCTGTCCTGGAGCGTATTTTGTGGAACCAAAGGTAGGACTGCCTGATATTTTTGATGGTAAACAACAAGATTTTTTTCCTTTAAAAATGCATGTTTATTATATTTCTGTTTGAGACCCAGGTCCTCTGGGAATGAATCACAGTGCATTGGGTTTATCATGTCACTTTTGCGCAAGGAACCACAGGGGTGGGCCTTTTCTCTCCAACCTAATGATCCGTGTTTTAGATCAGTGGAGGATTTTTTTTCTGCTATGGGGTTATTGTATGACGATCCTGATCGAGTCTCATCTGCTGAGACAGAACTGAGACGTTTGAAGCAGGGGTCAGGTGATGTTGAAAATTATTGTACACACTTCAGAAGGTGGTCTTCAGAAGTGAAATGGAGTGATTCGGCGTTAAAATGTTTGTTTCTTGCCGGTCTAAGTGAAAGGGTTAAAGATCTGCTGATTGCATTTCCTGCACCTGTGACATTGCAAGAGGCCATGCAATTAGCTATACGTGTGGACAGGAGACTGCGTGCCAGGGTTAATGATGAGAAAATTCCTGCAATGGCAGCTCCTAGTCCTCAGAGGGTCTGCTCGGACGGCGGAGAACCGATGGCGGTTGGGGCGATGTCACTCTGCTCTCAGGAAAGAGACCGCAGGTTTTCCAAGGGATTGTGTTTTTACTGTGGTGAATCTGACCATTTAATTAATAACTGTGAGCTTCGTTTAAGCAAAGAAAAAAAAAAGGTCAGTTACGCCAGTATTGCTTGTTTGAATTCTAAGGGGGTATTTTTTTCAGGGAGTACCTTATTGCAGGAAGATTTGATTGAATTTCAGGTATTTGTGGATTGTGGTTCAACACTTAATGTGATTGATAAGGGGTTTTTGGAAAAACTTAAATTGGAATCCAAACCTTTGTCATCACCTATTTCTGTGATTGCTATTGACAACACTCCTTTGAAATGTATTACTCACAAGGTTGCTAAATTTCCCCTCACTATCAATGGTATTCACCAGGAAAATTTGGATTTGGTGGTATTAAATAATTTACCTTCTCCAGTAGTTTTTGGTTTGCCTTGGTTAAAACTGCACAATCCTTTACTGGACTGGTCTACTAATGAGATTAAGTCATGGAGTCCTAAGTGCTATGATAAGTATTGTAACGGTCGCATTGCGGCTGTGGAAAAAGGGGAATTACCTTTACCTATTCAGGATTTTTGGAAGGTTTTTTCAGAGGAGGAGTCGCAAGTTTTACCTCTTCATAGGGACTATGATTGCACCATTGAGTTTGTTCCTGGAGCTACTCTTCCCAAGAGTCGCTCATTTAATCTGACTATCCCTGAGAGAAAGGCCTTGGAGGAATACATACAGACGAGATTGGCTGCTGGTCACATTAGACCTTCTAAGTCACCTGTGGCTGTTGGATTTTTTTTTGTAAAAAAAAAGGACGGCGGTTTACGTCCATGTCTGGACTTTATCGTACGCAATTCCTACCCATTGCCGTTAATTCCTTACTTGTTTAACCAGTTAGTGGGGGCCAAGTGGTTCTCTAAAATTGATCTCCGGGGGGCATACAATTTGTTACGAATAAAGGAGGGTGATGAATGGAAAACTGCTTTTAACACTCCGGTAGGTCATTTTGAGAATCTGGTGATGTCTTTTGGTCTTACCAATGCACCCGCATTTTTTCAGAACCTTATTAATGACTTCCTGAGACCTTTGATTGGTAAGAATGTGGTAGTGTATTTGGATGACATTTTGATTTATTCGCCAGATCTGGAGTCTCATTGGCAGAGCGTACGTGAGGTACTGCAGTTATTAAGTGACAATTCACTTTTTACTAAGCTGGAGAAATGTGAGTTCGCTGTGCAGAGAATTCGTTTTTTGGACTACATTATCTCCAGTGAGGGCTTTGAGATGGACCCGGTGAAGGTTCAGGCTGTGCAGGAATGGCCTAGGCCTATTGGTTTGAAATCGATACAAAGATTTTTGGGTTTCGCCAATTATTACAGAAAATTCATTAAGAATTTTTCTATAATTGTTAAGCTGCTGACCGATCTCACCAGGAAAGGTGCGAATACGGTGTAGTGGACTACTGAGGCCATTGAAGCTTTTGTGTATCTCAAGGAGAGGTTCAGCTCTGCCCCCATCCTTATGCAGCCTGATGAGACCAAGCCTTTTTTGGTCGAGGTTGAAGCTTCTTCGGTGGGGGTCGGTGCGGTCTTGTCTCAGGAGAACAAGGATGGAGTACATCCCTGTGCTTTTTTTTCGAAAAAATTTTCAGAAACCGAACTTAATTACGATGTTGGTAATCGGGAATTGCTGGCTATTAAACTCGCGTTTGAACATTGGCGGCATTTCTTGGAAGGTGCTAAATTTCCGGTTCAGGTTTTCAGTGATCATAAAAGTTTGATTTATCTGGATGCTGCCAAGAGCTTGAATGCCCATCAGGCTAGGTGGGCACTTTTTTTTTCTCGGTTTAATTTTTCTGTTACTTACATCCCTGGTACCAAGAATGTTAAAGCCGATGCTTTATCTCGCTGTTTTTCTCCCATGGTTGGTACCGAGGAGGAGGAGAGCATTTTACAGGAAGGAGTTGTGGTAGCAGCATTGGACTCCGTTTTGGAAGATGGGATTCTGAAAGCCCAGGAGGATGCCCCATCTAACACTCCCCATGGGAGGTTGCTTGTGCCTAGAACCTTTAGGAAAGATTTGTTTGTGGAATATCATGAGTCTCGGTTGGCAGGTCATCCAGGAATTTCTGAGACTAAGAGACTTATAAGTCGCAGATTTTGGTGGCCTGGGTGGCAGAAGGAAGTCATCAAGTGGGTGCGTCAATGTACGGTGTGTGATAGGTCAAAGGCTTCGCATACCCCTGCTGCGGGGTTGCTTTGCCCTCTGGAGGTTCCTAGTGCGTCTTGGACGCATCTGGCAATGGGTTTTATTACTGACCTTCCTGTGTCCGAGGGTTTCACTGTCATCTGGGTGGTCGTGGACCGTTTTAGCAAGATGTGTCATTTGGTTCCTGTCATTAAACTACCCTGCGCTAAGACACTCGCTAAGGCGTTTGTTAAGGAAATTGTCAGAGTCCATGGCGTTCCCACCGACATTGCTTCTGATAGGGGACCTCAGTTTGTGGCTCGCTTTTGGTGTGCTTTTTGTGACAGGTTGGGAGTCCATTTGTCATTTTCATCTGGGTATCATCCTGAGTCTAATGGACAGACAGAAAGAAAGAACCAGGATGTTGAACAGTTTTTGCGTTGTTTTGTGGCAGACAATCAAGAGGGGTGGTCTGAGTTTCTGCCACTCTCTGAATTTGCTCTTAACAACCATACATCCTCTTCTGCTGGGTGTTCTCCTTTTTTTTGTTGTACTGGGAGACATCCGTCGTTTGGTTCGTTCTCCAAATTGGTGTCGGCTGTGCCGGAGGAGGAGAATTTTTCCAGTGATTTGGAGAAAGTTTGGACTGACGTACGTTGTAACCTTCAAGAGGCTAACAAAAAGTCCAAGAAGTATTTTAACAGGAAACATAAAGACGTTTTGTTTACGGTGGGTGACATGGTTTGGTTGTCCTCAAAGAATCTGCGGTTGAGGATTCCCTCTAAAAAATTGGGTCCGAAGTTTGTGGGGCCATTTAAGTTGCTTCAGGTGGTTAATCAGTCTGCTGTTAGGTTGGAGGTTCCCACCTCCTGGAAGATTAATCCTGTGTTTCTTGTTTCCTTGTTGAAAAAGGCTGATGTATCGGATAGGGATGCTACTGTCACCGTTCCTCCGGTGGTGGAAGACGGCGAATATGAAATTTCTCGTATCCTGAATTCCAGAAGACATAGAGGGAGATTGCAGTATCTCGTCACTTGGAAAGGTTTCAGTCCCGAGGATAACTCCTGGGTAAGGACGGATGATGTCTCTGCCCCTAGACTTGTCAGAGCGTTCCACAGGAGGTTTCCTGATAGGCCTGGGCCTGGAGGATCCGGAGGATCCTCAAAGAATAGGGGGTACTGTTAGAACTCTCCTGTTAGTTTTTTTCTATTTTGTGGTCACGTGACCTGCTGCCTATTTATTCCTGCTCCGCCCTTCTGGCTTTGCTGGACTTCAGTGTTATTTGACTCTCTATCTAGCCAGGTGCTTTTGTACCTATCTCTATAGTTTGCTTGGTCCTTGGATCTCTAAGTACTTTTTGTCTGTTTGTCTTTTTACTCCACTACAACATCTGCTAGGAGGTGTCCAATTTTGTCCCAGTCCTTAGTTCTTTTAGGGGCCCCTCCCTTTATTCTATTGGTCTGCGTTCAGACTAGCTGAGGACGAAGGCGGGTCTGTTCACAAGGAACAGGTCACCCGCTGCAACGTAGGGGATCAGCTTAGTCTTATTGTAGGGACAGATTCCCTTTCTTTCCTTAGTTCTTGTAGCAGATCATAACAGTATCAAACTCAGAACAGCTAATACAACAAAGACAGAGAACTCCAGGAGTCCAAATAAGCAGTTTAACCCTTGCAGCAACCGATCACTGAAAGCCAGAACTACTAATAGGACAGAGAAGCCGTTCTAACTACCACAGGTGTATGTGTCACGGGGCACTGCGATCGTCTGACCCCACTCTGTCACGGCATTTCCGTGACATTGTCTTAACGTACCCCTAACAGGTCATGAATTGAGAATTTCCTTAATCCTGATTCCTTAACATCAATGTATTTGTTACTGCATTGGAGATCTTTCTCTTTTAAGAAAATCCTTAAAAAAAGTTTTTTCAAGGTTAGTTTAGGATTGCAATTGAAAAATACTGACTTAGAGCACTTTGGAGTAGACGCTCATTGTACGTGCTTATTAGCAAAAGACTGCAATAGGGGTTCCATCTATTTTTGTTCTCAGCTCACAGTCTGAAACCATGTGGAAGGTGAGTTTTTTACATCTATTCACCTGGTGTTGGTGCTGTGTGGTGTCCATTGTTGCTGTGGTTTTGTGTTTGTGGGGCTTGGAGTCGTGGGAACTCAGCTTTGCAGTACAGGTGCTGTGGACATCAGGTCGCCCACCCCACTGGTGCACTGGGCCATGACGGTAGTTTTCACACGGCGCTGTACCTTTTAGGCCAGTGACCCACTGAGAGGTTCACCGTGACGTGGTAGTGGGTTTCATACACTCTGATCAGAGTGTTAAGCTAACGTTCAGTTTGTAAATTTTTGCCTAACAGCATTAGATCAAAGTATTCATTTTGGGATGTGCAGTCCATGTCTTTTTCTACAGTTATAGCTCATGGTACGTGTGTTAGGTAAGTATGGTACGTGCATTAGGTGCAATTAATAAAATGAAGAATATTATATTTCTGTTTCATTCCCAAAACTTTGTACTGTAATTAAAAGCCTATTTTTCACTTAAGATGAATAAAACCCTGAGTGGGGCCTTTGCCAGGGTCCATTGTATTTGTTATTCATGCATTGTTCTTCATTTCACTTTGTTTTACCATTACAACTTATACCCTCTAAGGATATAGTGCAGGAAACAGATGGATACATATATATACAGCTGGGAAGGATGTAGTCCGGAATCTTAGTAGGAAGGAAGACACATGGATTTCTTCAATACTTGTTGTCTATGAGCATATAACAATGGCAGGATTAAACTGGAGGACCTTGGAATGCAGAGCATGGACTTACAGAGAGCTAACATTAGAATCTGGGTACGTATTGTTGTCACCTTCCATTGCAGTGAATATTCTATTTCCGCAAATTTACATGCATCTCACCATGTAATATACCGACCAGCTGATAAACAAAAAACTGTTTACCAAACCACAAAAAAAATCAGCACGATCTTACCAAATCATGCAAATAAACTATACTTAGAAGCTCATAATACTTCTAGTATGTTACAATTTTTTTTATTAAATAATGGCTTTGGCCACCAACTGTATTCTTGCCAACAATTTCTATTTTGCTGGGACAGTGCGAATTGTGTACTTTGGGTGCTCTCCTGGGATAAAAATTTAAGGTCTCGATTTTCGCTTGCTGCTTGTTGGTAAGTATGCCACTGATTTCACCAAAACTGAGAGAATCACTCAAGAATACACCAAAGAAACTTTATAGTTAGAATGCTGTCTTGATGTATAAAGCACCCGGTTATGGTACCCCTTAGTGTGTTTAAATGATCTGGTGGTTTGCTATCGACACCAATTCAAGTCAAAAGTGGTTTGATGGTATGGAGACCTTAAAAATATGCAAAGAATCATGGAGACCAGAGTCCGATGTTAAAAGATAAAAAGATCTTTACTGGAATTCCTTGAAAAGAACTATAACAATCGATAGAAGAATTATACTGACAGTGCATTGCCTGATGTCTCATATGGAGGATTTCTTCTTACACATAACCGAAATGGTGTTTTGATGGTACACTTTGATTATGCAAGTGTAGAAGTACTTTCCAAGCTTTCGGGCTCTGTCCTACACCCTTCTTATCCACCACTGTGAGAGGTGTAGCTCCGCGTCCCTTCCTGGTAGGAGTAGCAACTATCTTCCACGACCAACTAACACGGTACCCTTGTCGCCCACTCCTTCTAGCTTCTTTGGGGGAATTCAGCCTCCTTCAGCTCTGGTGGATGCTTTTATCCTATTCATTCTAACTCCACACTCTGGCTGTATGAGTAATAATCAGCTGCTGGAAGAACTTGTTCTCATACTTGCTATCTTTTAGTTGTCTGGACTAAACACACTCTCCACTTATGGCCTTCACCTAAACAGCAATACTTCTTACTCTTTCAGAAGCTGCTTCCCAACTCCTAACAAACAGGAAACATTTTCACTCCTCCCACCATCGGCTGGCCTCTAATAGATATCCCTGTCCACAGGCTAACTGACTGAATACTGTATATAAAAGCACAAATAGGACAGGTCAATGCACTAATTCATACAAATGTTTTTCCGAAGGGGAGCTGACAGCTCAGCCACACCTTTTTACCAACCACAGTAGACGAACAGATCTGTTGTAATCCTAGCTATAATGCAATGCCTCCTGCCAAATCTTTCTGGGAACTCTATAGGAGTGCTGGAGTGTCTTCCTCAGGCAGTGGAAAATGTTCAAAAGTCACATCGAATAATATGACTCTAGAATGATTAAACCCCTTGTGGTAATAAATAAAAATGTTAATAAACATATTCTGCAGCACTTTACATTTTAGAGGTAACTTGTACAGACAATAAAGACATTACAGAATAACACATAACTCAACAGATACCAAAAGGAGTGGGAGTCCTGCTCACAAGCTTACAATCAATGAGCTCGGGGCAAGCGTTGATAGGAGATCGTGATTTCTGCTACACATAGCAGCGCTAAATCACTGTTATGTATAGCACAGGTGATCGGACATTCGCAGTTCAAGTCCCCTAAGGGGAGTATTAACTAAAGTAAAAAAAAAATGTTTTTAAAAATATGAAAAAAAATAAAAAACACAAATGTTTAAATCACCCCCATTTTGCCCGCATTGAAAATAAAACAAACAAAAAATACACGTATGTGGTATCAATGTTTTCAGAAATGTCCTATCTAACAAAATGAACTAAATTATTATGATCGGTCAACGGCGTAACAAGAAAAAGAATCAAAATGCCAGAATTAATTTTTTTTGGCCGCTGCAACATTGCAATAAAATCAAATAACAGGCGATCAAAACATTTTATCTGTCCCAAAATTGTATCAATAAAAACGTTAGCTCATGGTGCAAAAAATAAGACATCACCCAGCCCCAGATCCTGAAAAATGAAAAAAACACAGATCTCGGAAAATGGAGACAAATGCAAATTTCGGATTTTTTTTCACCACTTAAATAAAAATTAATTATACATATTTGGTATCTGCGTACTCGTACTGACCTGGGGAATCATATTGCCAGGTCAGTTTTTCCATATAGTGAACATGACAAATAAAAAAGACTTGGAAATTTTTTCCCCTTTTTTCCAGTACACTGTATGGTAAAATAAATGGTACCATTCAAAAGTACACCTCATCTGGTGCTATTCAAAAGTACAACTCGTCCCGCAAAAAACAAGCCCTCATATGGCAAGATTGATGGAAATATAAAAAAGTTGTGGGTCTTTAAAGAAGAGGAGGAAAAAATGAAAACGAAAAAAATGGAAAATGGCCATGGCATGAAGGCGTTAAAGGGAATCTGTCACCGGGTTTTTTCCACCTTATCTGAGAAAAGTATGATGTAGAGTAAAAGACCTTGATTCCAGCGATGTAGCACTTACTGGGCTGCATGCTGTAGTTTTGATAAAATCACTGTATCATTTTATCAGCAGGACATTATTACTACAGGACTAGTAAGCCTACTGCCAGGTATCCCTTCATATTGATGAGCCTTGTATAACCCCACCCCCAGCACACAGAAAGCTGCCAATCAGTGGTGTTGGTGGGGTTACACAGATCTCAGCAGTTAGAGAGCTGGTAGATCTGCAGCAGATAAAACTGTGATTTTATCAAAACTACAGCAAGCAGCTCAGTAAGTGACATATCACTGGAATCAGGGTTCCTGTCACTACATTATTCTTCTTTCAGAAGAATTCAGTTTGCAGACACTTTGTTTCGGGGTACTGCCCCTCGTCAGTGCAAAGTGTGAGTTCTGGATGGCTGGGTGAGAGGCGGTAGACCGGTATGTAAGGGGTAACATTTCTCCTTGCGGAGAGTGACATGTTAAGCATGTCAAGGTGAGAAGACATTTAAAGCTGTACAAGGGAACCATGTAATAGATCACTTCCTACGTGGTGGTGCTGCAGGGACTTTACACTTTCTGGCAGGTTCCTTCACTAATTATAGATGATCTTCAGAGCTCTCATCAACGGGATGCTCTAAGATTGGCTTACTTTTGAAAGACCCTTCCAATAACTTTAAGTTTTCTTGACACCTTTCTTAACCTAACTTTGCTAAAGTTACTAGTTCTACAGGTTTTACTTTTTTATTAATTCTACTGTGTTTCCAAACAATTCACTAAATTAATGAAATTCAAGGTAAAATAAGAAATCTATTGTTCCTTCTTTCATGGAGGCATTTTTTTCTTTTGCGAGTACTTCCGTACCGTTTGCTTGATAGGAGATAATGAGTAGTGTTGAGCCACCCCCGTAGTGTTCGAGTTCGGTTCGGTTCGTCGAACACCCGTGTGTTCGCCGAACTGTTCGTCGAACTGTTCGTCGAACACCTTCGAACACCGTTAAAACCAATGGCAGGCAAACAAAAACACATAGAAACACATAGAAAACACCTTCAAAGGTGTCCAAAAGCTGACAAACTGCTCAGAAGACATAACTAACACATGGAAAAGTGACAAGTACATATAGTCATGCGAAAATAAAAGAGGTGGAGGAGTAAAAGGAGGGGGAGACACAGATATAGGCATGTCATGCCCTTCTAAAATCCAAAAAGTGAGAAGCCGACACGGCCAGTCCGCTCCTGCCCGTGCCACCTCCGTGTCGCCGGGTTTGTGCCAGAGCCGCGGTGAACCCTAATGGCCAGCCCCCCTCTCCCAATACTGGTGCCTGTCCGCTGGTGGGTCGAGCGAGCCCCCCTGTGGTGGAGGCAGCTCTAAGCTTTTTAATTTAAATTGTCTCTCTAATTTGAATGAATACACTTTAAATCCATTTACAAGGATCTATTGGAGGGCAAGTCTCATGCCAGCAGCCGCGTAATTCCAGCTCCAGTAGCGTCCACTAAAGCTGCTGCAGTTAAAAAGCTTTTATAAGGATCGAGCTCGGCTGTCCACCGCAAGGCATCCTACTGCCAGTCCCAGCCCCTATGCCTTGGGGTGCCTCCTGATGCTCTTCACTGAGTATCCCGTGGTCCCGAAGCATTTCCTTTGAAAAAATGAAGTGTCCAAACTACAGGTGGTGTAGCTTGCTTAACAGCCGGGAAAATCCGCTGACTAGCAGACCCTGCTACTAGGCACAAAGTATTTCCTGGGCTAGATGCAGTTAAAAATTTGTAATTAGATACTCTCGTTGGATGCTGAGAAAGCATTCCATAGAGTCTCCTGGCATGCCATATATGATTCTCTTAAAAAGCTTGGGGTAGGGGTCTAGGGGACCCTTTTATAGCCAAAATCACGGCCCTGTATCGCAATACGTCACCTAGGCTGAAGATAAATGGAACTGTAGCACCATGAGGGCTCGGTTGCTACAGAGGTATTGCACCTCACCCAGAGGTGTGATATCTCACTCTCAGGTAAGGATGTAGTGTGGATCAGGACCCGACACCTGCATGCATTACACCACATTGCCGTGGGGCAGGGCGACCAATATGCCCCTGAGATGGGCACGACAGTCCCTGTCCCTGGCTGGAGTGGGGGGAGGGAACACTGAGGAAGGGGAACCCTGTAGTGCAGGAGCAGGGAGGAAGCAGTTCCTGGGTGCATTGAGAAGGGAGTATAAAAGGTGGGCACCATCTTAGTTCAGTGCAGAGAAGTCTGAGCAGAAGTGGCAGGGAGCAGGGGCTCTGCATGAGCTCTGCTCCGGAGGTGGGCCTAGTAACAGAGGCCCAGGCCTGGAAGAGGGAGAAGGAAGGAAGAGGAGCGGAGAAGGCTCCAGGAACGAGGAACGAAGGGATCTCAGGGGTGCGGACGGGCGAGTCGCCACCGCACGCCAGAATCCACCTGCGTGGAGGGGTCAGGCCAAAGGGGGAGACCGGTCCCCGAAACTAGTGGAGGCAGGAAACGACCCTCAGCTAGAAACAGGAGGCTGTGACATTTTATGTGGCGCAGCCCCTCGCTACACCCGCTAGGAAGGCACCACATAGGGTCAGGGAAACTGGCGCCAAGTTTACCAAGAGGAGGCCCGAGGCAGCCGGACAGAAGGGTTGGTAAGAAAGGCCAGACAAAGGACACACAAAGGGGGTCCTGTGAAGCACTCCAAAGTTATCTGGGAGTTGTCTGAGCCCCTCACCTGGTGAGCACAGTACGACGTGGGCAGCCGTTACCTGCAGACGTGGTCTGGATAATAAGAACTGTGAGTAAAGGCCCTGGACTGCATCACTGACTCCGTGTCATTACTGCTGCTGCCCTGCACCATCACCCCCATCCTCCGCATACACTGCCCTGAGGCTATACTCCTCCCGTGGGGAGTTATGCTACGCTCTGCTGCACCCACAACACCAGCCTCAGCGGTCTGCCCTGGAGCGGCGGTTCACTCTGACCGCAATCCACGGGTGGCGTAGTCGGACATTTAAACATCAAAACCACATAAATAGTTCCGCCACTGGTTTGACCGCCCTGAGCCACGGAACCGGGTTGCCGCCACGGAGACTACAACCACCAGCATCCACCAAAAAGGGTCCGGCTCCGGGTGTCCCAAGGCCCAGGGGGCGCGTCAGAACATTTTCATCACCTTTCACAATCACCAATGGGACAAGGCAGGGATGTTCTCTGTCCCCTCTCTTATACATCCTAGTGACGGAGCACCTGCTCTCATCAATTCGCCATAACCCCAATATTAGGTGGATTGAGGTGGGAGGCACCGAGTACAAGTGCTCTCTATTTGCTGATGATGTCCTAGTATATATCACTCAATCACATATATCTATCCATGCTGTTATGGCTGAAATAGATCACTTTGTTACATGGTCAAATTTTAAAATCAATGCAGCGAAGTCTGAGGCCCTCGATGTCTCCCTCCCCAAATCCATATAGGATTCCATCCAGTCCAACTTTCCCTTTGCCTGGCCCTCACAGGGTATCAAATACTTAGGAATTCCTATTCATAGAGACCTCTCCCATCTATGTTATCTTAATTTTGGGCCCTTTATTGAACAATTCCATACAGACCACGGTTGGCAAGTTAGAACTGTAAGATTCACTACGTGAACCACTGGTGTTTTGTGGAAAAGCACATGTACACTGTGTTCCAAATTATTATGCAAAAAGTGTTTAGGAGTGATAAGGGAAGAATTTGTTTGTTTGTCAGTTAAACTCATTGATGGTGATGTGTGTCAGGGCTCTTTATATCACTGTAAGCAATTGCAGACACCAGTGCTAATTAGTTTGACAGGTGTGTCCAATGAAAGGCAAGACTACTTAAGAAGGCTCTCTCACATTATTCAGCAGCCTACATTTTCTGCCAAAATGGGAAAGAAAAAGGATGTGTCGGCTGCTGAGAAGCAACAAATTGTGGAGTGTTTAGGTCAAGGCATGACTACAATCAACATTGTGCGATGATCAGGATGAAGTGTCTTGGCAATCAAGAAGTATGTAGCTGATTCACAGTACACACGTGTGCGTGCTGATAAGGGCAAATTGAGGACTCTTTCCTACAGACAATTACGTCAGGTTGAAAGAGCAGCGGCAAAAAAGCCTTGTCATAGCAGCAGACAAGTTTTTGAAGCTGCTTGTGCCTCCAACGTCCCCCGAACAACAAGATGCAGGGTCCTTCAGAGGTTTGCAGCTGTGCATACGCCATCCTGTCGACCTCCTCTATCCACTTCACACAAGCAGAAACGGCTCCAGTGGGCCAAACATTACATGAAGACTGATTTCAAAACTGTTTTGTTCACGGATGAGTGCCGTGCAGCGCTCGATGGTCCAGATGGATAGAGTGGAGGATGGCTGGTTGATGGACACCCCATGCAAACACGGCTACAGCGCCAACAAGGAGGAGGTGGAGTAATGTTTTGGGCTGGAATCATGGGGAGAGAGATTGTCGGCCCCTTTAGGATCCCTGAAGGCGCTAAAGATGAACTCCATAATGTATGTGGATTTTCTCAAACAGCACTCCCTGCCATGGTTCAAGAAGAAGAACCGTGTATTTCACAGCAAGATCATTTTTCTGCATGATAATGCACCATCTCATGCTGCACATAAAACATCTGCATCTCTGGCTGATATGGGCATAAAAGGGGACAAACTTATGGTGTGACCCCCATGCTCCCCTGACCTCTACCCCATTCAGAACCTTTGGAGCATCATTAAAAGGAGTGTCTATGATGGCGGGAGGCAGTTCACATCTAAGCAACAGCTCTGGGAGGGTATTCTGTCCTCATGCAAAACAATTGAAGCAGAAACCATCCAAAACCTGACAAATTCAATGGACGAGAGAGTTCAGAAGCTCCTTTCGAACAAGGGGTCCTATGTGAAAATGTAACATCACCTAGAATAAAGTTTTGAGTTGAAAACTGTTTGATTTCAGTTTCTAACAACCTGCTAATGCTTATAATTTCAAAAATGACCATTTTTTTGGTCTTTATTAAAATGAAAAGGTTGATCGAAAAGTTTGGGGGATCTAAGAGTGTGGCAACCCAGTAGTCATGATTACTTCGAATTCTGACAATATGAGGGTCATGCTGCAGGTAGTGCAGCAAGAAGGCACTTATGTGTCTTGCGCATCTCGGAGCCCCAAAATTATTTTCCGGGCTAGATGCAGCTAAAAATTATTTTTAATTTTAAATCTGGTGAAGCTTTAGTATAGATGGCCTAATAGGATCAGTGCTGCACACTGCTACAAAGCCCAAATTATTTTCCAGTCAAGATACAGATAAACATGATTAGTAATTTGAAAGCTTAAAACGGTTGGTAGGGTGATTTAAACCAATCATCAAGCTTTTACTCTCCCCAGGATGACACAGGGGTAGAAAAGTCGTTTCGGATCCATGATTTGTTCATCTTTATGAACGTGAGTCTGTCTACATTATCAGTGGAGAGCCGCGTGCGCTTATCTGTCAGCACACCACCAGCAGCGCTGAACACACGTTCAGACAGAACGCTGGCTGCGGGGCATGACAAGATCTCCAAGGCGTAAGTGGCTAGCTCCGGCCATTTATCCAGATTGGAAGCCCAAAAAGAGCAAGGGTCCAGTGACACAGTCGTGGCTTCAATGTTTACTTGGAGATACTCCTGTACCATCGTCTCTAGGCGTTGACTATGTGTCAGACTTCTTGTCTCCTGTGGCCTTGCAAAGGATGGGCTAAAAAAGTGGTGAAATGATTCCGCAAAATTGATGTTACCAGCAGATACTGTGGTTCTGTTACGGTTTGAGTGCTGAACACTTGACGGTCCCACGCTTGGCAAGTTGGAACTGTGAGATTCACTACGTGCACCACTGGTATTTTGTGGAAAAGCACATGTAAGATTCTGCAACAGTCTCTGCTGATACTCCTGCATGCGTGCATCCCTTTCTATGGCAGGAATAATTTCTGCAAATTTACTTTTGTACCGGGGATCTAACAGTGTGGCAACCCAGTAGTCAGGATTATTTCTAATTCTCACAATTCGAGGGTCATGTTGCAGGTAGTGCAGCAAGAAGGCACTCATGTGTGTTGCGCATCCAGGAGCACCAAGTCCCTGTTGTGTTGGTGGCGAGGTAACAATCATGCTTCCTTCCTCTGTCCTCTCCCCCAAACCTCGCACAACAGAAATGTGATCAAGGTCTCCCTCATCTGATGAGTCTTCCATCAGTTCGTCCTCCACTTCTTCCTGGGCTCCTGCACCTTCCTCACTAGTTTGGCTGCTACCATGCGCCCTGGTAAAACCATCTCCCCCACCCTCACATGCCTGCCGCCTTGGTGCTGCCGACCGTCTGGACCTTGCAGATGTTAGCCCTTCCGCATACAACTCCTCCTCCTCTACTTCCTCCACCTCCTCTTGTGCCACCACCTGACTCCGAATTCTGTTTAACATGTGCTCCAGCATGTAAATCACCGGAATAGTCATGCTGATAATGGCATCGTCAGCACTAAACATCTTCGTCGCCATTTCAAAACTGTGCAGAAGGGTGCATAGGTCCCTGATCTGAGACCACTCCTCCAGCGTGATTTGCCCCACCTCTGTATCTCGTTGGCCCAGGCTATACGTCAGAACGTATTGCACCAGGGCTTGTCGGTTCTGCCACAGTCGCTGCAACATGTGCAGAGTTGAATTCCACCGGGTAGGCACATCGCATTTTAGCCGGTGAAGTGGCAGGCCCAACGACTTCTGTAGAGATGTAAGTCGCTGAGCTGCGAGATGCGAACAGCGGAAGTGAGCACACAGCGACCGTGCCCTCTGCAGAAGGCCATCTAGTCTGGGATAGTGGGCTAAAAATTGCTGGACAACCAGGTTCAACACGTGAGCCATACAAGGCACGTGTGTGACATTGCCCCGGCGAAGGGTCGCACCCAGGTTTGCAGCATTGTCGCACACGGCCTTCCCTGGTTTCAGGTCCAGTGGAGACAACCATTCATGAAATTGGTTCTCCAGAGCTGACCACAACTCCTCAGCTGTGTGACTCACATTTCCCAGACATTTCAATGTAAAAAACGCCTGATGACGTTGAGCCCTACTGCCAGCATAGTAAGGAGGTGCGCACAATCCCTTCTGCGCAGTTAGAAAGCTTGTGGCATGACCAGACAGGCTTTGGGTGCAGGTGGAAGACCGAGAGGAGGTTGAGGAGGCAGAAGCAGTGGAGGAACTTTGACATAAAGAGGATTGACGCACAACTCGTGGGGACGGCAAGACTTGGACAGCAGCCCCTTGTCCTGCTGTCACCATAGTTACCCAGTGCCCAGTCAGCGACATGTAACGCCCCTGTCCATGCCTACTCGTCCAAGTGTCTGTGGTGAAATGCACCCTGTCACACACAGAGTTTCTCAAAGAAGCGGTGATGTTGTGTGCGACATGCTGGTGGAGCGCAGGCACACCTTTCTTTGAGAAGTAGTGCCGACTGGGCATCTGGTACTGGGGCACTGCGACGGACATAAGGTTTCGAAAATCCTCTGTGTCCACCAGGCGGAAAGGCAGCATTTCTGTAGCCAAGAGCTTGCAGATGGTGAAATTCAACCTCTTAGCTTTCTCATGGCTAGGAGGAAATGGTCTTTTACTTGTCCACATCTGAGGGACCGAGGGCTGGCTATTGTGCTTAGACGGGGTTGATAAGGGTGTCCCCGGCAAACTGCCGGTCTGTGAGGAAGATGCAGGCGGACATGTTAGGTTGCCTTGATCCAAAGGTGGTGCTATCGATGTCGGACAGCGCTCAACACCAGCTGCTGTTACCACCTCCAAAGAAAATGATGACCTGCCAATCACGCTGGCTGTTGCGGGTAAAGAGGTGGCAGGTCTGCGCCCCAAAACAGGTGTGACTGCTGTCCCCCCAGTCACAGAGGATGAAGAGGCCGCGGATGCACAAGATATGGCAGACGGTGGTTGGCCCGGCCGGCTAGGCCGCATTGTAGCACACTGAGCTTCCCACTGCAACTTATGCTTCATGTCCATGTGCCGGTTCATGCATGAAGTACTCAAACTATGTATTTTTTGGCCTCTACTTAGCTTTTGCTGACAAATGCTACAGATAACACGAGTTGGGTCATCTTTATCGATCTGAAAAAATGCCCAGGCTATGCAAGGCTTAGCACCCATGCGACCTGAAGAGCCACCACGACTTGTGGTGAGAGGCAGAGTTGTGTTTGAGGATGCAGTTGTTGACGTGCTTCCAGTACTACGTCTCTGTCCAGGAAGGCGCAACCTGACCTCGTCGTCACTAGCATCTTCCTCCACCTCCTCTGCTGACCTCATCTCTTGGCTGACTGTGGGTTGACAGTAAGTGGGATCTCCAACCTCATCATCATCACCCTGTGTGTTATCACACCCGTCGTCCTCAGAGCCAACCTGTTCCTGCCCTGACAAAAAACTAAAGTTGTCGCTCCAATCAGGTATTTGAGTCTTATCATCGTCTTCCTCATTGTCTCCACCAACAGGAGTTACAGTTTGGGAATGAGGGTCTACATTATGGTCAGAACCTTCTGCGTCTGGTCCTGGATCCGACTCATAAAGATTCTGGGCATCAGTGCAGATCATTTCCTCGTCTGGATTCACAGAAGCGCTGGAGTCGACCTCTGATTCCCAGGCTATAGTATGAGTAAACAGCTCTGCAGACTCAACCATCTGTTCTACCTCATACTCAGACGGGCAGCTGGAGATTTGGGAGCTGTGAGGAAGCAAGTGCGATTTGGGTGACACCTTTGAGGACTGGAGTGTTTGTGATGTTGAAGTTGATGTGGAGGAGAGCCCACTTAAAGGAGCACTTGATATCCGTTGAAGCACCTGCTGTTTTTGTGCCTCATCTGGAATTTGTAGCGATTGGCGTGGCCGTAAGAAAGGGATCTTATCACATTGTCCGCTAAAAGAAGTAGACATTTTAGTTTGGCTGGAAGATGGTCTTTCTTCTGCAGATGTTACTGTTGCTTTAACACCTACCCCACGGACACAACCTTTTTTCCCCTTCCCAACACGCCTATTCCCCTTTCCACCAGCAGCAGGCCTTTTTCCACTCATTTTGGGGGTTAACTAATTCACAACTCTGGAGTTGTTTGCACAAAAAAACAATGGATGGTAACCGAGCAGAGCTGAGTGGCCAAACTGTGGTATTAGGCCAAAACTATTGGCTGGGTTAGATGCAGAAAAAAATATATTCAGTTTGCAACCTGTTGGAGGTCAGTATAGATGGACTAATAGAGAAAGTCCCACACACTGCTAGAAGCCCAAATATTTTTTCAGAGGTACTGTAGATGCAGATAAAAATTAGTTTTAATTTGCAACCTGATGGAGGTCAGTATAGATGGACTAATACAACAAGTCCCACACACAGCTAGAAGCCCAAATATTTTTTCAGAGGTACTGTAGATGCAGATAAAAATTAGTTTTCATTTGCAACCTGATGGAGGTCAGTATAGATGGACTAATACAACAAGTCCCACACACAGCTAGAAACCCAAATATTTTTTCAGAGGTACTGTAGATGCAGATAAAAATTAGTTTTAATTTGCAACCTGATGGAGGTCAGTATAGATGGACTAATACAACAAGTCCCACACACAGCTAGAAGCCCAAATATTTTTTCAGAGGTACTGTAGATGCAGATAAAAATTAGTTTTAATTTGCAACCTGATGGAGGTCAGTATAGATGGACTAATAGAGAAAGTCCGACACACTGCTAGAAAGCCAAATATTTTTTCAGAGCTAGATGCAGAAAAAAATTATATTCAGTTTGCAACCTGATGGAGGTCAGTATAGATGGATTAATAGAACAAGACCCACACACTGCTAGAAGCCCAATATTTTTTCAGAGGTAGATGCAGAAAAAAATATATTCAGTTTGCAACCTGATGGAGGTCAGTATAGATGGACTAATACAACAAGTCCCACACACAGATAGAAGCCCAAATATTTTTTCAGAGGTACTGTAGATGCAGATAAAAATTAGTTTTAATTTGCAACCTGATGGAGGTCAGTATAGATGGACTAATAGAGAAAGTCCGACACACTGCTAGAAGGCCAAATATTTTTTCAGAGCTAGATGCAGAAAAAAATTATATTCAGTTTGCAACCTGATGGAGGTCAGTATAGATGGATTAATAGAACAAGACCCACACACAGCTAGAAGCCCAATATTTTTTCAGAGGTAGATGCAGAAAAAAATATATTCAGTTTGCAACCTGATGGAGGTCAGTATAGATGGACTAATACAACAAGTCCCACACACAGCTAGAAGCCCAATATTTTTTCAGAGGTAGATGCAGAAAAAAATATATTCAGTTTGCAACCTGATGGAGGTCAGTATAGACGGACTAATACAACAAGTCCCACACACAGCTAGAAGCCCAAATATTTTTTCAGAGGTAGATGCAGAAAAAAATATATTCAGTTTGCAACCTGATGGAGGTCAGTATAGATGGACTAATACAACAAGTCCCACACACAGCTAGAAGCCCAAATATTTTTTCAGAGGTACTGTAGATGCAGATAAAAATTAGTTTTAATTTGCAACCTGATGGAGGTCAGTATAGATGGACTAATACAACAAGTCCCACACACAGCTAGAAGCCCAAATATTTTTTCAGAGGTACTGTAGATGCAGATAAAAATTAGTTTTAATTTGCAACCTGATGGAGGTCAGTATAGATGGACTAATAGAGAAAGTCCGACACACTGCTAGAAGGCCAAATATTTTTTCAGAGCTAGATGCAGAAAAAAATTATACTCAGTTTGCAACCTGATGGAGGTCAGTATAGATGGATTAATAGAACAAGACCCACACACAGCTAGAAGCCCAATATTTTTTCAGAGGTAGATGCAGAAAAAAATATATTCAGTTTGCAACCTGATGGAGGTCAGTATAGATGGACTAATACAACAAGTCCCACACACAGCTAGAAGCCCAAATATTTTTTCAGAGGCACTGTAGATGCAGATAAAAATTAGTTTTAATTTGCAACCTGATGGAGGTCAGTATAGATGGACTAATAGAATGATGCTATGCCCAAAAGATTTTACTTCACTAGGTGCAGTAAAAAAATTGGTATTCTATACACAGGTGGTATATCTTGCAACACAGATAGGCTACTCCACTGACTAACACACTCTGCAATAGGCCAAAAAGGATTAGCTTTGCTAGATTCAGCCAAATGCTGTGAAAAAAACTTGCACAGCACTGGCACAGACCTGCCTGGCAAAAACTGATAGGAACTGATGTAACCTAGTCCTGAAAAGGACTCCAATTACAATTAGTCTTTACTCCCACAATCTATCTATTTAAGAGCACAGACTTGCCTGATAAAAGTCGTAGGAAATGCTGTAACCTAGTCCTTAAAATGACTGCAATCACAACTATTCCCTACTCCCAAGCTATCTGTAGATTTGTGCGAAAATTGGCTTGAAATTAACAAGGTATAGCGCACACAGCAACAGCGGTGCCGTCTAACACGCAGCTACAGCAGTGAGAAAATGGTGGCGACGGGGAAAATGGCTTGGTCTTATAGGGCAAGGACATGTGACATACACTGCCAATGACACATGCCCTTGCTTGTGTGAAAAAAAGCACTTCGCTCCGTGTGTGCGCTGCTGATAGGCTGACAGATTGCACCTCCCCACTGCAAATGCGGGAAAGAGAAAAAAAAATGGAGATCTTCATTGTTCCTGCAGAGATCCATCCCCTGCCCCTCCCCCCACCCCGCTGTACACTCAAACTGCGTATTAACATTAATTTTCATCATTACTGAGAAAAAATCCAGTTATGATTTTGGTGCACGAACAGTTATCGAACATAACCTCGAACAGCCGAATTTTTATCAAATTGTTCGTGTTCGCCGACCGGCTCGAACACCGCCCAAAACAGCTCGAATTTGAGATTGGCGAACAGTTCGAGTAGAACAACGCTCATCTCTAATAATGAGCTATTGGCTACTAATCCTTACAGTCCATTAAAGATGTGCTAGAAAGTACTTCCAAGGACTTCATAAACACAGTCTTAAGTTTCCTAACTTTTTCTTTTTCATCGTCGTCTGAGATTATGAGTCTCTGCTTAAAAGCCTTACTTTACAGATGTTGGTTGAAGTCGCTCGGGATACGTTGAAGCTTCTTTCATGAAGTACTCATTAGGCTCACTTAGCTGTATATCCAATTCTTTGCTCCATAAAATAAACCTAATTTATGTATTGCAAATGACTGTGAGAGCACTGCAGGTTTATCCTTTTCGTCTCAGACAACAAACAGTAAAATAAATTGAGACAAATAATATTTTCTGTAATAAATCAATTATTCACTTTACCATGCAAAAAATGCTTCTTTGTGTATTTAATTAAAAAGTAAAAAGGTTTAATTGTTCCCAATTGCTTACAATAAATATAGAAAGTGTAGCGCCGGCGTCCCTGCCCTCTGCTAGGCAGGGACGCTGCTCCCCTCACCGCTCTGCTCCGTGCCCGGCGTCCTCTCCCCGCTCTGCTGTCAGCGCGCGCTCCTTCCCGGCGTCCTCCTCCCGCTCTGCTCTCAGCGCGCGCTCCTTCCCGGCCCCTGTGCTTAGGGCGCGCGCGCGCTCCCCTCCTCTTAAAGGGGCTGCGCGCGCCGCCCTAAAGAGTCCCCGGCCAATGGCCGGAGGACTTCATCATATATAAGGCACCTCCTCCAAAATGGAGGTGCCCGAGCAATGTTGTTTGCACCTGTGTCTCACCTGTGCTTCAGCCCTCAGGTCCCGTTGCCAGTTACCTGCCAGTTTCCTGCTAGTTACCTGCCAGTTACCTGCCTGATTCCTGCCTGAATACTTGTTACCTGTCTGCCAGTCTGAGGTCCGACGGTCTGCCTTACTACTCCTGTCAGTCTGTCTAAAGGACCAGCCTGCCCGCTCACCTGGGAGCGCATATCAGCTACCTGCCTGCTTGCCTGAGGTCCGACGGTCTGCCTTACTACTCCGGTCAGTCTGTCTATGGACCAGCTTGCCCGCTCACCTGGGAGCGCTTCTCCGTTATCTGCCTGCTTGCCAGCCCGGAGGCTCCGTTGTCACGTGCTGTGACCACCAGCTATCTCAGAGACTCTTGCCCGCTCACCTGGGAGCGCATCTCCGTTACCTGCCTGCTTGCCAGCCCGGAGGTCCCGTTGTCACGTGCGGTGACCACCAGCTATTCCAGAGACTCTTGCCCGCTCACCTGGGAGCGCTTCTCCGTTACCTACCTGCCTGCCAGCCCGGAGGTTCCGCCGTCACGTGCCGTGACCACCTGCTATTCCAGAGACTCTCGCTTGCTCACCTGGGAGCACACATCTACCATCTGCCTGCTAGCCTACCCGGAGGCTCTGCCATCACAGGTCGTACCTACCCCTTACCCAGAGACTGCCCTGATCACTTGCCGTAACTCCCTGTCCGTTCACCCAGAGACTGCCACCCGCTCCCTTACAAGGGCCGCCCCCTTGTATAGTAGCTCAGAGGTTCCGCCTCCCGGACCCGTTACAGTCCGCCTCCCGGACCCGTTACAGTTTGCTCGGGCCATGGAACCCGGTGGCACCCAAGCTCCCTCGCTCACGGACCTGTGTCATGAACTGTCCCGTCAAAGGTCCCAACAGGAGTCCATCCTGGGTCACCTGCGGAATGTCAATACTCGCCTGGACACTCTGACTGCACCACCTGCAGCCACTGCCAGTACCATGACTCGCAACCCGGCAGCTCCGCTACCCACTAATACCATGGTAACCTATCCCGGTCCCCGGCTGTCTGCACCTCCTCGCTTCGGAGGCGACTCCGTCCAGGCTCGGGGCTTCATAAATCAGTGCACCCTGCACTTTGAACTTTTGTCCCATCAGTTTAATTCCGACCGGGCCAAAATTGCCTTTATCATGTCCCATCTCACCGGGGAGGCCCTGGCCTGGCTAAATCCTCTATGGGAGAGAGGAGACCCCCTGGTGTCCAACTTGCCTGCTTTTCTCTCGGCTTTCCGGAAAGTCTTCGACGAACCCGGACGGAAGACCTCATCCGCATCCTCTCTGCTACGCCTCCGTCAGGAGGGTCTCACCGTGGGCCAATATGCCATACGGTTCCGCACCCTTGCCTCGGAGCTGGCTTGGGATAACGACGCTCTGGTATCCGTCTTCTGGGAGGGTCTGTCCGGTCGTATTAAAGATGAACTTGCTGGTCGGGACATTCCTACCTCTCTCGATGATCTAATAACCCTTGCCACCCGGATTGACCTACGGTTCCAGGAGCGTGCCAAAGAGGTCACCCGTGAGAGAAGGATTCCACGTTTAGCTCCTACTTTCCAGAAACCCGTCATTCCCTCCATCTCTCCCCAGGTACACTCTCCTGAGCCTATGCAGGTCGACCAGACCAAGATGGTCAAAACCCGTCAGGACTCACGCCGTGCCGAGGGGAGCTGCTTCTACTGTGGCAGTAAGGAGCACCGGATCCGTGCCTGCCCGGAGAGGTCGGGAAACGCCTGTGTCTAGGTTCGCTCAGAGAGGTCCACCTAGACAAGAATAAATCCTCTCCATCCCTGCTGTTGTCAGTTTCGATCATCTACGGGGAGAACCGTTATTTCGAACTAGCCCAACTTGACTCTGGAGCAGCCGGGAACCTTATTTCACAGTCCCTGGTTGAGAAATACCGCATCCCCACCAAACCTCTGGCTGTACCCTTGTCTGTCGCTGCCGTGGATGGGGGCCTCTTACCTCGCCCCATTCAACTCATCACCGAATCCATTACCCTGCAGGTGGGAATGCTGCATTCTGAAAGTATCTCCTTTCATGTTCTGCCTGGACTCTCTCACGCCCTCTTGCTAGGTCTGCCCTGGCTCCAGAGACATGCACCCGTGCTAGACTGGCAAACCGGAGAGGTCCTTCGCTGGGGACAAGACTGTCATAAAACCTGCCTGGTTCCCGTCCATCCCGTCCGTCCCTCTCCTACCCCAGCTAATCTACCTGGACTTCCGATTCCTTATTGGTCTTATGCAGATGTCTTTAATAAAAAGGAGGCAGAGACATTACCACCACATAGACCATACGACTGTCCCATCGATCTACTACCCGGTACTACTCCTCCCCGTGGGCGTATCTATCCTTTATCCGCTGCTGAGACCCGGTCAATGTCCGAATAAATTGAGGAGAATCTGGCCAGAGGATTCATCCGGAAATCTACCTCCCCGGCGGGAGCAGGCTTCTTTTTCGTCAAAAAGAAGGACGGCTCTCTCCGTCCCTGTATAGACTATAGAGGCCTAAACCTGATCACGGTGAAGAATAAGTACCCCCTTCCGCTCATTCCAGAATTATTTGATCGTCTGAGGGGGGCTAGGATCTTCACCAAACTGGACCTTCGTGGGGCGTACAACCTGGTTCGTATTCGTCAGGGGGATGAATGGAAGACGGCATTCAACACCCGGGACGGCCACTATGAATACCTGGTAATGCCCTTTGGTCTCTGTAACGCTCCTGCCGTCTTTCAAGAGTTGGTCAATGACATCTTCCGGGACCTTCTCTACTCCTGCGTAGTGGTGTACCTGGACGACATCTTGGTCTTCTCTCCGGATCTCCAGACTCACCGGAGGGACGTTCGTCAGGTCCTGCTCAGGCTAAGGCAGAACCATCTCTACGCTAAATTTGAGAAGTGCCTCTTTGAGCAGACCTCGCTTCCGTTTCTGGGCTACATTATCTCTCAGACCGGCCTACAAATGGATCCTGAGAAACTGTCTGCCATCGAGAAATGGCCCCGACCGGAGGGGTTGAAGGCCATTCAGCGATTCCTGGGCTTCGCCAACTACTACCGCCTCTTCATACCACACTTCTCTTCCCGGACGGCCCCAATTTCTGCGCTCACCCGTAAAGGTACTAATCCCAAAGAGTGGCCACCCGAAGCAGAGGAGGCCTTTCTTTCCCTTAAACAGGCCTTCTCTTCCGCCCCGGTGCTGCATCGCCCAGATGGCAACAAGCAGTTCTTCCTGGAAGTTGACGCCTCCTCCTCTGGAGCCGGAGCGGTACTTACTCAAAAATCATCTTCCGGGAGGATGGTAACTTGTGGCTTCTTCTCTAAACTCTTCTCCTCCTCTGAGCGCAACTATTCCATAGGAGACCGAGAGTTATTGGCCATCAAACTGGCATTGGAAGAGTGGCGTTACCTGCTCGAGGGGGCTCTTCACCCGGTAATAATTTACACTGACCACAAGAACTTGGCTTACCTCCAGCATGCCCAGAGACTTAACCCGCGCCAAGCCCGGTGGTCCTTGTTTTTTGCTCGTTTTGATTTTGTCCTTCATTTTCGCCCGGCTGACTAAAACGTCAAGGCGGACGCCTTGTCTCGGTCCTTTCTGGTGTCTGATCTCGAGGAGGATCCGAAACATATCATCGATCCCGCCAGAGTAATGCAGGTGGCTCCCGTGAGTCTAAATCGTCTTCCTCCTGGTAAGACGTTCGTACCAGTACCTGATCGGGAGAAGATCCTACACTGGGGTCATTCGTCTAAACTAGCTGGCCACGCCGGTCAGAAAAAGACCCTCCAGCTTATTACCCGGCACTACTGGTGGCCTAACCTGCACAAGGATGTAATAGACTTTGTTTCTGCCTGTGTGTCCTGCGCCCGCAACAAAGTTCCGAGACACCTGCCGGCCGGCCGCCTCCTACCTCTGCCAGTACCTGCTGCCCCCTGGCAGCATATAGCGATGGACTTCATTACTGATCTGCCCGTCTCTGCCGGTTGTACGGTCATTTGGGTGGTCGCTGACCGCTTCTCCAAGATGGCTCACTTCATTCCACTGCCAGGTCTTCCGTCTGCACCCGAGCTGGCTAAAGACTTTATCCGCCACATCTTCCGTCTTCATGGCCTGCCCCGTCACATCGTGTCGGATCGTGGGGTACAGTTCACTTCCCGTTTCTGGAGAGCCACTTGTAAATTGCTGGACGTCACCCTGGACTTCTCCTCCGCTTACCACCCACAGTCTAATGGTCAAGTGGAGCGGATCAATCAGAACCTGACCAGTTACCTTCGGCACTTCGTTAATGCCCACCATTCTGACTGGGTGGATCCCCTGCCATGGGCCGAATTCTCGTACAACAATCACGAGAGCGAGTCTTCCTCCAAATCCCCGTTTTTTGTAGTCTACGGTCAGCATCCTCGGATCCCGTTTCCCGTCTCCACCTCGGCGGACAATCCGGCTGCGGAATCTCTTGTTAACAAATTTTCCTCCATATGGGAGAGTACCCGGTCCGCACTCCTTCTGTCATCCGAGCGTATGAAAAGACACGCTGACAAAAAACGTCTGGACCCTCCTCAATTCCGCCCTGGGGATAAAGTCTGGCTCTCGTCCAAATATGTCCGGCTCAAGATCCCTTCCTATAAGTTAGGGCCTCGGTTCATCGGCCCACTGGAGGTCATCAGTCAGATCAACCCGGTGGCCTATAAATTGAAACTCCCGGCCAACTTACGGATCCCTAACTCCTTCCATGTGTCTCTCCTCAAACCTGTGGTGCTTAACTCTTTTTCTAAGTCTACAGGTACGCCTCCTGCTCCGGTTTCTGCTGAGGACGAGTTTGAGGTAGAGAACATTCTTGCCACCAAAAGGGTAAGAGGAGAGACCTTTTTCCTGGTAGATTGGAAGGGGTTTGGTCCTGAGGAGAGAACGTGGGAGCCCCGGGAGAACATCCATGCCCCTCTCATCCTAGCTAAATTTCTGTCTGGCCTAAAAAAGGGGGGGCCTAAAGGGGGGGGTACTGTAGCGCCGGCGTCCCTGCCCTCTGCTAGGCAGGGACGCTGCTCCCCTCACCGCTCTGCTCCGTGCCCGGCGTCCTCTCCCCGCTCTGCTGTCAGCGCGCGCTCCTTCCCGGCGTCCTCCTCCCGCTCTGCTCTCAGCGCGCGCTCCTTCCCGGCCCCTGTGCTTAGGGCGCGCGCGCTCCCCTCCTCTTAAAGGGGCCGCGCGCGCCGCCCTAAAGAGTCCCCGGCCAATGGCCGGAGGACTTCATCATATATAAGGCACCTCCTCCAAAATGGAGGTGCCCGAGCAATGTTGTTTGCACCTGTGTCTCACCTGTGCTTCAGCCCTCAGGTCCCGTTGCCAGTTACCTGCCAGTTTCCTGCTAGTTACCTGCCAGTTACCTGCCTGATTCCTGCCTGAATACTTGTTACCTGTCTGCCAGTCTGAGGTCCGACGGTCTGCCTTACTACTCCTGTCAGTCTGTCTAAAGGACCAGCCTGCCCGCTCACCTGGGAGCGCATATCAGCTACCTGCCTGCTTGCCTGAGGTCCGACGGTCTGCCTTACTACTCCGGTCAGTCTGTCTATGGACCAGCTTGCCCGCTCACCTGGGAGCGCTTCTCCGTTATCTGCCTGCTTGCCAGCCCGGAGGCTCCGTTGTCACGTGCTGTGACCACCAGCTATCTCAGAGACTCTTGCCCGCTCACCTGGGAGCGCATCTCCGTTACCTGCCTGCTTGCCAGCCCGGAGGTCCCGTTGTCACGTGCGGTGACCACCAGCTATTCCAGAGACTCTTGCCCGCTCACCTGGGAGCGCTTCTCCGTTACCTACCTGCCTGCCAGCCCGGAGGTTCCGCCGTCACGTGCCGTGACCACCTGCTATTCCAGAGACTCTCGCTTGCTCACCTGGGAGCACACATCTACCATCTGCCTGCTAGCCTACCCGGAGGCTCTGCCATCACAGGTCGTACCTACCCCTTACCCAGAGACTGCCCTGATCACTTGCCGTAACTCCCTGTCCGTTCACCCAGAGACTGCCACCCGCTCCCTTACAAGGGCCGCCCCCTTGTATAGTAGCTCAGAGGTTCCGCCTCCCGGACCCGTTACAGTCCGCCTCCCGGACCCGTTACAGAAAGTCTATGATCTGTTTAGTTGGTCCATCTCAATCCTTAAAAAAATCACTGCGTGCAAAACTAATAGTGTGTAAAGCCTAATTCAGAGGTAGACAGAATGGGGCATGACAGGAATTTTCTCTTTGGTGTTCCTTAATTTCCCATTCAATACAGCAGCCCCTAGAACCTTCAGCAGGCTTAACACAGTAAGAAATGGAGGTTTGGTGATTATTTTTTATAACCCCCTGCCTAATAATTACTATGGTATATGGGACCCAGGATGACTTTCCCATTAGGTAAAGGGGACTGGACAAAAGCTTTAAAAGGAATCTGTCAGAAGGATTTCCCATGCCAAACTATTTATAGTTGAGAAAGCTAGTGGTAAAAAACACGAAACGCGCGTCGGGGATTCTGTGTGGACTCTCTACTCAACGGTTTTTCTTCTCCTACTCTTGCACTTTCCTAGGTAAAGCTCGTTCAGCTGTTGCTATACTTATCTTGTGCCACTTGGCAGTTTTTTATTACATAGATCGATACCAACAGCATGAGCACGCTTTCTACAGCTGCTATCTGCAATCTATGAATTGCTTTAGGTATTATTACCCCCATTTTTGACCAATTATTTGATGACTGTTGCTTTGCGGCATGTAATCCTATGGGAATGTGCAGGTGAATTATTCCCTACATTATGTCCTGTTTTTAAGTCTTTCTGTACATGTTTTCTATGTCATTAGATTTAATAAAATTATTCATGTGTTTTCTATAACATATACTCCGAGTCCTCCTGTTTTGATGCATATTGGAGAGATTTTTTATATGGATCCCCGCACCTGAATGCTGTGGTGTGGGGGATCCATTATTATAATATGGGCTTCAGGTTTCTCATATTTATATGCCCCTGTAGCTCTTTCAAAGACAAGTCCATCAATACCTTTACATGGCCAGTCCATTCCTCCATTACTGAGAGATCAGTGTTTGAATTGATATGCAAATGAGGCTGTAGATCTGAAGCCTCTGTCACTCCAGCTCTATTTCCTACCCAAGACCACCTTCTCCTGCTTCAAGGGAGGAGCAGAACATGCTAGAATTCTCCCCCATAAGAAACAGAGGTGAAAGGATGAAGAGAGTAAACTAGTCACTTTATTAATGTCTTTCATAAAGAATGGGTGGGTGAGCCATTGTATGCACCCTCCCTAATTAGTCAGGATGACTAACAAGATGATACCGGCATATAAGAGTTTCCACATGTTTTGACAAAAAATATTTTTTTGATAGCAGTAGGACAGATACATAAGATGTCAAAACTATACGAAAAACTAAGAGTTAAAATGAATTTTGTTTGTTTTAGAAATATATAAAATATATAATAGGATTTAATCGGAATAAAATTGTATTTTACTGCATTTCGCTTTACGGCAGTACCGGCAGGATTGACATTTCATGGCAATATCTTCAGCTTTGCATTTCTTGTCTGCACTTTCTTTAGTTGAGTTCTGTGTATTCTGGTTTTCCCAGAGAATTCTGGTTCCCTGTTGGCCCCTTGTTTTTCTAACGCTTAATTACACTAAAGAAGAGGAAGAAAAATACTTTTAATTGGTTAATTTTTTATGAAGTTTTGCACTGAAATATTTAGAACTTACGTCTTTCACTGAACTAAGTTAACACGCGTTTCTCCTATGTGAGTTGAATCCTCGGCTTGACCAATACAGAACTGGCCATCTTATCTTTGGGTTTTGTTGTCAGGACACTTAAGAAATCTACAAAATGTCAGATCCTGCCATTGAAATCACAATAAAACCACTTGAGCTTATCTATTGCACTCGTATATATTTAGTATATTATGTCCAAGCCTATTCTTTCTGTGGATAGTTTAAAGGGAACCTGTCACATTATATATGCAGCTCTATCTGTCAGCGGCAGGTCGTAGCACTGTAGGATCTGGGAAGATGAATATATATTGTTTTGTAGGAAAAGATTCAGTATAAAGTTATGTTATTTAAGCGTTTGCATAGGAGTCCAGTGGGTGGTCCTGCTTAGAAATTGATATACATGGAAGGCTCTCAATAACTGAATAGCTCCACCCACTGGACTCCTAAGCAAAGAAACAGCAAATATTAAAAATAAATAAAAAATAAAAATAAGACTAGATACACAATGTGCTCACTGGCAGGTGCATACACTCAGGAGGTATGCGCAAGACAACGGCCACAGTCAAGATGGATGCTGACACTTGCCTGACTGAGGCTAAGAGTATGCACTTTTGGCCTTCGCCTGGTGAATGAGGCCGTATGGGAATGTTACAGTATATGTCAGGGAAAGCTCCTGATGTATACTGTAAGCTTAGTGCACAGACATAGCTTGTCTGACTAGTCTGCCACATGACTTGTAGCTATTAAAACTATATTTTTCTGTGAAATGTCGCAGAGTTTCAGAGTTAACCTTACCTGGCTGAGATCGAAAAGCCAGCGTCTGACACATGCTGCCCATGGATTGAACAGTATCTATCAGATGTCATGTTCTTTTTAAGCTGCCCGTCATGCTTCCAATACAGTCAGAGGCATATCTGGGGCGAGCTGGCGGGGCATCTAATGCGGCGGTCCGAGGTGTCTACCCTGGCGGCTGCATTTTACCGCCCCCTGGACTGGGAGTAGGTCGTTCTCTGAGCCGGCTCCCATTGAACAATTGTACTTGCGTCTTTCAGTGTGGACGCAAGTACAATTGAAGCTCTGACCGCCGGGTCAGAGCAACATCAGCAGCGTGATCAGGTCATGTGATCAAGTTGCTGACATCACTCGCTGGCGCTGCAGAGGTGCGCATTGGTGGTAAGTGCTCCTGTGGAGCTGAAGACATTAAAGAATTAGTGTAACGAGGGAAGATTTAGTATGAGGGGGACATTTAGTGTGGGGATAGATTTAGTGTGGGTGTGGGGGGAGATTTAGTGTGGGTGTGGGGGGAGATTTAATGTGGGAAGAGATTAAGTTTGAGTGTGGGGGGAGATTTAGTGTGGAGGGACATTTAGTGTGGGTGTGGCAGAGATTTAGTGTGGGGAGTGATTTAGTGTGGGGATGGGGATGATTTACACTGTGTTCCAAATTATTATGCAAATAATATTTTCTCAGATTTTCCCAAATTACCTATATGAATTGCAGTCATTGCAATTTTCCAGTCAAATAACTATTAGAGAACAATTGAAAGGTTTTTGTACACACTGCCTATGATAACAGTATATTTAAAAAAAAACAAAAAAAACTCAAATTGCATTCAAAATGCATGTTCCAAATTATTATGCACAGCAGAGTTTTCAACCTTTTCATTTTAATAAAGAACAAAAAAATGGTCATTTTTGAAATTATAAGCATTAGCAGGTTATTACAAACTGAAATCAAACAGTTTTCAACTTAAAACTTTATTCTAGGTGATGTTACATTTGCACATAGGACCCCTTGTTCGAAAGGAGCTTCTGAACTCTCTCATTCATTGAATTTGTCAGGTTTTGGATGGTTTCTGCTTTAATTGTTTTGCATGAGGACAGAATACCCTCCCAGAGCTGTTGCTTAGATGTGAACTGCCTCCCGCCATCATAGACACTCCTTTTGATGATGCTCCAGAGGTTCTCAATGGGGTTGCGGTCAGGGGAGCATGGGTGCCACACCATAAGTTTGTCCCCTTTTATGCCCATAGCAGCCAGAGATGCAGATGTGTTATGTGCAGCATGAGACGGGGCATTATCATGCATGAAATGATCTCGATGGTCCAGATGGATGGAGTGGAGGATGGCTGGTTGATGGACACCCCATGCAAACACGGCTACGGTGCTAACAAGGAGGAGGTGGAGTAATGTTTTGGGCTGGAATCATGGGGAGAGAGATTGTCGGCCCCTTTAGGATCCCTGAAGGGGTAAAGATGAACTCCATAATGTATGTTGAGTTTCTAAAACAGAACTTCCTTCCATGGTTCAAGAAGAAGAATTGTGCATTCCGCAGCAAGATCATTTTCATGCATGATAATGCCCCGTCTCATGCTGCACATAACACATCTGCATCTCTGGCTGCTATGGGCATAAAAGGGGACAAACTTATGGTGTGGCACCCATGCTCCCCTGACCTCAAACCTATTGAAAACCTCCAGAGCATCATCAAAAGGAGTGTCTATGATGGCGGGAGGCAGTTCACATCTAAGCAACAGCTCTGGGAGGGTATTCTGTCCTCATGCAAAACAATTAAAGCAGAAACCATCCAAAACCTGACAAATTCAATGGACGAGACAGTTCAGAAGCTCCTTTCGAACAAGGGGTCCTATGTGCAAATGTAACATCACCTAGAATAAAGTTTTGAGTTGAAAACTGTTTGATTTCAGTTTGTAATAACCTGCTAATGCTTATAATTTCAAAAATGACCATTTTTTTGTTCTTTATTAAAATGAAAAGGTTTAAAACTCTGCTGTGCATAATAATTTGGAACGTGCAGTTTGAGTTTTTTATTTTTTTTTAAATATACTGTTATCATAGGCAGTTTGTACAAAAAACTTTCAATTGTACTCTAATAGTTATTTGACTGGAAAATTACAATGACTGCAATTTATATAGGTAATTTGGGAAAATCTGAGAAAATATTATTTGCATAATAATTTGGAACACAGTGTAATGTGGAGAGAGGGGTTAGGTAGATTTATTGTATCGGGGGTGTGGTGGGGAAGATTTGAGGACACAAGTTTGGGGTTTGGGAAGCAGGGAAGGGAGAGGTGCAGACCCAATAAGGGGAGTGGGACAAATTTGAAGACACATTATTAGGAACAAGGGGGAGATGGAGGGCATGTATGAGGAAACAGTATGGGGGGATGAATGCAGATACAGTATGGTGAGTGGGGGGTGGGTGCGAACACAGAATGGTGAGTGGGGGGGTGGGTGCTGATACAGTATGATGAGTGGGGGGGTGAAAAGTGTGAGTGGGCAAAGAATACAGACTGAATATATAAACAAAAGGGAAGACATTTTAAAATTATATATTTATTAAGGTATAAAGTTAAAAACATACCAAACAATTGTGCAAAGAAACAAAATAACCCGACCCACAGACTAACAGACTAAACGTTGCACACTAATTACCAATCAAACAGAATAAAAACCCAACCAATAACCTAGGTTATAATCATGGTTCAGCCTCCCAGAATAGAGACTGAGTAGTGTGGGAGGTAGCATGGGGTGACACTGTAAGGTCACAGCCGGGAGGGGGAGTGAGGGGGCACAATATAGAGACTGGTCCCTATAGTTAGGACACAGTGTTAGAGAACAGTGTAAAGAGGGGGCCCAGTATGGAAAGGAGAGGGAAGTGTGGAGGGCATGTATCATTAGAGGGATAGTGTGGGAGTCATATTTTGTGTAGGGAATATAGTGAGGGGCAATAATTTCTTCAGGAGCACAGCGTAGGGTAGATATTTTTAATTCAAGAGCATTATAATGACACTGCTATTTTTAAGAGTATTGTGTCGGAATGTGCTGCAGAAGACTGGAGAAGATGGAAGTCTGCAGAGATGAGCTCTGAGTTTGGACAAGACGAAGATAAGAAAGAGAATAACTCCCATCAGAGACGTCATCTATAAGGTACCTGGATGTAAATATTTTTTGTGATGCTGACTAATTTGCATATTTTTATTTATGTTAGGAGCATTAAAGGAGTTATCCAAGTTGATGATGAGCCTGCAGTCATTCTATGTGACTGTTGAATTCTGAATTTTCATAGTACACACTGCACGCTGTCAGGATTCTCTGGTGCTTGTGATTTGCATACATGCGGTCACATGCCGACTAGTCATGCTTGGCCTCACTCAATGAAAATGGATTGAGCAAGGCCGGACAAGTCTAGTCGGAATGTGGCCAGAAGTATACAAAACTCATACTTGTGCTGACATGACCATCCACTCTTGCCACTGGCAAGGGAGAATCGTAAAAGTGTGCAGTGCATGCGGCTGTGAGAATTTAGAAGCCTGCAGTCACATAGAGTGACTGCAGATTTTCATCTCAAACTTGGACGAGCCCTTAAATTATAAAATGAAGCCCTGTAGCATGCCAATTCTAACAGCGTATAATATACTCACTGTGAGGATTCAGCTCTGCCTGCAGGTTCCAGTAGTCTTCTCATGACCACTTCACTCATATATGATTTTCATACCTACGGTCACGTGACAGCGAGCTTCTCTTCCTGCTTCTCTCAGTTTTTCACTGACCATTGAGCAAATTAAGGAAAGCAGCTCGTCGGCACATGACTGTAAGTGTGCAAATTGGATATGTCCTTGAGGAGGGGGGGTAAACTGAATTATTGCCCCAGGTGCTGGAAGACCTAGATACACCTCTGGCCTCTGTATTAGGTCTCTGAAAATAAATGGGTTAAAATACATTTTTATTATAAGACAGATATTATATAGTATCCAAGGATGGCATAATATGGTCTTTGACATTCATAGGGAATCTGTCATCAGGTTTTTACTGCATAATCTGAGGACAGCATGATATAGGGGCTGAGACACTGATTTCAGAGATGTGTCACTTATTAGGCTGCTTGCTGTGGTTTCCATACAATGAATGTTTTATCTCCAGGAGATTATTACTGCCCTGACTAGCCAAGTGGTCTGACTACACCCCTTCCTATGATAAGCAGCTCACTGTCAATATACAATGTACATAGCGAGTCTGGTGTGAGCGGTGGCAGCTTTCTGAGCTCTGCTACATCTAAAAACTCTGATTGTGTCACAACTGCTGCACTCAGTAAATTAAGTGACACATCGCTGGAATCAGGGTCTCTTTTTCTACATTATGCTGCTCTCAGATGAGGTAGTAAAAGCCTGGTGACAGATTCCCTTTTATAGCTTCTGTTACTGAAGCAATTGAGTCAGTTAGTCAAGTATACATTGGGTTATCCATCCCGCAAATCAGACTTATACCCTACTGAACATCTTAGGCAATGTTCACATCACGTTTCACCTTATGTTCAGTGTCTCTGTCGGAGCTTATGTCCAAACCAAAACAGGATTCATACAAATGCGCTGAGGGGGTCATTGACTATAATGATGTGGACGAAGTCACAGTGTGCTTTGTCATCCATCATTTTACAGCCGTATATGTCTAGTTGAGATGGGCAGCAAGACATAGTCAACATATACCTAAATCCTGTTTTGCGATGATTCGGACGTAAGCCCCTACAGAGACACTGAACGTAAGGCAAAACATGATTGTGAAGATTGCCTTAGAGGTAGAACCTGTCATTCTTCTGACTTTGGATTATATCTTTCTAATTTATACTGTTACTTTGTTGAGTTAGTACAAATAAAGGGGTTGTCTGGATATTTATAGGATAGGTTATCAATATAAAATCAGCGGAGTTCTGAGTCCCAGTGTTCTCACTAATCAACTCTTATTAGCTCTGGCAATGAGAATAGAAGCCAATCTGCCGTTCTCGGTAATAACAGCAGATTGCTGGGGTGTTGAACCCCCACTGATCTGAAATTGATTATCTATCCAAATGATAAGTACCAGTTATAAATGACCATATAACCCTTTTAAGACATATTGTATGAGAATTATTGTGAATGAGGACTCTCCAATGTTGTGACTCTCCATCGGCACAATAGCTTATGAGTTGTAATCAGTACTGTCACAAATCAAAACTAATAATCCACAATGGAAATTGGAACCTCGGCAGATTCAGCAAAATAAACATAGCCTTCCTGGCATAAAGGCAAAAAACAAAAGATAAATGATAGCACATAGGAGTGTGGGGTTCGCCCACACAGGTTGTAGCACAGCCTTCAGCTCCTCCTGAGCTATAGCTTTCCAGTCTGGAGACTTTGCTTCTCCAGACACACAACAACAGGAAAAAAAATAGTGACTGAGCATTTAACCTAGATCAGCCACACGCTGGGAGGAGGTAGGGTAAATGAATTTATTCCAGTGGAATTGAATTATCCTCGAATTTATATAAAAATTAATTTTTTGAAGATTGAATAAATTTGCAATTCACTGCAAAATGGTGTCATTTTGCTGAATGGAAGAAGTGCAGGCAAACGCTTACTTCCTTACTGATATCCGCCATACATGTAAAGCGCAAATTGGTAGCGGTTGAGTGGAACGTGCTCACGGGGTAAGCTGACCCCATAACTGGCAGGTAGTGGCTATATGTTACAGCCAGTTCTTTCCCAATAACAGCCCAAAAGATCGAAGCTTCGCCCGTGACTGCTAACCTGATAAATGTTGCTGTCAAACTTTAACAGCGGCATTACCAATGCTCCGGCAAGGTGAAGTGTCATTCTAATGGGTAGTATGGAGGCCGGGATTCTGTTGGAGACTTCCAGCCTTGTCATTACGGACTTCCTTTTAAGCCCTGCCTGTGGCCAGACTTCAATGGAGACCATGATTTTTACTATGTACAGCAATGTGGTGGCATCGTTTTGTATAGCACAAGCGATCAGATGATCGCAGGTTCAAGTTGCCTAAGGGTACTAATAAAAACAGTTAAAAATAAAACAAAAGTTTTAAAAAATAGGATTTTTTTTTAAAAAAAGCACATAAATCACTCTCCTTTTCCCCATTAAAAATAAAGATAAAATATTTTTTACAAAAATACACATATGTGGTATTGTGGAGAACAGACAAATCCGATCTATCAAAATAGATAAATAATTAACCCAATCAGTAAACACCATAAACAGAAAAAATTATAAATGCCAAAATGTAATTTTTTTTTTGGTCACTGCAATACCACAAAAGATGCTGTAGGAATTGATGACAATGTCATATCTATCCCAAAATGGTACCAATAAAAATAATGTCTTGCCACACAAAAAAATATGCCCTCACGCAGCTCTATCGACAGAAAAATGAAAGCGTTACAGATCTCGGAAAATGATGAAACGTTCTAAAAATTCAATTTCTGATTTTTTTTTACCATTAAAATAATAAAAAAACTGGAAAAGTTTAGTATTGCTGTAATCATATTGATGAGAGTAGAATGATTTGTCGGGTCATTTTAACCTCAAAATGTACACCGTAAAAACAATTCTCAAATTGTGTTTTGTTTTTCTCAATTTCACTGCACTTGGAATTTTTTACCCATTTTTTCATATTTCATGTTAAGACATTTTGGACAATCAATCGTAGCTTCCAACTTTTAAGAACAGTTTGGGGAAGGCCCTTTTTTGTTCCCTATGACTGTTCCCAGTGCATAAAGTAAGGTCCACAAAGTCATGGTTAGTGGAGTCTGGTTTGGATAAACTTGACTGGTCACTCAGAGTCCTGACCTCAATCCCATCCAACAACTTTGGGATGAACTAAAATGGAGATTGTAGGCCATGTCCTCTCCTCCAACATCAGTGTCTGACGTTACAAATATTCTACTGGATGAATGAGCAAAAATGAACCCAAACACCTCTAAAATGTTGTAGAAAACCTTCCCAGAAGAACAGTAGATGTTATAGCTGCAGAATAGGGACCAAATCCATATTTATGTTGATGGATTTAGAATAGGAGGTCATAAAAGCTCCTCTAGGTGTAAAATATATGTATAGATATTAGTGTTGAGCCACCCCCGTAGTGTTCGAGTTCGGTTCGGTTCGTCGAACACCCGTGTGTTCGCCGAACTGTTCGTCGAACTGTTCGTCGAACACCTTCGAACACCGTTAAAACCAATGGCAGGCAAACAAAAACACATAGAAATACATAGAAAACACCTTCAAAGGTGTCCAAAAGCTGACAAACTGCTCAGAAGACATAACTAACACATGGAAAAGTGACAAGTACATATAGTCATGCGAAAATAAAAGAGGTGGAGGAGTAAAAGGAGGGGGAGACACAGATATAGGCATGTCATGCCCTTCTAAAATCCAAAAAGTGAGAAGCCGACACGGCCAGTCCGCTCCTGCCCGTGCCACCTCCGTGTCGCCGGGTTTGTGCCAGAGCCGCGGTGAACCCTGATGGCCAGCCCCCCTCTCCCAATACTGGTGCCTGTCCGCTGGTGGGTCGAGCGAGCCCCCCTGTGGTGGAGGCAGCTCTAAGCTTTTTAATTTAAATTGTCTCTCTAATTTGAATGAATACACTTTAAATCCATTTACAAGGATCTATTGGAGGGCAAGTCTCATGCCAGCAGCCGCGTAATTCCAGCTCCAGTAGCGTCCACTAAAGCTGCTGCAGTTAAAAAGCTTTTATAAGGATCGAGCTCAGCTGTCCACCGCAAGGCATCCTACTGCCAGTCCCAGCCCCTATGCCTTGGGGTGCCTCCTGATGCTCTTCACTGAGTATCCCGTGGTCCCGAAGCATTTCCTTTGAAAAAATGAAGTGTCCAAACTACAGGTGGTGTAGCTTGCTTAACAGCCGGGATAATCCGCTGACTAGCAGACCCTGCTACTAGGCACAAAGTATTTCCTGGGCTAGATGCAGTTAAAAATTTGTAATTAGATACTCTCGTTGGATGCTGAGAAAGCATTCCATAGAGTCTCCTGGCACGCCATATATGATTCTCTTAAAAAGCTTGGGGTAGGGGTCTAGGGGACCCTTTTATAGCCAAAATCACGGCCCTGTATCGCAATACGTCACCTAGGCTGAAGATAAATGGAACTGTAGCACCCTGAGGGCTCGGTTGCTACAGAGGTATTGCACCTCACCCAGAGGTGTGATATCTCACTCTCAGGTAAGGATGTAGTGTGGATCAGGACCCGACACCTGCATGCATTACACCACATTGCCGTGGGGCAGGGCGACCAATATGCCCCTGAGATGGGCACGACAGTCCCTGTCCCTGGCTGGAGTGGGGGGAGGGAACACTGAGGAAGGGGAACCCTGTAGTGCAGGAGCAGGGAGGAAGCAGTTCCTGGGTGCATTGAGAAGGGAGTATAAAAGGTGGGCACCATCTTAGTTCAGTGCAGAGAAGTCTGAGCAGAAGTGGCAGGGAGCAGGGGCTCTGCATGAGCTCTGCTCCGGAGGCGGGCCTAGTAACAGAGGCCCAGGCCTGGAAGAAGGAGAAGGAAGGAAGAGGAGCGGAGAAGGCTCCAGGAACGAGGAACGAAGGGATCTCAGGGGTGCGGACGGGCGAGTCGCCACCGCACGCCAGAATCCACCTGCGTGGAGGGGTCAGGCCAAAGGGGGAGACCGGTCCCCGAAACTAGTAGAGGCAGGAAACGACCCTCAGCTAGAAACAGGAGGCTGTGACATTTTATGTGGCGCAGCCCCTCGCTACACCCGCTAGGAAGGCACCACATAGGGTCAGGGAAACTGGCGCCAAGTTTACCAAGAGGAGGCCCGAGGCAGCCGGACAGAAGGGTTGGTAAGAAAGGCCAGACAAAGGACACACAAAGGGGGTCCTGTGAAGCACTCCAAAGTTATCTGGGAGTTGTCTGAGCCCCTCACCTGGTGAGCACAGTACGACGTGGGCAGCCGTTACCTGCAGACGTGGTCTGGATAATAAGAACTGTGAGTAAAGGCCCTGGACTGCATCACTGACTCCGTGTCATTACTGCTGCTGCCCTGCACCATCACCCCCATCCTCCGCATACACTGCCCTGAGGCTATACTCCTCCCGTGGGGAGTTATGCTACGCTCTGCTGCACCCACAACACCAGCCTCAGCGGTCTGCCCTGGAGCGGCGGTTCACTCTGACCGCAATCCACGGGTGGCGTAGTCGGACATTTAAACATCAAAACCACATAAATAGTTCCGCCACTGGTTTGACCGCCCTGAGCCACGGAACCGGGTTGCCGCCACGGAGACTACAACCACCAGCATCCACCAAAAAGGGTCCGGCTCCGGGTGTCCCAAGGCCCAGGGGGCGCGTCAGAACATTTTCATCACCTTTCACAATCACCAATGGGACAAGGCAGGGATGTTCTCTGTCCCCTCTCTTATACATCCTAGTGACGGAGCACCTGCTCTCATCAATTCGCCATAACCCCAATATTAGGTGGATTGAGGTGGGAGGCACCGAGTACAAGTGCTCTCTATTTGCTGATGATGTCCTAGTATATATCACTCAATCACATATATCCATCCATGCTGTTATGGCTGAAATAGATCACTTTGTTACATGGTCAAATTTTAAAATCAATGCAGCGAAGTCTGAGGCCCTCGATGTCTCCCTCCCCAAATCCATATAGGATTCCATCCGGTCCAACTTTCCCTTTGCCTGGCCCTCACAGGGTATCAAATACTTAGGAATTCCTATTCATAGAGACCTCTCCCATCTATGTTATCTTAATTTTGGGCCCTTTATTGAACAACTCCATACAGACCACGGTTGGCAAGTTAGAACTGTAAGATTCACTACGTGAACCACTGGTGTTTTGTGGAAAAGCACATGTACACTGTGTTCCAAATTATTATGCAAAAAGTGTTTAGGAGTGATAAGGGAAGAAATTGTTTGTTTGTCAGTTAAACTCATTGATGGTGATGTGTGTCAGGGCTCTTTATATCACTGTAAGCAATTGCAGACACCAGTGCTAATTAGTTTGGCAGGTGTGTCCAATGAAAGGCAAGACTACTTAAGAAGGCTCTCTCACATTATTCAGCAGCCTACATTTTCTGCCAAAATGGGAAAGAAAAAGGATGTGTCGGCTGCTGAGAAGCAACAAATTGTGGAGTGTTTAGGTCAAGGCATGACTACAATCAACATTGTGCGATGATCAGGATGAAGTGTCTTGGCAATCAAGAAGTATGTAGCTGATTCACAGTACACACGTGTGCGTGCTGATAAGGGCAAATTGAGGACTCTTTCCTACAGGCAATTACGTCAGGTTGAAAGAGCAGCGGCAAAAAAGCCTTGTCATAGCAGCAGACAAGTTTTTGAAGCTGCTTGTGCCTCCAACGTCCCCCGAACAACAAGATGCAGGGTCCTTCAGAGGTTTGCAGCTGTGCATGCGCCATCCTGTCGACCTCCTATATCCACTTCACACAAGCAGAAACGGCTCCAGTGGGCCAAACATTACATGAAGACTGATTTCAAAACTGTTTTGTTCACGGATGAGTGCCGTGCAGCGCTCGATGGTCCAGATGGATGGAGTGGAGGATGGCTGGTTGATGGACACCCCACGCAAACACGGCTACAGCGCCAACAAGGAGGAGGTGGAGTAATGTTTTGGGCTGGAATCATGGGGAGAGAGATTGTCGGCCCCTTTAGGATCCCTGAAGGCGCTAAAGATGAACTCCATAATGTATGTGGATTTTCTCAAACAGCACTTCCTGCTATGGTTCAAGAAGAAGAACCGTGTATTTCACAGCAAGATCATTTTTCTGCATGATAATGCACCATCTCATGCTGCACATAAAACATCTGCATCTCTGGCTGATATGGGCATAAAAGGGGACAAACTTATGGTGTGACCCCCATGCTCCCCTGACCTCTACCCCATTCAGAACCTTTGGAGCATCATTAAAAGGAGTGTCTATGATGGCGGGAGGCAGTTCACATCTAAGCAACAGCTCTGGGAGGGTATTCTGTCCTCATGCAAAACAATTGAAGCAGAAACCATCCAAAACCTGACAAATTCAATGGACGAGAGAGTTCAGAAGCTCCTTTCGAACAAGGGGTCCTATGTGAAAATGTAACATCACCTAGAATAAAGTTTTGAGTTGAAAACTGTTTGATTTCAGTTTCTAACAACCTGCTAATGCTTATAATTTCAAAAATGACCATTTTTTTGGTCTTTATTAAAATGAAAAGGTTGATCGAAAAGTTTGGGGGATCTAAGAGTGTGGCAACCCAGTAGTCATGATTACTTCGAATTCTGACAATATGAGGGTCATGCTGCAGGTAGTGCAGCAAGAAGGCACTTATGTGTCTTGCGCATCTCGGAGCCCCAAAATTATTTTCCGGGCTAGATGCAGCTAAAAATTATTTTTAATTTTAAATCTGGTGGAGCTTATTATAGATGGCCTAATAGGATCAGTGCTGCACACTGCTACAAAGCCCAAATTATTTTCCAGTCAAGATACAGATAAACATGATTAGTAATTTGAAAGCTTAAAACGGTTGGTAGGGTGATTTTAAACAATCATCAAGCTTTTACTCTCCCCAGGATGACACAGGGGTAGAAAAGTCGTTTCGGATCCATGATTTGTTCATCTTTATGAACGTGAGTCTGTCTACATTATCAGTGGAGAGCCGCGTGCGCTTATCTGTCAGCACACCACCAGCAGCGCTGAACACACGTTCAGACAGAATGCTGGCTGCGGGGCATGACAAGATCTCCAAGGCGTAAGTGGCTAGCTCCGGCCATTTATCCAGATTGGAAGCCCAAAAAGAGCAAGGGTCCAGTGACACAGTCGTGGCTTCAATGTTTACTTGGAGATACTCCTGTACCATCGTCTCTAGGCGTTGACTATGTGTCAGACTTCTTGTCTCCTGTGGCCTTGCAAAGGATGGGCTAAAAAAGTGGTGAAATGATTCCGCAAAATTGATGTTACCAGCAGATACTGTGGTTCTGTTACGGTTTGAGTGCTGAACACTTGACGGTCCCACGGTTGGCAAGTTGGAACTGTGAGATTCACTACGTGCACCACTGGTATTTTGTGGAAAAGCACATGTAAGATTCTGCAACAGTCTCTGCTGATACTCCTGCATGCTTGCATCCCTTTCTATGGCAGGAATAATTTCTGCAAATTTACTTTTGTACCGGGGATCTAACAGTGTGGCAACCCAGTAGTCAGGATTATTTCTAATTCTCACAATTCGAGGGTCATGTTGCAGGTAGTGCAGCAAGAAGGCACTCATGTGTGTTGCGCATCCAGGAGCACCAAGTCCCTGTTGTGTTGGTGGCGAGGTAACAATCATGCTTCCTTCCTCTGTCCTCTCCCCCCAACCTCGCACAACAGAAATGTGATCAAGGTCTCCCTCATCTGATGAGTCTTCCATCAGTTCGTCCTCCACTTCTTCCTGGGCTCCTGCACCTTCCTCACTAGTTTGGCTGCTACCATGCGCCCTGGTAAAACCATCTCCCCCACCCTCACATGCCTGCCGCCTTGGTGCTGCTGACCGTCTGGACCTTGCAGATGTTAGCCCTTCCGCATACAACTCCTCCTCCTCTACTTCCTCCACCTCCTCTTGTGCCACCACCTGACTCCGAATTCTGTTTAACATGTGCTCCAGCATGTAAATCACCGGAATAGTCATGCTGATAATGGCATCGTCAGCACTAAACATCTTCGTCGCCATTTCAAAACTGTGCAGAAGGGTGCATAGGTCCCTGATCTGAGACCACTCCTCCAGCGTGATTTGCC